>NC_138823.1:1680100-2280100 GCF_965183815.1 Platalea leucorodia | reverse complement strand
GCTGGAGGTCTCAGACATATATTCTAAAGATTACAAGAGAACTGACATGTAATAAGATAGTCTAAATATTTCAGCTAAAATAACCTTCACCTTTCCCTTCTCTCCTTCCCGTACCTATCTTATTATTACATTTCATTTTGTTCCTCAGGGGGCTTAGTCTTCTTGTTACAGCTGGATAATTCTTTTATCACTCCAAGGCTGTCTGTTAGATCTCTCCCTCTCTAAATCTTTCTCCTTAATTATTCTCACACATTTTCTCTTTTTATTACTAGTTTTCAGCTGCAGGTTCACTCAGCAAGCCCTAGCAATTCCCAGCAAAGCCCTCACTCACCATCAATCATTTTCCCTCAGATATAGCTTTGAATTGGATAACTCTTTTCTATTCACATGTCAAAGGATACTCCAGAGGGTTTGAGTCTGAGGAGAGCTGGGCTGGGGTAAATCAGCACTAACTCAGTGGAATATGCCAGGAAGACTAGTCTGTAAAATTGCAGGGCCCCCAAAGATTGGCCTTGCTTTCTGAAGATCCATGTTCTGTAATTAATACAAAATACCAGCGTTAAAAGCTTGGTTTGTATGTATAGGAGGGAAGCAGACTGATGAGAAGTAGCATTGTAAAGACCCATCCATAAATGTTTGGAAGGTGAACACTTTGGGTGTTATGGGTGCATGAATGGGTAGATGGATGGATGGATGGAGCTACTGTTTTAGTCTCAAATCTGACATGTGAAAATATATATCAACCCTGTTCCAGCCTCTGTCATTCCTTGTGTCTTATCTGTGAACAGTGAAAAGGAACGGTTGAGCAGAAAGTACTGATCCCTCCCATGAAGTATCGAGAAAGGCAGATCCAGAGCAGCTCTGTTTCTG
This sequence comes from Platalea leucorodia, assembly GCF_965183815.1. NCBI lineage: Eukaryota > Metazoa > Chordata > Aves > Pelecaniformes > Threskiornithidae > Platalea > Platalea leucorodia. Next base: position 2,279,230 of record NC_138823.1, on the reverse strand, counting down.
ACGTGTATGCAGAGTACCTGGCTAGAGAATCAGGCATGCTGAGCCTTCTCAAAAAGTTTAAGGTGGCTCCATTAGCTAAGGAGTCCAAGACCGATGACCTTGGGCAGCATGCCAAGATCCCTGCAAGCATTCCCTGCCTTTGAATATCCTTTCTCCTTGGGCTGTGTTCCAGCTATGACCTGGCCTGTCATGATAAAACCAGAGCTCCTCCCTGCCAGGCTGCAATTATTGCTGTGATGCATACAGTTCATCTTTTTTCTGTTTCTCTTCCTCAGATTCTTTCATGACTGCATTCAGACACTGCATTAGTTATTATCTAATTCCTCATTCAATACGACAGGCTTAAGAAGATGGACACAGGGTCCCACAATGGCTAGCATTGCTTACACGTAGAAGACAAGTTCTTCCCACAGTTTGTAATCTCATTCTACACTAAATACAGGAAAAACTGGACAAAAAAAAGACAGTAAGGAGAAGGCGGAGAACATAGCAGCAATAGCAACATGAGGTTAGCAGGTTCCAGGGTGCAGAACCAGCAGAAGTAGAAACACTTACTTTCCCCACTTGTAACCCTCTTCAAGATCTTGCCCTAAGCATGTTTTCTCTGCACCCCTTTCAGTCTCGTGGACATTTAGCTTTGCTTCAATAAGCAGATATGAATTGAACTTATCTAGAGACGAGCATGAGTTGGTGTAACAAAGTGTTTTCATGGTGTTATGCAGGGTTTCAAACTTTGCATGCAGAGTTGGAGTGCCTTCCGCTGGTGTGGTGGGCAGGTCTGAAGTGTGGAAACAATGAGCTGATATTTGCCTGGAACTTTCCCAGTAAACACCCTGGGATGACATCCAGCTAGGGCGTCTACAGCCCTGTGATGGTGCCTGGCACTATAAAAATTGTAGTTAATCACTAACCCACATAGTCAATGTCAGGTGAAGTGTGTTCAGCTCCTGCCTTTGAATTCTGCCCTCCCACGACAACTACACTGTATCTCAGAGCTTCCCATATAAAAGCAATGAGCAAGTCTTCTTAAGCCAAACTAGTTTCCTTTTCCTAAAAAGCAGCCTTTGTTCTGTCTTAATTCATTTCCCCCCATGAATTCTCTAGGTTTTGCACACCTCCTGCCATGACATTGAAATACCTCTTTTTCCTTCTGTCCCTCTGTGCAACCATGGTCTTGGTGGCTACACGACGGACTTCATGTTCTTCATCCCCACTCTCAAGCATCTCATAGTCTGGTTCATTGAGTAATGCCCATACATATGTGCCACGTGGGGTGTTGCGCTGTGTTTGAGGGTTGGCATGCCCCCATGGCCCAGAAAGGGAGGGATCACTACCACGGGTGCAGGTTGTACGCAGGACATCAGGACAGGCACACCAGCAAACATCTGCAGCTTGTTATCACTGTCCCACACGTGAGAGGGATGCAGTCCCAACCGCAAGGAAGAAGTATCAGGTAAAAAAAAATTGACTGGGGCTTTTCCACTGAAGACGTCAGATTGACAGGATCAATAGCAGAGCAGGAGGACTTCAAAATAATGATGGTGAAGGGCTGCAAATTAGCTCCATTTTTGTGGGACACGGAATGGGGGAATAATTTTATTACCTGCTTCTTGCCTTGGCTGTTCTTTCAAAGTCCTTTGTTGCTTTTTGTTTCTGTGTGTTTCAGCTACCCTGTAAGAAGGTGGGATACACCGGAGTGGCAAAAAACAGAGCTGTCAATCAGTGCAATCATCTGGAAGGCCCGAATAAAAACACTATTCACAAAGACAGAAGACTGCAAATGGTCATTAAGCGATCTGTGTAGGTGCTAGGACATGGGGAACCTCAGGAGGGAGAGTTTTAAAACAAAATGATTTTGATGACGAAATATTTGAAGCTAAACACATTTGTTTGTGTTTGTGTGCATGCATGAGGAACATGTGTTTTTGCAAATGATCATTTTCCAGTTAGCAATAGGGAAGGCTGTTTCGACGCCAGGACTCTGGGCTGGGGATTTCTGACAGCACAATGTTCATTTGGCCAAAACCCTGTAATTGCAGTTTAGCAACCCAAATTGTTGTCCTGGAGGAGGAAGCCACCCCCCTCAACTAAATGTTTGCCCAAATCAATTGTTTTTATTCATTCAGGATATCGATTTTGCTTCAGCCCTTCTCTCCAAGACCTCCAGGTGGGCGGGTAAATCAGTGTGGTTGACAGAGTCCTGCTGCATCCCCTTAATGATGGGCCTGACAAGGCACAGTTGCTCTGCCCCGGCTGCAGGAGGTAACTGTGCTTTTATAGTCAGCTTTGTTTGGAAAGCAATTATCCAGTTACGTCCTGCCAGAGGCAGGCGTGTTCATCCCATCAAAAAATAGAGCATTCTGCACCCACATTTTGTCAAAGGCTGACAGGCATCCCAAGACACTGTGCAATTAAGGCCCTCTGCTTCAAAGCCTGCTGAAGACTATTAAAGGATTCGCCACTTCACTGGGAAGTTTGCATGCCTAGGATCTGACGGGTGGCAATAACAAGCCTGGGAACAGGGGCAGGACTCAAGGCACCTCTCTGACCTCCTGAGTATCAACCCACAAAGATCTACACCCTCTGCTTGGCCCTGCAACTCTTGCCCTGAGACAATAAGAAGGTGTTTTTCTCTCCTTCACATTAAAACAAGAGATTTAAACTTTTTTTCAGGCTGCAAAGCCACCAAAATACAAGCCTTCAAATGTCTGAGTGTTCTGACATTCAGAGTTTAAAACAAAGGTAAAAAGCAGTAGTATTACATCTGTGTCTAAAGAGAGACCAATATTTTATCACTCACCCCCAAGTGGGGGCGTGGGACACTTACAGCTTAATGGGTTGTGTTATCATATTAGCTCATGGTTTCTGCTCACAGGAGAACCCAAAAATGTCCCTATAGGGCTACAGGTCTTTGACATGTCCTGTGTTCCTTATAACTTGCCAGCATCTCCATGAGTTACTTTCCTGAGGTTTTAATCTGAGTTTGCGTGTTTTCCTGGTAAGCTGTTCAATCAGCTTCATCAGGTTGACTCAGAGCTGCTGTCAGGTATGTTATTTTTTAACAACTACAGCTTTCCAAATGCCAATCCTTTACATCAGAGACCCAAAAAAACATATTCTGGCAGGTAAATAGGCACTTGATTGTCACCATCATATAATTTAAGCAGAGATATATTACTTTTTAATGGCAGTCTGGATTGTGTTTCCCCAAACTCTATTTTTCCTTCCAAGTTTCTGCTAGTATCTCTACATGCTACCAAGTCATGACAGCAGGGTTTTCTGAAAGCCATAGGAAAAGGCTTCACACAGAAAGCTCTAATGCACTTGTCAGGCCTGCAGGGTTCACTAAGCAAATGATGTACCAACTCAGAAGTTATTGTGTTTGATGGAGTATATCATGAGTGGCTTGGAGACAATGGGTAAGGGTTAATTGTTCTGTTTCCTCCAGTGTGATGATGAGAGGTCATCAGGAAGAAGAATCAGAAGAAACAAAAGCAGGTGGTTCTTCATTCAAAGTGTAGTTAAGCTGTCCTACGATATGATAAATGCTAAAAGCTTAGCTGAGTTCATGGAGTAAATGGAGAGCTCCTGGAAGATAAATCTGTCAAAGGGTGCTAGATCACAGAAAGCATCTGTCTTTGGAAGTCTTGGGGATAAAAATGACTGAACGGTGAGAGACTACAGGAAAAAAAAAGTCCTTCCATGGTCACTCTCTACTTATGTTCTTCCCATGCTTAGAGTCTGCTTTTGGTCACTCAGAGACAGGATAGTGTCTACATGGGCCTTTATCTGACAATATATGGCTGATTTTATGCTTTTTTGTGGGTGAGATTCATAAATGAAGTTTTACATAAATTATGTGAAGGAGGAGAACTGGGGTGAAGAAGAGAAAGAATGCTGAAGAACATGGGCAGAGAAATCATCAGTACAAACACAAAGCTCAGGGACCCATCTGTACCAGGGTCAGGTAAGTCAGAGGATTTCCTAGGTGTTTGTAGCCCATATGTTTCATCCTGACCTTTCTCCATCCATGCTATGTCTGACTATTGAACTGATTCCAGGTCACCAGCTGTGCCAGCATGTTGCCGGTGCCTGAGCAGGAGATGCTGAGACCCTGTACAACAGCCCATCATTCCCATTATCCCTGCCTCCTGATGTGCTTCTTCCTGGGATGTCGGGTCTGCTATTCCCAGGCCTGGAGGAAAGAGCTGACTCTTGAATGTCCTCTTTGAGCATGTCACTGTGCTAGTAGGAGCTACACAGTCAATGGACAGGATACCCAGAGAGCAACATGCTCCCCAAATACCTACTGCTCGAAAGAGTATGAGCTAGCTGGTGAAACAATGACCTGGAAGTCAGAAGACCAGCCTTTTATTCCCACCCTGAGGTTTAATGTTCTCAATAAATATGTACAAGCCCTTTTTTCCTCCACATCTCCTCCATGCTTTATTTTCTTTATTACTCCTTCTATCTGAATTGTGAGCCCTTCATGACAAGTTTTTCACTGTGTCAGTGCACCCCTGGCAATGGGAAGGATCACCTCCAGTTCAGCCTATTCAAGTTCTCTTTAGACCAGTTACAATTTAGCCTGTTAAAGGAAAAGGAAGATGATGTCTACTAATGGCTAGCAATGGTCCTGCAGAAGAGCAATACTTATGACACTCTCCATCATGGAGGAGTCACATGGAGTAGGCACCTTTTCTCTAAAGTGCGTGAAGGTGAACAGCTCAGCCAGGCTGTTCATGGTGCTCCATATTCCTCCCATACTGCAGACACCTGCCATCAGCCTGGAGTGGAAATCCTTTGTTGGCCAATGCGTCTGTTATCACTTCCCAGGAAGAGAGAGTAATTGAAAAATAAAAAAATTATTAAAATGTGAAGTTGTATTTTCTTGTCCACATCCATCCACACTGGACTATCTCATTGTCAGAGAGTTTAACACAGGCACCTATAGCATTTCTCTGCTTGGTGGCACTGGTACCTGCACTGAGTCAGTATGTGGTGACCACACTGCTACTGGGACTAGGAGACATGACAGGCAATGAACTCTGCTGCAAGGAGGGGGGCTACTGGCTGAGCTGACCAGTGCTAGCTTCAGATTGAGGTTTCTGTTTCATTTCCCTGAGAAGGGAGGAGATCCCTTGTACTGACCCCAGAGGATCTGTTTCCCCATTACCTCCCTTTCTTATCCCTTTGCTGTTGCTGAATTTTGAGCCTCTGGCCTTATTCAGTTGCTGGAAATGTTGCTGTCACAGCTCCATATGGGTCTTTGGAAGCAGAAAGGAGCTGTAGATAGGACTTCTCCATCTTCCAGAGGGCTGTGCCATAGACCATGCGAAAAACACTGGGTAAGCTCAGCCTTGGAAAGATTTGCTCCAGTAACCTGATGGCTAGAGCACTGCGCTAGTGGCCAAGACACCCGGGCTTTCTTCCCAGCACTAACATAGCACGTGATATTGTGTAGGCTCCAAGATCTGGGTCTCCGTAAATGGATTGGGACGATGCCACACCTCATTTGGTTTTAGGTGCAGAAATGTTCGTTACCTGTAAGTCAACAGCAAGTTTTCTGCTCATAGTTGAAGTGCAGTCTCTGTGTGCTGTCATTTGCTGTTGTATTTCATGGACTAACAGCTGTTTGGTCCCACGCTATCCTTGTTAAGACACAGAAGAGCATCAATAGCAGGCCTGCAGGAGAACATGGGGACATCAGCACTGGAATGGGACTCTTGGTGCCTGGAGCAGTGTTAAAAGGAGGTCCTTCCAGAAATCCTTACATGGGAAGCAGTCCCTCAGCATTCTTTTGCCTTCTGTGTCCTCCTGCATTAAGGATTATTCTCAAAAGCTGAATCACATCTGGCTCTTTCTGCTTCTTACTTTTTTTTACCCAGTTACAAAAAAATTATCCCAGCAAATGCAAGCCTGATAGGAATTTGAAATAATTTTTAATTTGAGCAAGAAGGGATTTTTTTTCACACTTTTTTAAAATGTGTCCCCAGATCAGCTTCCTAAGGAAGTGAGATTTTTTCATAATTATCTGAGCCTTATGTTTGTCCGTCACTTCCTAAAATTCCTTGTAACCCAGTGGGCAGTTTCAAGCAAATTTGACAGCACTGGAGATCTTAAACATATAGGTCCCTGGACATTTTACAATAGAAAAGGCAGATCCAAATTTTGATCCTCACAGAAGCAAAGATTATTAAGCATAGTCTTTATTACCCATCAGAAAGTCCACAAGAGAAATCAGCAAAGGCATCTCAGCTTGACTGGTTCTACTGCTCACAGTAACTTTTTGACTTCTTTTTTTTTATTTTCTTCTTGTTGGGCCTTCATCCTTTTAAATTTTCTATTTTCATTTCTGACTTCATTTGAATACATATATTTTTAATTGGCTCACTTTATCAGTGGCCATCATGCTGGCAATGTGTTGACTGCTCACTCTATAAATAGAGCATTTCTAATGCTGCTGGAGGCACTTCAGCATTTTGAATCACTTTGCACTCTACTGTATCACTTTAAAATAACAGAGGTGATGGCATGTTTCTCCTTCTGAACTGCCAAACATGGCAGGGTTGGGAGGTCATTGGCAAGAGGCCCACAGAATGATTTCCAATTTTCTCTCTCTTCCCTCCTTCCTTGGATGAAATGTCCTCCAACTGACATTTGAGGGCCCAAAACATTTTACATGAGCCTGTAGGGAAGGGAAGGGAAGGGAAGGGAAGGGAAGGGAAGGGAAGGGAAGGGAAGGGAAGGGAAGGGAAGGGAAGGGAAGGGAAGGGAAGGGAAGGGAAGGAAGGGAAGGGAAGGGAAGGGAAGGGAAGGGAAGGGAAGGGAAGGGAAGGGAAGGGAAGGGAAGGGAAGGGAAGGGAAGGGAAGGGAAGGGAAGGGAAGGGAAGGGAAGGAGGGAGGAGAGGAGAGGAGAGGAGAGGAGAGGAGAGGAGAGGAGAGGAGAGGAGAGGAGAGGAGAGAGAGAAGAGAGAGAAGAGAAGAGAAGAGAAGAGAAGAGAAGAGAAGAGAAGAGAAGAGAAAGAGAAGAGAAGAGAAGAGAAGAGAAGAGAAGAGAAGAGAAGAGAAGAGAAGAGAAGAGAAGAGAAGAGAAGAGAAGGGAAGGAAGGGAAGGAAGGGAAGGGAAGGGAAGGGAAGGAAGGGAAGGAAGGAAAGAAGAGAGAGAGAAGAGAAGAGAAGAAGAGAAGAGAAAGAAGAGAAGAGAAGAGAGAAGAGAAGAGAAGAAGAAGAGAAGAGAAGAGAAGAGAAGAGAAGAGAAGAGAAGAGAAGAGAAGAGAAAGAGAAGAGAAGAGAAGAGAAGAGAAGAGAAGAGAAGAGAAAGAGAGAAGAGAAGAAAGAGAAGAGAGAAAGAGAAGAGAAGAGAAGAGAAGAGAAGAGAGAGAAGAGAAGAGAAGAGAAGAGAAGGAGAGAAGAGAAGAGAAGAGAAGAGAAGAGAAGAGAAGAGAAGAGAAGAGAAGAGAGAAGAGAAGAGAAAAATTTCAGTTGGAAGGGACCTACAATGATCACCTAGTCCAACTGCCTGACCAATTCAGCGCTGACCAGAAGTTAAAGCACGTTGTTAAGGGCATTGTCCAAACACCTCTTAAACACCGAGAGACATGGGGCATCAACCACCTCCCTAGGAAGCCTGTTCCAATGTTTGACCACCCTCTCAGTAAGAAATGCTTCCTAATGTCCAGTCTACACCTCCCCTGGTGCAGCTTTGAACCATTCCCACGCATCCTATCACTGGATCCCAGGGAGAAGAGCTCAGCACCTCCCTCTCCACTTCGCTCCTCAGGAAGCTGTAGAGAGCAATGAGGTCGCCCCTCAGCATCCTTTTCTCCAAACTAGACAAACTCAAAGTCCTCAGCCGCTCCTCATAGGACATTCCTTCCATTCCTTTCACCAGCTTTGTTGCCCTCCTCTGGAGGCATTCAAAGACCTTAACATCCTTCTTAAATGGCAGGTCCCAGAACTGCACACAAGATTCAAGGTGAGGCTGCACCAACGCTGAATACGGCAGGATAATCACCTCTTTTGACCGGCTGGTTATGCTGTGTTTGATGCACCCCAGGATGCGGTTTGCCCTCTTGGCTCCCAGGGCACAAGTAAACCATGTCTGAAAATTTGGAGATGCTTTAGCTATTTTTTCATCCTGAAACTGAACAGAAAGAAAAACAGGAAGAAATTTTGATTTAATTAGAGATTTAAGAAGAAATTATTTGGACATTACAATGGTAGACATCTGGAATGTTATTAGGAAGAGTTAAAGAACAAAAGTCTGATTGTAGAAGATATATAAGCCCTGTATTTGCTTTCAGTAAATACAGGCTTTACCAGTGGACAGACCTGTCACTTCAGGATCCAGACCACTGCCTTTGGTATCGCAGGTTTCCTTTCAGCACTCTGAACAAAAGTGACTGTGCCACAGCTCACATCCTTTTAAGAGTGCCTCCAATACTGCTGCATGTCCTCTTAGATAAACACACTTATCACCACAAGCCAGACGGTGAATACCCATCACCATCTTTACATTACAGTAGTACATCAAAATCATCAGCAACAGCCAGGATTTGGTGGTGATCATTTCACAATGATGTGTGGCAGCTGCCTTCCTTCTGTCTCCTTCACATATGTATAAAGAACTTTGTGGTGGTTATTTAGTGACTCATCAGTATTAGAGATGCGTTGGACTTTTCTTCGAAACTCTAGTCTTTGCTACTGTTCGAGACAGAGCACGACTTTAAATGGATCTTGACTGGACACCTACTATCAAGATCTGAAGGCAGGAAGTTGTAAAAGCCTATTCACGTTGGGGGGAAAAGAATCATTTCAGCAGTTTAGCTAACTAGACATGGCAATAGTCTATCAGAAGCTGTAGAAGTCTATCAAAACCTTTAATATTGTTTTGCGTTTCTAACAGTGTTCTCCAGCTCATTCAGGAATTGTTGGATCCGGTGGATAAAATCCTCTGTCTCATTTTATTCTGGGGATCAGAAGAGAAAAGTCTGAAAAATTTATGACATGCATCTAGTCCTACATTTGCAGAACACAGAATAAGCTCTCCACAGGAGCAGTCAAAGTTCATTGTGTTCCAACATATATTTTTTGCTGCCAGTCTGATATTCAGAATATTTACTGGAGTCAATACTTGTTTGTATTCTCACACAGTTCTAAGATGCTTCCTGTCCTGATTTAGAAATTGGCAATGATGAATTATGCTCTGTAACCCTTAAAAAAATTCTCTCCATTGATTATACTTAATATTAAGAGGGAACTTGAATCAGATTTCTTCTTTGAATTTATCTAGCTTCAGTTTCCAGATAGACGCTGTCATACCTTTGTTGGCTAGGCTAAATAGACTGGTCCTAATGTAAATTTTTACAGACTGTGATAAAAAAATTCTTGACCTTCTCTCTGATACGTAGGCTCTGTTTCTTCCATTTTAAACCAAATCCAATCCTTTAATGATTCTCATAGCCTTTCTCTGAACCCTCTCCAATTTATCAACTTCTTTCCATTGTAACCCAGGCCATAATCTCACCAGTGACAAACACAGAATTAACGCAACCTCGGCCAAACCGAGGATCCATGTTTATGCCTTAAGGAATCACATTAGCCTTTTTTGGCTTCCGCACTGAAGTAGGAGCCCATATCTGGCTGATTGTCTGCCATGAGTCTTTCTCAGAGTTACTGCTTTATATAAGCCCTATAAAGAATCAATCCACTCTATATGTTAATTTGTAGGATGGAGTCAGCCCCTGATGGATGGCTGAGCTGCGTTATTTGCTCTTAGATGTATGTAGAATTTTGACCTCATTGAAATAGACATTATTTGACTGAACACAGTTTACCAAATGATCCATGTGTCACCATACTGACAATCCCATCTTTCTTACTTAGTCTCCCTCAAGCTTAGTGACATCTGGAAAATTTGATAGTTATATTTTATTCCTGGCAACTAACCAGGGGAAAATGTTTGATAGTGAAGGGCCAAAAATTGATCTTTTCAGAAGTCCATTATAAATAATTATTTGGGACTGGATTGACAGAGCCTACATTATCTTATAGAAGAACAGTCACAGAGAGCCATTTCTTGGTCTACAGTGGAAGACAACTCCAAATCTATTTTCTGCTGAGAAGACGACTGTTTTTATTTCAAAACCAGAGAGATGCAAGCTGGTTAAATAAGAACTTCAAATGCACAAAAAGACGTCATCCTCCAACAAGAAGACATAATGACACAGAAGCGTGGGCTAAAGACAGCAGCCCACTCAACGAATGATGGGACTGAGCTGTCTCTACCTGGCAGATGCTTTCGAGGGATATCTACCAGCCTTACCTCTCTGCCTGGTCAGATCTTGATGTCTTTTTCTGCTCCCTTTTCTCCAGTGTTATCAATTCTGCTCCTCAATGGCTGTGACACTGGCATAAAAGAGACTTGGTGATGCCCTTGGATCAGTAAAGGATCAAATCTTTATGGTTATTCCTGTTCTTTTCTGTGTCCAGACCACGGAGTCCTATACTGGCCCATCTGTCGTGGAAAATAAAATGGGAATGGTAAATACACATACTTTTTGCACTGGAGAACCTCTGTCCAGTCTGGACTCCCAACACCAGACTGGAGTCACACCAACTGCTGATCAGAGAGGTGATGGCATTTCAGATGTGTGTCTGCTGTCAACTGGCTGAGACACGTCCTGATCTCCATTAGCTTTCTGAAATCACTCGCCACTGGCAAGAAAAGAGTCTCAGACAGAAACCCTCACACTGTCAACAACTGTAGTTAGATGAGACAAATCCCACCTTAGGTGACCCTGAACCAGATCTCTAGTCTCCCTTTAAAAGCAAACTGAAGGCTACAAGGGAGGAGGAACACACCAAGGAAAGGAAGCAGCAGAAAATTATCCCACTTCTCCTGATTTTCCATTAATTGTTACATCCTAATAGCTTTTATTTATTGCAGTAGCTAGCTATGAATCAGTGCCCTTATTGTTCTGGGTGCTACATAATAAGCATATATAAATTAGTTTATATGATCAGCTAATAAAAAAGATAGACCCTGCCATGAAGGAATGAGCATCTAAGAGCTACTTTAATTATCGGCATAATTACTACAGTTGGGCATTCTTTAATGCAAAATGCATACTGCAGAGAGACTCTAGGAAAGCATTCAGACTGGTTTATTAGCCACTTGTTCTGATTTTCTCCCTGCTTTTCAGTCATTATCTGTATGGATACAAGTACTTCTCTAGAGGTATAACCATATCCACATGAAAAGTAGTAATACTTCATCTCTGTATAGTGACAATACCATTTTCAGTGTAGCAGACCTCAAGTAACCCCGTTGCTATGGGTTTTTGAAAACCCATCAAGCTGGTATGAAATGCATCCCTTTACATTAGGAAACACACAGCAAAGTTCATTCACAGCGTAGAGAGTCTGCACATCAAAGTTCATTTAGATAGAGTCAGGATGTTAATTTAAAGCAGAAAAAACATTCTTAATTAACACACTTTGTGGATGCTATTGTTCCATAGTAAACAAGTCATATGATAAATGAGTCTCTGAAATGGATTTAAGTTCACTTGAAACAAGGCTGTCTTGTTCTAGAATATACATATTCAGAGGAAAAATTGATAAAGATGAAGCAATCTAGATTTGCTCCCCAGAAAGAGAAGCCATTTCAAAGGGAGGAATATTTAGTTTTTTTAAGCTATCCGTCTTGATGGACCCATGAGGGTGGTGAATGCTTCAGACCCATTGCAGTCGGTTTGAAAGTCCTCTCCAAATTTTTTTGTCTTTTGGACTATTTTTTTTCCTCACCAAACTGGAAATAATTGTCTGTGATATCCAAATTAGTCTGTACAATTTTTATCAAGAACATTTGTAATTTAAATTGGATCTGCAAAAGGAGAGGGATAAAAAAAAAATGTTCATTTCATGCTTATTATGTATCTCAGCGAGACTGATGACATTTTAATATTAACATTGTTATGGGTTCCATATAAAAAAATTAAGTCTACTTAATATTCCAGACTGCTGATTGGAACCTAGTTATTCTTGACAATGGAAAATCAATTGGTATTCTAATTAAAAAGAGCAGCAGAGAAATAAACAAAACAATAAAAAATAAATGTATTCCATATATTAGGTGGAAGCCTGTGTTCGCTCCTTCTGAAGCACCTCCTCTCCTTTTTCAATTTTTTCCCAGTTGCCTGGTTGGGACTTTGGCCTTGAGCTGGAAGAACAAAGATGCCTCGAAAAATCAAGGAAGCATAAAAGAGTGCCATTAAAGACCATATATTGAAAACTTCAGGAAGGGGGTGCAGCTGGAAATATGAGGTGATCTCTGTCTTGCAGACAGCCACATTGACTCTGTTGATGAAAATGGTTTTCATGAGAAAGTCCTAAAGCTATTCTTGTTTCCTTTTTTTTCAAAGGAGAAGTTAAATAGAATTCCCTGTTCTCAACTTCAGTTAAAAATAGCTTTTCAAAGTAATGTTTCTGCTTTCCCCCCTTTATATTCTGTTTGCATCCTTTTAGCTAGGAACAAAATGAAGAAAAAAATGGGGAAGAAAAAAAAAGGAAAACAAAGCAGAAGGAAGAAAAAACTCTATATATTTAAATTAAGGATTTTTAAAAGGAGAAATAATTTATATTGATAAAAAGAGAATGCTTATTAAATGATATAATTAAAGTTCCTGTTCTAATTCACAACCTTTCCAGAATCTACCCTCTCTGAGCTGTGTGTCTCCCAGAACTAACCCCCTCTTTAGACATCTTTATTATGTCTTTCCATAAAATGAAGGGTGTGAGTAAACATGACTAAATCCCCATTTGCTGACCACAACGCAGCCTCCTATTGCTTGCAGACAACTTTGGATCTGGCCAGCTGCAGCTGGGAATTGCAATGCTTCAGATCTAAAGCAATGTAAGTAAGTGAAGCATTTAAGTAGCATCAGGAGTTCGACAAGAACATGAAGCCTTTTATCCAGACCAAGAAGTTAATCAATAATGTTCATTCTAGGTGCTTGGCTCACCCAAGCCTTTCCTCCAAAACGATCTGCCTCTATCATTCCAGACCAGTACAAAAAGTGTATTAATAGATGCTGAGCTTAGAAGAAAACATCATTCACTGAATATAACTATCTTCTTCTTGGTGGTGCAAAGAGAAGGGACAAGGAGCCACAGACATAAGTGCCAAAAAGGAAAATTCTGATTTAATATTAAGTGGGGAAAAAATCAACATAAGGGTTGGGAAACACTGAAGAAGGTGTCCAGAGACGTCATGAGATCTCCGTATTCATAGAACATTTAAGTCTTGATTGGACTCCTGAGCAAACTGATCTGACTTCGAAGCTGAAACTACCTTCAAGATCAGCCATACTTTGAGCTGGTTGTTGGAGCAGACCTCTAGAGCTCCCTTCCAGCCTCAGATAACCTGTTATTCTGTGATTGTCCTAATTTCATGTGTTCTCCAGCCCATTACAGGGCATAGAATCATAGAATCATAGAATCGTTAAGGTTGGAAAAGATCCTTAAGATTATTGAGCCCAACCGTTAACCTATCACTGCCAAGTCCACCACTAAACCATGTCCCTAAGCACCACATCTACACATCTTTTAAATACCTCCAGGGATGGAGACTCAACCACTTCCCTGGGCAGCCTGTGCCAGTGCCTGACCACCCTTTCCATGAAGAAGTTTTTCCTAATATCCAAACTAAACTTCCCCTGGTGCAGCTTGAGGCCGTTTCCTCTTGTCCTATCGCTTGTTACTTGGGAGAAGAGACCGACCCCCGCCTCGCTACAGCCTCCTTTCAGGCAGTTGTAGAGAGCCATAAGGTCTCCCCTCAGCCTCCTCTTCTCCAGGCTGAACAACCCCAGCTCCCTCAGCCGCTCCTCATAAGACTTGTTCTCTAGACCCTTCACCAACTTCATTGCCCTTCTTTGGCCACGCTCCAGCACCTCAATGTCCTTGGGGTGAGGGGCCCAACACTGAACACAGTACTCGAGGTGCGGCCTCACCAGTGCCCAGTACAAGGGCACTATCACCTCCCTGGTCCTACTGGCCACACTATTCCTGATATAAGCCAGGATGCCATTGGCCTTTTTGGCCACCTGAGCACACTGCTGGCTCATGTTCAGGTGGCTGTTGACCAACACCCCCAGGTCCTTTTCCGCCAAGCAGCTCTCCAGCCCCTCCTCCCCCAGCCTGTAGCATTGCCTGGGGTTGTTGAGACCCACGTGCAGGACCCAGCACTGAGCCTTGCTGAATCTGATACAGTTAGCCCCAGCCCATCGATCCAGCCTTTCCAGGTCCCTCTGCAGGGCCTTCCTACCCTCCAGCAGATCGACACTTCCACCCAACTTGGTGTCGTCTGCAAACTTACTGAGGGTGCACTCGATCCCCTCATCCAGATCATCAGTGAAGATATTGAACAGGACCGGCCCCAGTACTGAGCCCTGGGTAACACCACTCGTGACCGGTCACCAACTGGATTGAACCCCATTCACCACCACTCTCTGGCCTCGCCCATTCAGCCAGTTTTTTACCCAGCGCAGAGTGCACTTATCCTAGCTGTGAGCAGCCAGCTTCTCCAGGAGAATGCTGTGGGAGACAATGCTTCATGCCAGAACATTGCATTGTCCCTTCTGGACTTCATTGTGGCAGTGGGGAAGTGAAGAAAAAAGGAGGATGAAAAGGAGAGAGGAAACCTTCTCTGGAATGTCAGAACTGCAGTGTAAACTCTGATTTTTCCAGTGTAGCTCCCCAAGCAATTCAAGATGGTGCAAACAAGTACTGCCACTAAGAAAGAGATCTTCCACTTTGTTGCTCTTACCCATATTTTCCTAGGAGATCAAGACTGATACAAGTAGTGGAAAAGGTAGAGAGGGGAAGGAAGAATGAAAGAAAAATAGGAGTGTCAGAGAAGCATCAGGCTGGAAAAGGTTTATTAGCTAGTTCACCCAAAGATAAGTCCTGGGATTGAATTTACTTATTTTTTTCATTAATCATGATGATGCAAAAAACAGGAGAGTCTTCACTTCAATACACAAATTTAGAAGGCATTTTCCCTACCAAGAAGGATCAAGATATCACAAAGAGAGAAACAAATGACCTTGAAGATAGATAAAAGTATTCAAAATGAGATTAGATTTAACAACTTGAGCTGCAAGGACCAGTAGCAAGAACATGTGCTCTAGGAAGGAGGTTAGTCAGTTGGAAATGATGGAGAAGAAAGTTCTGAGGATGTTAATCAAACTCAGTGGGGTGAGATCTCTCTCATTTAACATTCATTGTCTGCAGCACAGGTGATCACAGGCTAATCATCACAAAATCCCTTTTTAGTCAATAAAGATTGACTTCCTATATGGGCAGAGTCAATAACACGAATCATCTAACCAAATGCTGGTGTCTTCTTCTAGTTCAGAAGAATAAATAGCACCTTAAACAGCACTGGTTTTATTGACTCACTTTCTGTTGAGTCAAGGGAGTCTGGAGTAACTTGTGCCTAGATGCCTCCACTCTAGTTACTCACAGTTAACCATACTAATGTGACAAATGCAGCCCTGGGAAGCAGTCACTGATATTTTGGAAGGAGATAAAGAATGAATTAGATTATTCAAGTCTCAAGTACAACTTTATATGGAACATCATGTGCAGCTCCAACCACTTGTGTTCACAAAGAACAAATTCCACCATGACCTCATGCAACAAAGATTACAAGGGTTTTCAGGGGAAGGAGAACCTCTCTGACCTAACGAGATGACTATATGAGCTAAGTTCATGCAGCTGAACAAAGAAATGGCTGGGCATGAATTGACTGCTGTCTATAAATACACTTGGGAGGGAAATGCCAAGGAATGAGAACTATTTGAACTAAAGGACATTACTGGCAAAGGAACAAGTAGACCTAAATTAGCTATGCATAATGCAGGAGAGAAATGAGGAGGAGGTTGCAGCTGATTAGAACAGCCTTCCATTTGGAGAAACAGGGGCAAACACTATTTGCGTTAAAGAGGAAGCTCATTTATTTAAAAAGGGATTTGGAAGCATGGTGGTCATTGCCAAGAGGGCACCAGATGCTGTGCACCAGGAGACGAATGTCATTTCTAGGTTCTCATATGCCTTCATGGGACACCTTTCATGCATGAAAGACCATCCACCTCTAACGGCAGATGAACATGCTCCAGAGGTCAAACTAGCAATTCTTCCTTGCTTTACTGTGAAGTGCAGCAAAATTCAAATACAGGCAAAATGTAACAGCCCCAGATTGAATTTAGCTGCTGCCTCAGGGCTAAAATATGTAATGTAGTGGGGGAAGTATAATGCAATCCTGTAATACCTGCAATTTGTCAGGGCTCCAATACTGTGTTCAATTAAAAAAAAAAAAAAAAAAATTGCCATCCCATCACCAAAATCTGCAATACTGCAGTGTCAGACCTACCACTGGTTTGGAAAAGTCTCTCCAGGAAATCCCCTTTTGCTGGTAGCACCTCACTTTTCTAGAAGAACAAATTGAAATCTTTTTTCCTCTGGTTACTGTCCACAAGCTCATCAGACATGTCACTCTTCTGAGACATTACCTAAATATTCCTAAACAATCCCTTCTGCATCTCACACCCCTGTTTAACAGTGGTTTCTTAAGCTTTCCACAGCCCAAGCTAGCGAAGGAGAAAATTAACTAAATGGACAGATTTAACCAGCTTGCTCATCTGACTTTATTATTTATGCTGAATTGCCTCTAAGTTCATTGCCCAGCCTTCAGTTTGGCTGCCACTCAACCAAGGTGCCAAAAGAGTTGAAAGCCATGATGTCTTTTGAGCTGATAGAAGCATAAATCCCCTCTGACACAATCAGTGTCTCTTGCTAATTGTTTCTGGCCCATCCTGACCAGCAATTAGTTTTAATAGCCCAGCTAAGTTAGCTGATGGTGTTATATCAATATCAATCACATTAATGACCCATCTGCTAGGAAGCCAAGGCAAACTATTACTAAGACCAGCTTCAGCCCATAAGAAGTCTGTGTGGCTATCAACACATGCCTGTACTGTTATTTTTAAGTTAGAGAGCAGCTGATTCATGTCTCAGTGATGTTTTTAACCAAGCAGAAGTTTACACCCATCCTGTCCCAATGCAGGCTCTTACCATCAGCATTTTCTCTAGTCATGCTGAAATCAATAATGAGAAACAGGGACCTCCAGATGGCAAGTCAGGCTACCGATGAGCGGAATTGTCCCTGGAAGGCACTCATCATTCATTGATGGAAGCTGAATAACCCATAATATACGTACTTGATTTTAGTGCTTAAAACCAGGTGGGTTGAATCTAGGCTTCTGTGCACTGTGCGCATGAGAAGAGCTAAAATCAGCAACATCACACTGTTATAAAATTGTTTGTTTTAAATATTTGTTTGGCCCCATCACTGGAATGACACAGTACCTTCTATTTATTAACATATTTATCCTCATGCCCCCACTCAGAGTAATGTAAGTGGTATTATTAGACAGGGATGAAACATCAAAATTCTGTTTTGTGGGAAATGACAATGTTTTAAGACCAGGTTTTGTAAAAATTGAAACAGAAATAGATATTAAAATACAATTCTACAAAACAGGGTTTCTGAGGAAGACTCTCTTTTGGAAAAATTTCTCATAATTATGAGTCTTCCATTTTAAGTTCTGCTTATTGTTGGTATGTGATGTGCATCTTATTTCATGGTAGCAATAATTAGTGTGCTTTCTAGATTTTTAATGAGATTATTCATACCCAAGTCTCAAAATTTTTAAAAAGCTTGTACAATTATCCTGTTTTACAGACAGGGAAAATGAGGCACAGATAAATAATTTGGTAACTAAGAGCTTAGTGATAGATTCTCAGCAAATTCTCCTCTCCTTCTTTAAAGCATCTATACCTCTTTTTGATTTAAATCTTTTACCTCCTTTTTCTGCTAGGCCACCTTTTCCCTCAGCTAATGGGATGATAGTCCCTCTCTCCATTAATGGATGCGACAAAAATCACTGTGGAAATCACTGCAGCAGGTTTGATTGGCGTCAGAATCTAAAAGAAAAACACATCTGGGCATTAGAATAGTGTGCTAGGACAGCCAGAAGTACTGCAGATGAGCTTAAAAACTGTCTAATCACCCTATAAGGGGCTCTAGATTTGTAGTATGACGCAGATTGTAAATACAGGTATGTAGAGGAAACTTTATCACGAGATGTTTTATCCCTCAGCTGGGTTCCTTCCACCTTCCTCTAAATCACTGGGTTAGACAGAGGATGCTGGACTAGAGAGATTGCCTGCCAAAAAGAATTACCATTAAAAAAAATTGCTTGAAATGAAAAGGATCAAAGAATTAGAGGACCCCTCCCAAACAGCTGCTGATCAAAGAGCCACAGAGCGAACAGGACACAGTTATTATGAGAAAAGCTATCAGGAGGGATGGTGGATTAGAGGTGTTTCAGGTGGAAGGCAGCAGTGTTAGGAGTTAATGAATTCCCTGCGAAAAAACAGGCGAAAGCTGCTCTCATACAGCTTTATCGATTTTTCACCACACTAACTTCACATTAAGCAAGAGTAGGTCACAGCCAAGTCAGGACAAATGAAAATATAATTGTAGTCAGTGTCGGAGAGTGGACTTTTTGCTGTTGCATTAAAGCTGAGTCTTTGATACAGAGGCAGAAGCAAATGTTTCAGTTTTGCTTTGCTTTTCCGCAGCGGCTTTATTCAGTCTCATTTCTCAAGACACTGGTTTTTAAAGGGAGAGATATTCTCATTTGCCACATGCATACACACTTGCTCTGGACCCAGCATATGGGAGAGCTGTGAGGTTCCTCTCCCAGCCTAAGGGGGGTAAAATGGAGCAGGAGGAACACAAAATGGAGACAACTATTATCCCTTGCTCTGTATCCTGCAGCTTGGGTGGGTACAGATGCCCTTGCTGGATGGCAGATGTGGGGTCAAACCCCATCATCAAAAAAGGGTTAAACACAGAGCATATATCTTTATTAGTAAATTAAAGTCCTGTGAAGAGTCCCAGGCACTGACTTCAATGCCATTGTGCTGTTAGAATAACCCATGCCAAAAGTTTATTCCCCTGTGCACTTCTCAGTCATGGGCCAGGAGTTAGTACAGGTCAAAAATCATCCCTAGCAAGCAGTGTTGATGAGAATACCTCGTTTTAGAAAGTAGAAGAGCTAAATAATAAGAAATAATGTCGCTATGTGCCAGCTGGCATGTGTCCCAGAGAATGCTCCTTAAGCAATTTTAATTTTCTAACATGGGCTGGGTCCCTCACTCCCAGTGCCCTCACCCTCCTGAGGCTGGCTGAGAACCGTCTGATCCCTCTGCTCTGCCTACTGTGCACTTGTGCTCCGTAGTGTGTAATGGTGCTTGTGCTCTCTCTCTTGCCTTTAGCAAAAAGACTTTTACAGTGTTTTCTGTAAGAATTTTCCTGCCCTATACTCCATTGACTGAAAAGGGAGCAGGAACTCCAAATGGGTTCATAAAATCATAGAATCATAGAATGTCCTGAGTTGGAAAGGACCCACAAGGATCATCGAGTCCAACTCCTGTCCCTGGACAGGACAACCCCAAAATTCACACCATATGGCTGAGGGTGTTGTCCAAATACTTCTTAAATGTTGTCAGGCTTGGCGCTGTGACTACCTCCCTGGGCAGCTTGTTCCACTGCTCCAGCACCCTCTGGGTGAAGAACCTTTTCCAAATGTCCAACCCAAACCTCCCCTGGCATACCTTCCTGCTGTTCCCTTGGGTCCTATCGTTGGTCGTCAGGGAGAAGAGATCAGCACCTGCCCCTCCTCCTTCCCTTGTGAAGGAGCTGTAGACCACGATGAGGTCTCCCCTCAGTCTCCTCTTCTCCAGGCTGAACAGACCAAGTGGCTTCAGCCGCTCCTTGTACAGCTTCCCCTCTAAAGCCTTCACCATCTTTGTGGCTCAAAGGGTTGACTTGCTTGGGGACACAAACCTGCATTTCAGGCAACCAAATTTATAAATCCATAATGAATCACTGCTCTTGGATGGTGAGATGCCCTCCCCTTCTCCCTGAACTCACAAAGAAAAAATTACAAAGGCTGTCCCAGTGCAGTTCACTTTTATCAATACTGTAATTTGCTGAAGAGTTTTACAGCCAGAAGAATTGCTGAAAAGTAAATTATACATGTTAAATTGTATGTGTACATGTGTGCACACCCACATGCCAGGAGGCATGTCGTATGTGAAAGGGACTGCATACCTTGATGTGGGTATACTAACCCACACCGTTCATATCCTGCGTGGCTATGCAATAACCTTAACAGCATGTGAAAGTTTTACTAGAGTACAGTCTATTTAGCAGAAAGAAAATCCATTCTCTCCTCTTGAGCTTTTTATAGCAAAGGTGACGAGGAGCCAAATTCAAGCAACATTAGAAGGTTCTGCCCGCACATCTCGTCTCTTTCTAGGTATTTTAAACCACACTTGTCATCATGGTATCTGAGCTGAGTATCTCAAGCTGGCTTCAAAGCCCAAGCCAAACATTAATTCAAAGCTTTAATGCATTTTTCAGTATGCTGCAACATTAAAATGAACCTGAAACATTTTTCTGAGCTGATGCAATTGCTGAGTGCTCAAATCAGAGAAGTATTTGCTCTTAATTGGGATATGTTTACTGACTTAAGAGTGCATCTGCTTGGGCTGAAAGTCATTGTGTTTTGTGTTATTTTTTAAACAGAATCACTGAAGAGCCAGGAATTTTCATACTGATGAAAGGAAACTTCTCATTCAGATGGGTTTGGTTCTTCATTTCTATAGGTTTACTTATTGTTTGCCACATACGAGGTAAGAGAAAAGTTCTCTCTCACACAGTAGGAACAAAGAACTACAAGGGAGCATAAGTCATCAAGACCAATTCCTCCCACAAGACTGCAGGGAATGGTGTAATAACGGATGATTATTCCAGAAAAGGCTACATCCTTTCAATTCCAGAAACCCCAGAACTCCATAATAGGTGTAAGATTTTTTGACAAAAGATTGAAAGTCCCCAAACTACACTGTATCTGGAGAGTCCCTGGCTAGGATACAGCTAATCTGGAGACCAAATATCCCTTCAGCTTTTCTGGTTTGAAATTAAAGTATGCTTTAGAGGTACATTTTTCCTCCAGGAGCAAAGACTCTCATCTGGTAAGGCAATATTCAACACCCAGGTGGGAAATGTTTGTGATTTTGAGCTGAAAGTTTTCTGCTTCAGTTCTCTTTGCCAAGCTATTCACAGAGGTGAAGGGAAAAGAAACAATATTAAATTTGGTTTACATGGCAAGGTTTTGGTAGCAGTGGGGGAGCTACAGGAGTGGCTTCTGTGAGAAGTTTCCCCCATGTCCAATAGAACCAATGCCAGCCAGCTCCAAGACAAACCCACCACTGGCCAAGGCTGAGCCACTCAACAACGGTGGTAGCACCTCCAGGATAACATATCTAAGAAGGGGGAAAAAAGTTGTGCAACAGCAATTGCAGCGGGAGAGAGAGGAGTGAGAATATGTGAGAGGAACAACTCTGCAGACACCAAGGTCCGTGAAGAAGGAGGGGGAGGAGGTGCTCCAGGCACCGGAGCAGAGATTCCCCTGCAGCCTGTGGTGAAGACCATGGTGAGGCAGGCTGTCCCCCTGCAGCCCATGAAGGGTAACTGGAGCAGATATCCACCTGCAGCCCATGAAGGACCCCACACCAGAGCAGGTGAATGTGCCCAAAGGAGGTTGTGACCCTGTGGGAAGCCCGTGCTGGAGCAGGCTCTGGGCAGGACCTGTGGACCCATGGAGAGAGGAGCCCAGGCTGGAGCAGGTTTGCTGGCAGGGCTTGTGACCCCATTGGGGACCCACGCTGGAGCAGTCTGTTCCTGAAGGACTGCACCCCATGGAAAGGACACATGAAAAGTATCCACACTGGAGCAGTTCATGAAGAACTATAGCTCATGGGAAGGACCCACGTTGGAGTTCATGGAGGACTGTCTCCCGTGGGAAGGACCCCATGCTGGAGCAGGGGAAGAGTGTGAGGAGGAAGGAGTGGCAGAAACAATGTGTGATGAACTAATCACAATCCCCATTCCCCTGCGCTGCTCAGGGGGAGGTGATAGAGAATTTAGGAGTAAAGTTGAGCCCAGGAAGAAAGGAAGAGTGGAGGGAAGGTGTTTTAAGATTTGGTTTTGTTTTCTCATGACCCTACTCTGATTTTGACTGGCAATAAATTAAATTAATTTCCCCGTGTTGAGTCCGTTTTGCCCGTGATGGCAATTAGTGAACGATCTCTCCCTGTCCTTGTCTTGACCCATGAGACTTCCAGTATATTTTCTCTCCTCTGTCCAGCTAAGGAGGAGAGGGAGTGATAGAGTGTCTTGGTGGGCAGCTGGTGTCAAGCCATGGTCAATCCATCACAAATATTTAGATGATCTGAGTGTTTGTAATAAGGAATGGAAGGCTGAAACTGGACAAAAAAGTCTGACTTTTCAGGTTCTTTCTTCAGGCCCTTTTCACTCTCCAGAGTGCTTTAAAGCAGGAAAGATTTTTCTCCCTAGCTAAGAGTTTTCAACCATGAACTTTGAAACTAAACCTACATCTGAGGAACTTCCACATCACATCAATGGAATCAAAGCAGGCTTTATGTACTCTCTGAGACACCTCCTTTCCTAAAGTGTAAAGTCAGTTTGTGGTAGGATGCCTTTGTTTTCATTACGGTAGTCTACCTTCGCTTTCATTACAGGTCAAGAGATGAGTGTGAGGTTGAATGTACATCCACTGCATGTGAGTTCATAAAAGATCTTGGACGTAAAGAGATACAGTAACACCAACACATCACCTGGAGATAAAAACTGTGGTCAAAGACAGATGTGATTACCTCAGAAGGTGTTATGCAAGCATGGCCAATTGGTTTCTGGGCTTAAACTGGTGTCTTCATGAAGTGTTCTGCTGGAGTATGCAGATGGGCATATACATTGTCACTGTCCCTGGAATAGTTGACACTGTATTATGCTTAATGAGACTATGTTATATACCAAAACAATCACATCCTAGAACTGCCTAACCCTTTCCATGATCTATCTACAGAGAAAGCCTAGACAAATTACTGAGATGAGATGCCTCAACTGCAGACATGATCCCACCTAATCCTCAGATTAGGTGGCGTGACTCTCACCTCTAGAAGTGTTTAGGATTATACAGGATGTCTGTACCAGAGCAAGGAAGAGATCCCAGATTTCCTAGATCCTAAGTAAGCGTCCAAACAACTGGGCCATGCTTCCCTTACTAAAGGTAGTTTCCTCATAGGTGAGTAATTACTGAAAATCCCCAGCACACAACACTGAAAAACAGTTTTAGCAAAAAACGGGACAATGTGAAGGGCAGTACTGAACTCAGTTGCAAGAGATTGAGATGCATCCTTTTAATTCTTTCTTCCATGGAAAGCACAATTAATAGGAGCTGATGAGGCTTGGAGGCATTTCTGCAGTCTGTGTGTGATCTGAATCTCAGTTTCTGTGAATATTTGCTATTATTTCAGTAGATCATGATTTTGCCAAGAAAAGAGAACACCAAAAAAAGAGAAAAGCCTCCCTGTATTGCTGAGATGATCAAGTCATACATATGGAACCTGTTTCAGGAGAGACCTTGAGCACACAGTGCCTAGAACAAGCTGACTGATATTCATTCCACCAGTTTGGTGGTTTGTTTTTTTTTTTTTTTTCTGAGAATGGGAGATCTGCATTTGAATCAGCCCTTAGCTGGATTTCAGGTCTGGAGAATGGCTGAAAGAGTTTTCCTGGAAACCTAGTGCCTTTCTCCTACTTCAGACTCTCTTTCTACAGCTCTAGTGATTTCTGGACTTGCCGAGTTAATTAGTGTGTGTAATTGGGCATTCTGGTAGAATGAACCAAACCCAGTCAGAAGCAGGCAATGCTTAAAAGTTCAAAGCTTACCTTTAATTCAACCAGCCTTCTTACATATTCAGCCTTGTTTCTCTCTATCAGTCAGTTGCTGAACGGAAGGATAAGGCTCTTTATTCCAACCTCATACTTACCTAGCCCCCGGGCAACTCCAACCCCCTCCTTTTAATTATCATTCCAAAAGCATAGAGCCCACGGTTACATGAGTCACAAATTATATCTCCCAGCAGTGCATAATGCTCCTTTTCACACCTACAGAGGATGAGTCATTAAAAGATAGGAAAAAAAGAAGGAAATTCAACGTTCCCCATCGATAGAAGCAGAAGGAAAAACATCAAAGAAGAAATTACTGATGGACATATCATCCGAGTACAGCCACATCCCTTTGAAATGGACAAAACACGGAGTTTGTCTTCAGGTGAGTTTTGTCTCATAAAGTGCTGTAGTAAGGAAACAGAGCTATTAAGTTCCCACTACAGCTCTGCCCAGCTGTTCTTTAGTTGAGAACAGCAGGAAAAGTCAATCTCGCAACAAGGGGAGAGAAGGGAGACACAGTATATGCGGAAGAGCTGAAGCATCCTCCCATGTAAACTGGGAATTGGTTCCCAGTGCTTGTGAAGATTAACCAGGGAGGGGAGAGACACGGCACAAGAAGTACTGGAGGCTGGGACTGAATGCAAGGCCAACATTTACTGCTTGGATCCGGATCTCAGAAAGAAACTGAAGGCAACTGTGGTATGTCTACTACATGTAGACATAGGGTGGGTAGGAGGAGACCTCTGGTCCAATCTCCTCGAAGCTGGGCTAACTTTAAAGGAGAATTACATTTATAAAAGGCCTTATCTGTCTTGATCTTCAGTCATTCTGTACATACAGGAGATTCTATGATTCTAAATGGACAATCTAACAGGCTCACAGGAGGATAGGGGGAACACACTGTCCAAATGTTTCCCTGGGGACACCAATAACTGTCATGTCATTGACAGATGGTTGTTTGTCCCCCAAGGACCAACTGGGAAAGTTTACATCAATGGTTTTGTTTTGTTTTTTTAAAATTGTGCAACTCTAGTTCATCGAAAAGGGAGATGTTTCCAGGAACATAAGCAAGGAAGATTACCCTCAATCTAGGATGTTACCAGATGAACTCCTGCCTGTTGTGTTATTCGGTGGTGATTAATAAAATCTCAGGAGTGACGTTTCTAGTGAAGATAAATTTCGGGTAAGCAGGTAAACAAACAAACATTAGAGGAAAAGACTGTGGGGAGGCAGAGGGATCCATTAGCATCTGCCGGCTCAGAAAAACAACTCTCCTGAACCAGAATGTGCTGAGGAAGCTGTATGGAAAGCCAAGCCTCTTAAAGTACAAAATGCCTCACATTTCTACACCCTAAAATTAAGAGAGATTGCAGTAAAAGTGCAATACATGCAGTTGTTCTCTGTCAGTCTACAAACAGGTCTCTTTTGCCTTAAACATCTCTGGAATACTTCATGGCTTTATATCCTTGTATTGCTCTGCTTGTTCTCCACATCAGCCCTCTCCTTTGGCAGAGTTTAAGACACTGACACCTGAGCTCTTTCCAGTATCAGAAATTCAGAAAATATTCTTTTTTCCTTCTCCTCCTCCCCTTGTGGACCAGTCTGAGGATGTCTTTCCTCCCTTTGCTTGTCTAGGAGCAAGGAAACAAATATCAAAACCTTTTGAGCCCTGTTCTTTCCATAATATATAAATACACTATCTCAGGACTATAAAGGTATTTGTTTTTAAAATCCTTTCTTTTCATGTTTCCCTTTTGTTTTCTTTTTAGTGTTTGTAAGAATTTCACGTGGCTTTGATTTTAAAATCAGAATAACCATATTGTCCGGTAGGCAGGACCTTAATTTTTCATGAAGTAAATTCTCATGTCAACTAAGGAAGTCAGTGCCAAAGATATTTAAGATTTTAAACTGACATTGGAAAAGCATGGGCCTGAAATATGGCAAAAGACAGAGCTAGCTACTTTAAAATAGGCTGGTGAGAGGTTAACATGTTGGATAGGTGTAGTCCAGTCCAACTGTTCCTACACTCCTGATCCTACAGCAAGAAGATCTCCAGACCTTCAGAAAAAACACTCAGCTGATGACAACAGTGTCATTGAGGAGCAGCTGAGGGAGCTGGGGTTGTTTAGTCTCGAGAAGAGGAGGCTGAGGGGAGACCTTATGGTTCCTTACAACTACCTGAAAGGAGGTAGTTTGCAGATGACACCAAGTTGGGTGGAAGTGTCTATCTGCTGGAGGGTAGGAAGGCCCTGCAGAAGGACCTGGACAGGCTGGATCGTTGGGCCTGGGCCAACTGTATGAAATTCAACAAGGCTCAGTGCCAGGTCCTGCACTTGGGTCACAACAACCCTATGCAACGCTACAGGCTGGGGGAGGAGTGGCTGGAGAGCTGCCTGGCAGAAAAGGACCTGGGGGTGTTGGTTGACACCAGGCCGCACCTCAAGTACTGTGTTCAGTTTTGGGCCCGTCGCTACAAGAAGGACATCGAGGTACTAGAGCGTGTCCAAAGAAGGGCAACGAAGCTGGTGAGGGGTCTAGAGCACAAGTCTTATGAGGAGAGGCTGAGGGAGCTGGGGTTGTTCAGCCTGGAGAAGAGGAGGCTGAGGGGAGACCTTATGGCTCTCTACAACTGCCTGAAAGGAGGCTGTAGCGAGGTGGGGGTCGGTCTCTTCTCCCTAGTAACAAGCGATAGGATGAGAGGAAATGGCCTCAAGCTGCGCCAGGGGAGGTTTAGGTTGGATATTAGAAAAAACTTCTTCACTGAAAGGGTGGTCAAGCATTGGAAGAGGCTGCCCAGGGAAGTGGTTGAGTCTCCATCCCTGGAGGGATTTAAAGAACAGATAGATACGGTGCTTGAGGACATGGTTTAGTGGTGGACTTGGCAGTGATAGGTTAATGGTTGGACTCGATGATCTTAAGGGTCTTTTCCAACCTTAACAATTCTATTATTCTATGATTCTAAATACTGAAGGTGGTATGAATGTTTCTGTCCTGGTGAGAGCTCCAATCTAGGAAAAACATAGAATCATAGAATCATTAAAGTTGGAAAAGACCCTGAGTGTGCTGTTGTGCCTTTACAAAGCACTGTGGGATACACAAGTCTGGCACTAATCCATTATACTAAGTTTTGCCTGTAATACTGACTCCTGTCTAGCTGCTGGTTCCTTCTTCATCTTATCTTCTCCCCAGCCCTGTGACGGTTAATGGACCTTAATTCATCCTGACGTTCCAGGGAGAACAGAAATATCAGTCATTAGCTAAGGGAAACCCCAAATCAAGTCATTATTACTTGCAATGTGGTAGTAATGAATGCCCCTAGATAGGGTGAAGGATTCACTGTGGTCAACAACACTCATACCTGTAGGACAGGATTAATTTCACCTACCTAGAGGGTACATACCCACGTCTCAGTCTATCATCTCAGACTTGCTCTATGGGCAACAGAGGAAAAGAAACACTTCCAGGGCATGTTTCATCTGACCTTGTTTCGCTATTGACTCTAGCCTGAGATGAGGCGATGACAGGAGTCTTGCACCTCTATATAGCATTAGCTTCCCTTTGCAAAGTGGGGATGTAAAACTACTATGTTGACATCCTGCTTCTTGGGAAAAGAAGTTTAAAAGAGGAACAGAAAGTGCCTGAAGCCTTGTCTTCCACACACTCATCCATATTTCACCTGCGTTGCAAGGAACCACACCCTCTCTCAAAATCTCTACCTTGTCACAGATCTCCACAGGTGTTAAGTTCTTGGTGGCTTGACCTTTCCTTCCCTCAGTGACACAGCAAATCATGGTTATCCAGTGGCGATAACTGATGTAAAAAGAAGAGCACTCAGACCTGCTGCTTCCTTTCTGCAGGCATCAGGGCCATGGACTGGAACATGGTAAGCTCAGCACAGACTGAAAGGTCACACTGGTGCATCCAGAGCTCAGCAAACCTCATCTCCAGGCTGTCTTAGAAAGCTCCCTAGCCTTTGCTCATTTTCCACCCTGCTCCACATATCAGTTTTTTCCATCACTTGTGTTCTCTTAATTGCTTGGTTCATAATGGTAGTGAATTTCTAGCAACATACTTTTTCCTTTTTCCTTTTTCACTCTTGAAAACAAGCCATTTAACCTTTTAGGCTAATAGATTTTCAAGGGAGTTGTATAGCTGTTGAATCTGAGAAGTGCAGAAAGGTGAAAAGAGATTGGACAAAAAAAAAAGTCTCGAGCTACCATCATCCAAAGAAATGTGCTTTGAGAAGCTCTGAGGATCTGTATTTCTTCCTGCCATTGACCGTACATGCGGGCCTGTCCTTGTCTTAGAGGTTTTTAATTCTTAATATAATACAGGAAGTACAATAATAAAATATTAGACATCACTGTTAATTAAATAGCACAATGCAGAAATCTTCTTAAGGGATTATCTGTGATGGAAACTCAGGATTAACACTGCTTGTGCCCAGAGGTTCATATGACAGACCACCAAAGTAAAGTAGCGGGTATGCAGTCTTCAAAATAAATGGTATTATTTAATAATCAATTTTTTAATTTTGGAGATTAAGAAACAGGATTATCAGCCACTGATTTGTCCACCAATGGCTCTAATTTTGCTCACAGAAAAAGCAAGATTAGTCACTGGTTAGAAAGAACAGAAAGCTAAAAAAATCAATATGGTATTGCTGAGGCAACGTGACTCAAGTCCTGTCTTTATTACAGCTTCCCATATGTGGCCTTCTAGTTTTTATTTTCTCTGACTGGAAAGTGGGAATAATAACACATCCCATATCAGTATCCCAGGAGAATGTATTGCTTTAATTCATCTGAGTTTTATCTATGTATATGTAGATAATATAACACACTAGGTACCATTGTATTTAGTGCTCTGAACATACTCCTTTGCATTAAAAACATAGAAAATGTCTCTCATAGTGCTTTGCTTTCTTATCTTCTCCCCTGGGAAAAACCTTCTCCCCTGTGAAAAAGCATGTATATTGGAGTGCTGATTTGATTGGATTTTCTTTAACATATCTATTCCTGAGCACTGTGTGTTAGAGAAAGGAAATCAAGCGGTAGGTTGCAGCAAGAAATCAGGCGGTAGGTTGCAGCAAGTGCCCAAACCCTTCCCCTGATGAAGAGGTAAGTACCTGCATAAGGTACGCACAGGTCGATGATCTGTTACGTGAGGTGGCCGAACTGCAGGAAACAGTCCAAAGGCTGCACAGTATTAGAGACGAGACAGAGATAGAGAGGTGGCTTCAGAGCCATGTTCCTGTGGCAGACACCACTGAGGAGGAGGCACCTTGGACCCTGGTGACTAACAAAAGCAGGACTCCACATCAACCTGCACCCTCCACCATCAAAATCAAAAACAGATATGAAGCCTTAACACCTGAGGACACCCATGAGCAAGGCCTGCAAAGCCCCCCGCAAGGGGAAACTGTACCAGCAACACAGAGTGGACACCGTAAAAAGAAATGATGAGTACTCGTAGTGGGTGACTCTCTGTTGAAAGGTACTGAGGCACCCATCTGCCAACCTGACAGGGAGTCACGAGAGGTATGCTGCCTTCCAGGAGCTAAGGTTTGAGACATGGCCAAGAGGGTACCACAACTCATGAAGAAAACAGATTATTATCCATTGTTACTATTTCACGTAGGCATGAACGACACTGAAAGCTGAAACCTGGGTAAAATCAAAGACGACTTTCAAGCCCTGGGGGTGCAAGTGAAAAACATTGGTGCCCAGGTTATCTATTCCTCCATTTTGCCAGTTCGAGGGAAGGGGGCAGCCAGAAATAGGCGCATAATGCATATCAACTCCTGGCTACGTGGCTGGTGCCTTTGTGAGGATTTTGGCTTTTACGACAATGAGGCATTCTTCCATGACTATAACATGCTAGGAAGGGATGGAATCCACATGTTTAAAAGGGGCAAGGGGATCTTCAGCAACAGGCTGGCTAGCTTGGTAAGGCGGGCTTTAAACTGAAGGACTCGGGGAGTGGGATCCAAAACAGAAACGCTCATGCCACCACATCCAACTGGGGAGTAAGTCAGGCCAACCAGAGCGGCGATGGGTGTTCCTTAGCTGTCTCCCAAGATGTGTATCAGAGGAGCAACCACCTCAAGTGTATGTATACAAATGCACACAGTCTGGGAAACAAACAGGAGGAACTGGAGCTCCGTGCCCAGTCACAAGGTTGTGATATCATAGGAGTAACTGAGACATGGTGGGACAACTCACATGACTGGGGAATTGCGATGGACGGTTACAGGCTGTTTCACGAGGACAGGCAGGGAAAAAGAGGTAGAGGAGTCACACACTATATTTAGGAAAACCTTGAATGTATTGAAGTCAACTACGGTGATTGTGAGTGCTCTATTTAATACCCCTGGATTAAAATCAGAGGGGTCGTCTCCAAGCAGGACCTTACAGTGGGCGTCTGCTACCGACCCCCAAACCACAACGATAAAGCCGATGAAGCAATATTTGGGACACTAAGGCAAGCTTCTGGTTAACAGAAACTGGTTCTCATGGGTGATTTCAACTACCCAGACATTTGCTGGAAGAACAATACAGCAGCTCACATGTCATCCATCAAGTTCCTGGAACGTATAGAGGACTGTTTCCTCTTACAAATGTTAGATGGCCAACCAGGAAGGAGGCACTGCTGGACCTGCTATTCACAAACCAAGACAACCTGCTTTGTAGTATCTCGGTCAGTAACAACCTTGGCTGCAGTGATCACAATATTGTGGAGTTTGGGATCCAGCTGAGCATGCTGAAGGTTAGCACCAAGACAAGGGTTCTAGATTTTAGAAGAGCAAACTTCTGTTTGCTCAGAGCTCAGCTGGGAGGGATTTTGTGGGAAGCTTCCATGGAGGATAAAGGAGCCAGTGAGTGCTGGGAGTTCTTCAAGAATGCTCTCTTGGAAGCACAAAACCAGTTTATCCCCTACAAAAGAAAAGGAAGTAAGCGGAGCAAGAGGCCCCCTTGGCTCAACCACAAGCTCCTGGGTCTGCTTAAAACCAAAAGACATGCGTACCAGAGATGGAGAAGTAGAAGATTGTCCACTGAGAACTACAAGGGCATTGCCAGAGTGTGCAGAGGTGCAGTCAGAAAGGCAAAAGCTCAACTTGAATTGGAACTGGCCAGAAACGTCAAAAATAACAAGAAAGGGTTCTTCCGGTATGTAAGTTGCAAGAAGAAACAGAAGGAAAACATAGGCCCACTGTTAAACAGTAGAGATGAATCAGTCACCAGCAATGCTGAAAAGGCAGAGGTTCTCAACACCTTCTTCACCTCTGTCTTTACCAACACTGTTGAATCCCAGGCGTTGGGAACAAAAATCCAGGAGGATCCAAACATAGACCCACCATCAGTGATGAAGGAGTTAGTATGTATGTATGTGAATTATTATGTAGGGGTCAACAGGAGCTTGACCCCTACAAATCGATGGGCCCTGATGCCATCCACCCGAGGGTGTCGAGAGAGCAGGCTCATGTCATTGCAGGGCCACTCTCTATAATCTTTGAGAAGTCGTGGAGATCGGGGGATGTCCCAGAGGACTGGAGGAAGGCAAATGTTACCCCTGTCCACAAGAAGGGCTCAAGGGAGGATCCGGGTAATTATAGGCCCATCAGTCTTACTTCAATCCCCAGGAAAGACATGGAACGGATCCTCCTGGGGGCCACCACGAGCCAAATGAAGCACGTGATTGGGAAAAGCCAACACGGCTTCACAAAAGGCAGATCGTGCCTGACAAATCTGGTGGCCTTCTATGACAAAGTGACCTGTTCGGTTGACATGGGATGAGCGGCTGACTTGGACTTCTCCAAGGCTTTTGAGACGGTTCCCCACGGCCTCCTTCTGCAGAACCTGATGCGTTATGGCCTGGACAAGTGATCTGTGCAGTGGGTGAGGAATTGGCTGACGGGCCGCACCCAAAGGGTGGTGGTAAATGGCTCTTTTTCAAACTGGCAACCCATCACAAGTGGGGTCCCCCAGGGATCGATATTGGGCCCAGCGCTATTCAATATCTTCATAAGCAATCTGGGTAACGGGATCAAGTGTGGCCTGATGAAGTTTGCAGATGACACCAAACTGAGTGGGGAAGTAGACACTCTGGAAGGGAGAGCCACCCTGCAGGAAGATCTGGATAGGCTGGAAGAGTGGGCTAACAAGAACCTTATGAAGTTTAACAAGGACAAGTGTAAGGTCTTGCACCTGGGAAAACATAATCCAGGAGTGCAGCTCAGACTGGGATCCACCTAGCTGGAGAGCAGCTCCGTGGAGAGGGACCTGGGGGTCCTGGTGGACAGGAAGCTCAACGTGAGTGAACAGGGTGCTGCTGCGGCCAAGAAGGTGAAGAGGAGGCTGGGTTGCATCCAAAAGGGCATCACCAGCAGAGATAAAGAAGTCATTATCCCACTCTACTTGGTGCTTGTCAGGCCACACCTGGAATACTGTGTGCAGTTCTGGTCCCCGTTACAGAAAAGGACTTGGACAGGCTGGAGGGGGTCCAGAGAAGGGCCACCAAGATGATCCAGGGTCTGGGAAGCCTGCCGTGTGAGGGTAGGCTGAGAGAGCTGGGCTTGTTCAGCCTTGAGAAAAGGAGGCCTAGAGGTGATCTCATCACCATGTACCAGTACTTAAAGGGGAGCTACAAAGCAGATGGAGACTCCCTTTTTACCAGGAGTCCCATGGTGAGGACAAGGGATAACGGGTACAAGTTACTCCCAGGGAGATTCTGATTGGACACGAGAGGTAATTTTTCACACTGAGAAGAGTCAACCATTGGAATAATGTCCCCAGGGAAGTGGTTGACTCTGCTATGCTGAACATGCTTAAGACTCAGCTGGACGTGGTGCTGGGCCATCTCGTCTAGATTGTGCTAGTAAGGTTGGACCAGATGATCCTTGAGGTCCCTTCCAACCTGGTATTCCATGATTCTATGATTCTATGAAATGTACGTGCTTCGTTCTTGGAACTGCAAGTGTTGCCCAAAGTAATTATGAGAGGGGAAAGAAAGAAAAAAAGGGAAAAAAAGGAGATGTACACTGTACATTTAATGCAAATAAGGCAAATATAGCACTTCTAGGAAGTAAAGCTGAAATTAAGGAGTCGGATTTGATATGTTACATAGAGCTTAATCTCAAAATGCAGTTTGCTGTCAGGAAGGCTGAGTCTGAGTGCTGTCTGAGTGCTTCTCCTCTGACCTTCTGCTTTCCAGAGGCCAGTAAGTGATGAAATGTGATGACCAGACAGCTAGAAACAAGCAATAAAAGAGTAGACCCTCAGGGAGAGTTATGACAAGGAAAGATGGTGTGATAAAGGAACACAGAAAAAATGTAGTGGAATTAGCAAACAATAGTAATAACAGAAGGAAAAGTCAATAAATACAGCATTGATTTTCCGATGTTCTGTGTGTGTGTGTGTGTGCAATGTTACTAACTTTGACTTTTTCATCAGTTGAGCCAGTCTGTATTGGTTAAGTATTTTTCTGCCTGAATAACACTGTAGCTTGAATAGCTTAGCATGTGAGCTGTCTTTGCATATTATTTTATCTCCCTTGAGGTTCAGCTGAAAGAGGAGACCTCAACCTTTACAACTGAGAGATCAGATGGGAAAAAAAGAATGACCGTAACAATATTCAAAGGAGAAATAATTTCCCTTGTGCACCAAACTCATCAGTTTGGGTTCAATTTATAAAATTACTTTTCTCATGACTGACAAAAAACGTGTGGTCATTTCTTTTGCTCTTCTTTCACAGGCAACGGGGAGCTGAAGAGAAACAGAATGAAAGAACGTATTTTCTGAAGCTTAATGAAATCCTACAGCAGGATTAACAATGAATTGAAAAGAGGGCAGCTCTAAAGCAGGGTCTTTCTGAAGTGTGCTTCTAAT
The DNA here is from genome assembly GCF_965183815.1 of Platalea leucorodia. Taxonomy (NCBI): domain Eukaryota; kingdom Metazoa; phylum Chordata; class Aves; order Pelecaniformes; family Threskiornithidae; genus Platalea; species Platalea leucorodia. The sequence continues at coordinate 2,245,387 of NC_138823.1, read as the reverse complement.
ATTCTATAGAAAATATATGTGAATTTTCCAGCCAGCCACAGAGACTCAGTAATTAACACTGACCGCCGAGCAAAGTTCAAACAGAAAAGAAAATTCCAAAGATGTAGCCTAATTCTCATATACTTATCTATAGCTATCCATAAAAACAGAATGGGATTTCACATTTTAATACACTGAAAGTTCCCTTTATAACAGCTGTGTTATTTTTTTACATTGTTTCCACTTTTTACTGTCACTTTTTAAGGAAACAAGTGAACCAGCGGGCCAGTAAAGCAATGTAAACTGGCATACACTACCTGTATATTACTTGCGCTCGTATAACAGCACACTGGATAACAGCTAGTGTTTTTTTCATTCCAGATTTTGCCTTTAAAGTGTGGGATTCACAGTTTGTGACCACTGTGTGCATGCACAGTTACCAGAAAAGCAATTAAAATAACATATTTGCAGTGGTCTGGTCCCATGACCCTGGCAGCCACTGGAAAAAACATTCTCACTGACTTCAGTAGATTTTAGCCCTTCTTATTCATATGACTGTTCCCATCACCATGATCCAGCAGAATTGGTTCAGAGAGAAATCTGATCTTCAGTTTGGTCTCCAGTGTTGTGGTGGCAAAGTCAATTGGTCTGGCAGCAAATCAGTAGTGGGGAGGAAGAACTAGACTGGGCCATAGAGACATGACTCCAAAGTCACATATTACACCAGGGGAGACTGCATTGCAAAGCCGAGGATTGAGGACTCTCTCTACAGACACAGAAGGAATAACTCAGCCAGTTTCTTTGGTAAAGGGCTCTGGGATCCTCCTGGATGGAGACTGCTCACTGGGTATCCATGGCAGTGCCACGCTGCAAACCCACCAACTAGCCCTGAGCTGGCTGGGACCTCCCCACAGCACAATATGCCTGTGCTGGGGGAAGCTGGCTTTAGCCTTGGTGTGCCGCTATGCCTGGGAATTGAGCCCCATCGACTGAGTCTGCATCCCACTCCAGATCCAGCTGGTGTGAATTCAGCTCAAGGGCATAGATGGTACTGCCTTGGAAGATGAATGTCCCATGTTGTCAGTGTAGCACTCCTCCAAAAGGATCCTTGTATAAGGACTGGTAAAACAGGTTGTGTTCTAACACGCTACTTCCATTTCCTTCTCTAAGCCCTGGGTTAAATTTCCAGCAGATATGTACTGCTGAGTTCTCTGCCTCTTCTAGCAAACAGAGAGCACCTGCTCTGTCCTCAGCAACTGATACCTCATCTTCCTTTTGCCCTCCTCCCCTACCACCTTGCCTGTTGTCATTCAGATTACAATTAAGCAGGTCCAGCCTTGCTCTGACACCTCCGTTTGAGGCCCGCCTCCACCTAACACATGCCCCTCACATCTCTGCACTGTCTTTAGCTACTGGAAGTCCCCTTGCCCTCTGCAGAGCTTGTGTGCACGTTTTCCATAAGGGAAGGTACTGATTCCTTCCCCTTCCCGGACTAACCAATATTGGTTTGCACTAACCAGTATTTTATTTCCTTTGTGTTAATCTCCACTCCACACCTCCTATTGCCCATATATATTATCCCATACCCATGGCTAAGTGAGGGTTGATGGTTGCTGTTTATCCTCTCGCACCCCAATATCCAAATGACTCATAATCGTTTATGAAGCTAAGCCTTGGGATGCCCTTAAAAACTGGGATCCCTCACCTTACATCACAGAAAGGAACTCAAGGAAAAGCAAAATTAAGAGTAGTTACACTGAAGATAACTCAGAAAGTCAATGACCTCACTGATCATTAGATCTAAGTCTCTTGCATTTACACCCAGTGCTGTTCCCTTTTGCCTTCCTTCAGGAGATGTCTATTTTTTTTTGCATATGTATGGATTATATATAAACATAAACTACCTTTTCTGTGTGTAGACAGGGAGGCTATGATAATGCTGAGCTGTCATCGCTGACCAAGCAAGGTTGGAGAGACATAAGGAGCCCCCAAAATTCTGCTTGTTCATCTTTCTCACCGGCACCCATCCATGCCACTGTCGGCAGGATCGCCACACCTCTGCAGTGTGATAATTAGAAATGTCAGACAGAAAATTCCCTCTGCATAAAAAAACAGACAGCAAACTGCAGTGGGTAGAGTGTGTCTTTTTTCAGATTTAGAGACTTTCTTGGCTTTAACACCTATGCTGATGGCAGCTGCTGTTTCTTCTCCCCCTTGCAGGTATCACTTCCATCACCCCAAATGCCCTATGGCTATCTCTCCTGAAAGTGCTTTTGAAAGCCAGAGGGATAAAAAAGAATACACATAGGATCGATTAAGAAGAAATCAGTACCCATCTGCAATTTTTGTCCAGCACCTCTTGGAGCCTGAAAGGAACCAGCCACCTCTGGCTAGAGAGTAAAACCTCATGAGAGGTTATCCCAAAAATCCAGATACCAGCAAGGAGGGGAGAAGTGCATCTTGCCTAGCTCCCTGATGCAAACTGTGACTGTGCTGTGGGAGGATTAGTCAGAGCCACTTCCAGGTGACAGATCTCAGAAGGATTCGGTCACATTTGCAGGTATGATGATGCACAGGAGCCTTGGAGCGGAAGCATCTGTATTTTTTAGAACTGAATACCATGTATTACTCACAAACGTGTATTCTGATCCCCAGTTACTTTATGTAAATCTTGTGCAGAAAAGAGAACAGTCATCCCTGGGGTGGAAAGCTTGCATTCAAACCCCTTCTCTGCTTTCACCAAAGTGGTGGTTGAAGGCTGTCTAAAAATCTGGGAAGGACATTTTGGTTCAGCAGCGAACAAGTTTGAAGAAACTTTTCCTCTCCCCTCTACCCAATAGATCTTAGCTCATATAAACTCAAAGTTAGTGGTTTTTTTTCTTTTTGAAATAAAAATATGTGCATTTGAAAGTGCATAATTTTGTTTGATATAAAGGAAGACACTTTTCTGTGGAATGCTTACTTGAAACAGGCAATAAAACAAGCAGGAAAGGAAACAATGAGCGTGATTACTGAGTGTTCAGTACACTGTCATGGTTCAAAATTCAGGCTCAGAATTAAAGCAGAGACTGGATTTTCATTCAGGTCCTTTAAATGCTGGCAGAGTGCCTAGCCCATGGTGGAGTTAAGCTCTTCCTGGTCTTATCATTGAAGTTGTTCTTTTTTGCCTGATATATTTACATCAAGTTAGATGGAGACCATATTTTGCAGGTGTGTGTGCTACCCAGCACATTATAAAGCCTATTCATTGCTATCTTCACTTCAGTGAATATTTACACATTTCTATGCAGAGCACAACAGCATCAACAGGCAGAAACCTTGCAGTGTCCTGTGTGAAACACTTTTCTTCTTGAGAGACAGATTTTCCGTATTCAGAGAGGGGAGTTTAACCCACAGCATGGTTCACCAAGCAGTTATTGTCCCTGAGGGTAATTGCAGAGGTTTTATTCTAAGTACAAAATAGTGATTAAACATAACTGCATTAAAATATTTAGCCAATGTCATTAGAGAAACAGGTAACAAATTTATTGCTGTGGCAACCCAGGGAGACTCTTTACCATGGAGAGCCAGAAGAAAAAAAATCAACCAGCCTTTTGTTTCCTTCCCCAAATAGAGAGGAACACAGCAAATATCTTCACAGCATTAAGAGGTGGTAGCTGTTGCTCCTTGTCAGTCACATCAGTGTTGAGCTTAGCACTGTGGTGCAAGGAGAATTTGCCAGACACCACAGGGGTGGCACAGAGGACTTCATCTGTGCCTGTAAAGCAGCAGAATTTCTTTGTTGACTTGAATGGGCTTTATAAAAAGAATGAACGGATAGATGGATAGAGTACATGTGAATAGATGTTTCCATCTGCAGATTAATTGTCTTTGGGTAGAGTCCATCATTATCTTCCAACACCTTGTTTTCAGTGGGAAACAATGCATCCTTTAGGCCAAAACATTTTTCTGAACTTAATGACTGCTTGTTTCGGCAAGGAAGAGAGCTGTCCTGCTCTCCACTCCCCCAGCATCTTCTCCCCATTCTCTTGGGTTGTGCTTGTGCTTAACCCAGAGCTCAAATTAAGCTCTCAAATCTCAACAGCTCTTGAGGGACAAAACAAGCAGACAAAATTATTTTAATAGATGGCTCTGTCTATGGCTATCAGGGCTGGTTTGAGTGCTGCAAAAGCCAGAACAGTTGGAAGGAAAAAAATCAATGCAGGTAAAGCAGGAAAAAACATCAAATATTGAGACTGGTTCCATGTTATTTGTAGGGACCCAGACTGATTTTTTTCATTTCTAAAATAGAAGTGGGACATGTAAGTAGAGAATCAGCAGTCATCAGGAGAAACTGTCTCTCAAAAGTACAACTTGTTGGTGATTAATTGATAGATAATAGCATGAGATTCCCTGGCACAAGGGTAAGATATCAGCCATCAGTTCATCAGTCAAATCTTGCCCCTGGAAAAACCACAGGTCCTACAGCCACTGCCTCGCCAGATGCCACTTCTTCCAGATCCAATCCCGTGGGCCTCCAGCCTTTGACCCCTACCAAAAGTGGTTGCTGACCAGGATCTCAGGAAAAGTGGGTTTGTTACCAGTCCATTTCTGATCCTCAACAAGTCTCTTCTTCCCACGTATGCTCTGTGAGATGAAGGGAATGTTGCACCATCAGGCTGGTTCGTGAGATAAAAACCCAATAATGGCCATGGGGACTTCAGGCATGCTTGTAGTGAGCCTCATGAGTCTCTAGATACACTTGCAAACACCAGATCATATTCCACAACCACCTGAACTTCAATTTCCAAACCAGGTGAAGTCTACACAGCTCCAACCTGTCCTTTCTTTAATCAAAATAAGACTGAAATTAAAAATGATTAACCACTAATAACCTCAATTTTTGACAGAATTTCTTCAGTGAGACCGTGAGTAAAAGTAGATAAAAGTTTTATGGTTTGGTCCAAAATGGGATGGGATCACATCATCCATCAATGTAGTATGTCCCTCTGGGAGGGAGCGTGATTCATTATTTGTAGTTTCATAGTATCCAATGGCTCTAAATGACACCAGGGTCTGATAGAGGGATTTCCTAGGTCTGGCCAGCACAGTGGTTTGTAATCAATTAACATCTTTTGTAAAGTATCATCAAAGCTTTGGACGAAATATGTAAGTTTGCAGGGGCTCTGGTCAACATTAATAATTGGCAATCAGGAGAGGGCAGAGGAACGACAACCATTTTAAAACATTTGACAGCAGTAAGGGTTACGTTTTGGTGACAGCAGCTCTTACAGTCAAGACTCAGTGACACACTTTCCATATTCTTATTATTAGTAGCAACGAGATGTTTTTTCATTGCTTATTTATACTCTCACAATTCTAACAGCTCAGAAATACAGGGAGAGGCACTCCTTTCAATGACGCACTGCAAGTGCTATGAATTGAGATCTGTAACCCTCCAGGAATGCCCAATTTTATGTACCTGTTGTTTGATCTGCAGTTTCCAAGCTTTTGAATAACTCCACCTGACAAAATAAATAAAACTGCTACCTCCAAGACTAAAATAGAAACCACATAGAACATACCAAGGATGCAAGTGCTAAAATGATCACAGGCGGCAAACTGTTGGCAAACGTGAAAACTGACTTCATCCTTCATTTTTTACATATTCCTTGTCTATAAAAATAACTTTTGGCTAAGCAGGCCATCTCTTGTCATGTAACTGTGATTCAGCTCCCTGTGTGTCTTGCAACATCTACAGAAATACAGCTCTGGCAAGAGTACTTTAGAGATTCTTGGATCAGAGCCTTGTAGGAGAGGCAAGGTATCAAGGGAAAAGTAGCGGTGATGAATCCAAATACCAAGGATTGGCTGTGTGATGGACATGAGGTGGTATGTTGAACCCTTAACACATCTCCAATTGGCTGGTGTAATCCTGGAGATGCTGCAAAGGATTGTGTAAGGAGGTGGAGACTGGTAGGAAGCTGATGGTGTATAAGGGGTAAAACTGATATCGTCTGGTGAGATTTAAATTAGAACAATAAATACATTGCAGCCTTGCTGCATCTCCTTCAGTTGTTGCAAGTGCTTCAGGGATGGTGCTGATTTACTGCATACTTTGGAGGCCCCACGCACGCTGCTGAGACATACAAAATACTGAAGGAAGAACCTCAGATGTCTTTGAGAGATTGAAGTGTCCGAATTTCCATTAACCAGGAGAAAAATAGGAAATTAAAACCTCAGCATAGTTTTGCAGTCTCAATAAGTGCAAATCTCTCAGTTTGCAAACTAGGGTATTAGTGGCGCTAATGAAGCAATTTCATTTCCCTGAAGTACCACTCAGTATGGGTGCAGGACACGTGGGAAAGTTTGCTACATGTGACAAAGGGAAATGCAGAAGGACAAGGGAGGAAAGAACATCTATTAGAGGTCGATTTTTATTGACAGGCTTTTATATGGGACTCATGATTTTTTCTTTCTTTTTTTTTTTTTTCCTGAAAGTTGCCTGTCTGTCCTTGTCACCCTAAGGCTCAAAAATATCAATAATAGTAAACAAGGCACTCCGTCCTTTCCACCAGGAGCTACATGGATTCTTAGCTAGAGATATGTCCTGTTTAAAAGTTCAAAGCTCCAGAAATGCCTGTGAAAAGAGCAGAAGTAATAGGATCAGGAGATGTTGCATATAGTCAGTAAGAGTGTTCTGGGCAGCTGACACCTCCCAGTTGGGGAACTCAACACAAAAGAGAGAAAGGATGGGAAATGATATAGCCCATGAAAAATGCTTGATTTATGGTCAAGCAGGAGTCGCTATTGAAACAACAGGACGTTTGACATCTTGGCCACAACTCTGAATCTGATCCAGGTCTTTTACTTATTACCTACAGCTCCCTCCATCTAGCTGTTGCTTAACAGTCAATGGCTACCTCTGTATTTTTCAGTTAAGGAATATTTTCTGGCACTGAGACTGCCAGGCATGGAACAAGCCACATCTAAACTATTTCTCTCTTACCCTCCAAAACAAAGTGGCCTCTTCCAAACTGCAACCGCATTCAGTCCCTGACCCTGAGTGAGTCCCCGCTCATGCTCAGGAGTTGTTGAGGAGTGTGCTAGTTGGCTCAAGAGGATGCTAGCAGTCCAATGGGATAAAAAAATCGATTTCCAGCACCTAGCAACATTCCCTGACACTTTTTAATTTACTGCTGTAGACGAAGCCAGCATGAAACAGGTCATGGTTTAACAGCAGTTCTGTTTATAAAGGCCAAGCAGATGATTACTGGCATGAAATGTGTTGCAAACATTAAAGTGCACATCATGCATTACAAACACCTTGAGACGAGGTTTTTCAGACAGTTCTAGGAGACCTGCTGATTTGCATATTAGTTAACAATTTATTCAACTGTCAGCAGTGACATATTAACCATTTAAAAGTGTTAGAGACAGTGTAATTCCTTCTTTGCATTGCTAAACAGACTGCAAAGGCTCCAATATCTGATCTTAAGTAACTGTAACAGCTTCATTAGAGTGGAGTTGTGCAAATCATCTGTGGGAAGGTCAAGAGGCTGTCCCAGCAAGCCAGCTCCCCAGCTCAGGCCAGTTGATGCTACTGATGCTACTGAGCATCCTAGAAGACTTCCATAGCTTTGTCTAAGGCAGAATAAGAAACTGGGGTCATCTAAGGTAGGTTATTTGGATATTTTTCACAGACCATAGGGGCACTGCAGGTAGGTATCCACCCCATGAATGTGTAAGGAGCCAGACTTTGGAGACACCCTGGTGAAAGGGAGGAGAAGGCTGCCTTCACTGGCAGAAGAGATTGTGCAAGGCCTTGAATTCAGTGAGGACAGATTAAGAAGCAGGGGTAGAACTTGGATGAAGTATGAGAATATTAACAAGACATTGAAATATGATGCAGCAAGATAGGGAGAGCGTAGGAGATACTCACTTCAGAGGTCGCCACACTCCTCATCACCCAGAAAGGGAGGAGTAGAGTGAAAATAGCTCCAGGATAGCTATGGGACGTGAGAGTTCCAGGCTGTCTTTGCCACCAAACTGGCACAATCACGTGTCTCAGCCAAATGACCAGCTGAACAGTCCCCATGTTGCCCATCCAAAGTGCTCGCACTGCACTGCTGTTTGGTTTGTCCATTGTGGCAAGGCTTGAGGCATGCCATAAGAAATCTTTGCCCTGCAGCCAAAAGGCATTGCAATGGTACAAACCACCATCAAAGGCAGGGCTGGGGACGTTGACTTTCAGATGTAACCTTATGTCTCCCTGTCACAAGCAAGCAGGGATAAAATTAGAAATGGCTCGCTTTGGTTCGTTAGCTATGTCTGGGGATCTCTAGTGGTAGGGAGCATTCTTCACTAATGAGCAAGAGGAGGGGCAGAGACATAAGCAGGGCATTTTTTCCCATACTCTCTCTGCAATGTTCTCCTCTGGCATTCACAAAGGTGGCACCTGAGTGCCTGGCAAGTATTAATGAATCTCCTCACGTCTCTTGGTTTTATTTACTGTGCATGACTTATTAAATACAATCCAGGCCATGGGAATCTAAGAGGAATTCAAAGACCCATTTGTACTGTGGCCCAGTCACTTCTGTTCTATTCAGTCCTCTTGGGCACAGTTGGAGACATGAGAATTACCCATTTAAGTGTAATAAAATCAAACCCATGTAAGCTATTACTCGCTATTAAAACTTTATGCAATGTGCAGTAAGGAAGAAAGCAAGATTCCTGTTCTTTTCTTTTCAACTTACAAATCAAGACGTGTATGAAGTTCTTTGAATAGTTCCAGTGAAAATCCCACGGAAAGTGGGTCATGAGGAGCTCTCTGGAGGATGGCAAAAAGCTTCTTATGTAAGGTGGAATTTCCCACTTGCTTCCTGGTAAACACTGAGTTATATCCCATCTGGTTGGCACTTAGTGTGGGACGGTTTCAGTCACATAGCCAACCACACCTCAGTCTCTTGTTCACCCTGATGGTGAGGACATTTGCAAACAGCAGAACAGGGAGATTTGCAGAAACTAAAGAAAGAAAGCCCATGGGAATTTGTTCACCTCACTCAGCTCTCATCATGGGACAACATGCAGCACAAGGTCATGTGGTGTGAACCTCTGAAACCTTCTTCCACTTACCCCTGTGGTCATGTTCCCCAGGTTGGAACTTTTGTCTCTGTCATTTTTCCTCCCAAATAGCTTTGTCTTTCATTGTGTCGTCTCCTTATGATCCCTCCTTACTCTATCTGTTCTCAGATGCTGCTCTACACAGCTCCCACCCTGTGAGGGTGATGCCAACCCATCACCACCATGAGTTCAGGGATGACTGGGTCTACTTAACCAAGTCAGCCCACAAGTCTCACCTCCCTGCTGCATTGCAGCTGTGGGCTTAGATACCAGAGCTGGGATGCTGAAAGAGTATCTGAAGAGCAAATACATCACCTTGTCTCTATATGAGCCTTGGTACCCTTCCCAGCTTCATGTCCTGCTTCTCAGGTCAAAGTGTAGACTGATTGAAGAAGGGACCTGCTCCCCCTCCATTAGGAGTGACCGCAACACTGGGGTTTTATCCTACCTGGGATGCCAAGTCCTGCTTTCAAGCAAGTGATACAGATGAGCCATTTGGGCTTTGAAAACAAGTGATGCTTTTGGTTTTCCAAGGAAATTTAGAAAAATAATTCGGTTTTCAAATATGGGGGTCAAACCAAAAAGTCTAATTAAAATTAAGTCTTATCCTGGCCAGCATGTATCATTTAACATTGTAGAAAACTTTACACCTTCTTCTCAAGTATACTTTTTACAATGAAAGAAAAAGTAACTTTAAACTGGAATGAATTGTTAGAAACAAAACATTTCCATTTTTCAGCTTGTTTTTTTTTTTTTTTTCCCCTTAAAGAATGCAACTTTCCCTGAGCAGTTAGGGAAAATTTTTCACTGAGGAAGAAAGAGCTTTTCATGGCATTTTCATATAGCTGAAGAGGCCATTGTTGTTCTACTGTGTGCTTAACTTTCTTCACAATGAAGATAATTATAAATATATGTACTGTTATAAATAAGCATATACGAATCTGTATTTTTCTAAATCTGTGTATATGTTCCTTACATTGTATCCTAGATAAAGCTGGAGTGGTGGCGTAATACATATAATGGGATGAGTTAAATGTCAGCACAGAGTGGGCGAATCTGGTGTTATTCCAAACACTCTAGCAGGGTAAAAAATTTCAAAAATTCACTGATGAATAAAGGCAAATAGCTTCAAGTGAATTTTTCTCCTTTTTAGGAACTCCTGTTCCTGAAGACTTCAACATTCTAAAGTAAAGGAAATTCACAGGTAGTCTCTACTTCCCGTATTCACTTCTGCCAAGGAACTGCTGTTTTTAGAAATGGTTTACCCATCATCTTCTGGAGATCTCCTGGTTGGATTCCATGTCTGCTCCTGCCAAGAAGCATTTCTGCTGGAACATTCATGCTGAATAAGCCTTAAGTTACTTCAGCTCTGTGTCAGAGCAACATCACCACTTTCAACAGAGTTTCAAGGACCTCAAAAGAGAGAGAGCGTAACAGCAAATCAGTCCATGAATGCCAGCACTAGGTCTTTGGTATTCCCAGTCTTTAGAGTTTTTATGCTCAAATCTAAGTATCTTCATTTGCTAGACTTTTTTTCTCCCTTCTGCAGGTTTAGGTGGTGATTTTGTCTTTGCATTTTTCAACCCTCTCTAAGTCACAAAGACCTTTTCAAGAAGAAGGGGTTTCTTTGGCGCAACTCATGGGATTAAGGGAGATGACTGTGTGGCCGCAGCTCAAACAGCGTTTCCACCAAGAGACGTCTCTTACTTCTGCTCTTGGCAGCGCAGAGATCACACTGTGCTGTGGCACTCAGAAGAAAGCAAGAAGAAAAGGTCAAGGAGGCTAATTTGTAATTAAAGGGCTGTAATTAAAGGGATGAGTCATTCCACAAGTGAGCTGTGAACCTTAGCTCATCTCTTATCTATGTGCACACACTGATGTCCGCTAGAAGCAGAGGGATGGAGACTTGTTTCATTTGAATGTTAAACATCTGTCTGGGGCTTCATCTGCTTGTTAGAAAAAACAGACTCTTTAGACTTCACAGCCCACAAAGAGGCCTCCAAGACAGTCCCTGCAAATGAGTTCCACATATACTCTTTCCTCCTTCTCAGTATAATCACTTCTTAATGTCGCATTTCTTCAGGGAGTCGTTTAACAAAAAACAAAGGAGTTTTCCTCACAAGGATGCATCTGCGAACCTGCTAGGAGTGGTGCACTGGAAGGTTCTCCATGCAAAAAGGAAGTAATTGTAAAGCAGAGAAAGACCAAAGCAACTACGAGGAGTTGGGAGGAGGATCACAGCCCTAGGGACATAGGGATATGGTCAAGTGCAGGGTGAGTGAGAAAAGATTTAAACTCCATTGTTTGGTTGAGGTCAGCGAGAAAGAAAAGATGAGGTCATTCAGCAGGAACAAGAAGAAATCTTCTGAGACCAGCTGCTGCCTTCTCTCCTCTCAGAGATGCTCCTGCGACTAAGCAGAACTGAGTTTGTTTGAAGCAACCAAAGACTTTTTTGCTAAGAAAAGATGCTTTTCAGGCATCTTATGCAACCTGAGATTACCAAAGGCAATCAAAACTTCTGCAGGACACTGGCTGATTCGGTGCAGGGTCCAGGGGAAACCTGTGCCCATCTACAGCAGATGCTAGAGTTCTGGTGGGACACACATTCACACCTCCACTGGTTCTATACGCTGGTGTGAAGGTGTCTCCATCTCAGCTGGAGACAAGAGCTTTAAGAGCATGTGGACCTCCTCACAGCTTAAAAGGAAATCTAACTTCATCTCTGCTTTTAACTAGTAATGTCAGACCACAAAATGAAGCGATTTCTGGGCAGATAGATATTCTGTTTTGTCACCCAAAGCTGTATGGAGAGGTAGAAATATCAAACCTGTAAACCTTTGATGCAAAATCCACAAAGAAGACTTCTGTCAGGACCCACTGTTTATGGACAAGCATATTTTGTTCATAGGACAAATGAAAGTTTGCCCTAGATCTGCAGAGCATGGCCAGTCCTACTAGACATCTGATTATTTGAAGTTTCACAAGTTTTCTGTATTCATCATCTGGATCCTGATGGCCTGAGAAGGAGCTCCTTTCCTTCCAGGAGAGGCTACCCCAGGTGGCTGGTTGGACACAATATGGACATCTGGAAGAAGGAGATGATATCTGCTAGCAAGGCATATTTGCAATCACTGCTTATTGAACACATTAGGAGAAGACTATCTGCTGTTGATGCCAGCAAGAAGAATGAATCCTGTAACACAGATGACTGCTTTCCTCTCTCCGTCTAATGTCATTCTCTTGAAGCCCATTCAAAAAGAGCAAGCTACCTGAGTGTTATATCATCCCTCGCTGTAGGGCTGTGTTTCCCTAAGGTTGTCCTGGAGCTCATGAAGAGCAAAGGCAGATTGATGTGGCTGAGCAAGTTCTCCAGTGCTAATAGCATCCAACAAAATTTTGGCTGGCTCATCTAATTAGAAAGGAAAAGGGTACTTCCACTAATGGCAATAAACACACATGCCTATATATAAACATATATATATGTCTGTGAAAGGAAGCAGCTCTTATTTCTAATTAACTGCCTGGCTCTCCTGGCTGTGCTCCAGGTTGAACTGACAGATGGTGACAAGCCACTCTCCTCTATCCTCCCTGTATTAATGTCCTAACCAAGAGCAAATGCTTCCTCCATTAAATGCAGAATTGCCTGAAGCCCATGTCCAGACCTTCTACTGTGTTTTTCACTAAAAGTCCTGAATATCTGAATTCTGGCTCATTAATGCACAGGTTGTTGAAGGCCTCTAGTGCAATTAAGTCTTCGACTGGCAGCAGATTTCTCTCTAAAAGCTAAATCGGGGCTGACTCATGATGAAAGCTTATGAAGAGTGGTATGAAAGGACAGCTGCAAAATAAAGTTCCCAGTGAGCATACCCATGTCTCCACCCTAAGCTCCCTGAGGACAAGACGGAAGTTCTTTCTCCCTCACTATTAGCTTCTTGGCTTCTCATGTTGGAGTAATGGTGCTTACTTCCACTGGGCTGGCATGGAGATGCTCCCTGATTCAATTCCAGTGGACTTCATGCCTGAAGTACATTGAAGATCAGGAAGGTAGACAGTGCACTGGGCTAACAAGGACAATTTCTTCATGAAACACTCATGTGGATAAAAGTTTGGAACGGATGAAAAGGCACATTTCTACCATGCGGTGAAGCACAGATACCTGAGCTAATGCCAGTCAAGGTAACCCTAGAACTGGAACCTGTATGGCTCTACCTCCTATCTCCTCCATAGATGTTAGAGGGAGCAATTATTATCTCCAGCACAACAGCATACCATGAGGGTTAAAGTTTTCGTGCTCAAACTAGTATCTCTTGTATCTCCATATTATAGATTTGTCAGCATGGTTGGAGCTGCCCTTCAGTCTTTGGGTCAGAGTCTGCAGCGTTATGTTATCATACACCCAGTAAGGAAGGTACAGCAGGGTCTGTTGTGCAGGGGATGTTGGTCACAGTAGGAGATGAGGGCACTAGGCAGAATCCTGAATGTGAAGGAGAGAACACGGCATTGAACAACAAGTATAAAAAGGAGCCCCAGGTTCAGACCCTCATCCCCAGCTCAGGAAATGTCCAACCATTCGTATATTAGTGTGCGTTAGGAAACTGGTCCCACTCCAGAAGCATCAGACCAAAGGAGTTGTGCTAGAGAACAACATTCCCTGCTGCAGCTCCTGAGAGTCCTCTCCTATATGACCCAACGTCCCCTGCCAAGAGCTCCTTTTCTGTTCCCTTACTCACACTGATGGTGACTGTGCTGCAATTATTGCAGGGAAATCCCAGGGTCCATGGACTGAGCTTCAAGACTCAGTTTTATTCTGAGCTTTGTTATTGCCCGTGGGGTGACCTTACGCAAATTTTTTGCTGCTCTGTTACTCAATTTCCCAGTGTATATAATGGAGAACAATAACACTAGATTTGCTTCTCTTCTGTCTCTCTGTCCTGCAGAGTAATGACCTTATCACTTACCAGCCCTACCAACACACCTGCTTGCTCCACAAGCGCAAGATGCCTTTCCTCTAAAATTATCTCACCAATTAACACCATGAAGATAACTTAGAGCAATTTTGCTCTCAGCTGTACTTATGTTCAAGCCTGCTGCTTTGGTTTCAGACCTGATGAGGGGCTTCTGTGCCTGAGAGCTCAACAGTGTTCTCCAGCTGCATCTGTTGGTCTCATAAACAATATTCCTTCCCCCTGTGAGCCTTGCCTCCTTGCTAAAATGCTTTGGGATAAACTATTGAGGAATGCTAACTAAGACGAGTTATGATTTCATGGCCCCGTGCAGCTGACCCATAATCAATATGCTCATTGGCACATTTTGCAGACAGATTATTTGAGTAGCCAAGGTCACAAAGAACAAGAGAGGGTCCTAGATCGCATTCAATAATTGTCCCTTTTCAATCCTTCTTCTTCTGCTCTGTATATCCTGGCTCTGCCAAAGGTATTCCAGAATGATTCCTATATATATGTCCCCGCTGGCTCTTTTTTCCATTTTTTACTTGTTCTATCAATCTTTCTCCCATGGGTTTAGGTGAGTCTGGGATGATCCCCATCAAGTATTGCATTCAGCTTCTAGGAGAAGGAGAATTCAAGAAGAATTGTGCTTTTAAGTAGCATATCAAGTCTGATGCTACTGTACAACTCAAGCTGGTACATTCATTTTGGATATTTGGGAACCCCAGAAACATCTTATCCCAAGATGCTACTTATCTGGTAGGTTTTGCTCAGCTGTGAAGCAGGTATTGAGCAGGCTGGAACGTGTGCTTTCCAGCTGTCTGTTCTTAAAGGTTAAGCAATCAACAAAAGAAAGCAAAAGCCAAAGCAAAGCTAATGTTGAATAATCCACCTGAATGATTCCTGGTTTAAGATCTTCCTGTTGTCATGCTTTTGCACTTTTTGAACACTTCTATTGAGTGTCTTCATTTTCAGGAGCATTGGCAGGAGAAGCTCTGCTACAACACTCATAGGGGAACACTGTCAAACAAGTGAATTGCCTGGATTTACCCTGGAGACTGTCTAAGATGAGTTACGCTCATCCAACCTACAAGAAGCACGCTGGGAAAGCAAGAGGGGTGATTCTCCAATCAGCCCCAGGATCCACTCCACTCGACTGAGCTGTGCACTCAAGGCAGTGCAAGCTGGCCGCTCACAGCATTATCCTCCACTAACAATTAGTGAGCTGCCAGTGCAATAGGCACTCTATGAATCATTTCAGATGAAGAGACAGAGCAGAAACTATGATGTGTTTGCAGATGCGATTTTCTGCTACATTCAATGCCCAGTCCCCTTTCTCTCTAGTGGGTGCTACTGGATTTTTTTCATGCTGATTCCATCAGGGGAAAATGCAGTAATTCCACAATGTTTGCATTAATTTGCTTGCTAGCTCTCCTCCCCTCTTGGACACCATCCGCTTCTTGCCTGACCTCTGCCTGACCGTCATGTATACTGCCCCAGAATGGCAATAATTGTGATGCAAAGGGAGAGAGCAGAGGTTACACCAGTACAAAAGGAAAGGGAGTAGGTGGAAATTGAGTTACATTTAGTGCTGTAGTGGGTTGACCCTGGTTGGACACCAAGTGCCCACCAAAGCCGCTCTATCACTCCCCTCCTCAGCTGGACAGGGGAGAGAAAATATAACAAAAGGCTCATGGGTCGAGGTAAGGACAGGGAGAGATCATTCACTAATTACCATCACAGGCAAAACAGGCTCCACTTGGGGAAATTAGTTTAATTTATTACCCATCAAATCAGAATAGGATAATGAGAAATAAAACCAAATTTTAAAAACACTTTCCCTCACCCCTCCTTTCTTCCTGGGCTTAACTTTACTGCCGATTTCTCTACCTCATCTCCTGCAGCGGTGCAGGGGAATAGGGAATCGGGGTTGTGGTCAGGTCATCACACGCTGTCTCTGCTGCTCCTTCCTCCTCAGAGGAGGACTCCTCACACTCTTCCCCTGCTCCAGCATGGGGTCCCTCTCACAAAAGGCAGTCCTCCACGAACTTCTCCAATATCAGTCCTTCCCACGGGCTGCAGTTCTTCGTGAACTGCTCCAGTGTGGGTCCCTTCCACAGGGTGCAGTCCTTCAGGAACAGCCTGCTCCAGCATGGGTCCTCCACGGAGTCACAAGTCCTGCCACAAAACCTGCTCCAGCATGGGCTCCTCTCTCCATGGGTCCACAGGTCCTGCCCAGAGCCTGCTCCAGCACGGGCTTCCCACAGGGTCACAGCCTCCTTTGGCAGCATCCACCTGCTCTGGCGTGGGGTCCTCCATGGGCTGCAGGTGGATATCTGCTCCAGTTACCCTTCATGGGCTGCAGTGGGACAGCCTGCCTCACCATGGTCTTCACCACAGGCTGCAGGGGAATCTCTGCTCTGGTGCCTGGAGCACCTCCTCCCCCTCCTTCTTCACGGACCTTGGTGTCTGCAGAGTTGTTCCTCTCACATATTCTCACTCCTCTCTCAGGCTGCAGTTGCCCTGTTTTGTTTTTTTTTCCCCTTCTTAACTATGTTATGACAGAGGCTGTTATCACTGTCACTGATGAGCTCAGCCTTGGCCAGTGGTGGGTCCATCTTGGAGCAGGCTCTCATTGGCTTTATCGGACATAGGGGAAGCTTCTAGCAGCTTCTCACACAAGCCAACCCTGTAGCCCCCCCGCTACCAAAATGTTGCCACACAAAACCAATACAAGTCCAAAGCTGTTGACTCCTTTCTGCTGTTCTCACTAGGCCAAAAGCAATTTCTACCTTAAGTTAAAAATGTTCATATCTCTGTTATGAACCTCTGACATCTGCTAGTGAGCTCTCTGAGCCCCTGCTCAGGATCTGGTGGGGGACTGTTTCTCAGTTTCTATCCAGCTCCTGCCGCTTGTGTTTCCTTGGACTTCTTTCTTGGTGAGATCCCAGCTGCCCCTGCTGACTTCAGGAGCCAGGATGAGAGAAAAATCCAAGGCAGTGCAATCTGAAGTGCGCTTTTCAAATGCTTATCTACCCTGTTGGAGGGTAAGAGAGCTCCCACCTTGTGGGAGCAACCACTTTTCATCTGCAGAAAAGCATATGATGAGCACAGCAATCCCCAAGGAGGCTTCAAGAGAAAACAAAATCTGTTTGTGGGAGTGCACTAAGCCACTGTAAAGTGCCTTTCCTGCAAAACTCAGGCCTATCAATTCCTCAAGCATCAGCTTGTGTGAAACCGGTGCTGGGGAAAATTCTGAGAGTGGTTAGGGAGACAGGATTTCCCTACAGTGCCAACCTTTGCAGACAGAGTTTGTCCTCTTGATGGTCACAGCACTCATCCCCTTTGGGAGAAAGATGCTCCTTTAGGCTGTCCTCGCTCTGCACAGCTGACTGTCTCAGCACTGCATACATGCAGTGGGCAGCACTCTGCCAGACCTTCTCATTCTTCCTGGCCACCCTCACCCACATGCTCAACATCCCTTGTCTCTGTGGTCTCTGGCCAACCAGGACCAAAAGCAAGTTGATTTTCCAGACTTATCAGCACCTCTGCAAGCACCAGCAGTGAGAAACAGCTTAGTGACTCCTTTATCATCTCAAAAGGCAAGTATTTGTCGAAAAGGTAGTGACCCTTCCATCTGTTGGGCCAGGCACAGGGGATGTGTGTGCTGCCTTTTTTGTCTGTTCTTTCATTGAACCCTAAAACTAGGGATGAGATAGAAAGTAATTGCATGCTCATTTTATATATATATGTATATGGGGCAAAATTACACCATCAGCCCCAGTCTGTCTGGGTCTTGGATGGATAACCTGGGAACAATCCATCAAGTCTTTCCCGATGTCACAGCTCCCCTGCCCCTAGCTATCATCTTTCTGGCACAGCTCAAGGTAGAGTGGTTTAGAAGAGAAATCCCACCAGTCTTCCTTCCGCCAACCCCATGAATGCCACTGTCTTCACTGCTCTCCATACCTGTTCTTCACGCATAAACAGACATGCAGACAATCCTGCTCACTCCCTCCTCTACGAAAGCAGTCTGGCAGGGAGCACACTCATCACTCCACCCTTAATTAATACCTGCTGCCTGAAAAGTACAGCGCTGGCTACCATCTCTGAAGAGCCTACAGTCCTGCCAACAGGTTTATAGCTCACAGCTATGATTTAGGGGCAGACACGTACTCCCAGCTGCAGCCTTAAGCCACATGGGGGCTGAAGAAGTGCAACAGCGCTGTCAATACAAATCACTTGGCACACGTTCTGGGTCAAATTGTCTACAGAGAGCACTGAACACTGTTACTGCTTCATATCCTTGTAACGGCAGGCATTCCCTTAAGTAAAATCCCCAAAGGATTCTAGTGAAGCAAAGAACACCCTGCACTTCAGGAAAAGGTGGGAGGAATCCAACCAATTCTTCCTGTTTGATCCTGGGTTCTAACTCTTCCAGTCTCACCCAAGGAGAATCCTTTCTTGAAGTCACATATTTTAAAGCAGTGGGAATTGGACATCTTCCCCAGAGCTTGTCTGCTGCTCAGGCCATTCCCTAGCACTTCAGGAGAAAGCAGCAGTAACGGCATCGATAAAAACACACAGAAATAAATGGAAGAAAAGCAAAAGTTGATAAACAAGGGGGGGGGAAAGCCTCCTTCCCAGGTGAACAGGAGGAGCAAAGAAGCATGTGTTGATTCAGGGGAAAGCTGTGTAATACAGCCTTTCTCAGCTGTGATCCTTAGGAACTTCACAGTCACATTTTATAGAGGAAGGAGTGCCTTGAACACGAATGTCTACAGCTGAACTGCAGCCTTGTCGTGAACAAAAGTTTCTTACCAGCCTAACCAGACAGAAGATTGAAATTTGCCTTTGGGCAATGCACTGCTCAAAAGGATTGTCAGGATCAGAAGATGGTGAAACCCCAGGTCAGATCTTCAGACCTTTCCACCAATGGGAGGCAGGCAGATAAATGTTTTGTAGGTTCTGGACTGATCTTTTTACTCAGGGACATAAGGAACATCTGATAGAGAAATGTAAGCAAGTTTCTCAGTCAAGATTAGGCCCCACTGACCTTCTCCAGGTGAAAAACAGACTTAAGAAATCCTGGTTGCAGAGACATCCACAAACATTTATTCTCCAACAGAAATAACACAAACTTGATTGTGTGTGTTTTGTTACTTTCTTCTAAATATTTTGGCAAATTTGAGGTGGGTTCACAAGGAGTTTCTGCCAATAAGTTGGGTCTTGAAAGCCAGAGTGTGTTGACAAGAGAAATAAAAAAGGAAAAGAACAGCAAAACTAGCCATATAAACCCCCAGTTTCAGTGGGGAAATATTAGACCCGTTGTACAAGAACACTTCTCTCCCATGAAGAACTCCTTACCAGACCAGCAGAGATAACAGAGATGCAGAGGGTTGGGTTACCGGATTGGTGGTAGAAATCCGCCCATCTTTAGAAATCTCCTCCTCTTCACTGCTTTCCAGACATAGAAAGTGCCCATTTGAACAGAGCAATATGAACTTTACAGCAAACTAAACCTGGCTCAAGAAAGATACTGGTCACAAGGAAAAAATGCCACATGCTTTGCCAGCAGTAACAATTAAACCCGTGGATGTAACCAAGAAGAGCCATGGCTAAGAATATCAAAAAGTTGAAATTCGGGTGGCTGGTGAGGAACAGGGATAAAAGGGTTTCCTAAGAAAAGCTAAACTCTCAAACAATCCCTACTTCCCATCCCTCCATGAGGCCACCTTAATGAGCTCTGTTTCTTGGGTAGGACAGAAAGAGGTTGAGGGAAAATGCCTAATGCAGCATCCAGCTGAAGGAGGAAAAGCACAGAGCAGGTGTCGTCATTGCTATAGATGACTCCACACCAGCTCTTAGGAATAATGCTCTGGGCTGGTTTCTCAGAGCCCCGCTCTGATCAGCACAGCTCCCTTCAGCCCTGCTAAAAAGTCTGTCCCCATCTTTCTTACCAGCCCCCTTTAAGTACTGAAAGGCTGCAAGAAGGTCTCCCCGCAGCCTTCTCTTCTCCAGGCTGTACAACCCCAGCTCTTTCAGCCTTTCCTCATAAGAGAGGTGCTCCAGCCATCTCATCATTTTTGTGGCCCTCCTCTGGACCCTCTCCAACAGGTCCATGTCCTTCCTGTGCTGAGGACCCCAGAGCTGGATGCAATGCTCCAGGTGGGAGTCCGATCACAGTCCAATCACTCCAATCACAAGAGCTGGCTTCTCAGAGCTTGGAACCAGGGGTAGGGAGAGTGTTACTGTTATAAATCAACAGCTGCAGTTCACTGATACAAAGTTAATAATAATGTACCTATTAAACGCTGTTTTGCTCATGATGTTAGGCCACTCTTCAACATCTCCTAGGCTGAGGTGTTTTCAGAAGGTAAACAACTCCTGCCCACCACAGCTGTGGCAAAGACTTTGGATGACTCTTTGTATCTCAGACACTTAAAACCAATTGCCCACATTACCACATGCCTCATGGGAGTAATTTTCTGCCTGGAAAGGTTATGTCAGTGCACATGTCTCCGTGGCAGGAGCACAGTGGAAGAGGTCAATAAATGCAAGTGAGCAGGAGATCACAGTAGGGACAAGGGAGCAGTTGTTGGTGCTCCTTAGCCCAAGGCACCATAATGTGTTCATCACCTAAATGCCAAAGGTGACAAGCAACACTTCTTTTCCTCCTTTTTGACAAGAACTTTCCTCAATTTCCCTTAACTTGCTTCCCACCTTTTGCACCCGGGGACATCTCCTGGAGATGGAGACTGACCTAGGACTCACCTGAATGGAGTCTGGGGAAGGACATGTATTCCCAAGGGAAGCCAAACAGGTCTGCCACTGCTTTGCAGGGGTCTGCACTTCTACACACCACTGTGGTGTTTAACAAACCTGAGGTGGTTATATGGAAGAGGGATAAAAGAAAAAAAAAAAAATAATAAACCTGGGGACAAAATATATTGCCAGGAGACTATATATAAAATAATACATAAAGCCAGGTGGCAAGATGTATAACCCTGCTAAAGAAAGTCTAAGCAGTCATATTAATTTTTAAAAAAAAAAAGGAATGATCTATGAAACTAAGTCCTATTCTTAGTACCTTAGTTAAAATAACACTATGACTTTACTTCTTGTTTCTTTTTCTTCTACACAGAAGAGGGAAAGCAAAGGCTTCACAAGCTTTTATGATAAATTGCATGTAGTTAGAGCAGGCAAGGTATTTACAAGTTGTTGTTAATAGAAATATTTATCAAAGACAGTGTAATTACCAGACAGTTTGGGTGCCTGAAAACAGAGTTGTTGTTAAAAAAAGATGGGGAAAAAAGCCAGAGGAGGAACTACAAGAGAAATTCACAGCGACATATATAAAACCAAGCGGCTTTCAATCCAAACTGGTGTCTCAGCTCTCTTTACATGGAGCAACAAGCATATTATGATGGGGCAGTAGGACCAAGGAAAGCAAGAAATGCCTGTATTAGTGGAAATAAATAACAGCAATAAAAGGTCAGGAGGTGTGGAGGATGTCCCTATCTATTGTTTGAGGGCATGTTTATTGAGTAAGACACTTGAGTCACATCCTCAGCCGAGCCAAATGGGTCTTATGGACACATTTAAGGTTACGTACATCCTTAAGTGTTTTGCCAATTGCAATCCCTAGGTAATTAAAAAGGCACCTTGGAGATGCCATCTCAGAGCAGTGATGGGGGGCTGCTTCATCAGAGGTGCCAGCTGCAGGTGAGATGTACCGCACTGGGGCTCCCCGCAAGCAGTAATTGCAGAAAAAGTCACCATGTGACCTGGCCAAGCTCCAGGCCAAACACCTCCTTCAACCCCAAATCCCGTAATGATCATCACGGATATGGTACGGCTTGCGCTGCCTGTCATTATCATTTAGCAACCCTCCCATTCCACCCCTTGAGAAGGCTCCATTTCAGCAATGAGGGAAAGTAATCGCTGTGTGTTTTACACCTTGTGAGCCCGGGCTGCAAGACGCAGTTTGCAGTGAGCACAAGTGATTATATTCCTGATACGCTCAATCTTTCAGCCAATGGAGACCTACTAGACAAATTAACAAGTAATGTCTTTACATCGTGTTTACATGGAATTCGCTTTAAAATTGTGGTCCACCTGTGTAGATTCATTTGATTCACAGACTATGTTCTGGTTTGGGCTGGGATAGAGTTAATTTTCTTCACAGTAGCTACTGTGGGGCTATGTTTTGGATTTGTGCTGAAAACAGTGTTGATGATAACACAGGGTTGATTTTGTTATTGTTGCGCAGTGCTTACGGAGAGTCAAGGCCTTTTCTGCTTCTCACCCCACCCTGCCAACGAGCAGGCTGGGGTTGCACAAAAAGTTGGGAGGGGACAGAGCTGGGACAGCTGACCCCAACTGACCAAAGGGATATCCCATACCATATGACACCATGCTTAGCAATAAAAAGCTGGGGGAAGAAGAAGGAAGAGGGGGAAATTCAGAGTTATGGCGTTTGTCTTCCTTCCCAAGTCACCGTTACGTGTGATGGAGCCCTGCTTTACTGGAGATGGCTGAACACCTGCCTGCCGATGGGAAGCAGGGAATGAATTCCTTGTTTTGTTTTGCTTGTGCGCATGGCTTTTGCTTTACCTATTAAACTGTCTTTATCTCAACCCATGAGTTTTCTTACTTTTACCCTTCTGATTTTCTCCCCCATCCCACTGTGAGGGGAGTGAGCGAGCAGCTGCGTGGTGTTTAGTTGCCAGCTGGGGTTAAACCACGACAGACTATCTGACTCTTTTACTCCATTCCCAACAGAAGTTTTTTTGAAGGTTGATTTTTTTTTTTTTTCCAAAAAGCTGCACTATTTAGTGGATGTTGAGCAAATCATTCACTCTTGCCATTCTTTGTTTGCAAATGGGTCCAATACTCACCTCACCTGGAGCACACTGGTGTGAAGGGGTTAATATTTGTAAAGTGCTTTAAGAGCCCTTAGACACAAATGCAACATCTTCCTCCCAGATAAGCCACAAAGCAAAGCTGGTCAAGCAGCCTGGCTACTGCTACTGCTACTGCAGCCAGGTTCAGCATGGAAGTGAGAGTCACCCCAATTAGTGGATTGTAATTGATGCTTTCATGCTCAAAAAGCCTCAGTTCACTGTAAAAGCAACCTCCCTGTGGCAAACACTGGCTATTTCTGTGCTTGTAAACTAAACAATGCCTGGGGATGTTTCCTGTACTGGAACACCATCATCTCTCCCAACCCTGGAAAGGTTTTAGTCTAGGTCAACTAACACCTTGCTGGTTTGAGAAAAAACAAATGGAGAATTACAAATAACTGATTTTTAAAATTTCTTACAGGAAACATTAATTGCAAACAAATCAAAACAAGGCTACACAATGCTGTATGGAAAAATACTACGAATAGTCCAAACTTACAAGTAGCACAATTTTATAAACATAGCAAAAAGAATAACCTATTCCTGCTGAAACTCTTGTGGGTTTTACAATATTAAGAAACACTAACAGGGGTCAGATGTTTTGGGTTAAATCATGTTAAAGCTGTTGGTGTTGAAGAAGAAGGAAGTGTGAGTCTGTGTGGCCCCACACATGGGAATCACAGCACCTCCAGGGCACAGCCTATCTTTTCTTCTGCAATCCCTAGCAAAAGTTGCATTATCACAAATATGGTAACTGCATATGCTTAATTTATAACCTTATTTCCAGGCAAACTCTATCAAAAATTTAATCTAATTTTTATACTCAGTGGTTATCTAAACCAACCTGATTTCATACTGTGGCTGATGCTGGCTGTTCAGATGGAAAATTCATTCTTTCTGCCCCTCTCACCTGTGCCCATTTCTTTTGATCCCTCTTCCCTTGATGTCTCTTTTTTTATTATCTTAGGCTAAAAACCTTAACTTAGATAACTCTGCAGAACTTTATCTATCCTGCTACATCCCCATCATCATCATTTGCCAGTAACTCGCTATTTACTCTTTATATTTAAGAGCAGCCTTTTCACTCAACACTCATGCAGCACCAACTCTAATAAATGCCGCTAAATGTCTACCACTGTCTCAAAAAAATTCTGTACAGTTAGAAGTTAATATGGGCCAGGGACTATTTCCAATTGCTTTGATGCAGTCCTCCTACTTGGAAGGGTAAGAGAATTTGTAGCATTTGCACAGCCATTGGTCTCAGTGGCACAAATAATAATTAAAAAACAAACCCAAAACCAACCAACCAACCAAAAAAAAAAAAACACCAACCCTTAGAGGGATATTTAATTTACTAAGATAGATATAGGCATTGCTTTTCAAAGCACGTGTTTGTCTTTGGAATTTTTAAAAAGGTTGCCATGGCTTCCGAAATGAATGGCCAGAAGAAAACATCAGACCACATTGCCTCAGTTCCTGCAGAATTTATGCTAACCCCACTGGCACTGTGCTGAGAGCAATACCTCACCTTTGGCAAAAATCTCTCTCTTAAAAAGGCTTCCAACCTTGAGCTGAGGACCTCAGTGAGAAGATGTACCTATTGGAGCTGATCCAGAGAGAAGTAAAAACAGCCAGCAGTGGCCTAGAAAAGGTGGCCAGGGATGAAAGAGGAAAAGTACTGAGGTTATTTAGTCTTGGAAAGAGCAGATGTGAGGCTGAAGATAAGCAAAGCTTTTGCAGAGGATGTCTTCGCACCAAAAAACACAAAAGGCTGAGAAATGGGTGGGATATATCCATAAAGACAAGTCTTTCACAAAAAAGCAGAATGGTCTGAATGCCACCTCCTGCTCATGAAGCCACAAAGCCACAGATAGCCAAAATTAGGGGGATATTGCAGGAGAAAGCAGTCTTTTCTGCCTTTTTCTCTTGTAATCTTTCCCTGCGCAAACACTAAAGGCCAATGTCAGAGGCAGCACACAAGCCAGATGGACATTTTGGTCCAACCGGGAACAGCCGTTCTCCCCTTCCTAAACAGCAGGAGCTCCACAACTTCCCCAGGTAGTTCTCTCCGATGCCTAATCAGTCCTACTGCTAAAAATAGCCATTGCTTATTCATGCTAAAATCATTCCAGTAATTAATAGAAAATTAATTCAAACCAGGCTGCTATGCCCCTGAGAGCATACGACCTTGCTTTGTGCAGTGAAGAAGAATTAGCCAAGGTCCATCCAAAGTGAACTATCAAAATGGGAGAAACGGACTGTCTTCAAATTCCTGACGCTTTTTTTCTTCCATGCAGGGTTTGTGGACCACAAGGGAGGAACAGCACCCGTTACCTTTCCTATTACCTCTTTATCTATTCCCTGGCCCACAATTATTTTGTATCATCATCCTTGATATTTTCTTGAAATCCTTGACATTTTCTTTGGTGGTTTTATCTTTTTTTTTTTTTTTTTCCTCATCTCTGAATGCTGTTCTTACAGTTGCATAAGTCTTAACCTCATCTATGGAAATATGGCTTATGCAGTCGCGTTGCTTGTCCATCCCTCTATCCATCCACCTGTCTGCCCATACATCTGGCTGGTTATCACCCTGCCCGGGTTCAAACAAATTCAATGAGGAGAAAGGTCTCAAAGGTCTAGACATACTCTGTTTTGTGAAAATTGGTCAAACAGAGGAGAAACACCAAAATGAGTGCTCCCAACAAAGGAATCTCAGCTCCTCAACCACGCTTAGAAGCTGCAGCCAGCTGGCCAGTTAGAAAATCCATACCCTGAACATAATGCCCAGCCAAAGAGGAAGGAGTCATGGGAGGGAGCCAAAAGGCAGGTAACGATACATGAACAGGGAACTGGGAGCTTAGAGGACAGAGGGTATGTGTGCACGGGCAACTAAGCCTCATTAGTTTCGCTGCTCATCAGCAAAATGCACTCCTTTGGCTGTGCCCAGGCTGCAGAGTCTGTAAATCCATCTCCTCCAGTTGGGTCCCGTTGGATCTCTGTTTTGATCCCAGGCACTTTCCCGTCTCTATCCTTTGGCATCACAGTTTTTGCTGAAGAGACTGAGGAGACAGTTGTTAAGTCGTGTGCTCGGTGCAGGGCTGTGGTATCGATTACAAAAAATCTATGTTTGGGGTCTGTGGCACCTCTGAAAAGGTTGCGGCGAAGCAAGATGTGCAATTTGTAAAGGTCAAGTAGGGGAAGGGATCTCTGACTCCTGCCTGGGGATGTGTGAAGGATGATTTCAGTCCAGTGACAAAATCAAAAATGTAACTGCTGGGAACAGCTTTGAGTCACAAAACACTTTTTTTTTTTTTTTTTTCCTTTTATGTGTGCATTTATTGTTGAGAATCTGAAAAAACATGACTGTCTGCAAGGTAGTAGCCTATTTAGGGCTGAGTATTCAAGCTTCCACTGTAGTCAGTAGAGATTTAGCCAACAAATGGAGCTGGGGGGGGGACAATTTGTCTGACCAAATTCAGGTGGCAGCTTTAGGATGAGTTGGACAACACCGCAAGCTCTCCTGACCAGATCTCCCCTGAGCAGAGAGTGGCCTGGGTGGTATAGCCAGATGCAACCCCCACAATTGCATCAGATGAGCTCATCTTTAGTGGCTGACGTGGGAAGAATCTCAGAGAATCACTGAATCAGTGTGATACAGGCAGTTAAAAAGTGGTAATCTGAGGATACACCAAAGAAAAATTTGAGGATACAGCAAGGAAACTATGAGGTAATGATAATTTTTTTCCAACCTGTATTGATTATTTTCGCTACTTAGATACTGTCAGAATAGGATGGCAATGCTTGGAGTTAGAAACAATTTCATTCCCCTGGTGCTGCTTGCCAAAAAGCCTCCTAGCCAGTACTTAAAATAGGATATAAAGCCAGAATAAAGTCCTCTCTTCAGAGCCATTCATATACGCTTTATTTAGCAAAAACCCCTCTCTTTTCGTAATGGCTCCAAGAAACTGTGGGTTGAGTTTTCAAATTGATTTTCCAGCTAAAGAGTTAAAACAGGAGGAAATGACAGATATTAATCAGAATTCCCATTATCTCTCCTGGCTTGTACCACTCATCTTCTGCTTTCCTAAGCACTGGAGCATTTGATAAAGCAGTCAGGAAAAAAACTTTTTTAATGAAACAGTTTTTGTAAGAATTTGCCAATTCATCAAAATCAAATTGCTTCACAACACTGCATCTCTCCGGCCCAATTAGTTTATAATTAGTTAACACAAAGTGGAACAGTTCTAAGAAGCGGGACAAAGACAAGTACAATCTGAATTCCAGTATCTATGGATAGAGCATCTGCTCAAGCAAAAGGAAACATGACTTAAGAGGACTGATCCTGTATCTCTCGCATCTTAATTGCATGTCCTAACCAGCAGAGATTGGCTATTCTAGATTGATCTTGCTCTCTCTACCTGAGTTTGATTGCAAAATCCATCCTGGACTTAAAATAGCTTTATTATTTCTGCAGAACATTTCTTTGTCAACAAAATGGTATTTTCCAACCCAGAAAATATTTTGTCAACAAATTCACAACCAAGTCACAAAACAGCCCTGACAAATACATTCCCTCAGGAAAATACTTTCCCCACGTGTAAGACCATGAACCGAGCTCCTGTCCCGCAGTTTCTTCCCTAAGCCATGTTAAAATGGGGTAAGCAGTACTACCCAAAAGTGCTGGCCTCAAAATGGGGACAAGAAGGACCATAAGTGGCCATGCATTGAATTAACCCACTTCCACATGGGGAGCAATTGTCCACTCTGGCCCCATATGGGGCTCGGTGTGTCCAGCCATCACATCTACCCTTTTCTACCTGCAGCAGCTGGACTGGAAATCTCAGGTTCTTCCCCATCGATATTCTGTGGCTTCCTATAGGGGCCAGAGCAATTAAATAATTTTCCTGAGGGAAGGAAAAGGACACAGACTAGGAAGCAGCTAGGGTGCTTGAGGGTCCTGGTCTGAGGTCTGATGTTGCCCTGTTGTGTGATCTCAGGAAAGTCATGTGTTCTGCCTGTATTTCAAACTACATTTCCTACATCTGTCCACAGAAAACTGCAATGCCTGGTATGCGAGGGGGTAAGAAAGCGTTTTGTAAGGGCAAAGCAAGCACAGAACTGCTTTGTGATCCTAGCACAGGCTACTGTCCCCACACTTCACCCCAACTCCGAAGCGTAGGCATAGGAAAATGCCCTCCTTTTTTCCCTGCAAACAACTCAGAGATGCGCGAGGCATCACCAGCAGAAGCTGGCAGGGATCCCGCACTCCGAGTCTTTTACAACCAAAAGAGCTTAGCAATTAGCAAAATAACAAAAAAAAATGTCAAATGCATTTTTGATGCTCTGAAGTTGCCGAGATTTTAAACAAACAGTCTGGGCTGCTCCCACACACCGAGAGGTCTGTGCACCAGCAGCGTAGCAACAGCACCACCGTATGGGGCTCTCCAACCCTTACAGCCCTCAGGATCTGGTCCATCTACAGTTTGCTCCGCAAAGATTAGCACCGTGGTAGGAGCAATTTGCAGCAATGCATTGATTTCATGGTTGTCAGCAAGAACATATCTGATGTGACGGTGAAGTTTTTCTCCAAGCTCGTCAGGCTGGCTTCTGACATCTGAAATCCTGAATGGGAATAGATGGATGTTTGGGTCTGTGCCTGGACCCTCGTAGAAATACTCAAGGTCAAACAGGCTTCTTGCTTGTTAAACCTTTAGAATGCTCACTGCTTGTACTTGTTTGCACCCATAGATCTCAAAATACTTCCCTTGTGATGCAAGAGTCATGAGCCCTATTTGCCATTAGAGGAAGAAGAGGCACAAAGAAGGGAAGGCACATGCCAAAGGTCCCTCAGCAGCCCAGTGACAGAGATCCCAAGATGTCTCTGTCTTTTCTCAATGTTCTACTCTTAATGACAGCTCCAGTTTCTGCTGCTGGACTCTGGATGATGTCTCAGGCAGCCTAGCCTTACCTGCATGTGCTCTGAAGCTCACTTGACCAGTAAACCTAGATGTAAATCCTTGTAGTGTGAGCTAGACCATGACATGAAACAGTGTTAAGCATCTACAGATGTAGCAGCTGGAGCCTATCTCTGCTGGCAGTCGAGGGCAGCCCTGGAGCAGCAGGAGTCATGTTTCCTGCTGCTGGGCCAGCGTCGTGCCTGTCCATCCCAAGACACGTGCACAGGAGAGTGGAAAACAGATGAGAGCTTGGTGAGAAATACTTTAGACTGAGACAGGGGACGTACTGTGGCCTTTTGTCACAAGGAGAGCAAAGCCTGCCTGGAATCGCGTACAAGGTTAGAAGAGGGTGCACAGGACCAGCTACTCTGGCTCCTTCTGACTACTAGCTATCCATCCATCTCTGTGGACATCTGTATATCTACTCAGTTTTAAATCTTTTTCTCCCCTTATCTACCCATCTGTCTTCATGTCTATCCAATCACATGCCTCATTTATGATCCATGCTTCCCTCCTTACAGACAAGTCTGTAATGTGATTTGCCGTACTGCCATCTAGTGACTCAGTCTCATTTATCCCCCACCCATTCTGACTTGGGACAGTTCAATACTCCTGAGGCTGCTTGCTTTCCCAGGAACACAGCTGTGCAGCTGTTAGAAATTCATACTTCGATGCCTAAAATTGGCCACTAAAATCCCTTATCATACATCCTACATCTCCACATCCTGAGTAGATTTGCAGAGATCACTGCAGACAGCACCAACTCATTCACTGCACATGTACCAAACACCTTCCAGGAGTGGAGAAGTCAATATTTCCTTCTGCAGCCCATTGCAACCTCCACACGTGTACTTAGAACACTCTGAAAAGGAGCTGCAAGCCATGCTTATGCTGAGCAAGCAATGCAGTGACCTCTCTTCAGGGCCAGGCAGCCTTGGACAGCAGCTCCTCTTGTTCATGAACTTAATTCTGGCTTGAATTAAGGCATCTGAGAAGGTGTTACATCTCTGAGCTCAGAGGCTGGAGACTCTGCAGGATCCCCTGATGATCCGGCTCTTTCAAGGACTACAAGTCATTCAGCAGCTTGGATGAGTGTGTGGAACTTCATTTTAGTTTCCTCTTTGCTGGGTTTTGGGTTTTTTTTTCCTCTTCTGCTTACAAAAGACATATTCACACAAAAAAAGGCAGTCTGCGACTTAATAGTCTTAATACTTATTAAGACTATTAATAAGTCTTAATACCTTATCTCTGTCATCTTGCAGGCCTCCCTACAGCCTCTTCAGACCACCTAGCCAAACGATTGCCACAGCCCAGGAAATCAGAGCAATTTTCTTTTGCCTTTGGAGACACTTAGTATCTCTATCCAGATTTCCCAGGCACCATCTCACCTATTGCCCTTCTTGTCCTCAAATTTCCAGCTCATGCCCACCACTGTTACTGAACCCCTCAATACGACACCGTGCTCTACACCATGATCCACCACCACTTCCCCAGCCTGACACCCGGCAGGTGAATGAGGATGGAGCAAATAATCAAGTCCTCTTTCCCTCCCTCCTCAACAGAAAGCTCCAGACCTGTATCTATCAGGAATCTGCAATGACAACATAAAATGGTATTAAAAAAAAACCAAAATCCAAGTGATTAGTAGACATCCTTAGATTCTCAGGGCAAATAGATGGTCTTTTTTATGCAGTTAGATGAACTGGGGATTTTATAACATCAGGAAAATAAAAAATACCATGCACACACAATCCTATGGACAACTGCATGTTAATGTATGTGTAATAAATATAACGGGGCACGTTTGCCATCTTCAGGACTCGAGCAGGAACTGCACACAGATGTTCAGAAAAACAGTGCGAACCAATTGATGTAAGGATATAGGAATGACAGGGTTCTCATACAGCCAAGCTGCAGCCAAGCAGGACTGGGGCATGGACAGGCTCTTAGCTGTGTGCATCTCTTTCACAGCACCATGAGTCCTGGTCTTCACTGGCAGCCCTGATGCTATTAGAAAAAGAATAAAAAGAAATAATAGTACTAGGAGAGTTTGACTGGCAGCAAATCAGGCTGCTGAGGATGAAAAGAGCACTCCATCTTCCTTATCAATGAGTTGCTTGAAGGAAGAAATATTTAATTCAAGGTCTGGGTGGATTTGATGGGGTGACCATGTTATGCTTTCCCCTTGGCCCTGTTCTTCCCTAGCACAAAGAACCAAACCCTACAGGGACAATCATAAGGGATTAAAAAAGAAAAATAGCCTTAAATATCTCTGAATAAGGAACACCAGAATCTGAGAACATATTGCCACTTTTTTATCCAGCTATTCCATAAAAGTTGGCTATAAATGAGATAGTCTGCAAAAATATGATGAAGCAAAAGTCAATAGTCACAGAAAGAAGGTGTTGGGTTTTTTTCTTTTTAAACAGAAGTTCAAGAGTCCAAGGGGAAGCACTTAAGATCCCCACAGAGGAAACAGATTTGCAAAATCATCCCCTGCACCAGATTCTCCACTGGTGTAAATCAGGGCAGTGTCATTAACTTCAGCAGACTTAGTCCAGCTGACCTTCTATCACTCATCCCACAGCCACTGATGAAGATCAATGATCCACCAACCTGCCAGCACACCTTCCTTTCAATTTGAAGAAGTACCTGGTGTCCTAAGAGCTAAACTGCATGAGAGCAAATCCCTGCTGGCTATTACTGCAAGGCGCTAAGTTCCTGAGGTTTAAGAAAGACCCTAAATAAAATGAGAAACCATGGCAAACTGAATTTAGCAGAAAGGCCTATTCACTGGTGGAGTGGGGTGAGAAGAATAAAAGGCCTTGACCCTGTGTAAGCATTGCTCAGCAATAACAAAAATATCCCTGTATTATCAACACTGTTTCCAGCACAAATCCAAAACATAGCCCCATAGCAACTACTATGAAGAAAATTAACTCTATCCCAGCCAAAACCAGCACAAGACAACACATACGAATAAGGGCAAATGAGCACCTGGATACCTGGAAGAGGTCAATGCATTGCAATTTGCCCACATACCTTGCTACCACATGCCACGAGCGTCACAGAGACACTCACGCATGCAGATAAATAGCTGGAGATGTTTATTAAAAGAACATTTTGTCCTTCATTTAAACACAATAGCTCCACTCAGGGTAGCAATGGGGGTGGAGAGCCTTGTTCACAGGGTGCAACTGCAGCCTCGCTGGCTCTAGGGAAATGCATAAGGCCAGCCTTGTTCTAAAGAATTTGGGGTTTTTTCCACTCATGTGAACATTTTGCCCAAGGGTAGGAGGAAAGGCGTGGGCATAGTGGTGGAGAGGAGCTGCTGGCAGCTCCGAGAGTCACAGTGAAATAGGAGAGGCACCTAACGCAAATATCACCACCGCAAACCAACCCCTCCCTTGGTCCAGCGAGCAGCCTTATTCAGGTGCCTTCACAGGGTAACCTTCTGGGCATGCCCGATTGCTGCCTCCCATGGTATATAAACTGCCCCAAGAGGAAACAACCCATATTCAGCACAAGAGAGGCTATCCCAAAATGAAGGCTTTCTTTGTCCTCCTGCTGGGAGCAGTCCTGTGCTTGGACTCAGGTAAGACAACATGGAGAGTCTACCTCGCGTCCCCTCCCGCAGATCTTCAGCTAGGAGAAAAGACTTGTGATGGTGTTTGGCAGTGAGGGAAGAAATGCTGACGCAGTTGTCATATGAAGACATTTGTTTTTTGATGGGATGTCCTGGGTGTTGCACGGAAAAAATGCATAGTCCTACCCTGCTGATGGTGTGATCTTAGTGCTGGGTAGAGCAGCTTCCAGGAAAGATAAATCCTATACAAACCCGAATTTAACTGAAATCAAAATTATTTAAGCCAGACCATGTAGTTGTGTGTGTGTGGTTTTTTTACGTGGGGTAGAAGGGTTATTTTTCTTCTTCCCAGGCTATCAAAATTGCAACTTTTCTGCAAAGATAAGTTTTGTTCCCACTTGTTTTCTGACTCTTCATTTCAAAAGTGGCCTCTGATGCTGCACAGGTTGTCAGAATTTTAATAGGACAGAAAAAGGAATAATGCCATGGTGTGTTATTTTATAAACTGGATGGGTGGGATTTGGGCACTGTCAGGATTTTCTGGCCTCACCGGGAAAAAGTGGTTTTAAACTAGCTCTTCCCTATTACAAGAGAACAAAAGAAGCAGATCTGAGCAGAAATGTTTCTCAATAAGCAGAGGATGCTTAAAGAATAGGCTGAGAAGGGTCTTGTACAGTCCTGGCCAGACGTTCCCCTCTGCCAGCTTCCATCAGAGTTCTCTGAAATTTGACTTTCATTACATTAGAAGTCAGATAAATGTGAGAGCAGAGTGCAGCACTACAGACAAACTGGGTTTTGGCTCCTTGCCTCTCTGACTGCATCAGTTATTTATACCAGAACGTCTTGGACAGAGGGAGACCTAGTGCCTCAAATCACTTCTTGTTCCTGCTCTGAATAACACTAATTTCTAAATAGGGCTTTTCTGTGTCCTGAAAGAATATTTTAGGCATTAGGATATTGACTTGAGGGACTCATGCTACAAGCCTGGTGGTCATGGGGTTAAAGTACATATGTATACATTAACTCACACACTTGCAAGGCTGCAGTGATGCCCTGGGGCACAGGTAGGTAATAGGAACAGCTAATTGCACCATGCTCTCACTCCTCTGGGGACTATTTCTCATCAGGGATAGACACTTGTAAGCTGCAATGCTTATTCTGCCTTTGCTTGATGTGCATAACAGCACAGCAGATGTTAACAACGCTGACTTGCATCCCCCATAGAGTGGCATGTCCATGAGGGGGTGGAAACACGTGGTGACCCAGTTCTCAGAGGGAGGCGAAAGACTTGTTTGCATTTTGCTTTCTAAGAGGGGGTGATGAAGAGTACGTGTCACAAGTTGATCAAACTGAGACAATGGGCTGGAAGAGACCTTGCAAATTGCCTGCTCCATCCTTCCCTCACCCTCTCTTCCCTCTGGCCTTTCCCTCCAACCCTGGCAATGCCTCAGCTAAGGCTCACAAGCCCACCAGGTAAAACACTAATGTCTATAGAGGCAGACAAATAATATCAACCTGTCCTTCTGGGGACTTCATCCCTTCATCACAGCTTAGGAGATGGGAATATCACAAAAAGCCTGTTCCAGACAAGAACTGAGTTAGGCATCCAGAGGAAGAAGCATTTGGGAAGCACTTCCCATTGACTGATGAGACCAGTCAATGGGACCAGCTATCCGGCTGGTCTCTTTTTGCACCCTCACCGTACTGACTAGATCTGAAACAGCTTCAGCACCTGCAAAATTTGACTCTCACTCCAAGTAAGTGTACTGTTCTCCACTGAAAATGGAAAAAAAACCATTGTTTTCCCAATAATAGAGGTACTGTCTTTCTTTGAGGACCCATGGGAATGGTCCTGTTTCCCAGTTCAAGCACTAACTTGGGTTCCCTGAAGAGTTTCAGATGGATTTGTCTTATAAACCCTCTTGGTCTCTTGCAGGTTCTTCTTTGCAGTGTTACAGCTGCACATCACAGCTCAGCAACTCCAAATGTCAGACGAAAGTGGACTGCAAGGAAAAGGAAACATGCAAGACAGATGTGATCAGTAAGGAAAAGTTGGGGTGGGCAATGTCTTAGTTGTGGTGTCAGAGCCAAGCACGGTCCCAGACTCAGGTGTCCAAGCCAGCCCCACCTATTCCAGATACACCAGCTGTCATGGGCCAGCAAAGCTCAGTGTGCAGCAGAAAGAGAAAAGCCATCAGAAGGAAAAGGTGAAAAAAAAATTCAGATTACTTTCATGTTAAGTAGAAATGGCAGAAGAAAAATGTTTATCCCTTGGTGATATCTGGTTCCTTGGTAGTGGTGCTGACCATCACCAAGTCCTCTCCCCACACTGGCCATGAGAGTGTGATTACAAAGTCATATTAGTACATGCATGCTGTACCCCATAATTTCCTCAATGTTCGCCAACAGATCATGCTAAAAAGCAGTACGGCCAGTGCAGTACCAGTTCCTGGAATGAACCTCAGGAGGGTGCAGCTGCCCAACAAGGCACTAGCTGTTAGGCACTTGACATTGCAAATACCTACCAATGCCTATAACCTATACAAAATTATGTTTATTTCTCTTTCATAACACCAAAAGTGATTTGCTTACAAGGACAATAGTAAAGTTTATGGCTTTGAAAAGTTTGGAATATGGATTAAAATGTGAGGGACTGAGTCTGGTGAGACCTAGTCATGAAGTTAAGGGTAGCATTCAATGACAGAGCTGACTTTAGGTGAATTCAATGAAAAGGATAGAATTTCACCTAGGCTCATCTACAGCCATCTGTGAATGCAGCCATCTGTGTGTCTCCGGGTAAACCCCTTTAACAGATTATGATTTAACTCTCCAATTCTAGACCTGGCAAAAAAATGTTTACCCTGTCCAGATCTGTGGGGACAGCTCAGTTGCTCTTAGACCTGGGGCACAAAACTCATCAGTGGCTTCTTCAAACTCATCTCTGTCAAGCAGTAAATGTAATACCTCCAGTAGGCATTGTCCTTGTTGGAAATGTGCAATTCCATGGCCATGCATTCACATGCAGGAGAGCCAACACATTGTATAACCCACTGGCCCTATACAGTAAATTTTCGTATGTCAAAGACTTGGTGCCCAGAATAAATTGTGCAAGATCAGGAGATCTCATGCAGACTGTAATCGGATGGTAATCAGCAGTTACTGAGTATTAACTGGCCACAGAAAAATAGCCTGTGCCTCTCAGAAACCAGTCAAACAGTAACTGTGTCATCTGTGAAATGGGAATAGCCATGTTTCCATAACTTCCCTGGGTGTTGAAAGGCTCCGTGCAACAAAGATGGATGGGGTACAAGCAAAGATTACCCCACGTGTTTGCTCCTCATCCATTAGTAGCTTAGACTCCCCAAACGAGGTGTTAATGGCTACTTCCATTATTAATTAAATAATTAGAATTTCTGTAGTTGCTGCTGTTTTAGAAAGCCTTGAGAATTGTGCTGTGGAATACACTGCCTTAAGCAAATACTTGGGGATTGAAACCCTTCCCCCCTGCTGACAAACTGACACCCCAAAAATACAACAAAAAAACATGCTGCTGTTTAGAAACATTCATTTTGTTTCCAAGAAGTGAGCTCAGATAAGAATAGCATCTCATTATTCAGTTCCGTGAGGTTTAGCCTGGCTTGCATTGAGTCTTTGTAATAATGGTCCTGCTTTCCTTCCAGAGGTCGTAGGGCTCTTCAACATCATCAGCAAGGGCTGTGACTCGTCATGTGAATCACTCTATCAGGACTTCAGTGTGGGCAACAGGAATATCTCTTGCTGCAGCAGCAACCTCTGCAATGTCAACGCAGCGGGCAGCGTGAGGTACAGCTATGGGATGGCAGCAGGGATAGCAGCCAGTGTGCTCTGGCCCTTCCTGAACAACAGACTGTGAGGAGCAAAGAGGACTCCCATGACCACAGAAAGTCTTGGAATACCCCTCTTATGACAGGAATTGTAACCGTGAGCAAGGTGGTGTGTTGGGCACACAGCATCCTTGGAGCTGATGGCAGGTCTTTGCCATATGATAGCTTCTTCATTACTGTTATTGTATTGCTGTAGTGCTAACAGATAAGAAAATATGTGTGCATGCTATCTGCATAACACCTAAAATATACTTATTTCTGAACCAAGTCTGAGTTTGTTACCTGTATATCACTTAGTCATGTATTTTTGCACCCAACAGCAACTGCAGGTGGGTGTATTGCATGTCTGGCCAATGTTCAGTCTTGGTCATTGCTGTGTAATGGTGATATGTGCCAAGAGGTGCCATGGCAGAGCAGAGCTGGCATCTGTACCTCCAAAGCTTGAGGGGCTTTGGCTTATGACAAACTTTGGAGGGGACATACCCCAAGAAAACCCATGAAGAGCAGTCACACCTGAAGGGGAACTTGCTTGTGATCTAGAGACCCTGGAACCCTGCACTTTGTTAGCTACCATACCAGACAAAAGCGGTGCTCACCTTCCCTGCTACGTGTGCATGCAGCCATTCATACGCCTTCCCACAGCTGTAGCATCCTTGGGATGGTGGGCAGGACTGCACATTCAAGTGCCTGAAGCACCATGGTGGGCAATAACCATTGGAGTGAAGTGGAAAGGGTGTGCCCATGGTGTCCTGGTCAACAAATCCAATTCTGGGATTGCCAGTCTCCATCCTGGCCATAGTGGCATCCCCTGAAGTTTCCCATCTCCCACAGGCAGGTTCTCAATCTTTCTTCTCCAAGTTCCTCTTTGATCCATTCCCCATGCCACTGCCTGGGACCCAGATCCTGTCACAAGGTTGCAAATGTGTTTATCTTAAAGGTCCTGTGGGGTTGCCTAGCAGAGCAGAGAGAATGGAGAAAGTAAACATCAGAGCTCGCATTTTCCCCTCCGGGTACTTTGACCATGGAGGTGAGCACACACCTGTAAGCACACACCCACTTCCACCGCCACGTGAGATACGGGGAGGTGGCAGGTGTAGGGAAAAGATGAAGGAAAACAAGAGCAGGGGAGCTAGGGAAAGGCATAGGGCTGGCTCCTCTCCTCCTGAGATGCTCTCAGGACAGGGCTAGGAGGGCAGACGAGTAAGGTGAAACTGGTGTTTCCTGAAGATTTGTTGAGGTCATGAGGATACCCACAGAGCCCTTTATTCCTTATAATAGGAATTTCCCTTCTTCACCAACTGATCTTTCCTCTTTCCTGGGACTCCCTGCTGAAGCCAGAGTGGCTTTCTCCACTCATCAGATGTAGAAGATTTGGTTCACATCTGATGAAGGAGTAGTTTAGTGCATCTCTGGTACTGATACAATCATCATGTTTCACCCACCTTTACTGATGTAATGCATGTGGCACCCATGCAAGCGTCAACTATGTGGAAAACCATTTCAAGCCCTCTCTGGTGCTGATACCAATGAGGTCTCTGCATGCAAGGCAGACTTTATAATTTTAACATCTCTCCTATACTGTTGTTGCCCCTCTATATAGTTATAGATCCTAAATTATATAGTTTGCCTTCTTCAGATAGTTTATTTTACAGATATAAACTTGAGCATTCCTACCTTGCATTGAAAGATCCTGTGCAGTGTTTAGCAAAGGCAGCAGAGAAAGTACCATACAAAGCTGCCTGAAGAAACTCTCAAATAAGACCTCCAAGCAACACATATGTGAAGATATCTGAAAAACAAGTTCGAAAACATTCTGGAGAAGGCCACTGTTTCACATGTGCCTCCTCCCAATATACAACAAAAGAAGACAAGGCTCATATCAGCAGAGTGTACAGATGGGCCAGGGAGAGCCCCAGGTAGGAGCGACAAGACAGGCTGGACACATGAAGTCAAGGAGCTGTGAAGTCAAGACAGCAGTGCATGGAGGACTAAAAGGAGAGGGAGATTGGCCAAGAGCCCCATTTTCCTCTCTCTTACCCTAAGAACTATTGGAGCTGCAAAGGATATGTGGAGCCACAGGCTGAAATAACAAAGAAGCATTTACCTGGTGGAGATGAGTCATCTCAGGGACCCATAGCCATGGGACAAGGGCCAGCATCAAATTTTGGATTAAGTTAATGGGATGTCAGAAGATAATGACATTGTCTGCTATTGTGAAAGAGAGAAGTACATAAATCCTTGAGACTCAAGACATTAACAAGCTGCTAATTGTAGGAAGCAGGGAAGGGGTTTTCCCCAAAAGAAAATCCAGAATGAACCACCCTCCTCATATGATGCGAGTCTGGTTATTGGCAGAGGGAGGATATGGGACATGTGGGGTGATTTATTCTGGCTTTTGCAACCCTCCTGAGTCTTAGTCACTGAAAAGGGGGTTTCGTTCAGCTGTACATCTCCCAGCCAGGCTGTTTTCTGCATGGATGACCAACTCCATGACCTCTGCAGTCCAGGGGTTCATCTTCTTGCACTGTAACAAGACCCCTGACACACTACTGCCCTGTGCCCACTTTCTGAAACAGCTCCCAGGCAGTCAGGCATGTCCACATCCAGTGGCCTTTCTGAACAAGCAATCTGGCTACAATGCCCCTGTCTGGAGACTGGGAGTTTAGCTGTACAGAAATGGCCAAAGCATCTTAGCCAGCTCCTGAGCCAGAGGAGTTCCAGGACATTGGGTGAGCCAGGGACATTGGGTGAGGCACAACAGCTGCTGGAGAGGTCAAACACATTCAACTCTGAAAATAAGAGAGGTGTCAATAGCCTTTAGCATGAATGGGGGCTCCAGTTTACCTGCGTTATAGCATATTTGTCCCATGCGTCAACATTGTCTACTTGCCGGAGCATGGCATTGAGGAGTTTCTTGCTGGAGCCAAGAGGGGACTTTCCCTTGCTTTGGTGGTTGAGATGTGATGTCTGGACCCTACAGGCTGAGGGGACGATTCCTCCTCCTCGTTTCCTTTCTGTACATATTCTGGAGGGAGTCCACAATCGATTACTGAGTGATTTTCCCCCGGATATATCTGGAGATA
The DNA here is from genome assembly GCF_965183815.1 of Platalea leucorodia. NCBI lineage: Eukaryota > Metazoa > Chordata > Aves > Pelecaniformes > Threskiornithidae > Platalea > Platalea leucorodia. The sequence continues at coordinate 2,205,965 of NC_138823.1, read as the reverse complement.
TATCCAGAGATATATCCTCTCTACGGATATAGCTGGAGATTTTGCATGCAGTGCTGGGGCAGGGATTAGATAGTTAGGAGAAGGTGCAACTGGGAGATGTCGTGACTGGGACAGACACAGTGAAGAGCAGGGTAGGAAGCCCCTGCGGACACGACGCGGCGTTAACTGGTGGAACTCACTGCTGCTTGATGGGTGCCTGGCATGGCACTTGCAATAGCACAACACTGCACTCCCCATTCAGGTCACCAACAGACAGCCTCAAAAACAACCCTCTAAATTCTGGGAAGGGTTAGGAGGTGGCGAACTGAGGTGGATAAATGACTCAGACACGGGTCAGAACCTGGGCTGGGCCAGGGCAGGACCAGGAAAGAGGACTGTTTTCCCAGGTGCTACGACTGCACGTTGACAGAAAGGCTGGAGTCCCCTCCTGTCTTGTAAACCCCTAACAAACACAAACAGGACTCGATCCCTCCTGCTCTGATCTGCCCCCTCTGTCGCTAGCCTGCTTGGTTAGTACAGATGATCTGGCATCACGCAGCTATGCAAGTCCTGGCTGAAGGTCGATTTACTCTCCAGGTGCTGAAAAAAAGGGCTAAGAGCTCTTTGCTGGGTGACACACAGTCACAACATTTATTTGAAAAACAAGGTTATTTTTTTTGCCCAAGCAAGGTGCTTCTTGACAGTGCTGGCTGAGCAGTTTTATTGGTTCTTCTCCTATCTTTTCCACACTTATCAAAAGGCCTAAAATTGAGGACAGGCTCTTTAAACAACTCGATCTATCATGTATGCAAGAGATCTCTATTCCTCCAGGATCAAACTGCAGTTCATTTATTTAAATAATAAACAGCTGGACAACAAAATGGATGGTTCCTTTTTTTCAAGGGCAGCAGTACACTTTTCCAAAGGCTGCAGTAGCATTATGGACTGAATGTAAACATACAATTCTTCAGTGAGGTTACCTCTTACAGATGGGAAAAGTAAAGCAACTCTGATCTAGAGTAAGTGCTTCGGTATGATTTCTATGGTAGGAAACGTTACAGACATACATTCAGAGTAAAAGAAAATTGTTGCTTATATTGTTATTATGATGCTGTATTTGCTACTGGTAGTATTAGCTAGTATTCATTATCTCTGTGAAAAGGGATTAGGGCGTACAGTATTTCCTATGGCCCAGTAGAAGTTATACCCAGTGCCTGTACCTGGTCTGAAACATGTCACCAAGGTCCCCTGAATTCAACCCAATTTGTGGCAGCTGGTTAAAAACATTTGATCACACTGGAGAAAGTCTCTGGGGCAGAGAGGCTGGATGAGTTGGCATTTAAGGACCAGTAGTTCCTTGCTGTGCTCCACATTTCCTTCGTGGCCTGGGGCTAGTTACACAGCATCTCCATACCTCTGCCTTGTACAGATGTTATCAGGTCCAATACATCGAAAGATGCTCAGATAGTGACTTTAACGGGGCCAGGGGAGAGACCTAGGCTAAAAATAAGCTCGAATACAGTCAGCTAGCGTAACAGAGCTGGGGAAGGATTACCCACTACCAACCCACCCTGCACAGCCACATTCCTCCTCTGAATTATGCACACACTGTTGTGCAATGAGGCTTTTTGTAGTCCCAATAGACGTGAGAGAGAGCCTGCAGTTAGCTCTGCTCTGCCAGCTATTAAGCGACTGGACAGTCACTAAAAGTAATCAAGAGACCTGCCCTTTGATTGCAGAACATCCCTAAAGTAACTGTACCCTATTGTCTACCTGGATTTCAGTAAAGCCTTTGACACCGTTTCCCACATTCTCCTGGATAAACTGGCTGCTCATGGCTTGGATGGGTGTACCCTTTGATGGGTAAAAATCTGGCTGGGTGACAGTGCCCAAAGAGTGATGGTGAATGGAGTCAAATCCAGTTGGCGGCTGGTCACAAGTGGTGTTCCCCAGGGCTCAGTATTGGGGCCAGTTCTCTTTAATATCTTTATCAACGATCTGGATGAGGGGATCGAGTGCACCCTCAGTAAGTTTGCAGACAACACCAAGATGGATGGGAGTGTTGATCTGCTGGAGGGTAGGAAGGCCCTGCAGAGGGATCTGGGCAGGCTGGATCGTTGGGCTGGGGCCAACTGTATGAGGTTCAACAAGGCTCAGTGCCGGGTCCTGCACTTCGATCACAACAACCCCAGGCAACGCTACAGGCTTGGGGAGGAGGGGCTGGAGAGCTGCCTGGCTGAAAAGGACCTGGGGGTGTTGGTCAAGAGCCACCTGAACATGAGCCAGCAGTGTGCCCAGGTGGCCAAGAAGGTCAGTAGCATCCTGGCTTATATCAGGAATAGTGTGGCCAGCAGGACCAGGGAGGTGATAGTGCCCCTGTACTGGGCACTGGTGAGGCCGCCCCTGGAGTACTGTGTTCGGTTTTGAGCCCCTCACTCCAAGAAGGACATCAAGGAGCTGGAGCGTGTCCAAAGGGCGGCATTGAAGCTGGTGAAGGGTCTGGAGCACAAGTCTTATGAGGAGTGGCTGAGGGAGCTGGGGTTGTTCAGCCTGGAGAAGAGGAGGCTGAGGGGAGACCTTATGGCTCTCTACCACTACCTGAAAGGAGGCTGTAGTGAGGTGGGGGTCGGTCTCTTCTCCCTAGTAACAAGAGATAGGACGAGAGGAAATGCCCTCAAGCTGCGCCAGCGGAAGTTTAGGTTTGATATTAGGAAAAATTTCTTCACTGAAAGGGTTGTCAAGCATTTGAACAGGCTGCCCAGGGAAGTAGTTGAGTCCCCATCCCTTGAGGTATTTAAAAGACGGGGAGATGTGGTGCTTAGGGCCATGGTTTAGTGGTGGGCTTGGCAGTGCTGGGTTAACGGTTGGACTTGTTGATCTTAAGGATCTTTTCCAACCTTAACGATTCTATGATTCTACCTGCCACTGACCTGGGGCAAGGCTGGCTGGCCATGGCTGATGAAACCAAGTTTATCCCATGCTATCTTGACTAATCCCACTCCCATCCTGCCAAGCTCCTATTGCAGCCCTGACCTCCTTCCTATATGGCTTCTCTGATTTCTCATCCACAAGCCCATATTATGGGGGCATCACCTTATAAACTCGCCAGCTCATTAAAACACCTCTTGTTATGTGCCTATACCAGAATTTGCACACACCAGTTGTGTTCATCACCCACACTGAAATAGCCTTTATGTTCTTCATGGGCACATGGTCACCTCTGCCAGTGCTTCCTCACGTGAATCACTTAGAGACACCATGACCCACCCCTGGACCCTTTCACAGCTCTGCTGATGGCCCTCCAACAGTTGGGGTGGTTTGACTGCCTCCATACACTTCCCCTGCAACGGGTATGGGGCTGAGTCAGGAGAGGAAAATATTTTGCTCCTTCCTCTCTTGTTATTTTCATTAAAGATTCAATCTGGCCTCGAGGGAATTTGTGGAATGAGGACTTCACCCAGGGCAGATGAGTGAAAGTGGAATGATGGGCAGGGAGGGGACTTGTTTTCATCAGGGGTCACTACACATTGAGTTATTTGCAGGGACCCACCTGTCTTCCTGGGTGGCTGTGTGGTGCCACACACATGGATGCCTTCTTTCCAAACTAGTTGTGTCTTCTACTCTGGATTTGCATTCAGCTGCATCCTTTAAACTTGCTTTCTGCGATGTAGCAAGAGTAATATGTTTGTCTACTTCAAAGACAAATTCAAGAGAAAATGATGGAATCTCTGTCTGTAACATCCAATGTTTCTGTAGTGAAGAGAAAGGTGTTCATCCTGCTTAAAATACTAATGTTCAAACAGAGACTAGTTTTTCTGTCACCTATTCAACTGTAGCAATTAAAAAGAGAGGAAGGTGTGGCTAAAGTTTCAAATAGTCAGTTGAGATGTGATAATTTGAATACATCTGACCTGTTCTTCTACACGTTAAATGAGCTTTAGAAAAATAAAGGAAGGTTAGACTTGACATAAGAACTTGACTATTCAAAGTTTAAATGGGAACATTTAAAAGAAAACAATTAAGAACACAACCCTCTTTGCTCTTTCTCTTGCATGCCTTAGAGGTAGAGAATGGCAGTTCTTTGCCAAGAGTGTAGTGCTCCTGTGCAGTCACTGCTTCTGGACTGGCTCCAATTGCCCTGTGGTAAAATGGAAGAGCATTTCACAACTCTTAAACACAGCTATTTCCCTGCGCTTCACAATCCCATGCAATTAATTTCTCTTTGCTGTTTTTGCAGCAAATGCTCTGCTATCAGGTACTCTTCAAATGCAGCAGCTCTACCCTGCTTCTCCTCATCCTTCCCCCACGAGGATGGAGAAAAGAAGCATTTGCTTTTGCCATGGAGATCTATTGATGTGATGTCTTCCAGTGTCCATGGGAAGCAAGGAGTCTGAAGCCAGTTACAAGCATGTCTACATCAGAAGTGCTACATGAGCTGCTGCTCAACCTTGAATTTATTCATAGAATCATAGAATCATAGAATGCTTTGGGATGGAAGGGATCCTTAAAGGCCATCTAGTCCATGCCCCCTGCAATGGGCAGGGACATCTACAACTAGATCAGATTGCTCAGAGCCCAACCTAGCCTGTTTTTTAACGTTTCCAGGGATGGGGCATCTACCACACCCCTGGGCAACCTGTTCCAGTGTTTCACCACCCCACTGTAAAAAATCTCTTCCTTAGATCTAGTCTGAATCTACCCTCTTTTAGTTTAAAACCATTACCCCTTGTCCTGTCTCAGCAGGCCTATTCAAGAAGTGATGATTTGAAGAGCTGGTATTTGACACAAAGACAATGAGAGAGAACAATACTAGCATGAAGAAATACCCAGCAAACAAAAGCTATTTATCTCAGAGAGCAGGGGCACTCACAGGGTGAATGAAAAATTGTCCCAAATTCCCTACTCTAGAAGTATGAGGACAACCCTTACTCATCTTGGTAACGTAGAAAGAGCTGCTGTCCCAAAGCCCAGGGAAGTTGTGAAGGCCCGAGTCAAGAGCCTGACAGAAGCCCAAAGAAGCCAACAGGGAAACCTCATTGCCATCCTTGGCACCTGTGAATACAGAGGCTGCAAGCAGCCCACCTAGATGTATGGGCGAGCATGTGTGGGCACAAGAGATACAGCATTTGTTTTCCTGGCTGGCACCAGGGATTGGCATTAAAGGCAGCAAAGAACAGAGACATTTTTCTGACTCATTGTCATTCCCTCCCTGTACTCAAAATGACCTCTGAGGATGATAACAAAAATACTCCTTATTCATCTTATCTTCTCCTGCTTCCTGGTCCACCCAATGCTTACATCCATCACAAGCACTGGGATACTGCAACCAAACCAATGGCCTTCCCTCACCCAGACTATTCCCTGCTCCTACCTCCCTCTCATCTCATCCACATTCCAGCTACATCATTTCAACAACTACTTCCTTGGCCTGGTTTTGTACAGATTCATGTCTGGAGGCCAATCTCATCTGTCACTTCCCTTAACATCTATGAGAGCTGAGGTCACCATGTGGCCTTTTGCACAGCCAGGGTGCCTCTCTGGTTCAAAAGTTCTTGGAGACATTCAGATGGGCAGCAAGGGCACATGTATGTATGTATACAGTGTGACAGCTGAAGGAAAAGAGGTTAAGAATCAAAAAAATGTTCATTCACATACATATTTACTGAGCACTGAGACTTTACTGGAGAGCACACAAGTAGCTTCTGATGAAAGGTTAATCACAGGGCAGAACAGCTACCCCAGGAAATCTTGCCTAGCTACTATAAAAACCTCTGCAGTCTCATTTCTGCATAGATCTTAGTAATAACAAAAAAAACATAAGTTCTTGCAGGGCTTTTATCAGTGACATCAGTATCCATGAGTCAAGAATTCACTGATGCTTGGATTGCCAAAAGGAATTCGAATGTAATCATTACCTGGGCCTTCACCAAAATATGTTGTCCCCCTGCAATGTTCTTTTCACATTATTGTGTGAGTTCTGAGGCCCATTTAGGGATAAATCAAGCCCAGCAGCAAGTAGCCATGCAACCCATTATACTACCTGCTAGGATCCTGCTTAACAAGCACTGGAGGTGGGCTATACCCACATACGCCTCAGAAACGCAGGGCAGGTAAAGGACGAGAAAAGAACTTTCTTCAAAATCATGGAACCCAAAATACAAACAACTTGCTACTTTTCTAACCTTTCAGGGATGGGACCAGCAAGTTCAAGGCCCAGAGGTTACAGTTATGTTAGTAAATCAAGCCACGCTAGTGGACACTTCAGGGCACTGGAGGTTAGTCATCCCTACTGTCACCAGCATGGGTTAGGCCCAAGAATCTCCCAAACCATTCCTGGGGATGACACAGGAGTTAACACAAGCCAATCACCATTCCCAGGAGGCAGTTTGGATGCAACCTGTCTGTTTTGGCAGGAAAAAAGAATCATAAAGCATTTCTTGTTAGTCATCTTCAGTACCAGAGACTGGTCCTTGGCATCTTTAATTTAATTTAACTAGAAATAGAGGACCTGGAGTCTGGGATGGGTGTTTATTCCCCAGATGTGGAACAGAATGGAATTAATGATTAATGGGATGAAATTTAACTAGTCCAAATGCCAGATTCTGCACCTAGGATGGAGTAATGCTGGGCACAAGTATAAATTGGGAGAGGAGTGGCTGGAGAGCAGCCCTGCAGAAAGGGATCTGGGGGTGCTGGTCAACAGCAGGCTCAATAGGAGTCAGCAGTGCGCCCTGGCAGCCAAGGGGGCAAACCGCATCCTGGGGTGCATCAAACACAGCATAACCAGCCGGTCAAAAGAGGTGATTATCCTGCTGTATTCAGCGTTGGTGCAGCCTCACCTTGAATCTTGTGTGCAGTTCTGGGACCCGCCATTTAAGAAGGATGTGAAGGTCCTTGAATGTATCTAGAGGAGGGCAACAAAGCTGGTGAAAGGACTGGAAGGCATGTCCTGTGAGGTGCAGCTGAGGACTCTGGGCTTGTCTAGTTGGGAGAAAAGGATGCTGAGGGGCGACCTCATTGCTCTCTACAGCTTCCTGAGGAGCGAAGTAGAGAGGGAGGTGCTGTTCTCCCTGGGATCCAGTGATAGGATGCATGGGAATGGTTCAAAGCTGCACCAGGGGAGGTGTAGACTGGACATTAGGAAGCATTTCTTACTGAGAGGGTGGTCAAACACTGGAACAGACTTCCTAGAGAGGTGGTTGATGCCCCATGCCTGTCAGTGTTTAAGAGGTGTTTGGACAATGCCCTTAACAATATGCTTTAACTTTTGGTCAGCGCTGAATTGGTTGGGCGGTTGGACTAGATGATCATTGTAGGTCCCTTCCAACTGAAATATTCTATTCTGTTCTGTTCTGTTCTATTCTATTCTATTCTATGCTATGCTATGCTATGCTATGCTATGCTATGCTATGCTACGCTATGCTACACTATGCTATGCTATGCTATTCTACTCTACTCTATTCATAGAATCATAAAATCATCATAGAATGTCCTGAGTTGGAAAGGACCCACAAGGATCATCGAGTCCAACTCCTGTCCCTGCATAGGACAACCCCAAAATTCACACCATATGGCTGAGGGCGTTGTCCAAATACTTCTTAAATGTTGTCAGGCTTGGCGCTGTGACTACCTCACGGGGGAGCTTGTTCCACTGCTCCAGCACCCTCTGGGTGAAGAACCTTTTCCTAATGTCCAACCTAAACCTCCCCTGGCATACCTTCCTGCTGTTCCCTCGGGTCCTATCATTGGTTATCAGGGAGAAGAGATCAGCACTTGCCCCTCCTCCTCCCCTTGTGAGGAAGCTGTAGACCGTGATGAGGTCTCCCCTCAGTCTCCTCTTCTCCGGGCTGAACAGACCAAGTGACTTCAGCCGCTCCTCGTACGGCTTCCCCTCTAAACCCTTCACCATCTTTGTGGCTCTCCTCTGGACACTCTCTAGGAGCTTTGTATCCTTTTTGTACTGTGGCACCCAAAACTGCACACAGTACTCAAGATGAGGCCGCATCAGTGCAGAGGAGAGTGCATTGTATCTAGAACAGCTGGCTATTTTCCCGCACATATTTCACCCTACTTTCTGTATAGAATCCCAAAATGCAAAGGGTGGAGCAGAAATATGCAGGAAGCAAATCTACAATACTGTGTGGATACTTCAAGGTAAGTTCCCTGCCATCACCACCGTGGTGATTCACCATGAAATAAAAAGCAGTGGGCACCTTTGCATCACAGAAATTACACTGAAACATTTACTTCCATGCTTCAGGCTTTGGGATTAAGATGTTGACATAAACAAGCCCGAAGACCTCAGGCTAAAGTAGAACATATAGCTACCTCTTTCCTATTGAATGGTGTGATAAGAAGCGGACACCATCCTGAAGACAACCAAGGACGTAGAAGGCAAAGTGACTATGCGGACATTCTCTTAAGATGGTTGGTGAAGAGGGGCTGTGCTGGTCTACCTCACATAATGGGGCTGTCTGGCCAAGAAGAGCCTAAGAGGACAAGGGTCTCATCTACTTCATCAATATCTTTAATAGTATACTAAAGCAAACACAGAATTCAGGAATAATGCTTCTGTCCCAAAAGAGACCCCACACATCACAATTAAGTGTACGTTTCACTGACGTCATCCCTATTATCCTAGTCGCATCTCTTCAACAGTACCTAGCCATAGTTGACACTAGACTTATCAGTGCTTTCAGCAGAAATGAAGTGCGAACTACTCCCATCTTGCTCACATGTAGAATAACTTTCAAAACTACCTCGCTCTCCTCCAACCCAGCAGAGATGCTGCCTGGTCACTTCTTCCTTCATCACCCACTTCTACCACTCCACATACCCCAAACCCTTTGAGTTACTCAAACACGGATTGCCAGGGCACTGGCACAGACAAAATAGGTCTTGGTGTATGGAAAAGCTTGTTTCATCTATGCCCAGAGCTGACCGCTATTCCTGTTCATGAACTCTTATTTCTAGCTGTGGGGGCTATTTGCACACCTAGAATCACTAATAATGCATCTACCCAACATCCTTGTATGACAGGGCAGTACCATTAGGCTTATTGAGTAGATGGGTAGTGAAGGCTGAGGAGACTAATGCTTTGCCTGGAAGGCCACTGGTGGGAAGGACATAGAGCTCTTCTGTTCAAGTGTCTGGTGAGAACGCTTCTCATATTTAGTCCAAACTAGCCTATGCTTCTGTGTCTCCATGCCAATTTGCCATTCACATGTACATGTAGTGTTGCTCTGGCCTTGAGCAGCTCCCAGGCTGAAACTAAATTTGGCACATTTATACAGAGAAGTGAAGGACCTGGCTAGTTCAGCTTTTCTGTGATCTAGTGCCAGTTCATGCTGACTGGGCCACCCATCTCTCCACTGAGCACAGAAGAAGCAGTGACCAAATCCTCTGACAGCACAAAGCAATGCAATTCTAAGAGTGACTTAGAAAGGAAAAAGATCCTCCTGAATTACTGAAGTTATTTCTGTGACGTACCAAACACATCATCTTGACAACACATTGATCAATATGATAAAGCTCCATCTTAAAATCTAGCTGTTTCTTCTTTCGCCCATCTGTTAGGAGAAGACTAATTCATTACTCGGGCACACATTTCTAATTTCCAGCCTTGATTTGTTCCATGGCCAGATCCCACCTATGTGTCCAGTGCCACTATCTTTCTTATCTCAGACAGGTCTTCCCTTCCAAGTTGCCTGCTGTTGAGTATGTCCATATTTTGGAATTTTTTCTCCTTCTGCTAAGAAATCCCAGCTCTTTTAGCCTAATATACTGTCCATTCTTATCTTCCTATCAGCCTTTATACGGGACTTCAGCTCCCTTGGGCACAGGTGGTGAGAAATGCACCCAGTGTTGCAAGTGTGGTCTTGTTGGTACCTTGACCTTAGCCCTGCACTGCCCTCACTGACACAGCCCCCACTCATGACATCTTTCTTCACCCTTCATCAGAAGTCTGACGTATATTCAGCCTGTGATCAACCAGTATTCTCATGCCTTTCATCTCTCCAGTCATTTACAGGTGACCTCCTAGTTTACCGTATAACTTAGTTATTACAGTATATGATCTTATTAATATATGACTTGCATCCAAGCCACCTGGTTGTTTATGACATCCTGATCCTTCTCTGCACTGCTGATGCTTCCCAAATTTGTATCATCAGTAAATTTCATTAACACCATCCTATTTAGCATCTTTCAAGGTCTTCACAGAAACTATTGTTCTCCAAGACCAGTTCCTGAGGAGCTGCACTACTGAAGTCCACCAGGCTCATATCCCTTTGCCCACACTTTAAAAAACTTTCAACCCTTCCACTTCCAATCCTTTAAAAAAGTTCTCATCCAGCTTATATAGACTTAATTTCCATCCGTGCCACCTTAATAAATATTCCCATATTATTTTGTTTTATTACTTTGCTGAACTCTTGAAAATCAGACTTTATTAATGTGAAATCAAGGAAGATCATCATCTTGATTTTTAAGCCTTTTCATGTTTTTCATTATTCTCTCCTTCAAAAATTATTCTTAATCCTGGCATGCTATCGAGGTCAGACAGATGACTTTTAACCCTCCTTTGTTTAATTTAGGTGGTGAATTCTGACCACGTGTTACTGACTTGAACTTAATCAGTTTAGGAATAATATTTAGGAGTGGACCTGGACCTGTTGTTCTGTATGCCGGCTCTTTAAGAGTTCTGGGATGGAAAATATGCTGTCCTGCTTTGTCCCAACTTGAATACATTAAACTCAGATGTGGTTATTTCTATTTCCAGACACCTGTCTCCATGCTGTCTTTACCCCCAAAGTCAAAAGCACTTTCTGTATTGAATAAGTAATCGGTTTAATTTAATATTCAGTTTTCATCTATCATATCTTCACTACTTTCTTTTGTCTCTCAATATAAGGGCTGAATAATTTTAACGTTTAATGTCTTTCCTGAGATCTAAGTCATTTTGACTATTGCAGATTTTTACTTTATATATTTCTTAACCTCTGTATGTAATTTTGTCTGCTGCTTGTTTTTGATTCCATTCTTTTAGGCTTCCCTCTCATTCCCAGTACAATCTTTGAAATGGTTATTCACCCATTTCAGGCCACATTTATTCTTCTGTCAATGCTTCTTCTCTGCTTTTCCTCTTTGTTAGGGAAACAAATTCCAGAAAGGTTTCGGAATCTTTGCTTTCAGGGAGCCACAGCCTTCATGCCTTGCATCCGTATCCTTGAATTGACAGTTCACTCACCCTTTCTCTAGCCACCATATATCAACATTTATCTTTGGTATCTGCTTATCTTAAACTAAATCAATCCAAACCTCAGCTGGATCAGGGGAGAATATTGTTCGAAGTGTGTTGTTAGACTCCTGAGCCCAGCCACCAGAGTATGCCATCTCAAAAAACATCTCTGCAAGGAGGGGAGATATGGGGGAGGAAGGGAAGAGACAGTTGGTCTGTGTTGTAGGTGGCTAAATGGAGCTGAAGCCAGATTAGATCAAAATGAATCTGAACAGCTAAACTCTGGGCAGGCAGCTGAACTCTGGAAATTCCCGAGTCAATGGGCCATTTGAGGGGGATCAGGGGGACAGAGGTCCTCCCACTGTAAGAGAAGATCAGGTTCACAACCACCTGAGGAACCCGAATGTATACATACAGTCTATGGGTCCTGACGAGATGCATCCCAGAGTCCTGAGGGAATTGGTTGATATAGTTGCCAAGCAACTCACCATGGTACTTGAAAAGTCATGGCAGTCAGGCAAAATCCCTGGGGACTGGAAAAAGGGAAATATTGCAGCCATTTTTCAAAAGGGTAAAAAGGAGGACCCTGGGAACTACCGACCTGTCAGCCTCACCTCTGTGCCTGGGAAGATCATGGAACAGATCCTCCTGGAATCTATGCTAAGGCACATGCAGGACAGGGAGGTGATTCGAGACAGCCAGCACGGCTTCACCAAGGGCAAGTCCTGCCTGACCAACTTAGTGGCCTTCTATGATGGAGTGACTACATCAGTGGACGAGGGAAGAGCTAAGGATGTCATCTATCTGGACTTCTGTAAGGCCTTTGACATGGTCCCCCACAATATCCTCCTCTCTAAATTGGAAGGATATGGATTTGATGGGTGGACTCTTCGGTGGAGAAGGAATTGGCTGGATGGTCGCATCCAGAGGGTAGTGGTCAATGGCTCGGTGTCCAGATGGAGACCAGTGACGAGTGGTGTCCCTCAGGGGTCCATTCTGGGGCCAGTGCTGTTCAATATCTTCGTCAATGACACTGACAGCGAGATCGAGTGCGCCCTCAGCAAGTTTGCAGATGACACCAAGCCGAGTGGTGCAGTTGACACGCCTGAGGGATGGGGTGCCATCCAGAGGGACCTGGACAGGCTGGAGAGGTGGGCCTGGGTGAACCTCATGAGGTTCAACAAGGACAAGTGCAGGGTCCTGCACCTGGGTCGGGGCAATCCCCGGTATCAGTACAGGCTGGGGGATGAAGGGATTGTGTGCAGCCCTGCCAAGAAGGACTTGGGGGTACTGACAGATGAAAAGCTGGACATGAGCCAGCAATGTGCTCTCGCAGCCCAGAAGGCCAACCGTCTCCTGGGCTGCATCAAAAGAAGCGTGGCCAGCAGGGCGAGGGAGGGGATTCTGCCCCTCTACTCTGCTCTGGTGAGACCCCACCTGGAGCCCTGCGTCCAGCTCTGGGGTCCTCAGTACAAGAAAGACATAGACCTATTGGAGAGGGTCCAGAGGAGGCCACAAAAATGATGAGAGGGCTGGAGCACCTCTGCTATGAGGAAAGGCTGAAAGAGCTGGGGGTGTTCAGCCTGGAGAAGAGAAGGCTGAGGGGTGACCTTATTGCGGCCTTTCAGTACCTAAAGGGGGCTTATAAGAAAGATGGGGACAGACTTCTTAGCAGGACCAGTAGCGATAAGACAAGGGGTAATGGTTTTAAACTAAAAGAGGGGAGATGCAGACTGGCTATAAGGAAGAAATTTTTTACGATGAGGGTAGTGAAACACTGGCCCAGGTTGCCCAGAGAGGTGGGAGATGCCCCATCCTTGGAAACATTCAAGGCCAGGCTGGATGGGGCTCTGAGCAACCTCATCTGGTTGAAGATGTCCCTGCCCATTGCAGGGGGGATGGACTAGATGACCTTTAAAGGTCCCTTCCATCCCAAAGCATTCTATGGTTCTATGATTCCAACATGTAGGAAACCCAGAAGAAATCCACCTAGGGAAGGCAAATGGAGAGAGCATTGGCTGTGGTCATTTCAGTTGGACACATGGGTGAGTAAGGAAGGAGCCTGGTCCTACCGGGAAGAACTGGCACAGTTCTGTATGGGGACGGCATTTCTTTCTCCAGTTTGAGCAAGAATGTCCTCTCATTTGCGACACTGGCTCAACAGCAGGGATGGCAAAAAAAGAGATTCATGACAAAGACCCATTTGGGAAATGTTGTCCTCTTCAGCTGTCATTTGCAGGCATGTACCAAAGGTATGCGCTCTTCATGAAGCATGAGGGGAGAGTGGAGAATATTAAGAAGACTGGACACCATGCGTCACAGCCATTCTCATTCTACATCCTCAGGAACATCCCTAGCCTTACTCATGACCAGGTGGGCAGATTTTTAATGGTTGATCCTTTATTAAAATCCCAACAGATTTATTATGCTGCAAATTTACTGCATGCCGGGGTGTGAACTGTGAGTAGCCCAGGAGTAGTTTTTAATTGCTCACTGTTCTCCTTGTCAAAGACGTCTTGTTGATGTCCCATCCAACTTATTCTGTAACCATATTGAGTCACTGTTATTCATGCAGTAGTAGCTTCAAAATGCCCCTGTATTTTTGTCTTTAGCTACTCTTTTTTCTTCCAAACTAGCCATGGAAATAGCCTCATCAGAAAAATATCCAACAGATATCCAAAAGGATTATAGGCAATCATGCATTCAGTTCAACTGAGTAACATACTGATGTTAGGAAGACAGAAACTGGCAACATGGCCCGGATGTCCCTGACATAATGTTACATGAAAGAAAATGTGTTTGCTAACAGGCAAATCCTTCTAGTGGCTGGGAAAGCAAAGCACCATTTCCACACCTGTAGCCTGAGCCTGCACAGAAGCTTTCCCATCAGACCCCAGAGCAAGCTGCTTCTGTCAGTCATTTACCTCGTGCAGCTCCACCCCGCCAGCAATGCTGAGAATGTAGATAGAAACAGGTCAGTGGAATTTTTCCATCACCATACCATGAGCTGTTATTACTGTTTTACCTGCAAAATAACTTCATAATCCCACAAACTGGGGTCCTCATCTATGAGCTAACACTATTCATACCCAGACACCTCCTCAGGTGATGATCTGTCCCCAAAATCTGAAGATACTTCAAGGGCAGCAGTCTCAAAAAAAAAAAAAAAACAAAAAAACGCGCAGTCCAACAGAAGTTTCTGAGCCATTGCAGTGTCCTGCCAACATCCTGAGTGTAATCTCAAAGACATCTGGAACAAGCTGGTCTTCTGAGACCTTCTTCTCCATGTCCTTCTAAAACCCCTTCCTAGGGACTCATACATGGATATGTTTTCCTCTTCCACTGGCCACTCGGCTCCTTATCAGAGATAGTTACGTTTTGTGGGGACATTTGACTTTGTACCTTCTAAGCCAACAAACACTGGAGTGGGATGCATTTGACAAAACAGACACATTTACTATGGAGACGTGTCCAGGTGACCTAGTCCTCACCTTTGAAAGGTGCCTTTCAAAGTTAATGAAGTGAAACTACTAATCCACAGTGCCATTCATTTTTTGATGAGGCTTTTGTCTAAACCAGTTCTGATGAATCGTGCATGTGTCCGACTGACTGCAAAAAGAAAGACGTACGGTGATTCACCCAGGAGACATCTATGTTATAGAAGGAAGGCTATACTTAAGTCAGATGACTCCCACTTGGAGTTTTGAGTCCTGCTTCAATCTGCTTGTCACTGTGAAAATTTTCAAAGGTTATTGTCTTCCACACTTTCTGTTAGTCGGTGCTCCCACAACTTTTGGCCCTGTCCACATAGATCCCAATGATGAGGACCGGTTTCTTTGTTACGCTATTCCTTTTATTGTGCTGGTTACCCACAGCAACATGCACCATAAGCTATTCTTACTGTTTAGCAAGGCTCACTATTTAGATTAGCTCACAGTAGGGCACCTAGGTCTGTATCTGGTGATAGACATTGCTGCCAACATGGGACATGAAGCAGTAATGTGAGGGACAGGCTTCCTCATACAACTATCAGTCCTGCCAGTCAAGGGCATTGCTGACGATATTGAAGGGTTGACAAAGTGATGTCAATCACTTCAGTGCTCAGTTGCAGACTCAGTTACAGTCCCTGGTTTTGACAAAGGTAAGTGGTATCTTAAATTAGTGGGGAGAACTCAATTTCCTGTCTCCTGTCCTCTTCATAACCATAGCCTACCTGATAAAGAGGGAAAATCTCCCTTCTAAGGGGAGGGAGGTACCAGGCCCTGCGATTGACCTGTCTTTGTATGTTGTCCACTCCTGCACTACTGCAGAAGGTTGCTCAGAGATTGACAGTGCCTTCAGCTGATCAAAGTGTGGACCAAGACATCAGAGATTCCCACCCAACAGCAGCCCCCATGAATACTCCCAGCACTCTTCAGCCTTGGCTCTAAATCATCCAACTTTCAGGCGGAAAATCATATGGTCACAAGATCCTCTCACACGCCACAACATTCACTTATGGGTCGTAACGCAAAGGCTTTCACATAGGGTTTGCAGCTGCTATCAGCAGGACAGAAAGGGGAATCACAACATAACAATGAATGCAAGAGGCTTTCATTTGAGGACACATCCAGGCTATGGCTACACTGGTCTTTAAAAGGCGCCAGGATCCATTGTCTGATCCTGATGACAGCTGGCAAAGCTCATGCCCGCATACTGAATTTTCTTATCCCCCCAAAACTTAATGGCCTCATTGGAAACATCCTTGGCCCATGCTGTGCTTCAGAGTGTGCCTGGGTGCTGCCTGGGACAGATCCAGTGGGTTCAGGCAGTAACAGGGCCAAGGAGCATGCAAACTGCTACACGTCCTATGGACTCCTCAAGTCCATGGTAGGACCAGTACAGGTTAAAGGATCCCTAAAATGCCTAACTTGTAGATATCCATCCCTCTGGGATGCAGTCCAGAACCACGTGTTGGACACTGCATGTCCTCTGCAAATGCCTGGGAGACCTACATTCCCAGGGCTGACCAAGCACAGCTGGTGAGGTGATGCCTGAAGGGATTGTCTTCAACCCTGCAGCTAGAAGAGGAACCTGCAGAAGTAGAGTCCATGTCCCTGGACTCCCCTTTTTTCTCTCAGAGCACTGAACAGAGCTCACTTCTTTTTCTAAAAATACGGGGGTGGAGGATTTCCTCCCATCTTCAGAAGTGTACCTGCTTTTTAGCCTAGAGGTTACTGTGCTTAAGCCAGAACTTGGGAGATGTGAATACAATTTCCTTCTCTGCTTGGAGAGGTTCAATTTCCTGTCTCACATCTTCAGACAGGGTTTGCAAACCACCAAAAGGAAGCACAGACATGGGAGGAAAGGGGTAAGAGCTCTTTACAGATTAACAGAGTCAGCGCTGGGACTCTGGATTTCTCTTTGATACTCCCCTGTGTGGAGACACATGTGTTTTGTATCAAACAGCCCCTGGAAGACCTAAAGAGCTCCTAGGGGAAGGGTGCTCACTGAGTCATGCTCGCACTTTCCCCCTTCTCCAGCCCAATGAAACCTGCATTCCTTTCTGCTCAGTGGCAGAGTTTCATCAGGAGGGTGGAGAGCAACTCCACCCCAACAAGCCTATAGTCTTGTTATTAGTGCACACCCATGAGAGGTGGGAGCTTCGATTAGCTGAACACATCATCAAGCATCACTGCAGCCATGGTCACGGACAGCATGGTTTCCCGCTGCTGAGTCACAGGTGAAGATGGTAGAGCCCACAGATACAGTCATCCAAATGGTGCCCAGCAAAAATCTACCCTCCCTGAATCACAGGAGACAAACTCAACTTGGCTCAATACGCACATCAGTAGTGTCTCTGTTTTCCTATACTCCAGCCATCACCACGATATCTGGAAACCTGAGGGCAGACTCTGTCCTGAGAAGCCGCTCCCAAGAAAGACATTGACATCAGGTAGACTGATGCCATGGCTACAATGCTACGGCCACAGCATCAAACACAGTTGTTTGATGCTCATCTCATGACAGAAGGATATGTTCTGCTTATACCTGGGACCGGAGTGGCTGTTGCTACAGGACAACATTTCATTCTGGGTTGGGCAATGCAGGAGAGTAGGTGGTAAATCAGAGGCGGATTGGAGAATGACTACTGAAAGGATTAAAGCTCTGGAGGACAGACCTTCCAAGGAAGGAGTCAAAGAGCTTAGCAAAGTCTATCAAAGGGATATCCTAGACAAACCGCATCTCCGTGGAGGAGAAGGAAGTTGCAACAGTGAGCAATTAAGTTTAGCAGAGGGGTGTAATGAGAGCCACTGGCTGTAGAAGCTGTATAAATCAGAGTAAAAATATTTTACACAGGGATTATTTTAGACATGGCTGATAACTGAACACTGGAACAGCTTATCAAAGCTTGGCATAGACTCTCTGTTACAGGACATTTCTACAAAATTTGCTTTCTTTTTCATTCAAACAAAAATTAACTGTAACAGAAGTTAGATCAGGTAGTTATAAAGCACATCACCTTCTTGCCTGTGAACACTGAATTGACATCATCGGCCTTTCCTTGCGTATGTGATAACCAGAGAGAGATTATATCTACCTACATTACCTTATAAATAAGGACAGTCTCACAGGGACAGGCTGGTAGTGGTTTTGGATTGATACCACTGAAAATTCAGAGAGGCTTTTGGCACACAATCCTTTCTCCCTACACACCACACCTCATTTATATTCTCAGATCTTCAGACCTGAAATGACATTTCAACTGGAGTCCCTTATGGCTCCTGCCACTCAGTGTTCAAAACCTTGCTCAGGGTTTATTCCACCACTGACAAAGACAGATAGGAATTTAGGTCCTCCTGAGTCCTACGAGCTGTCTAAGGCTGTCCTAACTGCTATATCAAACCACTTCTTTTACATATTTATCAAGCTCCATCTTAAAGCAGGTGGGATTTCTACCCTGCCTTTGCTTTCAGAAGGGACCCAATTTTTTCTAGCGTTTAAGACCCTACCTCTAATTGCCAGTCTAATATAACTGTCCAGTCTAATATAACTCTCTACAACTACCTGACAGGAGGTTGTAGCAAGGTGGGAGTTGGTCTCTTCTCCCAAGTAACAAGGGATAGGATGAGAGGGAACGGCCTCAAGCTGCGCCAGGGGAGGTTTAGGTTGGATATTAGGAAAAATTTCTTCACTGAAAGAGTAGTCAGGCCCTGGAAGAGGCTGCCCAGGGAAGTGGTTGAGTCCCCATCCCTGGAGGTATTTAAAAGATGTGTAGATGTGGTGCTTAGGGACATGGTATAGTGATGGACTTGGCAGTGCTGGGTTAACGGTTGGACTCGATGATCTTAAGGGTCTTTTCCAACCTTAACAATTCTATGATTCTATGATTCTATAACCCATGCTGGTCTTAAGTCAGCTCTAGCCCAGTGTGACATTTTAGCTTAAGGAGTTTTTCTTTCTGTAGCTCTGTTTTCAGTGCTTTCAATGTATTTCTGGGGAAAAAAAATCATATCTCCACTCAGCCTCTGTTCTGCCAAACTAAAAGGGGTCAATGTTTTCCAGTGTCATCTTCTGGGGTGCATCCTCTTCTCCCAGTCTTCCCATTAGTTTCCATGTGCTTTTTTTTTCCATGAGGACCCCATTTTTTCTTGACAGGGGCAATGAAATTCCAAGTGGGAAGCCACCAGGGCTTCATGCCAGTGTGCTAGCACTTCCATAATCACCCTGCCTCCCTTACACCTCAACACACAACTTGACATCACCTGTGTTTGTCTTTGGTTTTGGTTTTGTTTTCAGGGCTCCATCTCACCAGAGGCTCCTAGTTACTTTTAGATCAACTAATACCTGTAGGTCATCTTTTCCACCACAATTTTACTGGCATGCTCCCAACTTCTCTCTCCCTGAAGTCCGGCACTCCCGCACACTCAGCCAGTCTGCAGGAGCTTTAAACAGCCCCAGCTCTGGTGGTTTCCTGATGCTCTGCCTTACGGCCAGATTTCAAACATTTTCAAGTCATTAGACAGAGTTAAGTCGCTTTGCACCAGCCAGAGGCAAACTATCCTACCATGCTAATGAATCCCATGTCCAGACACCACAGTCATGGACAGCCTCCACCAAGCTGGACAGACTCATCTAGTTTCCTATTTATATCACTATTCCTTCAACCACACTGATTTATTCCAAGGCTTTCTCAATATGTGATGCCTTTCAAGCACGGGCAGACCATTACAACATGCCTGTGTGGCCATCTCCAGTTCTGCAAGCTACAAACAATATGCCAAGCAGCCTTTTAGTGTTGTAAACGCTGGAGCGCCAACCCCGCTGTGCTTACCTGTTGAGACATAAGCACCTTGAATGCTTAAAGCCCTGGAACTTTTCCAGTTTCATGACTGTTAATTAAGATATTGCTCAAATGTGCCTTGAACTGCCCAGTTACAAGAAAGGATCTGGATATAATCAGGTCTGGTGGCTTTCACAGAGCAGTCTTTCCTATGTAGCCAGGGAAGTATGTTTGAGCTGTTTTTCTTTATGCACCTGGTCTCTGACAACACAGCAAGATAAAATAAAGATAAATGACGGCTTTCACTCTCACAGCGAAGTGAGCGTTAGGGTGCATGTCTTTCCCTCCCTTTCCCATGGCACAGTGCTGATCCTGCTGCCCCAGCTTGATCGGTTTTGTGTCATCCATGACTGTAGAAATTTTCATTAGCAATGTTTCTCGAGTTACTGCGAACCCTTTAGGGAGCAGCACTTTCCCAAAAAGCCCTATTCTCAAACTGAGAAAAAGGATAGGCTGCTGGTAATGGTAGCAATGCCCACATGCATCACCGCAACGAGCCTGTGACAAGCAAACCCCCAGTCATTAAATCAGCTTGTGCACTCACCTTTTCTCCATCCCTGAAGTCTCTGAGTACTTCACAGTGATTCACAAACTTTTCTTCCGTGGCTTATTCAGCTATTTTACAGGAAATTGCATAATGCTGGGGTTTTCCACTCTGGATCACAACAAAAACAACTGTCCTGGTTTCAGCTGGGATAGAGTTAATTTTCTTCCTCATAGCTGGTGCAGTGCTCTGTTTTGGATTTAGCATGAGAATAATGTTGAAAACACAATGATGCTTTAGTTGTTCCTAAGTAGTGTTTATACTAGTCAAGGACTTTTCAGCTTCCCATGCTCTGCCAGGTGCACAAGAAGCTGGGAGGGGGCACAGCCAGCACAGCTGACCCAGACTGGCCCAAGGGCTATTCCATATCATATGGTGTCATGCTCAGTATAGAAACTGGGGGGAGTTGGCCAGGGGGCAGCAATCGCTGCTCGGGGACGGGCTGGGCGTTTAGTGAGCAATTGCATTGTGCATTGCTTGTTTTGTATATTCATTTATCATGATCATCATTATTATTATTTTCTCTTCCTCTGCTGTCCTATTAAACTGTCTTTATCTCAACCCATGGGTTTTATTTCTCCTATTCTCTCCCCCATCCCACCAAGGAGGGGGGGAGTGAGCAAACGGCTGTACATAGTTGCCAACTGGGGTTAAACCACAACAACAGCAAAACCAGAAAGTCTATCAGCTTTTCCCATGAAATATAAAATGCTATTGACTCAGTCAAAGGGAGAAGAAAAGCATTTCTCCCCAACTGGAAGCTTTTTAAGCTGTTTCCATAAATATTGTGTAAAAGATATTGAAAAATTGTGTTTGAAAAGGTTGCCTTGAAATGCATAGAAGGAAAACTTTGCATATGGCATATGCATAAAGAGAAACTTTCTATCAGGAAGGTACTGCAGTGGGAAAATTGACCCATCTCTCTGTGATGGGTTTATTTCCCAGCTTTAGAATAAAATTTGGTAAATAGTTGACACCTTTGCAAAAGAAAACACAGCGCCTGCTCTGCCAGCATGACCCAGGACCTGAAATAAAATGACATATCCAAATCCTAGATTTAGATGCACCATCTCCCATGGTCACCACCACTGGCCTTTCAGTGACTCTCATGTCCACTTGCTCAGCACCAGGACTCAGTTAAAAACTAAGCCCCTGGGAGCCAGAGACCAGGCTTGCTTTTGCACTGGATTTGGGAAAACAGACATGCCAGCTTCCCACGTACCAGCCCGGAGAGCAGGAGGCATGCAAACATGGCACAGGCTTTGGTGAGGTTGAGCCAACGCACGTGGAAGCCCAGCCTGCTGCCGCTTGCATCTTGACTGTTGTTGCCCAATGAGACACGCATGACACAACTCAGCTCTCGGCTCGCGGAGCCAGACTTGAAGGAACAAACATACTTTTTCACATTCCCCATCCAAGCACCTGTGTGGGGCCACCCCTTGCAGTGCAAGCTGTGTTTTTCCTTTTCTATTGGACCAGCCCCAGGACATAAACCTGAAGAAGAGATGACGTATGGCAGGAGTCTCCTCGTTGTGGTGATGTCACCTCCTCAGGGATCTTGTTCCTCTACAAATCCCAATCCAGACTGGAGCTGAGCTCTCCCCTGATCACCCCGAGGGAATCCGCCCACAGGATCCAAAGGGGGTGGAGGGTGGGAAAGCATATAAAGCTCCCTAGGAGCAGCCGTCCTTTACCGTCCCAGCTGCACGGATTTGCTCTCAGCATGAAGACACTTCTGGTTGGCGTCCTGCTTGGCCTGGCATACGTGGAGTTGGGTAAGACTGCTGCATTCCTGACACTGCAGGAACCCCCTGGGAAATGCTTGGGAGGGGAGGGGAAAGGCATCAATGCAGAAAGACCTCGTAATCCCCAGGTAGGGGAAATAATGTCTTTATGTATTTAAGAAGGTCAATGGAGAGGGTGAACGGGGAAAAGGGTTATGCATTCCTGGTGGGGAGAGCCGTGACGCCTGACAGAGAGCCCTGCCTATCATGCGGACTCATAGGTGGTTGCCTGTCACCCGTCCCTTCTCACATCGCACCCCGGTATGGAGGGGACCAACATGCTGCTTTGTAAGACTAAGGCGTAAATGACAGCCATATGGCACAGAGCAGTACAAGCGTGGGCAAGAACTTGAAGTGACAGCTTCTACTTAAGCTGCCAGCCTGTCCCCTCAGGGATGGGATGGGATATGTTCATCCTGAGCTCCTGCCATCCCTAAGACCTCTCAGCTGGCTGCTGGAAGCACTGAAAACCTGAGGGCGAGGCTTCAGTATAGATATGGGTGAGGGTATGAGAAATAACTCCAGGGACTTTGGAAAGGTTCATTACACCACCAGCTCCAGGGTTTTCACTTATTTCTAGAGATTAGGAGATAGGTGAAGGTTGGAAATTCCCCTGGATGTGTTTGAGTTTGTTCTCTGATGGGTCTGGATCTTGGGCAAGCTGGCAGCAGGGTCTGGTTATCACTGTGTTCTTACTCCATCTAGTTGACCCATTGCAAATACATCCTTGGCGTGGAACAGAGACATCCTTGGGGTGACAGCAACCCAGTGGGTTTTAACCTACAGCCCATGAGATCCTCAGGCTGCTTTCATGGGACTCTGAAAGGTCTCAAAGGAAAGGCAGCCTAGGCAGGGGTGGAACACCTCCATCTGGAGGCACTGCTACCTGGAGATCATTCAGAGAGTTGCAAATGAAAGAAGGCTGAAAGGCATAGACTTTGCAATTCTTTATGCATGGAAGTGTGTTGGGTCTCTTCTTCAGGCTGCATTGTGTTTTTTTTTAATCCCCCTACCCTCCTTCCTCCTTCCACCTGTCTCTAAAGCAAACCCAACTGCTGACTGAAGGACATGCTCTGGGTCAAACCCACCCAGGGCTGAACCAGGACAGGTGCAGTTACTTCTATACAGCTACTGCAGTTTTTTTACATTTCAGTACCTGCTAGTTTTGCGGTTTATTTTATTTCCTTCAAGATATTTCACAGCTGGTGTATTATGTGTTTCTTCTCCTCCTTCTGGGTCTAGTCCTGTCCTGGATTTAATGGGGTTGCTGCAGAACTGACAGAGCAGGTTTCCACCCCCGGGTCTCAAAGTGCTTTATGGAAACAGAGACGCATCACCACCCTTTGCTTTATAGTTGAGATGTGGAGAGAAATGGCTTTTCTGGGAAGATCCAGTGGGAGGCAGGTGGTCTAGGCACAGCTCTTGCAGCTCAGGAATATGTCTGTGACTCAAAATATACCACTCATTTTCCAGACGTTTGAAATCAAGGGGTAGAAGGTGCTCTTGGACAGTGAAGAATGGTGAATTATTGGCCTCCGATCAGGACATAGCACTGTCCTCTCTGTTCAGTTCTTCTCTTTTGCTCTGGTCCTTATAGTTTTGGGCTTTCCTTTTCCACTGCAACCTTCCTACAAAACCAGTATCCTCTGACTGCCCCACCCAGACTCAATGAAAGATAACAGGCTGATGGTTTTCTTCCTTAAACTTGCTCTTGACTGGAAGTAATTCCCCCAGAGCCCATGGCACTGCCCTGCTCACCCGTGAAAATGATGAGGTTTAGAAACCAGCTCAACGCAAAGGTTGCAGATCAGTTTCTCAGGTGCTTTAAACTAGCACTGCTCCATCCATACATGAGCCAGTCCTACAAACTCACAAACCGCACTATGCTTGCAAGGTTGACAACACTGTTTTCTCTCTCATTGTGCACTACATGTTAAAATGCAAAACAACCTCTCATGGGTCATGTGGAAGGGACCTACTGAGATCCTCAGCTCAGGTAAATAAGGATGGCTCCACTGCACCTGTTTACAAAAGATATGGCCACAAAAACACCACGACTGTTCACGTTAAAAAGCCCTTCCTACCTCTGCAAAGAGGACAAAGAAGGCTTTTGCATTGTGTAGGCTCTATTGCACAGCTCAATTTTCCAAAGGAGGTGCTAAGAGAAGTAGATACCCTGAAAATTCTTTCTAGAGTCAGATGTTTAAACAACTGCCTTCAAAAAACGTTTATCCTTATCACAAAGTCCCAGAGTTTTTTTCCTAACACCAGATGCTGCAGAACTATAACAAGAAAACATCGTCTCGCTGCAATTTTACCAATAGATGGCAGTGGACACATTTGGGTGGTTCTTCAGCTGCCGTGTTGGTGGAAGGCAGGCAGGATAGAAAATATCAAACCAGGCTGGTTTCTGTCATCAAGCCACAGCCGCATGACTCCAAAAATTTTGCACACTCGGTATCTGCCGACTGCGGAAGGACAGCTCTCATACTGAGACTTTTGAGCAACTGCTGTGATCAATGCTTGCATATGTAAAGGTATCCCTGTGACAGCAGGCAGCCAGCAAGAGCTTTGTAGCATCATCTCTTTTAAAAAGCAGCAGTAGCCCCTGATGAAAGTGTTTTTTTGGGGCCATATTCAGCCCTTAGGATCTCTGGTACAGCTCTGACATTTAAATTCTGTTCTCAGTCACTAAGGTCTGCAGAAATCCCTCTAAACAAGCACGAAGGAGCTGTCACTGTGGGTGGAGGGACGGGGGAAGTGCCAGTCTTTCGGTGCTGGTGAATGCTGCTCTCAACAGAAGGAGCTATTTCGCTCTCTGTTACAGCATCTCTTACAGAGAATGCAAAGAACCTATCAAAGCTGCTCAAGCAATACGTGCCTCTAGATCCCCACTCTTTTTGGGCTGCTGAACCCCAAGGTAGTGATCAGGCTCAACTCCCACAACACCATCCTTGTCCTTTGGTGCTGGGGTTTGGTCTTTCCCCCCTGACATATCCAAGCTTTGCCACTGCTTCCAGCTGTGCTTAGTTTCTGAGGCCACTGTGTCTCGGTCAAGGGGGGATGAAGCACTGACTGTCACCTAGTCCCCACTGCAGAGCCGAGAAGCTGCAAGCTTGCTGTCTGTTTTTGCTGCTGCGACCACCTCAGACCCATTCTGTTCCCCTCTGCAGCCCAGTCCTTACGATGTTACACGTGCAAGGAGCCAAAGGACATTGCTGAATGCAGAACAGTCACCCTCTGCCCCCCAAAAGCCTCCGTGTGCACAACAACGCTGCACTCCGTAGACTCAGGTAAGTTTCTTTGCTTGCTGTGAGTGCTCATGAGGAGAGATGCATCCTTCGTGGGCCAAATTACTTCATGAACTTAGAATCATAGAATCAGGGAATCATAGTATCATAGAATCATAGAATGCTTTGGGATGGAAGGGACCTTTAAAGGTCATCTAGTCCAACCCACCTGCAATGAGCAAGGATATCTTCAACCAGATCAGGTTGCTCAGAGCCCCGTCCAACCTCACCTTGAATGTTTCCAGGGATGGAGCATCTACCACCTCTCTGGGTAACCTGGTCCAGTGTTTTACCACCCTTATTGTAAAAAATTTCTTCTTTATACCTAGTCTAAATCTACCTTCTTTTAGTTTAAAACCATTACCCCTTGTCCTATTGCAACAGGCCCTGCTAAAAAGTCCATCCCCATCTTTCTTTTAGGCCCCATTTAAGTATTGAGAGGCTGTAATAAGGTATCCTTGGAGCCTTCTCTTCTCCGGGTTGAACAACCCCAACTCTTTCAGCCTTTCCTCACAGGGGAGGTGCTGCAGCCCCCTGATCATCTTTGTGGCCTCCTCTGGACCCACTCTAACAGGTCCATGTCTTTCCTGTGATGAGGACTCCAGAGCAGAGTAGAGCAGCAGAATTATCTCCCTCGACCTGCTGGCCATGCTTCCCTCTCCCTCTCCCAGTCCTAGCTTGGATTATCCTTTAACTTCCCTTTAAGAATCCGGATGGAATTATCCAACTTCAGAGTGGGAAGGAGAGAAATCCATCAGATTCAGAACCTCGTAGTGAATCATACAGGACTCATACCGCTTACTTGGTCTGTTTTACCTTTCCTATCCCTATGTCCTTACGGATCCTGAACCTACAGATGTGTGCAAACATATTGCAGAAACCCAGGGGCTCTCTCCTTGTTTGTAGACGCTTTCACCTAGCACCGACTGTCTCACCAGCGACCATGTCAGCGTTACACCAGTGCTTCTTGGCACTGCCACCTCCTATGCAGAGCTATTGCAGGAGCAACTCACCTGAACAGAACACACAAAGCCTTGTGTCTCTTTTCCATGCTCGAATAAATTTAGAAGGAGCAGAGGGAGGCAGCAGGGACAACCAGTGGACCTGTTCCTACAAGCACCCATGGATTAAAGATGCTCAACCCCTTATTTGCCTTTATTTGCCTATAAACACTTTACTTTTAATTCCCCTCCATTGCACAAAGTGTTTCTCGATGCCAGCTGTCTGCACCTTCCTTTGCCATTTCTTTCTCTCTTATTCTTCTCCCCCTCTCCAATCTGCCTGTTTCAGGTTACCCCTTTTTCGGCAACATCACTGTGACCAGAAGCTGTGAGGAGCAATGCATCTCCTATAACGGGATAGGGGCGAACAAACCCACGTCATGCTGTTACACTGACCTCTGCACCGATGACACCAGGAACAGCAATGGAGTGGGAAGAAGTTCTGCAGCGCTGGGTCTGACGGCCATGGTTGTTGGCACGCTCCTCCAGTACGCTCTGTAATGCCGCAAGTGCCCATGCTCCAGTCAAAGCATCCCCACTCCTCTCTGCCAAGCTGCCTCCTGAGCTCTTAGATGCCTTGGGAATAACCTTCTTCGCTGATGGGTGGCTTCACCCATCTTCAATGCTGTGAATTCAAGTGGATTCAAGCCAAGAGGTTGGGCACCTGGACCTAAACCTCTCAAATTTCCAGTTTCCAGCTGCTAAGCAGATGTTCCTCACCTTCAACTGCTTCTGGCCCCTAGGACCCATATCTCCCCCTACAGCTTTCCTCTGTGGGGAGCAGTAGTGGATGAAGCGCTGCAGCTCTGCACAGCAGGAGGGCCTGGGCAGTGCCATCAAGGCTGGGGCTCTGGGGTCATCCTCAGCAAGAGTAGGGACTGTATGCACAATGGACATGGACAGTGTTTTTTTCCAGGTCTCCCCAAGCTCCCACACAAACTGTGTCTGTGTGCTTCTATTAAATCCCTGTGTACAACCCCCCAAAAATCCTGCAACCCTCCACCAGGAGCTTGGCTTATTTTCTTTCCGCTCTTGGTGCCATCTCCTGAGTCAGACAGCAGATGGATATTGGTCCCTGCTCAGTACCTGCTCAGCAGAGCGTGGTTTGCAATTGCAGAGAGCTGGCACTTAATTCTTTCTATAATAAGCTATGGAATGAGTTCGGAAGGGCTCAGCCTTCATGTGTTGAGATGGGATGTATTTCTGGAAAGCTCAAAACATGCCCTGGACTAACTGGCCAGGGCAGGTTAGACGCGCAAAAGCAAATTTGGGCGTTTGGCGAGCCAAAACCCTCAGCAGCCCTTTGGCTGAGCTCGGGTTGCAATCAGAGCTCCTGGAATTCCCTTCCCAGATGTTTTACAGGCCATTTCAGGCAGCTTCTTCTGTTACTCTGCCCTCCCCTGTCCCTTCACAGCAGGGACTGCAGGAAAGGAAAAGTAATGATTATCCCAGACCCTCAACTCTGGGAAAAGCCAACAGCTCCACTCATGGTGGTTAACAGTGCTACTGGGTCCCAGCGAGGGATTTGCTCCATTCTCCCTTGGAGCAGCTGTAAGATTGATTTTGATGCCCTGTCTGCTGTAAAACCAGACAAAGTGGAAGTGGATACCAACAAGCCAGGCATGCCCAGCTTGCAGCCCTCTCTGGTGAGGACAGACAGGCAACTTGCCATTTGCTCTGTTCCTATTGCCAGGGCTCGTCCAGGGGACAACCTGCAAGAGCAAGGGCAGAGTGGAGCATGGGTACATCCCGTGTGCCATCCTTGTATGTTCATGCCATCCCTGCAACCTCCTCTGTGGCAAAGTCCATTTTTACTCTGTTTCCATAAGACACCAGCCAGGAAAGTAAAGGAATAAGCAGGGAGACTCTTTTTCTTCATTGCACAGAGGTAATTGTTTCTCAAGGTCTGCCTCAGTACCATTTGCAAGAAAACTTTGACAAGGCATTGCACTCCTTGGCAGAGGGCCCGGTGCAAGCCTGGTTGATGAGCCCCCTTTTTTCTGGAGATGAAATGCTCTGTGCTTCGTTAAAGCAGCCACAGCTTCCCTGAGACACCCTTTCAATGCTGAGGTCCACAGGGGGAAAGAAAGTCATTGAGAGGATAATGATTGGGAGCTACTCAAATACTGATATTACACCCACCCTTGCAGACACAGAGCACCAGCTTCTGCTTCCTACTTGTCTGTTCTCTCTTTCCCTGCTCCAAAATCAGTCTGTTGTGTCAGGCCAGAAGCAAACCACCATCACTGTCATCCTTAGGTCAGATCACCTTTTCCATTCTGGGTTCAAGCTCTGGAGTAAGTCACTGTCCCCAGTGGCCTTTCCAAGCTGGCTGCAGGGTCCTGTGCTGTTGTCCTGGTTTCAGCTGGGATAGGGTTAATGTTTTGGTTTTTTTTTTCCTAGTAGCTGGTATAGTGCTGTGTTTTGGATTCAGCATGAGAATAATATTGAAAACACACTGATGCTTTAGGTGTTGTTAAGTAGTGCTTACACCAGTCAAGGACTTTTTCAGCTTCCCATGATCTGCCAGTTCACAAGAAGCTGGGAGGGGGCACAGCCAGCACAGCTGACCCAAACTGGCCAAAGGGCTATTCCATACCATATGATGTCATGCTCAGTATAGAAACTGGGGGGACTTGGCTGTGGGGGGGACCGCTGCTCAGGAACTGGCTGGGCATCGGTCAGCGCGTGGTGAGAAATTGCATTGTGCATCACTTATTTTGTATATTCTTTTATCATTATTGTTATTATTATTATTACTATGATTTTCCATTCCTTTTCTGTCCTATTAAACTGTCTTTATCTCAGTCCATGAATTTTACTTTTTTTTTTTTTCCCGATTCTCTCCCTCATCCCTCTGGGGGTGGGGGAGAGAGCAAACAGTTGTGTGGTGTTTAGCTGCCTACTAGGTTAAACCACAACAGTCCCCTTTGGCACCCAACACGGGGCGTGAAGGGTTTGAGATAATGACAAATCTGACCACAGCATGTTAAAACAGATTTGTGATAAGCATTCACTATATTAGTTTAATAGTCGCTGGTCACAATGTTGATTCATTTGCTCTCGAAATTGTTGTGCTTGCTCTCAGAGTTGTGCTACTATCTACTTACTTGCCGTATGTACTCCCTGTGGTGTTGTTTGTCACCTCTGAGAGCTGGATTAAAGTTATCATTTTGCTGTACTGTGTAACACTGGCTTATGGTATGATAAAATTATCGGTCATGAGATTGTACTCAGCACTGCCGTCATCCCCGTACTTTGGGAGCCATCTCTCGGAAACAATAATACACTTTTTACTTCTTCTCCTCAGAGAACCAAACTATGGGGGAGACGGGGGGGACACTTTCCTCCACTGTTTCACCTTCCCTTTTTCCTTCAGGCGAGTTGCAGCAGCTCTTGAGAATTCTGAGTATCCTTGGGATGTTCACACCAGCATGTTCCTATTGCTATGTCTCCTGAATGTGGTTCAGGTCTTGTTTAGGGTTAAACAACTATTCAAGAATACCATCCAGAGATCTACCTCCATGACAGGCACTGTGGCTACTCAAACCGCAGTGACAAGCACTGCGGCTGAACCAGAGAACCAACCCATGCCGGTATCAGTCACCCCAGTACACAAGAAATACACAAGAATATCAACTCACTTAGAAAGGGATGAAGATGAACGAGGGCCATCATGAGAACAGGAGGAGGAAGAGGCAGAAGCCATGAATGAGATGGTAACCATCTGATCCCTATCCCTGAGTGAGCTGCAAGATATGTGAAAAGATTTCAGTTGTCATCCAGGCGAGCACATCATCACCTGGCTGCTCCGATGCTGGGATAATGGGGCCAGTAGCCTGGAATTAGAGGGTAAGGAAGCCCAGCAGCTGGGAACCCTTTCTAGGGAAGGGGGCATTGACAAAGCGATTGGAAAAGGGGCCCAAGCCCTCAGCCTCTGGGGGTGACTCCTGTCAGGCGTGAAGGAAAGGTATCCCTTCAAGGAAGACATGCCACATATAGAGGGACTCGTGATCGAGGAGTGGACTTGGCCATGGACACTATTGCACAGGTTATACATGAATGTGAAACATGCGCTGCAATCAAGCAAGCCAAGCGGTTAAAGCCTCTCTGGTATGGAGGACGATGGCTGAAATACAAATATGGGGAGGCCTGGCAGATTGGTTATATCACACTCCCACAAACCTGCCAAGGCAAGCGCCATGTGCTTTACAATGGTGGAAGCAACCACTGGATGGCTAGAAACATATCCCATGCCCCGTACCACCACCCAGAACACTATCCTGGGCCTTGTAAAGCAAGTCCTATGGCGACATGGCACCCCAGAAAGAATTGAGTCAGACAACGGAACTCATTTCCAAAACAACCTCATAGACACCTGGGCCAAAGAGCATGGCACTGAGTGGGTATATCACATCCCCTGTCACGCACCAGCCTCCGGGAAAATTGAACGATACAACGGACTGTTAAAGACTACACTGAATGTAATGGGTGCTGGGACATTCAAACATTGGGACACACGTTTAGCAAAGGTCACCTGGTTAGTCAACACTAGGGGATCTGCCAATCGAGCTGGCCCTGCACAATCAAAACTTTTACGTATTGTAAAAGGGGATAAAGTCCCTGTAGTCCACGTAAAAATATGCTGGGGAAGACAGCCTGGGTTATTCCTGCCTCAGGCAAAGGCAAACCCATTTATGGGATTGCTTTTGCTCAAGGACCTGGGTGCACTTGGTGGGCGATGTGGGAGGATGGGCAAGTCCAATGTGTACCTCAAGCAGATTTGATTTTGGGTGAAAATAGCCAATTAATTAAATTGTATGATGTTAATTGCTACATAATACTGTATATCGTCACTTCTATGGTGTCAATATGCCATATCAGTGGTATTACAGTAAGAATCACCTAGATTAATGAAGACTGAACTTTGATGAAACCGAGCAAAGTGCAGCGATGACAGAACCGGGCAAGCGCAGCAATAATGGAACCAGAACTGGTTTCAGCATGCAACAATCCAACACCACACACCATCCCTCCTGCTCTGAAGGACTGTTTTGACAGATGAAGCCTGAAGTCATGGACTAAATGAACTCAATGGACATTTTATAGGGATGACCCATAGACTAAGGGAATCTTATCTGTGTGTATGTATCAAAAGACAGGAAAAGTGGTGGTGATTAATTGGAATGTACTGGAAAGTGCGGGACTTGGGCATGACGTAGACGGTATAGAATAAGGGCTGGATACTGTCCTGGTTTCAGCTGCGATAGAGGTTTGGGG
This sequence comes from Platalea leucorodia, assembly GCF_965183815.1. NCBI lineage: Eukaryota > Metazoa > Chordata > Aves > Pelecaniformes > Threskiornithidae > Platalea > Platalea leucorodia. The sequence goes on along the minus strand of NC_138823.1, from coordinate 2,174,525 downwards.
TTTTTTTCCTAGTAGCTGGTATAGTGCTGTGTTTTGGATTCAGCATGAGAATAATGTTGATAACACACTGATGCTTTAGTTGTTGCTAAGTAGTGCTTACACTAGTCAATGACTTTTCAACTTCTCATGCCCTGCCAGCGAGAAGCTGGGAGGGGACGCAGCCAGCACAGCTGACCCAAACTGGCCAAAGGGCTATTCCATACCATCTGATGTCATGCTCAGTATAGAAACTGGGGGGAGTTGGCCAAGGGGGACCGCTGCTCAGGAACTGGCTGGGCATTGGACGGCGGGTGGAGAGGAACTGCATTGTGCATCACTTATTTTGTATTATTATTATTATTTCTCTTCGTTTTCTGTCCTATTAAACTGTCTTTATCTCAACCCATGAATTTTACTTTTTTTTCCCCCTTTTTTTTTCTGATTCTCTCCCCCATCCAACTGAGGAGAGGGTGAATGAGTGAACCTCAGTGTGAGTGTGGTGTTTAGCTGCCTGCGGGGTTAAACCAGAACAGCTGCGCTAACGTGGGCTGAACTTTCTTCCACCTATTGCACATGCAGATGGAGCAGAGTCGGGATACAGAGGGACTGGGACGGTGAGAGTTCCCTTCTGGGTGAGAATCTAGCAAATAAAGTTGGATCCTCCAGTTTTCAGCCTGTGGCATCTTTCTTGTGCGCTCAGCCTTCACCCTGGGAGGGAGAGTGGGGCAGCACAGGCTGCAGGGAGGGCACATCTCTGGCTGGTTATGCAGCTCCCAAACTGCCCTGGGCCAGAATGGGGAAAAACTACAGAAGGGGACAAGCAAGGGAGTGCAAAAATACTCCTTGCAAGACCTAGATTTAAGGCTATCCCCACTGGAAGAGGCGGGGGAGAAGGGTGGCAGAAGGGTAAAGTACTGTCCAGTGGTTACAGGAGGCTCATCTGGGGCATGCAGAGAGAGAACTGGAGACTTTATTAATGCAGCTTCTCTTGCAGCAGGCAAAGAGAAAGCGGCTGAGCTCAGCACAGCAAGGCAAGCAAGCAGCTGGGGGCAACCATTCAGGGTCCACTCTGTGCTGCAAAGATGCTGCAGAAGGGGACCACCGCCCTCCTTGTGTCACTGGTGCTGGCTGTGAGCATCCTGTACCGCGCTGCACTGCAGGTCTCCTGTCACCTGGGACTTGCCTGTTAATGTGGCTCCATCGCCAGAGCAGCAAGCTTCTACTATAGCCAAAACAGAGTCAAAGGCAGGGTTTAGCTTCAAAGCACTTGCAATATGTTCCTAGATTAGGCGAGGTGAAAAGCCTTTCACACAGAGTGTCAAGGATACAAAATGTCCTTTTGCATTAATATTCATCTGTTCACACTGTGTTAGCTGTAAACCATAGGCTGAACAGTTGTCACTGGGAGCCCTTACAAAGTTTGATTTGCTGCAGCTTTGGTTATTGCTTTTATTTATTCTTGCTGTTTGGTCCCTAGCAGTTAAACCCAGCAAGCACCACTGCCCCAGTAAATGCAGGACACTGCCAGGGGATTCAAAGGAGCTGGCGGACTTTTGCGTCACTGGGTCAAGCGGACATACGGAGGGAGACGTTTAAATATAGGCTGAATAAAATAGAACAGAGAGAGATGTGTCTCCAAAGGGCCATAAAAAGACTTGCAGCCTCTTGGCCCTGCAACACGAGCCTTTGCAGCAGGCGACATCCAGCGCTGCTGTTGCTGTGTTGAAGGATTTTACCTGCCCCTCTGGGGGTTTGTTCTTCCCAGCAGTCATTCTGTGCGTGTCCAGAGACTTCATCTCCAGACATGAGGGCATTTCTCAGTGCCTTATGCTTTATCTGGCCAAGAAGTTGCCTTTTCCATCACCTTCTAGCCCTTCTGCAAATGTGGGGCAGCCCTACAGATGGGCAGCCCTCCAGATGCGCAGCCCTGATCTGCATCACCTGCTTTCAGTTGCAAATGCTTTCATCCATCTAGAAATTCAAGAGTAAAGCATGACAGAGACTAAAGTTTCAGGGAGGTGTTTGCAGACCCACAGTGGTGAGGATATACAAACTGGTATACCCTGTTGAGTCCCACCTCCAGCCAGCCATCAGGGCTATATGTCTGCCTTGCGTGGCCTTTCCTTGTGGGCTCCACAAGTCCTGAAGGTGGAGCGAGCATTTCAAAAGACAGTTCCTCCTCTGGAAACACAGTACACACCCAGCCTTGGCTTGGGTTGGATCAGGACCCAGGTTCAATCATGCTGCTTTGACTTGGGCAAGATTCCCACAAAAGCATCACTGGTGCTGCGGGAGATCAAAGCTCCACAAACAGCATGATTAATAAGTAGAGGACCAGGGTTTTCAGTAGGGATCATTTGCAGTTACTCTCCACAGCAGGACACTGGTCACATCATGTGTAGCCATGAGTGGTGGTAGTTATCCTGGCATGCCCTGATTGCAGGCTGGCTCAAGCTGCAAGGTGGGAAACACCAGGAGCTGTTTTGCTGGTTTCTTTTAATTATATATATTTGGTTTTCTTTGGGGGCAGAGAGGGGAACCATACAGCCTTCTTGGAAGGTGCATTAATCCAGGTGGGCATGAGAGAAAAGAGAAGAGACTAGGGCAGAAATTATTGCAAAACTCCAAAAGAAGAAAAAAGAAGGGGATATTTTTGTAGTCCAGATATTTAATGTAAAACGGAGCTCTGATGTAATCAAATACAGAAAGAACTTGTTCTTGCTAAAAATACCTATCTAGAATATAAATATACATTAGCATGTAGCTGCAAGGCTTATGAAGATATCTGCTACAGTCTTATATTTACAGATAGGGATTTAAATGTTTAATACTGCACATTCAAAAGAAAGTCACTTCATCTGAAGTAGTTATTAATTATAGAACGCGCTTGGCAGGACTGAAGTGCAGCCAGAGTGATATCATTTTCAATATCACTCCCAAATTTTTTCTCATCTAAAACCTATCATGTGCACTTTTTTCTTCTTCTTAAAATAGATCTATTTTTCCATATTAGGCAGTGTATGACTTGGAATGGCTGCCTCTAACACGCTGGCACATCCTCTCTCAGATGTCTTCATTGCTCTCCTGCACGACTCTCGCATCCCTAATTCCAGGGGAACACAAAACTGAAGCCTCTTTATTCAGTACAGCCCCAGGTCTGAGAACAAGACAAATCCCCTAAAAATGAGGTGAAAGGAAAATTCAGGGTTTCTGAAGCGGATATGTTGAGGGGGCAGGGAGGCAAGCACAGCATCATGGTTGGTATCTCAATTTAGCAAAGTCATTTAGGGTCACTTGAACTCGGCAGGGATGCTTAGAGTATTGTAAAAGGATCGGGAAGATGACTTGTGTGTTCATTAGCTGCCTTCCCAGCATGCCTTCATCTCCATTCCCTGGGGCACCGGTCTACAGTTTGCCGTGAGGTTTTAAAAAACATAAGGTGTGTCAATTAATCATTCTGTTCCCTGTCTGAGGCTGCTCTCGATCCTGAACCCCTTCCCCAGTCAGCCCCTATTACACAGACGGGGATTGTCACGTAGCTCCAGGCATGGTCCTGCAACACCTCTTTAGTGCCAACTGAGCTTTAAGTTTGTGAATCCGCTTAATAAATGTGGGCAAGGACATTGTGCCTTGGGGTGAACCCATTTTGCACTAGTCCCTCGTGGGCATGTTGCTGAAATCCATGCCAATCCACAATGTTAAAGGCAACCGAAAGCCATAGCACATGAAATCCATAGGTCAGAGTCCCAAAAATCTGACCCAGTTATCTGAACAAAAACTCTACATGCTCCCTTTGGCCAGCAGGTCTCCGTATACACGGTGTGAATATATTTTTCATGTCTTCAGGCCATTCCTCCCCATTGCAAGGGCAATTTGATGTGCCCTCAGTCACATCAGCAATGGCACACCAGCACTGAAGAACATTGTCCGACTCTTGTTTTAGCGCACAGCCTTGCCTTGGACACACCAGTGTTCGGAGCAGTAGAGCTCACTCCTGCCTCGTTGCCAGCTGTGCTTGGGACTGGCATGAACATCCTTTCATCTCCTTGCAAAAGAAATTGCTTTTATCCAATAATCTGGGAATGAGATACAAAAGACTGCCTGGAAAAGGAGATGGAGTGGTGCCAAGGTGCTCGTGTTGGTGCGTTTGCTTCTGCAATACCTTTGGACTTGCAAGGAGCAAAGTGAGGATCACCTCGATGCTTGAGAGAAGTCTTGCACCTTTTTGAGCCCTGCTGCTATGCATGCACCTTTGCTGCTCAGCTGGTTTGCCAGACAAGGCACAAACACAGGCTGAGGCACAACGCTTTTCCACTTGCCCACATGAAATCCCGGGGGCGGGCGGCACTTTGCCAGTCGAAACTCTCCCCCAGGCAGTGGCAGGATTTCAGAGGGTGGCTGTGAGGCAGCAGCGATGGGAGATGCTTTCAGAGGGATGTGCCACCACTCCCAGCAAGGAGCACCAACCCACAGCGGGCTTCAGGTTCCCAGTGGCACCAGGACACGCTCACCAAGAGCTGATGTGAGTGGTAGAACAGCAAAGCCTCATTAACGATGTGCTTTGATGTAGCTGTTTGTCATGGATCCTCCGAAGCCTTAAAAAGGGCTGAGCGGTCTTCAGTCCCAGTGAAGGCTTCAGTAGAGTCTCTTCCATCCGAATATTTGTTTTCTTGAAACCCACAGGGACTTCATAAACTCTTGCTGTGCAACGAATTCAAACCAGCGGCTGTATGTTGTTACCTGTGCACGCACAAATCCACGATCGGATGAGCCATGTCCTTATAAAGCTGGGCTAAAAACATACCAGAATTTGTTTTTAATCTTTCCTGGCTGCTGCCCATCTCCTGGCTCTGAGGAGAGATGACACAGGGGAAGAGATGTTTTTAGTGTAAAGACAGCTGTCGCTGTGTTTGGGGATGATATCCAAAACTGAAAGAGAAACAAACACCCAGGAGATAGTGACAGACTGTGACGCACTTACAGCAGAGGAGGAAAGCCATCCTGGTGAGGAGGGGAGAGGTAATAGCAAGACATCTGACTTCTGCCCTAGAAAAGAAGGGATTTTAAACAAACTACTATCAGCCACCAGCCATGGCCAGCTTGGGAAAGGGGTCTAGTTTATCTTTGTCTTTGGGGAATGAAACTAGGAGGTGTTTTTTTTTAACCTGCTGATGTCCTCAAATCATGGTAGGGTTTTCTGCAAGCTCACTTTTGCTGTGCCAGCTCTGTGCAAAAAATCTCGCAGGCCAGTTGGGGTTCCTCATGCATAGGAAGCAAGTCTAGGTGTCTCAAGGGTCTTTTACTGCTGACCTCAGGGAGCACATGTAAAGGGTCTCCTAAGCTTATAAGACTCAACCCATATCCTTACTTCTTATAACTCCTTTAAAGAAAAATATTCATCTGAAGTATATGCATGTTTGTGGCTCTGCTGACAGGAGGTTGTTCCAGACCCTCACTGCTGTGATGGTCAGAAACCACATTTGTAATAACATATTGCTCTTGCTTCTCCCTGCTCTGAGATGGCATGTCTGTGGGCTGTTGGTCCTGTCTCAGCTGTTTTGTTAGGCTAAACAAGCCAGCCTGTTCTGATCTGCTCTTGGAAGATCAGCACTCCCAAGCACAATTTTCATTATTTTTGACTGTGTCATCTTCAAGGCATGGTTACCTTGGGTGATCCAAGCTATGTGCAAGATCTCATGAGCTAGAAGGCCATCACAAAAAGCATCCTTAGAGGATCTGTCATTTCAGCAGTCTCCTGGGGCACAGTTGGGTTGGATAAAGGAGCTGAGAGGTGTTTTATTCAGGCAGTCTCTCAGCTATAATATTACCCCTCTGTGAAGGCAGTTCATGAACCCCTATCCAATAGAAAAACACAGATGAGAGTCTCACTGGAGTCCTCTTGTTGTGCCAGTTCTGCTGAATGGGGCAGGGAAAGTAAGTGTTTTTCATCACATGAAAATTGGTGATGAGCTGGCATTTCTGTCGCCTACTCAGAGCACCCGTGTGCACACAGCACCTCCCCTCCGTTGGCAGTGCGAGGATGCATGCACAGGGCTGAGCTTCAGCTTTTAGGGTCCTTTGTCAAAATCCTTTCAAACTCCTTAGGAAAAGGCTGGCAGACATATAACATTTTTTTCACATGCAATAAAAGGCAATTGCTGACAGGCTGCTGCTTCAACAAGCCACGAGGTCTGTGGGAAAGAAATATCAAGTGTGTGCAGTCAAGCGCTAACTTTCTGATCAGGAGAAAATCATTTGGTCACACGAGTGCATCTAACCCCTATAGAAAATGCTGTGTCACAAGATAAATAGCAGCGAAGTGTAAATGGATCTTCATGTGTTGAATTTTCTTTTCTTCTTTTTTTTTTTTTTCTGGAGACATCTCAGGGGTAGCAGAGTCAGGTAGACTAGACTAGACTAGATTAGACTAGGCTAGACTAATTTCAGTTGGAAGGCACCTACAATGATCACCTAGTCCAACTGCCTGACCAGTTCAGGGCTGACCAAAAGTTAAAGCATATTATTAAGGGCATTGTCCAAATGTTTCTTAAACACTGAGAGGCTTGGGGCATCAACCACCTCTCTAGGAAGCCTGTTCCAGTGTTTGACCACCCTCTCTGTAAAGAAATGTTTCCTCATGTCCAGTCTGAGCTGAGGTGTTCAGCTCCTCTTATTTATTTTATCCAGGTCTTTTATTCAGACTCTCTTTTCTCCACTTGCCCTGGCCCCATGGATGTTTCCATGCAGCCCACCAACCTGTAGAGCTCAACCATCCTCCACCCCACCAGCACGGAGCTGGGTCCCCCACCCTGCAGTGCTTGGGGGAGGACAAGAATGCTCTCTTCAAGCTGAGAAGTCACAGAGACCTGAGCCAGGTTGGTGGGATCCATCCCGCAGAGGGCACAGCCATCTCCCAACCTCTGAACCATGGTGCCAGTGGTGTTTGGGCTAGGAGCTATGGGGAGTGGCTGTGTGTTTTGGAAAGGCCAGGGCAGCAAGAGCACGTGCATGTGGGACTCTACGTGTGGGCGGATGGATGTGCCTGTGTTATCGTTTCTCCCTAGTTGCTCAGTAACCTCACTTGTTTATTTTGGCATGATCTTGACAGCCCTGGAGGCCAAGGGAGACTTAATGAGTTTTATGCTGTTCTGTAGTCATGCAAACCTTGAAATAACATGTGACAACATGATTGTTTTATTAAGGAGGAATAGGTACATCTAAGATTAATGAGGCTTTTAGGAGTTTGTAGTCGGGCACCAGATAGCTGTCAAGCGCTACCTACAACCCCGTAGAAGTTTGCAGCTGATTGTCTCCAAGATCCTCATGCTTTGTTTTTGGGGAGAAGGGGTGACATAGTCACCTCCTCCCAGCCCCAGCACTCAGGTAGAAAGAGCCCCGGGAAATGTCCCTGCCATGTCCCAAGGGACTGACCATGCCACAGGGATCGGTGGCAGCAGGTTGCTGCACGGGCTGCACTAACCCTCTCTGCAGCCCAGGCAGGTCCAGCACAGAGTGGGATCATCTTTTTTCTGATCACAGGAGAAGGCATTGGGCCAAACTTTTCCTGTTCTTCATTTCATAGCATCGCTTCTCTCCTTGAAACTCAATATCTGCCCAAGTCCTAGGCCAAATCCTGCCATCAGTACAGGTCTGGAAAGATGCAGTGGAATTAGCCAACACCAACGTAAACAGCTTTTAAAGCAAACCAGGTCCACGGCATACCTGCAGCTCTTGGAATGCAGTGCTGTTTTTTCTAATGTTTTTTTAATTCCTCACGAGGTTTTATTCTGCTCTATTTTTGGTACTGAGATGTAGGTTTCCATTATAAATAGCTGCATATTCTAATTCAGTCTGATAACTAGGACAAGGATGCACTGGGCATCCAGACCTTGATTTTGGGGGATGAAGACCGCAACATTTCCAGCCAAACTTCAGGCTTTCTGTGAGATCCTTCTCTCAGGAAAACTAGTACCTTTGCATCTGGAAAGTGTCCTGCACTCCCTGGATATAAATCAAATGGGAGCACCGATAGGGACTCATTGCCAAGCTGACAAATCATAGAAACAAGGCTTTGAAGCTCTATAACAGCTTTCCCTCTGAGGAGCTCAGAGTCTGAATTTAAACACAAGGACTTCAGCATCAAAGCTGGGTGATAAATATTCTTCCCATTTTATAGTCAGAGAAGCCGTGCTGTAAGCCTGCGCATCCTTGTATGCCCTTTGCAAAAACAAAAACCAAAGGCTCTGTGTGGTTTGTGAACGCTTTTAAATGACTAATTACTCCAAAGAAAATCGGAAGCACATTGCAAACATGTCCCAAAGAACAGAAACAGTTTTGTTTGCAAGAAATATTTTTCATCCATGCGTAAGGAAGAGCTGACGGTTCAGGGCAACTATGAAGGATGGCTCAGTTCCCATCCCACTCTCATCCGACTGTCACCTGGGGAAAGTCTCTCCAACTATATAATTTACCATGGACTTTGGATCAGGGCTTCAACCTACATGTTTCCCAGGTGCCTGTGCAAAGCAATACTACTGCTCATGCTGCTGTACCGGGGCTGGGGAAGGGGAGGACAGATCTGTGCTCACGCGGGTTCTGCTCATGTGCAAAATAAGAGCAGCTAGTGAAGAGATTAGCTGGATTGGACACCAAACCAGCCCTGCTTTGCCCAGCAGGTTAGACCCCAGAGCTCCCTTCCAACCTCATCTGTTTTATAATACCAGATCTGGATCCATACTGGGGGTAACTCCTTGTTTTCTGCTTTACTCTCAAAATGCCTTTCCCTATACACCAGTTGCTGTCACTTAGAGCTGGACTGCTTTCCAAATGTCAGCACTAGTCTGTATTCTCCCTCTTCAGAGGACCACAGAGCAGTGGCTGTGCCGTACCCAAGTCCTTCAGTTTGTTTGCAAAGGGGAAGGTAAAGTTGCCATAGGGAGCACAGATTTGCAAGTGCATAACCATTGACTAATGACACAGCCTTACCCTTAAGGGCATGAGTCGCATTTACATAGCCATTAAGCGAAAGATAATCTTCTTGTTATACAACCATGGGTATTCTTCTCTGATTGAAATGTCATCTAGATTTGTTTTAAAAATCAGTTTTCAAAAGAGCTTCCTGGATTTTACAGGTGTACACAACTGTTTCCTTGACTATGTACCCACGCAACTCTGCTTGCAAACTGTGGCACTCACTCTTGGTACAACTATCCATTTTTTTTTTTTTCCAGGAGGGTAATATAGAGCTGCATTGCTGAGGGTGGGTCTCTCCAGGCTTGATCAGAAAGGTACATGGAGAAACACAGCAAATGAGAACAGCTGTGAATAATAAATAAGCAGTAAATGAGATGAGGTCCTGCTGTGCAACTCTGCAGAGAGCAGGGAACTGGAGCAATGCTCTTCCAGAGGGGAGAGCACCAGCACAGCTTGAACTTCAGACTGCAGCTCACGTTAGCAGCAGCAGCAAAGTGCATGTTCAGGCAGGGGCATAAAAGGAAATCTCCGTGTCTCCTCCTATGGATATTAGTGAATGGCTCTGCGATCTCAGCGGGAGGTCACAAATGCCTTGGCCTCCTCTGAGAAAGAATTAGCAAACACAATAGATTCAAACTACCCTGTGAGGACTGGAAGCACAACACAGCTCTGGGCCTCTCATGCCTTTCAGGGGCAGCCGTGCCAGCTCTCAAACCAGGAGCTTTCTGGCAGGGGTGTCTGCTGCCTCCCAGTTTCCTTGCCTGTGCTATATCATACAGTCACAAAGCTGGATTTTACCTGGAAGGCTTCCAAGCAGAGTGTTCACCTGCCCAGCCAACACATTCCCTGTGCTGTGCCACTGGGGAAAGGGAGAAAACACAACATATTCAGAGAAATAGGTAGGTAGCTTAGCTCTGCATACAGTGATGTTGTGTTTATTGAGAGTCCTGGCTGATATCCGCTGCTCCCTGTAGAAACCTGTCTGAGATGGCTCCATGGCCCAGGGAAAGGGCTCTCAGGTTGGTAGCTGAAGCAATGAGCTACAGCCAGATTGATCTACAAAAATTAACTGGGGTTAATGACGTCATATGGTATGGAATAGCCCTTTGGCCAGTCTGGGTCAGCTGTGCTGGCTGTGCCCCTTCCCAGCTTCTCACTGGCAGCACATGAGAGGCTGAAAAGTCCTTGACTTAATATAAGCACTGCTTAGCAACAACTAAAACATCAGTGTGTTATCATATTATTCTCATGCTAAATCCAAACCACAGCACTGTACCAGCTACTAGGAGGAAAATTAACTCTATCGCAGCTGGAACCAGGACCGTCTCCTAACTTAAAGGAGACAAAAGCAAATGAGAAGGAAAAATGTCATTTAGCTTTCTGGTTGAGGAGCTGAGATACTAGTAAAATCATAACAAATACCTTCCAGTACGCCAGTACTAGAAAGATGTTGAGAAACCAGAGCAACTCCAGCAGAGGTTTTCAGGGGGCTGGAGCCCAGGAGGTATGAGGAAAGGCTGAAGGACTGGTTTTCTTCACCCTGGAGAAGAGAAGGGGAAGGGGAGACCTTATTGCTCTCTACAACTACCCAATGGGAAGGCATAAAGAAGACTGAGCCAGACTCTTCTTGAAGATGCATGGTGACAGGATAAGAGGCAACAGACCCAAGATATTAGGAGAACTTAGGGGCAGAGGCCATAAATGAGCAGAAGACTCATTCCCAAACAAATGCAGGCAAAGCCTTCAGGGAGAGCATAGGCCTTGAACAGCCCCCAGGAGTGAGGAGGACCAGAAAAAACAGATGGATCTGGAGGTGACCTGGATGAGGAGGGAATTACATTTTAGCAAAAATGAACAAAAAAAGCCCTTCTGTGACTGTTGAGGGGGAAATAAATACACAGAGACGTCATTTCCAGAAACAGCCTAGGTGCAGACAGCTTTTACACCAGGTCAGTGGGAACAGAGCTATATACTAATTTTGCATGCCATGCTACCTGCTCCTTGCAAGAGAGGTTCAGGTTTGTGTTTAACCAGAAAGCATTGCTCCATGGTTTAAGAGCTCTGTTTTGGTCTGGGGGTGCAACTACAAAGCACAGCGCCTCACCCACATAGATTTTCTGCTTTTCAGACCAGATCTCATCCAGGACTTGTGATTCTGCCATAATAGCTGAAATGTGGGAAATATGCTGACAAACTGGCCAGAGATCAAAGAGGTGACGCATCCATGGCCAATGAAGGGAGGGGAAGATTAGCCTCCCCCGCATGTGGCTTGTCAAGGCAATGACAGCTACACAGATACACAAGCTAAAGTCATGGAGCATGAGCACTGAGAAGTGGCTGCAATCAGTTGTGTCTAATGCTTTTTAACTGGTGGGGATCTCAAAAAATCTCCTTGGCTCAAGTGCATTGTAAAAGCACGCAGCTGTATGAAGAATTCTTACCGCTCACCTCTAATAAAACCACAGGACAGTCGGGGTGTTGGGACTTTCTGATTTTCTCCCAGGTGTCACCTTTTGTGGTCAGCCCAATTTGCTACATGCCTGCCTCTGTGGCTTTGGCATAGCTGGAGAAATCCCCACCAAGGACTGCTGCACAGTCACAGTTTACTTTCTTTCGTAGCATATGCTCCTTGTTCTGGCTTGTTGTGATACGAGGCTTGGCACAAACGTGAAAAGACACTGAAGATAGGGCCCATCTCACCAAAACTTGGACGTTTTTAATACGGAAGGCTCCACCAGAACTATTAATTCAAGATCCTTGAACAGCCACCACTAAGAAATAGCCATTTCCAGCCTACTTCATCCTAGAATAGATGTTAACAACACATCAAATTAATTGTGTCCTGGTCAAATTAATTGTGATTCTCTGTCTTTCCACTGATTCTCAAGGGAGCCACAAGGAACGGCTCGAGTGTAGATGTCAACACTGTGATTCTGCCCCATTCTCAGTTACACTACTCTACAAAACATATTTCGCCTTAGAGAGAATCCACCCAAGTTCTTGGTAAGAGAAGAGTCCTGTGTTACCAGATTTCCTTTCCTCATGGAAGCACTTGCACTGTTCATCCTCGAACTCATAGTATGAGCATTTTCAAGCAATGGTATGGCACAAAAGAAAGAAGGAGAAAAGTGTTGCTCATTACTTCTCTCCCCCATGTCCTGCCACAAGAAGCCCCACTGGTCCAGAGCAGAGAGGTGACATAACCTTCCCAGCCTTGTGGTGTTACGTTCTGCTGAAAACACAGCAATAATCCAAAGGGGTTTGGTGTCTCCCTAGGAGCTCTTCTTCAGATGCCTACCCACAACACTCCAGTCATTTTCAAAATCACTGCTCCTCAGAATAACATGTCCCCTGATTATGAGTTTCTCAGATACAACAAAGATCCCTTCAGTGTTAGGAGCTAGACTGACCATCTCCTGTGGAGATACTGATGTGCACCACAGCCAAATCAGCAGCCCTTGAGATAAGATCTACTCAAGCATCTGTCTACCTAGCCATCTCTCCATACCCAGCTGGGAATCTCCATATTCTTGTTACACTCGAAAACTTGTTATGGGCAAAAAGAAAAGAGATCTTACATGTAAAGCCAAGAATTTATTATTATTATGTATGAAATCTTAACAGTCTAATCAAAGAATTATGATTACTGAAGATCAAATTCTTACAGACATAAAAAGGAAATAATCATTACAATTACAGAAAAAGTTTCAATAACAGTACAGTTAAAATTGTTATATACATACTTAGAAGTTTCTACCCATTTTCCTGGTGTTATGTTCACTCTTCCATTAATGTTGCTGCCTTCCACCTTACAGGGAGGTACAGTGCGTCATCTGCATGCTGAGCCCTCCATTGGGAGGAGTATGATGGTGGAAATGGATTCTTCTTCCTCCAATGAGAATCCACTGGGATTTTATCATTTGGATTATGTTTGCCTAAACACTTTTACACTTCGCTCTTTCTTTCCTGGTTAGAAGGTGCAGGTCCACCTCACATCTGATTTTACCATGTACGGTGCATTGGTTTGATATTTGCTCTTTGTTCTCTTTGTTATCCATAAAGCAAATTTTGTCCACCTCTGGGTCTGCATTTCTTTAACTGACTGTTGGTGAGTTGTTTATAGCCAAGGGGTCTCTAACGCCAAACCAGTGCCCAATCTCTTACCACCCCATGCCTACACTCCTCTGTGCCCTGTCGTGCAGCTCCACCTCTCCAGGTCTCTGCTGCTGTACCACGTCTGTATTCCTTTACACCCCATCATTACGTCAGTCATAAATAACTCATTCTACATACAACAACTTGTTAGGGCTATCTATGTAAACTTACAGTTGCGCCATACAAAGATAAACAAAAGTAAAGCAAATTAGGCATAGCCACCTGGCTAATTAGGAAAACTGCTGTTACACCTGAGCAAAGTAAAAACAAAGCTGAAGGCAGGTCAAGACAAGTTCAGACAAAGCAAGCCCAACAAGCCTCAGCCCTCAGGACTTGCAAACTCAATAAAAAGAGTGTGGCCTATTACTAGCAATGTCAGTACCGAGTTTCTTGGGCTCCATGGCTATAGCGTCATCTCTTGCGATTGAGAGGCAATGGTTTTTCTTCTGTGCACCTTTCTGGCGACATGACTTTAGCTCCACCAGCCAGATATGCTCAGTTCACCTTCCCAAGCCCAGAAATGGCTTGGTTTCAAGCATTTTCACTATCTCTGCCCATGACTTTTGTACTCCCAGTGTTCATGACTGCAGTGGTATTTTTAGTGTTGTTCTCTAAGATGACGATATAACACAATAATCTGGCTCCTGATGTATTTGTTTTTAAATGCTCTTTGACATGATAATTTTGTGATGTTCTGGGCCATGACTGCACTGCTTATCAACCAATGCAGGGTATGGACAGGGTAGTCTGAGCCCAGTAACTCACATCTGAGAAAAAGAGCAGTGCTGTGCAGTGAAAAATCTGTGAAAGCTGTGTTTCTTTCCAAGTTTTGCTAGTACGTAATTAATGTTGGTCTCACGTGCAGAAGTGCTGACATACATACACTTCTGGACAGTGAACAGGAAATGTCTAATATTTTTTCCCTAACAAGTGAATGAGTAGCCAGGTATTTTGACCACATCCTAATAAACCCTCCATTTACAACAATGTAAAATAAATGGGGCTCTCTTCGGCTTTGTTTGGAGAAAGAAGATAAAATAAGGTTTGACACAAGTGTCGGTGGACAGAGATGAGGAAATGCTTATCCACATAAAGCTCCAGCTTTGCTTTTAGGGAAACTTCAGTTTCTTCAGATTGTAGAAGAAAGTTATCAGCTATGGTGAAGTGCCCTGGGCTTCTGGATGTAACAAATGTCATTCAGTGATGCAATGAAAAGCAGAGGTGGCCATGATGGAACCCAGTGGCCTGTCACCATTGCATTCTACCAGTGCATGACAAATCCCTTGTGTTAGGTCTTAGCAGTAGCACAGCAAGAACGTGAAGTGCCCGCTTCACGTCTTGGCACTCATGCATGTCCTGTGACTGGTGAGAATATTTGACACCCTTCTTTCCCCATGCTGTTCATTCAGGATTTTTAATGGTCCTCTCTCTATTGCACTCAGTACCTGGAGTACAGATGGGTTCACGTACTCATGGGTTCATGAGTGATACCTGGCTTTAGACAAGGGATCTTTGCCTTGGAAAAGAGCTACCAGGGTGGCCACAGGGCTATATAACATAAATGGTGTAGAAAAGGTAGACAGGGAGCAGTCTCACTAACGCTCATCTATGAGAACAAGGGGTCTGAATGAAACTGTGAGGCAGAGGGTTTGAAAGAGAAACAAACTACCCTTAATGAAATGGGGGCATTAAGCCTAAAAGGGTGCTGTGAAGGCTGGGAGTGTGAATAAAATCAATGTGCAATAAGACATTTTGGTGGTGTTTCATTGTTGGTTACCATACACAGTGGTCCTGATGCAGCCCCTGGGCCAGCAAAACCTGAAATTGCTGACTGCCAGAACTGGCAGATAAAAAGGGAGAACCTCCATGTACCACACTTGTACAGCAGAAAGCCCAAAACATATCGCACACCTCTGGGGACTGAGCTCTGAGCATGGCTCATAGGTAGAGGGCACTGCAAAGCACCCGGTGCCAGCTAAAGCAAGCCTGCGGCTCATTTTTGAAGTCCTTCCATAGCCAGGGATGTGGTTCATCCAGCCACCTCCATGCCAGTGCAGCACCCTGACCACTTATGCAAAATTGTTCCAGTAAAGGAATTATATTTGAGCAACCTGGGAGCTGTGTGTGAATCCAGAATTGCAATTCGTTCCAAATTTGATCTCATTTTGGCAATAGGAAGCAATGTAGGACAGGTGAAAATCATTACAGAAACATCTGCCAGACTTTGCAACGTGCCTGGAAATAATGGTTTGTGCTCTGGTGATCTCAGTGGGTGCATCATAAGATCACAGGAAACTCAGATTGGAATGGGGAACTCGGGAAGTGTCCAAACCAAGTTCCTGATCAAAGCTCTCAGCTGTGAGGTCAGCCCAGGTTTCTCAGGACTTCATCCAGCTGAGTTATGAAAACTTCCAAGGATGGGAATTGTACCACCTCTCTTGGAAACCTGCTTTTATGCATTGTTACACAGAAGACTTTAAATCACATCTTTAGTGATAATTTCAAGTATCACAGGCAGAGTGATAGTTGGAGAAGGACATTTTTGCTGGTAGATCTTGAAAAGGAGATTATATAAAAATGCAGAATCAGACCAGACAACATAAAAATGTAGGAGCCCTCACCAACATACAAGGAATTGAAGATGATGCTCTAGAGGATTGAAGCAAGGGGGAAAGTCATTCCACTGAACTCTAAATTCAGGCCAGAGCCATTACACGAATCACCTAATCTTCCCAGTAAAGATAGTTTCATACCAGTGGAGTTGGTAGAAGAAATGTTGATGGAAGGCCACTGCAGTGGGGGATAATGGGAAATGTCTTACACATCTGCTGCAAGACTGACCTCAAAACCTAACTCATCTCACTGTATAAACAATACTGAAAGGTGGCACAGGAGTTTGGAAATAAATAAAATAAAAATAAAATAAAATAAAATAAAATAAAATAAAATAAAATAAAATAAAATAAAATAAAATAAAATAAATAGAATTAAATATTAAATTTTATCAGAGTACAGGTGCACTATAAATAAATTTAGTGGTCACTACAGTTTTAATGCAACATTCTTTTTATTCTGCTTAAAAGGGTACAGAAAACAAGAGATTTTAACCTCTTTGGACCAGATCACTGGCATGAGAAGTTTAGTCTCCTGCTTCATATTTTGGACACAGAATTGTCTCCTTAATTTCTTGTGTACAAAGAAGGAGATCTAGACAGCACAAAGATCCAGCACAAAACTGGGGCGGGGGGGGAGAGGACCTGCCACATAACTGAATTTCATCTGAGAAGACTGGTCAATTCAGCTATTCTGCTGGCTAACACCCGGGGAAAAAAATGCTCTAAGGAGGAACGGAAGGTTCTTGGTGCAAGGTTTTTTGCTTTAAATATACTTCATACAGCAGAATTTTTTAGGTCAAAACCAACCAGACCAGCATAGCAAAGAAACTCCGGAGTTAATTTTATGGGAGCTGTTGAAGAGTCAATTCAAAAATTTGTCTCGGGACTTCCTGAGCTTTGCTTCTCTCTTGGTCGTGGGAAAAGGGTGGGTACTAAAAAAGCAATTTCTGGGAGCTGTTGAGGGTTGTCCATGAGGCATCCAAACAGAAACGTGGGCTGGCAGGGGTTTATTCTCTTCTTCATTGGGTTCTTCAGCATGAAAGATCTCCCCACCAGCTCCTCACAGTCTGGTCCAGAGGAGGGCACAAAGGGAACTTGCTAGCAACCCAACTGGCACAAAGCTGATCCTCAAACTAGCTGCACCATCAGAATTGCACAAGTCAGAGTAACAGCAGGAGACAGGGCGCGTCATGCCAATCCCATCCACGTCAGATGGGATGCATATGGAAGAGCACATCTTGGTGACAGTCGAGATTCCCGTGAAGGGATAAACTACAACAAAGCAAGAAAGAAGGAACAGTTAGGAATCGGAGGAATGAAGGAGAACTCTCCTTGTCCCGAGTGAAATATTAGCTGCCTTCACCACCAAAGTCTTAGCTCCAGTTCAAACACAATTGGTCTACTTCCTTCCAGGAACGTAGGAAATAGTTCCCACTGAGTGGCTGCAAGCTGAACAGCACCTTGCGTCCTCTGTGTCCTACCTGGATCAGCTTTACCCTGAAAAAGGTCAATTAGGCACTTTTTCTGCCTCTGTTTTGACTCTGGTCACTGTCTCCTGCCTCTCCCATGTGTGACCAGAGCCTTATCAGCAAGACCATGCAAAAGAGAGAGCCTCCATCTTCATAGTGCATTTCTTTATTTGGACAGGTTATGACCTGTAGGGTCACCAGTCAGACTAACGATGCCTTCCTGAGAGCTCCAGAAAACTCAGGGGCATTTCTGTTTTGCCACCAAATGACCAGAAGTTGGTGTCCCCACCTTACTGAGCTTGGTTCATCCCTACTGCCCTCTCTACTCCACCCAGCTTTCATAAATAGTTCTTGGGTTAGGAGAGCACACCCATTGTGCGAGTCATGCAAATGGGTTTGGAGAGCCAGAACTCTTCAGCTCCATGCCTCAAGCTCAAGTCAACATGTTTTTTCTAACTACACTCAACACTGAGCATTAACTATGAGCTTGCATTCACTAAGTATTCACTCACATGAAGACTGCTTTCCACAACAGCAGGAGACTGCTCTCTGCCCTGCAGGAACTCTCTTCCAGGCTTATATATTTAAGTGAGAAAAGTTACTGGTCCCCACACCAGCCGTCTTCCCTGTAGAAATGCTGACTCATGTTAAAAATATGGACAAAGAAGTAATTGTCCTTACCATCCTCCAGGGAATACATAGTAGTCTTGCACATGGTTTCATTCTTCATGCAGTTCTGGATCGTCAGGCACTTATCAACAGATGTAGGTTCGTGGCAAGTGTAACATCGCAAGGTTTGGGCTGCAAGGAGGAAAAACATGAGGTTGCCCTAAGTGTGGACCACCAGATTCTGTCCATGCCCCTCCAGGTACCTCTGGGGAGGGTATGTCTCCAAAATACTCATACTGAGAACAGGAATGGAATATTTGTATCAATGGGAATGATAAATACAGTAGTCTGGTGGTCAAAGCACAGTCGCAGATGTGGGCTCGGACTCCCTGTAACAAGTCAAGCAAGACAGAGCCACACATACAGAAGACCCCATAATACAGGAAGGTCCTATCAAAACCAGGCTGCTGAATGTTTGGGGCGCAAAGATGGTCCTTCTGCTCTTGCTTTGTTATCGGGGGTTTGCTAGGTTGGCTTTTTTTTGCAGATAGGTCATAAATAGTCTGCAAGAGAGTATAAAGGTAATTTTACTTAATTTTTGGATCTGCACCCTAGAACATGCAGTAAATACGGGCTGAATCTGCTGGGACATCCCAACTCCAAGAGAAATGAGGAGGAGGATAAAAAAAATCAGGAGTAAATTAATGAAAATAGCAAGGAGGAGCTGCTTGACCTACCTACTTCCTCCTTACCACTGGGGGGGTAATTCTGTTGCCTAAGACAGGGCTGACTATTCTGCCAGGTGGCTGGATGCCAGCAGACAGAATTTGCAAAATGTGACATCTCAGTGCCTCAATTCTTTGAAGATCTTGCCCCAGGTGCCAGGAGACAGCTAAGACATGCAGGTACCCAGAAGAAGTCCAATACTTCAATTGTGCAATTAGCAAGATGTTTTTATTTTAATCATTATCACAAGTAGTCAATAGGCCCTGCTTCACATGTTTATGCCAGGTATCTAACTGTTCTGCTTTAATCTGTGTTATTCCCACAGGAGGGTAAACAGACTTGTAGCTGGTTTACCTCAACTCTGTTCTTACTTTGCATCTGCTTTTCTCCTTGCCTTTGCCTTAGAAAGAGATCATAGACTCACAAACTCACAGAATCACAGAATGGTGGAGGTTGGAAGGGACCTCTGGAGGTCACCTGGTCCAATCCCCCTGCTCAAGCAGGACCACTTAGAGCCAGTTGCCCAGGACCATATCCAGCTGGGTTTTTTAATATCTCCAAACATGGAGACTCCACAAACTCCCTGGGCAACCTGTGCCAGCACTCAGTCACCCTCACAGTAACGAAGTGTTTCCTGATGGCCCAGCTCTCTCAGCTTTTCCTCAGAGGAGAGGTGCTCAACTTTGTGTCCTTTCTTTGGACTGTCTCCATGTCCATGTCTCTCTTTTAGTGGGGAGCCCAGAACTGAACACAGTACTCCAGGTGTGGCCTCACCAGTGCTGAGTAGAGAGGAAGGATCACCTCCCTGGACCTGCTGGCAATACTTCAACTAATGCAACCCAGGATGCCATTAGCCTTCTTTGCTGCAAGGGCACATTGCTGGCTCGTGTTCAACCTGGTGTCCACCAGGACCCCCAGGTCTTTTTCAGCCAATCTGCTTTCCAGCTGGATGGCCCCCAGTATATGTTGGTGCATGGGGTTGTTCCTCCCCAGGTGTATGACTTTGCACTTCCCCTTGTTGAATTGCATGAGGTTCCTGTCAGCCCATTTCCCCAGCCTGGCAAGGTCCCTCTGGATGGCAGCACAACCCTCTGGCGTATCAGCCACTCCTCCCAGTCTTGTGTCATCTACAAACTTGCTAAGGGTACACACTGCCCCATGGTCCAGATCATTAATGACAATGTTAAACAGGACTGGATCCAGTACTGACATCTGTGGTACACCTCAAGTTACTAGCCTTCAAGTAGACTTTGTGCCAGTGATCACCACGCCCTGGGCTTGGCCTTTCAGACAATTTTCAGCCCACCTCACTGGCTGCTCATCCAGCCCATACCTCACCAGCTTGTCTATGAGGATCTTATGGGAGACAGTGTCAAAGACCTTGTCTACCTTGTCCAGGTAGACAATATCCACTGCTCTCTGCTCATCTACCAGGCCAGTCATTTCATCACAGAAGTTTATCAAGCTGGTCAAGCATGAATTCCCCTTGGTGAAGGATCTGGATACAAAGAGAAGTCAGACTTGAATGTGAGTTGCAGCAGGGAGAATTTAATCTGGTGCTGTCCATTCTGTCAGCTCTTGTCAAAGACTGGGACCTCTTGGGTAGGAGAGTGTCCCGAAGAGAAGGAACTGTCTCCATCAAATTTACTGAGCCATGAGAACAAATTAAGCACAACCCTTCCCTTGTGCTGAGACTCTGGTTTCATGAGAAGAATGTGTAAAAAGTTATTTTAAAAAGATGACAGTGGCTGTAATAACAGACTCCTTGGGACACGTACCACTCCAGACACAGAACATAAAAACAGACTTCAGTACCCAAGTCCCCAAATCCAGTCCAAGGTAGCTCACCCTGCCTCATCACTCACCAGTTCCTAGATGCTCTTCATCACCTCCCTGTTGAGCTGCAAAGACCCTCACAAACCTGCAGGTGCCAATTAGCTCCTAGACATGCAGAATAACCACAGCCCAAGTCCTTCAGTGCCTAAAGTCTTTTGAGATGAAGAGGTTTTAGAAAGAGATGCTGAAGAGCCCAGATTGTTGTGATGCAGTATTTCCAGAGCACTCCAAGCTAAAAATATCAAGCCAAAATAGCATCCAGTATTTCCTGTCACCAAGGAAGCCATTTTTGGACAAGATTTCCAGGGAACTTTGCTCTTTGCAGGTATTTCTGAGGAACCCAACACCTGATCTAGGTCCTCTTTTCCACCCCCCAGCCAGACACTGGAATCTGTGTGCCTTACAGGTATAGCAATGCATTTTGGTACCATCACAGACCAGCAGCCCCTCCTTGGTCTATCTGGAAAGCAGTTCTCACCCCATCTGTGTGACAGCCCTGCTGAAATCTCTTTAAGCCCAATTGAAAAAGAAAAACAATTCAGCTCATCTCAGCACACCTAAAATGGGGTGTCATAACAGCAGGCTCAGGCAAGGCTTGCCTTATGAAAATAAATAATATAACTTCACCCTAACTAGTAAGCCAAAAGAGCCCTTTTATAAACAGACCCAGCAAATATCTTGCTTTTATTCAAAGCTCACTTTATTATTCTGTTTTGCTCATTGTGAACTGATGTTTTGTTTGATTCAATTCTATGTCTGACAGCTGTTAAATACATCTTTAGGGAGGAAGCTGGGTCATTAGTCTCAGATTTCATGATACTCGTCACTGGATAACTCAAAGCCACAGAATTTTTGTTCCTCTTTGGAAAAATAAAAAAAAGAAAAACCACAAAAAGCAGTCAAACAATAAACACAAAGGGACGTCAAGTTAAGAGAACATTGTCCCCAACAGGTTGAAACCCAGTATTTTCATTAACCTTACTGAGACTAGCAGGTTCCAACACAGCTAAATATGTTAAATAGCAGCTATAGCTATGAGTATTTTCTTTTTGACATGGAAAAGATAGCAGATCAGGAAGTGTATAACACAGTAAAATAACCAAAAGCTGGAATAAAACAACTTTACTTTTGCAAATGAGGCAGCTCTTCAGCAGCAATAGTCAGCTGACATCTCACAGAGCAGGGAAGAAACACCATAACTTGGAGACTTAAAGACCTGTGGTCTAAAAGCCCTGCTTTAAGCAAGCTTTGGAATATCTGTCTGGTCTATTTGTGAAGGGTAGATGTTTGTGCAGATAACAAAACTGTAGTGGTCCCTTTTTGTTTTAAGAGCTTATGAACTTACACATAGACAAGCAGACATACAGTAGCTTAAAAATGGAATCACACTATAAAAAGGAATAGAGACATATTAGAAGCCTCCTTTAAAAGAAGAGGTAAATATAAAAAGCTAAAATATTTCAATTTAGTTATAGCACATTCTTTTAAGAGTGCTGAAAGCAAAAGAAGAGATAAAAAAGCAGAAAATCTTGGAATTTCTTAGAAGAGATTTTGCTAGCTTCACTTGGCAGGGAAGTATGGCAAGATCTGCCAGTATGGCAGATCTTCCACCCTTCAAGGCTGACTGTCTTTCCAGAAAATGGCAAAATTACACAGAGTCCACTCATGCTCAGAAGAAAGCTTGGAGGAACTGCAGATATGTCGTGGTTCTATCCCAGCTTTGCAGAGGAGAGTGTGCAGAAGAAAATTCTGCTCGCCAAATCCACTATGAAGGTTCCAAAATCTGCCAATGTTTGCCCGCCAAATCAAAGCATCCATCCTGATTATACCTACCTGAATGGGACAGAGAAGTCGGGAAGGACCAGAAGGGAGAAATGTGGCAGCACTGGGTCACAGCAGGAGCTTCTGCTCCCCAGCTGCCCAACTCTTGACAAAGTCTTATTAAGTTGGTTAAAATTAGGTTGGTGACTCAATCCTAGAGCAAATTTGCATCCCGCTCCATTGCTTTCCTGCTCCATTCTGCCTTTCAGATTCCTGCCTGCCCCTTAAGGAGGGCTGACTATAGAGTCCCCTTCTCTCCAAGCCATCCTGTGTTAATTAATGATGTTCTATTCTGAACTGCTGTCTCTCCATTGACAAGCAGACACGAATCCCCAGAATGAACAGGGTATAATGAGGAAAGGAAATATCTCTTGCTCTGGAGACCAATGATGATTGGTCTCTACTGTAGCAGCTGCGGTGAGCACGTGAAGCTCCTATTGATCTTGACACAGCACAAGCACCCCAAGGCTTTGAACTACTAGTGACTAGAGCCAGGACACATGTCTTAGAGATAATAGGATAGTCAGTGCATTACACAAGAGAGAGGGCTACTGGTCCAGCTCTGGGTCTGCCTCTCCAAACAGCAGCTGTGCTCTCCCCAAAAATCCTCCAAAACCCCCTTCTTTGTCTACCCACTTATCCCTTTCTTGCTGAATCTGCTGTGCAGACCCAAAGATGGAGAAAGGAAAACATCTTTACGTAAGAAGGAAATAAATACAAAGAAAAAATCCTAACATAGCTCCACATCCCAGTCAGGCACAGATAAAATCAGACCCTACACTGCCTGGATCTGGAGTAGTGCAGAGCGTGCAAATATCCCAATTAACAATCACAGCTCCTGCACTTACCCTGCATTGGACTTACCTTGGCCACCCAGGCTAACACGGACTCTGAGCTTGGGATCATTAGTATAAAATAAGTTTTTGTGCAAGAAGTTATTCTGGTGGCAGCATCGAGGGATGGAGGGTCTATGCCACAGTGTCCTTTCCACTGTGCGGTCACCTTCCAACATTAGAGGTTATGGCATCACCGCTCATGTAGGACTGCCTGCGATGAGGGGATTCCCTACTTCCTAGGGAATGAAAACACTCATATCCCAAACACCCCTCTGTGTTTGGCTTTGTGGAGTTGGTGATGGAGGAGAAGCAACTAAATCCCACTGATGGAAATGGAGGGTTAAGGTTTGCATGGCATCCTTGTACAGACTGGACTCACAGGGCTTGTTCCCTACATCCACATCCCAGATGGGTCCCCCCCAATATCAGGCTGCTGTTGGCTGCCTGCCTTGACTGTGTGCTTCAAGCCTACCCCCTCCAGCGAGGTGGCAGGTAGCCTAACAGGGACAGAAAGGAGGGAGGGAGGATGGTGGGGGTCGCTCCCTGTGGTGACAAATGCGCAAATCCTCCTGCAAATAGGGAAAATCCCCAAAACACTTCACACTTGTTGGTTTTCCAAGGTGGCCAGCCAAAACTGTCTTTGGCTTCATGCAAACCACAGTGTGTTACTAAACAGAGCTGGAAACATCAGCTCTGGAGTACCTGGGCCACCAGCTTAGTGTCCCAGCCCATCCTTCCCATTTCTAGTGGCTGAAGTTTAATAAACAACACATGCAACATATAATTAGAGCCACTACACACACTGCATTAAACTGACTAGCTGGCTTCAGGGTTAAATATCAAAAGAGGAACAGAAATATTAAAAAAAAAGCAACCAAAAAAAACCCCAGAAGATGAGAGTCAGATTGAATAAGAACAGTAAAAAGTGAGAGCTGGAAATTACATTAAAGAAATGACACGATATAATCACACTTTGTCTTGTAACACTTCCTAAAGAGCCTGAATTAACAGTCCCAATGAGAACATAATGATCCTGGTCATCTGACAGGCTGGAAATATTCCAAAGACAGATTTTTTGCTGAAAACTGCTGAAAGTGGGAGGCATGGACTTCAGAGGGAACAGGACACACCCCATCCCACCATGCTGCGTCTCCTGCAGAAGTTTGGATAAGTCAGAGTAGGAACTTACCGAGCTCCATGCAAGCGATGGCAATTAGCAGAAGAGACAGAAACACCTTCATCTTGCACGGACCTTCGTTGCCTGGTCACTGGGCTGCCACCGCTCTTCACTGCCAGCTTTAATGGCACACCTCCTGGTGGCTTGCCATGTACCGATTCCGATCCAAGACCCAATTCTACTGGAAAAATGAGTCTGATTGAGCTAGAAATGTATTGAATGAGCTACAAAGCAGGCCCCACCTCCTGCCATACTATCATCTCTTTTCATGTTCCCTGGAGTAGAAAATGAGGGTTTGCGTGATGAACAATAGCTGAGGTTGTTTAAGCTGAGTGCTTTGTCTCTAGGCATGATGTGTAAACCCAGGGGTATTAAATAATCCCAGTGTCTATGGCTTGCCTTGACGCTTGTTGATATTTCTTCTTTTTTGTAGTGGTTAGAGAGACTTGGGTGGTTTCCACGAATCCTGGGGAAAAAAGCATCTGTAGCTGAGAACAGCAAGGCATTAAACCCCAATACTTTTCTTCTCTGTGTTTTTACCCTTGGCCGGGACCAGAGTTTACCACCAAGAGGAGAAGTGGAAAGCTGACTTGCAATCCCTTACTCACTGGAAACAGCATGGTTGGGGTTTTGGTACTGTAGTACCTCTCCCCGAGCTGTGAGCAAGATTTTGGGGGCTGTGGGTGGGAGTATGCCGTCTCCCTCTCTCCTCTCCCTGTCCTCTACAAGACACAGGTGGAGGGTGCACTGGGTAGACAACAGGACCAGGTCATGAAAGTCTGGGCCAAGGGAGTGTCTCAGGCTCACTACCCTGAGCCGTTCAGGGAGGATGGTGCATGGACAAGCCACTCTGGCCTGAGCCAACCCTCTCCAAGTGCAGCAGCAAGCCCACAACTTCTTTGCTTGCCAAACCCTTGGCTTTCCCATCCCCAAACCCTGCTGCCCTATCTCCCTGCTCCTCCTATGCTTCAGGCGAGCCCCAGGCTAGTAAATCCTCCTACAATGCACGATGGGCAAGTTTGATTGTGGAATTGCAAAGATTGGTAAAGAAGAACCTTCCTGTGGTTATGCCAGGTGCCCCCCAACACACACTTTTAATAAGTAAAGAAAGGAGGGAAAGTTGAAACAAAGATATTCTTGGAAATATTCCCACCACCTTTGTTATCTATCATACCATTGGAGAAACTTTAGTCACGGGTAGTATCACTCAAATTCTTGAAATGTTAAAAGTAAACGGTCTTCTGTTATTCCCAGATAAACAATCCAGTCCTCATCTCTCCAAACCAAAAGCTCCAGTGATGGTCTCATCATTTTAGCAAGCTCTGCCTCACTTACTTACAAACAACACTTCTGGTTTATCTACACCCTCAGGCATTCATAGAATCATAAAATCGTTTAGGCTGGAAAAGACCTTTAAGATCATCAAGTCCAACCGTTAACCCAGCACTGCCAAGTCCACTACTAAACCATGTCCCTAAGCACCACATCTACCTGGCTTTTAAATACCTCAAGGGATGGAGACTCAACCACTTCCCTGGGCAGCCTGGGCCAGGGCCTGACAGCCCTCTCAGTGAAGAAGTTTTTCCTAATATCCAACCTAAACCTGCCCCGGCGCAGCTTGAGGCCATTTCCTCTCGTCCTATTGCTCATTACTTGGGAGAAGAGACCGACCCCCAAATTTGGACCCGTTGTCTTCACCTTGCCTCCATAATACAGTCATTATGTTGATTATGAAAGTTTAGCAGTTATTTCCAGCCCAAAACTATCTAGGGAAAGGCATTTTGGTATATTCCTGGTTTGGCATTACTCATGTTCAGCAGAGAATTTTATAATCCTATTAAGAAAGGGGAAATATGCTGATCGTGTTTGTTTTGTTCTTAGGAAAAAAAAAAAAAAAAACCACCAACTGAGGTGTGGTTTCTGGTTTCTGGTATTAAGTAGCCTCGAACAATGTGTGCTAGATGATTGGTTTCACATGCACATCTGAAATGTGATCTTCATTACATTATAAGGTTTTGGATGGAAGAATATATGCCAACACCCTGCTTAAATCCTGTAGGCTCCTTCAGTTTGGAGGGTTGTTTGGGGGGGGGGTGACAACATACCTTACTTGTTTATAGTTTCAGTTGATCTTATCTGAGTCTTTAAGCATCACCTGAAATGTTTCCTCTTTTATGCACACACTATGCAATTGCCTTGCAGTGTTGGCAAGTCACCAAAGAAATAACACGAGCTAATAGGAACATCCAATCAGCGTTTTGCTGAACTCCTGTTATTCTTTTGCGGGTAATCACAGCCTATTGTGTTGGGGGTTTTCCATTAACTACAGAGAAAAAAAATAAAAAGACACAAGCTGTATAAATCTGCCTCAACTACTCACAAGATGGATTTGAAAAAAAAAAGACATTTTTCTAGTGTATGTGTTGAAAGGCAAACTAGTAAAAGAACTCTGCATTTCAACGGAGTTTGTTATCATAAATAAAGGGAAAAGTTGAGAGCCAAATGTTTACTTCCAGCCTGAGAAACCTGTGCCAAACCCTTTTGCTCTCCTACCTGGCCAGCTGAGACAGTCTCTGGGTGGAGGCATCTTCATCTGATGTGAACACTCCTGCAACAGTTGCATCCATGCTGGAAAGAGTCTCCAAATCCCGTAACCTCCCAATAGACTGGCTCACATGGCTTAATTACCAGGCTGAGGAGGTCCTGCTGGGAAATCCTAAGATATGTCCATCCACCTCCAGGGCAGAGTTTCAGGGACCGTGGGCTGTGTGTGTGTGCTTAGAGAAGTGCAGGCATTGGTTTTGATTCAGAGCCTTCTTGATGTGATCATTTTAAACTCTCTATTTTCTTGATTCTAATCAGCTCTTCATATATCTCCTAGGAATCACACAGCTTTCCAGAGCAAATGTATTAGCAAAAGCTACGATTAGATTCAAAGGCAGATGTGGAGAGGTGCTGACATGAGAGAGTCATAATCTAATGGAAGCTTTTGCTGCACACCTACAAGTAGGTTAAACCCAAAACCACTCCTGTAAGATGAGTAAATATTATTATCTCATTATCATATATAAGGAAGCTGAGATGCAGAGAGGTTAATTAGGCTCATGGAGCAAGGTAGTAGCAACTCCAGAAATAGAGCCAGCATTGTATTCCACATGGTTTAACCACCAGTTAATGCTCCTTTTTCATTGGTGCTCTTCTGCTATTTTTGTGCAACCTTGATAGGAGGTGCATGAGTTGCTAGAAGCACCAGGAGTGCTGGCCCGAAAGCCACATACTTAGAGGTTTATTCTAAGCTCTGTCAATGATTTGCTAGCTGACCTTGGAAAATTAACCTGTTTCCCCATCTTAGATATTAAGTTAATGCATGTTGTAGGGTTGAACATAACTGCAATATAAGCTCTGTATTAGAAAGGCTAAAGAGGAGATTTGTTCAAACAATTCAGTTTTCTCCTAGTAGCTTCAAAATAGTGTCAATGATGAAAGCCATTTAAGGAAGCCAACAGAAACGATGTTGTTAGTGTAATCTGTAAACCTGCTGGTATGCAGAGTGCCAGGGATTAAATTACCATGAACTTCACCTCTGATGCATCATGTCCCCCATCTGTCTCTCATAGAAACCACAGTTCTCCAGAGATAAGAGCCACTTCTCACCTAAAAGAGAGGAATTAAACAGCTATCTTTGTCCTCCTCCATTTTCTCCATTGATGAGGAGCATCTTTAAAAGTTAAAGAGAAGCCTGGAAAAGCGAAGTGAAAAATAAACAGTGCCAAGACTGAATCTGGCCTATCCCTATGAATAATGCATCAGGAATCCAACCTTGCAGCTCTCTTAGAGCCATTTCCACTCAGGCATCACTCATTAGCTCATTAGTCACAGCAGCCTTATTCCTACAAATTGATTTTACTATAATTCCCTACAATGTATGGCCAAGATCCAACACGTTTCTGCCTGGCTTTAAAACAATTATACTGGAACATCTTTGCAAGACACTTCATCTCTCTCTCAAGCCTACTGAGCATGTAAAGGCCAGGTGATTCCTGGAACCGAGTTGTTGGAAGGTTCCCTTGGGGGAAGGGCATGTGTCCCCTCAATCTGACAAACCATGGGCTCAAAGCGCCCTGCTGAGCAGAGAGTTGTGACTTTCACACCTGGTAGGAGGTCAGTCTGCTACAGACTGGAGCTACAGATGGGTACAAGAAAGCTTGGCAGATCACTCCACACTGGTTTCCACCTTGGTACTGGACTGGGACATGAGGAATGCTGGTTAGTGCAGGACCTGGAACAGACAGATCAGACCACCGCAAGTATGAAGGGTTTCATTAACTCTGTTATTCTTCCCGAACTCCCACCGGACCTCACCATAGCTATCCCCTCTGCCCCAGGCATGTGTTGTACGCTGTGCCTGAGAATTAGTGATGCTTTGTATAGTCACCAGGACAGGAAGGTATAACACTCCTTATAAAAATAAATCATCTTGTTCCCTGTATGTAATGATTCACCTGCCTTTTTTTTTCCAACCTTTTTTTTTTTTTTCTCTTTGAACTCAATGTAGGTACCTCTTATCTCTAAGTTATTAATTAGACTAAACTCTCTGTAGCACTTAACTCTTTCAGGGTGGGACTTTCATATTTATCACTTGCCTGGCCAGTGGCCAGAATATGGATACGGTGGTCCTATGGGGAAATGTTACAGGAGTTGATAACTACTAAAGCATGTTCATAATGTGCATAGAAAGGATTGATCATATATTTATAAGTAGTGGGAATTTGTTTTCCTTCCCTACCAAAGTTTTCTAGTTTCCTTTTTTAATTTTTGCTTTCAAGCCGGTATCTTTTCCCTTCCCATCAACCCTGACTGCCTGAGGGAGTAATCACTTGTTTCCTCCAACCAGCTTTCCAAGGCATTGTTAATGATGCAGGAATGTAAATCATAGAATCATAGAATCATAAAATCGTTTAGGTTGGAAAAGACCTTTAAAATCATCAAGTCCAACCATTAACCCAGCACAGCCAAGTCCACCACTAAACCATGTCCGTAAGCATCACATCTACACATCTTTTAAATGCCGCCAGGGATGGGGACTCAACCTCTTCCCTGAGCAGCCTCTTCCGAAGCTTGACAACTCTTTCAGTGAAGAAATTTTCCTAATATCCAATCCAAACCTCCCCTGGCACAACCCGAGGCCATTTCCTCTCATCCTATTGCCTCTTACTTGGGAGAAGAGACCGACACCCACATAGAGGAGAACACTGTGCTCCTGATCCCTTAACCAATTGTCCCAAGGCACTGAAGTCTCTCTTGATTGCCCTCGACTTCTTGTTGCAACTTCATCACTGCCTACCTGAAAAATCAATAATGGATAGTAATCTGAGGGCCGTACTAGGGTAGGAAGCTTTCTCTCCACATCTTTAACCCAGGCCCCAGGGAGGCAGCAGACTTCCCTAAGAAGTGGGTCTGGTCTGCATATAGGGCCTTCTGTTCCCTTCAGAAGGGAGTCTCCTATGACAATGACCTGTCTTTGACAATGACCTGTCTTTTTTTCTTTATGGAAGCAGTTTTGATGCAGGGCATAGGCCAACATAACCTCAGTGACACGTCCGGGCCAGATGAACCATCGTCCTCGTTATTGTTCAGTCCCACTTGCAGAGCCTTGTACCTGTTATGCAAGGGCACCTGGGAAGGTGGGGTAGTCACAGAGGAGACGCGCCTGCTGCGCTAGGCAGGAACTTGTCATCATTGCCCCCTATCCCTTAAGTCACTGTGTTCAGCCAGGCGGAGAGAGGATAGGGAACCCTCCGTATCATACGTCCTGTCTGCCTGTTAGGTCTGTCCCAGGGAAGGTAGGGTGCAGTTCCAGTAGTCTATCTCCCTCTTGCTCTCCCTGATACTCCTCAACTTACTCACCTCCTCCTGGAGCTCTGACACTAAGCAGAGGAGTTCCTCCACCTGGGTGCACCTCCCACAGGTGTGCTCACTACTGCCATCCAATACTGGCATAAGAGTCGGGCACACCCTGCACCCTGACACCTGGGTGGCAGCATGTTCCCACCAGAGCTCTGTCTGGGAAGGTGCATCAGTTACGGTGGGTGCAGAGCTTAGAGAGGGCATGGTTTTCTGCCGGGTGGAGACCATTGATCCCTGGCTGAGCTGGCAGAGCTTCACGCCCTTCCTGCACGCCCTTCCATGCAAACTACCACGCCATGCCCTTGTTGATGCACCATGCCCTGTTTGCCCACCCTGTTGGTGGTGCTCCTGGTCACTAGTGCTCCCTAAGGGCTTCCTTTATACATGTGGGGAGGCTTGGCCGCCATTGTTCCTGGCCCTGCCCAGGTCTCATCAGCCACTGTCACATGAGCTGCAGCTCCTGGAGGGTCTCTCTGCTCCCCCTGAGGTTCGACCTGTTCGGGAACCCCCCCCGTGCACCACGCTAGAGCGCTCCACTGCCGATCGTGCCAGCACCGGAGCTGTTCGCCTGAGCACCTGAGATCTTGTCCAGCTTAGCTGTCACCTGCTCTAATTATCCCCTATGTTCCTTCAAGACTTAATCCAATAAACAAGAGATACTTTCCTACCTGAGTCACTTCTCATCAACCCAGAAGGGAAGAACAAGGACAACACATGTAAAACAGTAAATGACCTGACTGAAAGGAAGCAGCTTTGCCTCCAAGCCCTTTTCATCTCCCTCTAATGTTGCAGTGCTTGGCACTGAAGCTGGAAATATCCACGTCTCTGGCTGAGGAGTGTGTTTCCAGGTTCAGTCTGCCCAAACCAGTAGAAATCCTAAGTGTCTTGAAGATAACCCCACTGCCCAGGTGACAGGCTCAGCCTGTCTCCCACCAGCTGCAAGAAACATCCCAGGTTTGGCCTCCAGATGCTTGAGGATTTCAGGAAAAAGCGTCTGACCAAAGAACTTCTGGCTTCTGGAGAATTTGTCCCTCATAAAGGTGAGGGAAGCAGCCTGGTGGTGATGTTTCCCAGACAGGTGAGCAGTTCAGCCCATCTGATGGTCCTGGCAAATGGGCAAAGGAAGGTCTGTGGGAGACAAGACCAGTTCATGGGCGCTTGTCACAAAGCAGAGGAGCACGAACACCCCCAGCCACACCAGCAGCAGTATTCACACAAATCACAAAATGGTTAAGCTTGGCAGGGACCTCCGGAGATGGTCTAGCCCTACCCCTCTGCTCAAAGTAGTGTCACTAGAGCAGGTTGCCCAGGGCTGTGTCCATGTTGGGTTTGAATGTCATCAAAGATGGAAACTCCATGACTTCTCTGGGCAGGCTTTCCCAGCATTCAGCCACACTTATAGTAAAGAAAGATTTTTCTCATGTGTAAATGGAATTTCCTGTGTTCCAGTTTGTGCCCTTTGCCTCTTGTCCTGGCACGGGGCACCACTGAGAAGAGCCTGGCTCTGTCCTCTTTGCACCCTCCTTCCGGTATTTCTAGACATTGATAAGATCCCTCCGAGCCTTCTGTTTTCCCGACTGAAAAGTCCCCAATCTCTCAGCATCTCCTCATAGGACAGACACTCCAGCCCCTTCATCATCTTTGTGGCCCTTCATTGGACTCTCTCCACTATGTCCATGTATCTCCTGTACTGGGGAGCCCAGAAGTGGACACAGGACTCCAGGTGTGGCCTCACAAGTGCTGAGTACGGGGGAAGGATCACCTCCCTTGACCTGCTGGCAATGCTTTGCCTAATGCAGCCCAGGAGGCTGGTGGCCGCCTTTGCCGCCAAGGAACATTGCTGATTCATGTGCAACTTGGTGTCCACCACGACCCTCAGTTTCTTCTCTGCAAAGCTGCTTTCTATCCTATCAGCCCACAGCCTGTCCTGGTGCCTGGGTTTATTCCTCCCCAGGTGCAAGACTTCGCATTTCCATTTGCTGAACTTCCTGAGGTTCCCCCATTTTTCCAACCTGTCTGGGTCCCTCTGAATGGCCACACACCCATCTGGTGTATCATCTCTTAGTTTCGTATCATCTGCAAACTTGCTGAAGGTGAGCTCTGCCACATCATCAAGGTCATTAACGAAGATGATGAACAGTACTGAGTCCTGCAGTACCCCACTAATGGCTTGCCTCCAACTGGACTTTGTGCTACTGATCACAAGCCCCTGGGCCCAGTTGCTCCACCAGTTTTCAGTCCACCTCACCATTTACATAACCCATACTTTGTCAGCTTGTCTATGAAGCTGTTGTGGGAGACAGGGTTGAAAGCCTTAATAAGGTAGAGATAAGCAACATCCACTTGTCTCACATCCTCCACCGAGCCAGTCACCTCATCATCGAAGGCTATCAGACCAGTGAGGCATAATTTTCCCTTTGTGAATCCATGCTGACTCCAGGGTTGTGATGTTGCTTTTTGTCTTGTCCCCCTCTCTCAGGATCTTGATCTCCCCCACCTCATGGTCACTGCAGCCAAGGCTGCCCCCAAACTTCACATCCACAACAAGTTCTTCCTTGTTTGCAAGTGTGGTTTGGCCAACATCTTGACCATAGGCAATACGAGGAGTTATGAGAGACCTGGATTTGTTCAACCTGGAAAACAGACTGAGAAGAGAGGGCTCAGGGGGTCTAACAGCATCTGACATAAAAGAGGGTCAAAGAGAAAGCTGAGCTGGGCTCTCCTAGAGGACACTCATTGACCACAAGTAGCAGGAAGTGAAATTCTGTCAGATACAAGGAAAAATATTTCTCCATAAATGTTAAAAAACTGGGACAGGAGACCAGAAAGGCTGTGGTGTCTCCTTGCTTGGGATACAGTGAAGAGCATGCTGAGCTAAGGCACTTCTTCCTCATCTCCAGGCTCCAGGTGAACTTCTTTCTGCATCATGTCCCTTAGCAAAAGGGGCTTGTGGTCCTGATACGGCAACACACCCATCCAGGACATCCTACTGAGGCTGCACTGGCAGATCTGGGGCCTGCCACTGCCACCCTCCGACAAGAGAAGAAAATGCAAATGCCTGGCCTAGCCCATTTCCCAAGGAAGAAAGGGAGGCATTTTTAGGATTATTTTGGTAGTTTTTCATTTTCAGTGTTTCCAAAAATTCAGGTTTCATAATCATTTGGTTCCAAGCAGCTTTAGGATGAGAAACATCCATGTGAAAACAAAAAAAAGAGAGAAAACTTCAGTCTATCTAAGCTGCTTTGAACAAACCATCAGTTGAGCTCCAACATGCAACGAGCACCTTGCCCTTAAAAAGAACCTGCAACTGCAAAGTTGTCATCTACAAGGTGCCACCATCCCACATCTATTGAGTGCTTGTATTTGTTTTTTGTGATCTTTCCTCTAACAGTTTGGACCGTGATACTAAATGGGCGCCATTCTGGAACCAGCAGGTTTAACTGGTCT
Source organism: Platalea leucorodia (assembly GCF_965183815.1). NCBI lineage: Eukaryota > Metazoa > Chordata > Aves > Pelecaniformes > Threskiornithidae > Platalea > Platalea leucorodia. The sequence goes on along the minus strand of NC_138823.1, from coordinate 2,140,975 downwards.
GAGCTCAGGAAGGGGTCCTCATGCGAAACTCAGACTCTCGTGCGAGAACGGGTGACTGCATCCCTGCAATTTTAGCAATGAGAAGACAGAATCACAGCCAGGAGCACCTGGCACTCAGGAACAACAACGTGACATTGCTCTCTGTGATGTGGGCATGACAAGAATCTGTGTGAAATACAATACACCCAGTTGTTGTTTGTGTTAATTGGCACGGAGAAGGAGAGCAAGGCACGCTACTCACACCTCTTCCCCCACAGGTCTGATGCCGTACGTGTCACATTTTAGACATGCTAGCTTAACTCTTTCTACACAAAGGACAAGAGTTATTAATTTAATGGCAGCTTGGATGGCCCAGGGTCCCGGTGTCACGGGAAGGGCCAGATCACCAGACCCAAGGAGACCAAGGTACATTGTGCATTGCTTTAAATCTCTTTTTCTTGGGAGATGATAAGCAGGAAGACTGGAGCGTGTTCCCACAGCCACGCAAAGCACCTCCCATCTTTCCAGCCTCCTCCCATCTCGGCTGCTGCTCAGGTCAGCATTGCAGCCTGGAGGTGCCATCTTCCCCCTCGCTCCCCATGGTCTCTCATGTGGATCTCAATACCCATGAAGCGGGGAGAAAAGGAACCAGAGGGAAAGAAAGTGGAGAGGGTTAGCACTGGCAGGAAGGTGGAGCTCTTGATTCAGTCATTTTTTTTCTTCCTTTAGCACCACTCAAATTTTCACCTGCAAACTGTCTACCTACACACTTTTCTTGACTCTTCCATGTCAAAACTAGCAAATGAACCCGTTTTCTGGAGACTCCCCTCCAGCCCCAGAGCTATTCCTTCATCTAAAGCCTGTGTTTGCCACAGCTAGAGTGGCAGCACATCCAGAGGGACATAAAACGGCAGGGATGGAGAGGCAGGAATTCTCCCACTTCAGACCCATTTGTAGCACATGGTGTCTCATACCCTGAGATGATCAACATGACCTTGGGATGCCAGTGAGAAACGTCTGCAGAGCCAACTGAAACAGAAACACTGGCAACAACCCGCATGGTTTAGTTTCCAGAAATACTTTTGGGTATTTGGTATTACTACATCTCTTAACAAGGCTCACCTGAAAATATGGACCTTAACGAAGAAAACAGCTCTGTTACCTCTGGGTCAAAACATTAATGGTGTCCCTTCTTAGATGTGGAGAAATGGCACCATTTCCCTGAACTTTATGAACACCTGAAATGTGGGAGAGCCCATCCTGGGCCTGTCTGGATACAGGCAGGTCCTCATGGAGCAGCAGGAGCGGGCACGTGGGAAGCATTGTGAACAGAAAGGATGGGAACACTGGGCAGGATGGAGGTGTAGCCTCTTTGGGGGTAGGTTTCTTCTGCCCCCACCTGCTGCGCAGTGCCCTCCTGCCCTGAAAACACTCCCTGTCTATGCTGGTGCTCTCCTGTCCCAAAAGCATTTATAGGGAAGACTGCAAAATACGGATTGCAAGGAGGGAGAGCAGTGGAGAAGAGCCTTTCCCAGGAAGAAGATAGTCCAGGCTGGGGTTACCCAAAGAAAAGGAAAGATATTTTTAAGTCTTTGTTTCAAACAGCCTGTGGCTGTTCCAAAGAAACTCCTGAGAGCCCATCGCTATTTTTCTGCATTTGTCTTACATTCCCCAGGGAACATAGAATCATAGAATCGTCAAGGTTGGAAAAGACCCTTAAGATCATCAAGTCCAACCGTTAACCTATCACTGCCAAGTCCATCTATACCATGTCCTCGAGCACCACATCTATCCGTTCTTGAAATACCTCCAGGGATGGAGACTCAACCACTTCCCCGGGCAGCCTGTTCCAATGCCTGACCACCCTTTCGGTGAAGAAGTTTTTCCTAATATCCAACCTAAACCTGCCCTGGCGCAGCTTGAGGCCATTTCCTCTCGTCCTATTGCTCATTACTAGGGAGAAGAGACCGACCCCCACCTCGCTACAGCCTCCTTTCAGGTAGTTGTAGAGAGCCATAAGGTCTCCCCTCAGCCTCCTCATAATCTCCTTCTCCCACGGGATCCAACTGGGCTCCCCAAAATAATAAAGCTTTAAACAAAAATTAGACTGACACATCTTTGCAAAGCAGCATGAATGCTCCCTGGTTCAGAAGAGCAGGGGGGAGTCTCCAGAGCAACCAGCCCCCACATCCCTGTGTCCATGTGTGCATCTGTCCGTCGGCAGGAGAGGGGCCAGAGCAGCCCCTGCAGCACTGCAGTCCCACAGAGCTTGGGAAGAGGAGCAGCTGCCCACAGACACCCACACAGGGGCCATTATGTGCCCAAAATAGCCACCCTCTCCAACAAGAAAGAGCACAGGCTCAAAGGACAAATCCCATCTCCATTCCCAGTAGGGTCATGGGCGAGTCAACGATATTTATGAGCACGACTATTGAAGGCAAAGACAATCCCTGTTCTTTATCCATCACCAGGAAGAGACTCCAATGGCCTTGAGATGACATGTACGGATTTATCTCTCCCTATAGTCTATAGGCTCAGCCTCATGTCTGTCCTCCTTTTGACCGGCCTGCAACCCCCAGCCCTGGGCTTAGAATCCAACCCAAGCACTTTCTTTTCACCCAAACCAAGAGATAATATCTGTAACATCTGCAAAACCATAAAAAAAATTTGTTCCAGGTGTACCTTTTTTATTAATTCCATATATTTTTATTAGAGTATAAGAAACAATATGTAACATACTCTACACTTATACTTATGTTAATATATTTAAAGGAATCAATGCTTCTTTATTCTGCTTATTCTGTTACAATAAAGGTAATACACAATTACAAACCTCACATATATGTATTAGTAAAAGAGCATTTCAGTGTAACCGCCTCAGTGAAATGAGATCATCCAACAAAGCTGAAATAAAATGTGTCAATATTTTTTCTACAACACTTTATTGGCCTTATTATATTTTCATGAAGTGTTTCAGTTTTGATGAAACAGCAGGGTTTGGGCTGGAAAAAGTGTTCCCTCGGAAAATGTTGGTCCTGGGAAGCCTGTTAAGCCTTTCATGTCTCAATTTACAATATCAGAGCAAAGCTAGACAAATTAAAACATTCAATCTGTCTCTGACATTTCTGATTCTCTGTTTTGCATGCAATTATCTGGTTAAAGGTAGCTCGCCCTTGGCTGCCTACTCGGGATTTCATGTGTTAACGGTTCCTCCTTGACTTGTGAGATCTGGGCTTCAAAGCATCTCTACCAGGTCTGGCAAAAGCCAGTAGATGGCAGGACCGATCCAGGGCTTTGCTTCCCTGTGCACCATGGACACTTCCACAATGCAAAATTGGGTGTGTCTATCCCCATTCCAGTTTGATAGCCTCAGACAGTAGCTTTCCAGGGGCGAAATAACTCCTCCAGGATCAAGGAAGGATTCAGAGTCATCTTCATCCCAAACAGCTGAGACCCACAGCACCTCACCACTGAGCATGACAGTGAAAGCACAGCCCAGCTGCAGGGTGCAAAAGCACTGGAATCACAGGAGCAAGGGGCTTGTGATTGGGCCCTAAACCTCCAAGCATCCAGATGTGCACCACATCTGCCTTTCCCAGAGACAGGAGAGCATGGATGCCTATACCTCATTCCAGCATGGAGGCACAGCCACGCAGACCAGAGCTACCAGGCTTCCCGCAGGGGTGGTGGGACCACAGCCTCCTTCATGGCAAACAGGGTCTCTGGGAGGCAAGTCATTTCAAATAACACATAACTTGAGTAAATTAACACCAAGCAAGGACATTCTTTCCGTAACGATGTGGATCCTTTAATTAAGATTAAGCAACTGGCCTTATTTGTTCTGGCTGTTTGTCCAAGGAAGTCACAATCAGGTTTGTGTTTTCCAAAAGAAGAAATTTTGCCCTTTTCAAAAAAAAAAAAATTCTTAAAAACTGTTGGAAGAACTTTGTTCATTTTTAAGTCCTCCTTTTCAGGAAACAGCAAACCCAGCGAACCTGGGTGGAAAGGGCTGGTGCTGCAGTAAGCTTTGAGCACGTACAGAAAATACCCAAAAATGAGAGCCCTTGCAACATTGGCGTAGTGGTAGATGGCAGCAGCTGCCGTTGAAATACAGCCATTCCCAGGACGGAAGCACAGAAACCGTTTTCTCATTAGCATGCTCCAAAATGGGCAGGGATTTGACTTAAGCTCTTATTTTTCAGTGAAAACTGATCCGGGATATTTTATGCTCGTACGGAGCAAAGCTGCCTCCCCTCGTAACCTCTTGTGTTGTCAGAAAAGGGGAAGATCTGAGTTTTCTGCTGAGATAATTCCACAGTCCAAGTACACACATTCAAAGCACTTAAGGGCTGTCCCACCGTGGCCCTCAAGTTCCAAATCAGGCTTTTGGTTTAACAAGCCACCAGTTTTAATGCTCTATAAATGCTGGGTTCTTGCTATTTATTTTCTTCTTATTATTAATGTTTTTAATTACTACAGCTGCACGTTTTCAGGCCTTTCACTCCTGGGCTTTACAACAGCTGAGGTTCTCACATGATTTCTGGTGCTGGGGACTTGAGGGCAAAAAAAAATCTATAGTAGAACCAGAAATTGTGAGAGTTGGCAGAAGTGATCATATGACACTTGGGATTAAACTGTTGAATAACATCTCTTGCATTTGACAAGCTGTCTTACCCTCCCCCTCTCTCAAATATACATAAATCTATCAAAGACATCTTTGCCACATGTGTTCGAAAGGAAAAACTGCAAATATCTCTTCTTCCATATACTAAGCGTACAGGAATATAGCACATGAGGAGGACAGAAAGACAAAAAGAGAGCAAAGAGGGGAAAAAAAAATCTCCATATGCAATCTATTCATCATCTATAGGCTCAAGAACACGTGTGAGCTGACCTTCAGATCTGTCCCCGGGCAATACCATTAATATAACTTGTTATTTGTATAGGGTAAGTAGCCTGGTGAATGCTCTTCCCGCCAGCCCTTGCTCCCTTGCATAACCGAGTCCTTGGCACGAGCAAACTCTGAAACGCTGAGACAGGAAGGGGACGGCGCTTGGAGGAGGTAACCAGTTCTCATAACCCTGCTCCTAGCTTTAGCCCATGGGGTTGTCCAGCGTGGCACGCTCAAAAACCTCGTAAAGGCATGAACAGGCATTAGGACAGAGCTATGCTGATGGCTTTTAAGGTTAGCTCGTTGCTCACAGCAGAGGTTTTGGAAGGTAATTGAGTCCAAAACCAAGATACCTTTTACCAGGTGGCTAGAAAAGAGTTACAGCCCCATCACTTGAAAGGCAGAGTACTCCTGGGTGCTGCCTTGCTCTCACTACAGCATCTACTCACAGCAAGTGGCGAGGAACAAATTAACCCTGCAAACAACGCTTCTAACCCTCTTGGGAGGAAGGCTCAGGCACAGGGAAGCTAGGGAATATTTACCCCATTTCTAGTAATTTTTTCCCCAGTTTTCCCTGTGCTATATGTGCATAGCAGAGATTTGTGGTGCACCTCGAGCCCTGTGGTCCCAGCAGATCCCAGCAGGCGAGGGAAGACGCATTAACCAGAGGAAGGCACATCTGAGGACCAACGAGACAAGTGATGCGTTCTTACCAAACTTATCACCTAATTGCAGGTCACGTCACAATGACCAGTCCCTCCTGTTGTAAAGGCTATCATTAGCATGTGTCATTTTAATTAAAAGATGGGGAGAAGGAGGAGGAAAAAACATGTAACCACTTTTGTTGCAAATATTTCTATACATCAGCACACCATCTTTCAAAAGAAGCTGTTCATCACTCATTTTAAGTGGGGACAGAGGTATAATTGAACAGCGTGTGCAGCTTGAGAGGCTTTTGCTTGTTGACACAAAATAGGAGAACCACGCACAAGGACGGCACGGCTAAAAAGTGCCAATAGATACCTGATTTTTGCTGCTAGAAGAGAAAAAAAGCCCAGTGCACCTCTGATCAATCACTGGAAGTGACAGCAAGCTTTTGCCTGATAGTTTAAGGCTCAATTTTGGCTTGTTTTGCATCTAGCAGGTCCACAGGTGGGCAAAGCAGGTAGGAAACCAGCACGATGCAGAGATGGCAGGAGGACACATCTCCCATGGGATGGCCGAGAACTTCCAGGAGCAACGCTGCCAAAAGACCTGGGAAGATCCTGGGATCTGAGGGACAGCAGGAGTGGCAGGTTTGGTGGTGAAGTCACCTTCTGCAGTCCATGTGCACCATCAGCCCATCAGCCAGGCATTGCAGGTTGAACCTAAAGATCTGAGTATTGATATCTTTGCCTCTGACTTCACTAAATTTTGCAAACAGACCTGTTGCCCTGGATTGTTTAGGTATCGATGTTATTGTCTATCATCATCACAAGTCCGAAGTGGGGAAATCGAGGCACCAAGTCTTTGTAATATGCAGACTAATTTTTAGAGGTCCTGTTCCCAGTGTGCTTGCTCCATGAGGAGTAATGGGGTTGACTCAGACGCCAATAACTGGCATTTTTCACTAAAATGCACCTGGAAAATGCAATTCCCAAGAGAGGCGAAACAAGCTGGCCCACAGGTGTTTATCAGAAAGGACAGGGCCAGGGAGAAGATGGACTTGCTGCTCAGAGGTGAACTGGAAGGAATGCTGAGATGAAGCACTCAAAAGCCGCTTGAGAGGGTAAGAGGCCCTCGTGCCAGGCATAATATTTGGGTTTCTTCTAAGAGCGTTTCTAATCTCTCTGTCTGGAGCAAGGAAACACACACAGCACACATCCCATCTCAGGTAAAGACAGGAGCATGTTTATTCAGGTCTGGCACTTACAGAGCTTGGAGGGACAAGGTACATGTCATTTGTTTTCCAGAAAAGTCAGCCCAGGATCAGAAGAAACGAAAGGGTTTTATAAAAAGAGACTGCAGCTGCAGGGATCAGGAATGTGTCTCCCTTTGGGTCATGCATTCCCGGTGCCCGGACCACCCGCATGCTGGGGGCACGCCAGTGCCAGGCACCTCCACGGAGCAAGAGGCAGGAACGTCTGAACACTTGACTGGGCGATATCTGGGGTTAATTGGTTCTCAGCGAGTCCCAGCCTTGTTTTAACCAACCTTAGAAATGAGGGGAGGGTGTTAGGTATAAAAGCAGAAACCCTTCCAAAACGATCCACCTTTGCCAAGGAGGTGTGAGAGCGCAGTGGGGTATGTCCACAGAAGGAGGAGAACAGCTTGGCCAAACCGCCCAGGTCTCCAATGCTGGAAGAGCATAAAGTCTGGGAAACAACCACCTTGGAAGCCTGCTGAGAAGTAGAGGATCTCCTTGCAGACAGCGACAGAGAAGATATTGGCTAATGAGACCCGCGACAGCCCGTGGAAGACGGCTCTTCCTCGGCCAGCCCCATCACTCGCGAGCCCTGAGGACGTAGATGAAGCTAACGAGGACCCCCAAGGCCAGGACCGCGTAGCTGGCTTTCACGCTGCTGGATCCGCTGATGTTGCAGAGGAAGGAGTCGCAGCAGTAAACGGAGGCAGCCGCTATGCCGAGGTTAATCCCAGCGCTGGGGCAAATGGGAGAGCATCCTTTGGAGATGGACTGGCCAGACTTGCTGCCTGAATTTAGGTTGGGCAGGAGGAAAGAAAGGAAAGCAAAAAGGAAACAGGTTTATAACGTTTCTCGGCTTTCTGATCGCCTGTTCTGCAAAGGAAATAACAGCACTGTAATAGCTGAAGCATCACAGGTGGCACAGAGAGGATGAGGTGCTTCTTGGAGTCAGGCCACGACAGTAATCTCAGCCAGCCCACACGTCTCAAGGAATACCCCTGACAACCCCCACAGAGACTCTAGAGACCATGCAACACCCCAGGGACACTCCTTCCAGGCTGCTGGCCCAAGTTTGGCTGCTACGACTCCAGTGAAGAATCTCAAAAATCCCACTCGAGCTTGACCCTGGGACTCCTCAAGCGAGACAGGGAGTACGGGGCATACGGAGCACCACGGCAGCACTCGTGAGCGAAGGCTGCATTTCGAGCCGTCAGCTGCGAGAGAGGCGCAGCACACATTTAGCAGCAGCAAACAGGAAATTATTAGCACTGTGCTAAGACAACAGGTTTATAAAAGCTCCCAGCCTCCATTTGTGCATGCACGACCGCCCACATTGCGGACCATGCAACTCAGGCATGCAACACCCCTCCGTCCTGCAAGGGAGAGTAAGGCAAACCAGGTTGGGCTCTGGGCTCTGCCATGGTGCCAGGAGACTTCCCAGAGCAGCCTGCTTCCCTAGGAGCAGCAGCCGGGAAGCACAGACTGCCCCCCCCCCGCCCTGAGATCTTTCCTGGCACTTAGGGAAGAAACCTGCAAATCTCCCTTCCTGGCAACCCCACCTCGCCCGCGGAGAGCGAAGAAGCAAAGGTGGGACTCAGGGGTGAACAACCCAAACACAGGACAAAAGCAGGAAGGGCAGCCCTGGAGCTTTCCTACAAAGGAAGCATCCAGCATTCTCCGCACTTTCACTTATTCATCAGCAACCTCCCCGCCCCCACCCCAAAATTCCCTTTGGACTCCTGGCATCAGTGAAGGCACGTGGGCTTTAACGTGACTCCATCTGGCAGCACGTCCCTCATCAAATTCCCTTGGGATGGTCCGACACTCAGCTGCTAAGCAGAACTTTCCCCTTTTTCCAGCCAAAGGAAGGAAAGCCTTCCTGCAGCTCAGCAGGTGACCCAGGAGAGCAGCCAAGAGGGGCAGAAGAAGGTCCTGTCACCACTCACCGATTCCCACTCCGACATACGTCGTCACACAGTGGTTTTCATTCTCCGCGCACTTGACAGGCTTCAGGCAGGCCCAGTTGGAGGATGCATCCGAGCACGAAAAGCAGACGAGCGTGTGGGCTGCAAGGGAAAGGCACAGCTCAGTTAGGGGCTGGTGGGCAGACTTCCCCGCTTGGTGATCCCCACCTCTGACACACGGCACGCACCACATTTGGCCACAGACACGCTTGCTATTCCATCTGTATCAATCTGCAATAGGTGTTTCCCCCAGAAAAATTGGCCAAGTGAAGGGTTCAAGCATAAGGGATCCATTTCGCGCTCTTGGCAGGATCAACGGTCAGCTAAAGCCTCGATACAGCCACAGGTCAGCCTGGCACTTTATGGCATGCTCCTGTTTGCACCAAGAGCGGGTTCAAGCTACAGCTGCCAACTAGAAACTAAACAACGGAGGCAAGTTCAGGCCTACAATCTGGAGCCTGAGATTTGAGCTTATTCAGCTCAGCTACCGTGGACACTGATGGGAAATGCTGTAGGCGTGACCACGGGTTTGAGCTTTCCGTGACCTGCCTTTGGCAGCAGGGCACAAAGCTCAGGTTACACTTGAGCTAGCACACATGGTGGAAACAATTTCTCAGCCAGAGCGAGCCCAGCATGGCAGCAAGACCTGCAAGGACTTGCACCGTCTGGCTACCCAGCGAGTCATAGCACTATGAAGGCAGCATATGCAACCAACTTTTTCAATTTGGAGCAGGGGGATAGCAAAAAAAGCATGCCTTCCTCCACGGCAGGTCCCCTAAAATGGTCTGTCCTACACTAGCAGGATGGACTGCACCAGTTAGCTCCCATCCCTCACCCCTCAGATCTGCCCAAGGAAGAGGAAAAAATTGGAGAATAGCATTCAGTGGTGGGAAATGGTTGCAGAAACAGCCTGGACCAGTGACTCAGCAGGGACATATGCACTTTGCAGTGGATGGATGATCTTCTCTGTGTTTCACATACAAGAACATCACATCCACACTGCAACTGTTGACCTACATATGCAGACAGATCAGGTCTGTTGCCAGTGTTTCACGGGCTCTGATTTTTGAGCGCGCAGACAAGGCACTGTCTTTCTCTTCTGTGTTTACAGGATGCAAAGCAGAGCGGGGGCTGATTCAGGATGGGAAGTGCAAGGCAGCATCATTCCTGCTCCCACCTCTTTCAGCCCCACCACAACCAGATTATCCTAAGGAGGTGAAGCCGGTGAAGCCCTGGGAGAGTTTGCTGAGGCTCAGCAGTCCCTGTCACGGAGTATTTTGAAGAACAAGTTGGACAAATATTGGTCAGCAGCTGTCCCATTTTGCCATGGGACTGCTTGACCTCTTGAGGTTCTTCTTAATCCTGTCTCTCTCAGGAAAAGAAAAGCTTTTTACAGGAAAATTGAGGTAAAAATAACAATTGTACTCTGAGGATGACTTTTGACCAGCCACAGCCAAGGCAGGGGAAGAAAACAAAAACATCATGTCAGGGAAATGGATTAAAGCAGGTTAGTGGGAGATCCTGAATGTCACATCAGGGCAGCCAGACGACTCTGCTTTGGAGACGAAGCCACCACCCCCACCCCCTAAGCAAGAATTTCCTGGACTGTCTGATACATCCTCCAACAATCACCAGTCTGCCAACGATCCTTGCGACAAAACAGAGTTACCTGAGCATGCCAATGCAGCAGCCACAACCTACACACAGCACCCAGAATTACAGGGCCACCAGTTGAGTCAAAACCCCAGGAGAGATTCGTCAGTGGACCTTGCTTCTGGATCTAGGAGAGGGGGAGGAGGAAGGAGCCAGCCATTGAGCCTACAGGCTGCCATCATCCCTTGCTGAGCCCTCAGAGCCTTTCCACGGGTGGCATTTTTGACCTCGCTGGCCAAAACTCAGTCTGGGACCTCAGAGTGAAGCCCAGCTCTCTCCTGCTCCCTTGTCCCCAGCATGCTTCTGCTCTGAAGTCTCAGGTGACCTGTCCCAAACTCTTCTCCTCGCAGCCACCCTGAGGGCAAAGTGAGGAGGCAAATTGACTCATCCCATTTCACAGGAACTGTCTGCAATCAGGAATGGTCTGCAATCAGGAATGAAGTGGATTATAGGCTTCCTGTGGGCATTAGGGTAGGACATATGTCCCCATATGTATTTGCTCACTATGCTGAACGCACGAGTCGAGTGGTGCAGTGCTCTTCATTAAGGCTTAGGGGTTCCAGATACAAACGCATCAGAAATATTTGTACATGCACATAGAAGTGCCTTTAGGCATTAAATTCTCTGCCATGTGACTAAATCTATTCTCTTACCACAGCATTTCCTACCTGTCTGTGTCACACCTACCTATTACCCCTTGTCTGAATATAGACAAAATCTTTCCAGGAGAGACGAGTCTTTCAACGTAGTTTAAGAGAGGAAATACGCAGTCATAACTAGTGCTGCTTTCTGCCCCAGCAAACTGATAACTAAATAACCCACCGCAGAGTGAAGAGCGCAAGCAGGCAGAGTGGTTTAGACAAAAGGCACAAGAGGGGTGCAGAATTATTTTACGCAGCTGGAGACAGAGCAAAGAGTTGGAGCTCAAGGCTACAAAAAAAAAAAAAAAAAAAAAAAAGCCCAAGCCTGAACAATGCAAAAAGGAAGCCTCGTTTTCAGCAAGCAGAAAACACAGTGTTCTTCCACAGGAAGAATTTATGTGTTTATTTGTTTGCTGCTCAGCTCTGCCGAGGACCAAAGATCTCCCAAAACAGAGCGGATCATTTGGGGGAATTCCTCAGATAAGAGGTTGAATCCATTCTTGCAAAGAGCAATGCAGGGGGGGGGGAAAAAAAGCCTTTAAAAGCCCGCTCTGAAGCTCAGCAGCACCAGTGAAAAATGCTGTTGCTTCGGCAGCTCTGCCATTCGGTCCCTATGCCCAACGCTCTTTCTTTTTCCGTTGCTTTTTGGCAATATCCTTATACACCAGATCTTCAGGGCACTTTGAGCAGGGGGTAGAGCTTTTCTGCTAAAGACTCCCTGGATGCGCTGGAAGCGTTTGGGGATAAAGCTGCCTGCAACAAACCCTTTTGCCTGGCTAAGAACTTACTTTAAAGCTGAAAGGTTTTTTGGAGGGAGGGAAGTGAAACCCCCTCCTGCCTTGGCCTGGACAGCCCATCCTCCCAGCTGGAACTGAGCACATGCCAGCTGGGCTCTGACCCAGACCCAACTCTTGAATTGCCAGTCGCTTTCTGGACCCCACTGGGAGGGGGGCACAGGAAGGGTGGTGAACAACTTCTTTCTTCTCACCGGTGTCCTCAGGAGACAAGGAGGGCCCGTGTTTCCTGAGCAGAGGCTCAGAGGGCCCAGAACTCTCCCGTTTGCTCTTTGTTTGGCTTCTCCAAGCATCGACATACGGAAACAATATGGGGTTTTGCACGGCCCCACGGAGTTTGGAGAGTCAGAAATGGAGTCGTCGGGAAGACGGGGGTTGCAGCCCCTGCGACTTGGACAACTTGCAGTTTAATGCCCAGCAACAGGAAGCTGGGCTTCTCCCCAGCTTCGGTGGTAGCCCCAAGATGCGCTCCACAAGGCATGGTCCCTTGGGGGTCACCTCCCCACACGCTGGCCACCGCAGCCTGCCCCAAAGCATGCTGGGGGGCGGCAGGAGCCAGGATCATGAGTGGCTTTGCCCAGACTTTGCTCCATCAGCCATTGCCAGAGCTGGGCTCCATCTCCCCTCCACCCTCCTTCCCCTCGGCTGCATCTCAGCCCATTTTGGCGCCGTTATCCCGGCTCGCCGCGCCGTACGGGGGAGTGGAGCCGGCCCTGGTCTTTGTTCGAGCTGCAACTGGGAAAAGCTCCAAAATATCTAGACGGGCAGCTGAAGATGCACACCTATACATACAGGGACAGAAGCCCCGAAGTTCCTGCTTCAAGAGGACACTGTTGCGAGGCAGGTCTTGGAAAGACACCCCTCCACCTCCCCGCCAAACCCCGGCACGGCTCAGCTCTGTCCCCCAGCCCCTTTGCAACCCTCAATCCTCCCCGCACACCTCCAACTTCCAGAGTCCACCCTGCAAGACGCAGCACCACCACCTCCCGAATTTGCTCCCAAACCCAGGGCTGGGGAGGGACTGGGAGATCTCGGGAAGAGGCAATGGTGGCTGGGGGGGAGGGGGCATCCCCCCCCCCTTACCTCTCTCCACGCATAGCACCGCAGCCAGCACAGCGAGCAGGAGCGCCTTCATGGTGCAGCGGTGGGGCCAGCGAGATGCGCAGGGCAGCTGGCTCCGCGCAGGGCTGGCGGCAGGGCCGGGCGCCGGGGGTGGGGAAAGGCCAGCGGCTCCGCCCCGGGGGCCGGCCCACGCCCCGCGCCGCCTCCCCCTACCACCTCCCCGGTCCCTCCTGGTTTCGTTTCCCCGCTCCGCAGAGCCGGGGCCGGGGAAGGGAGTGGGCCTGGTCCGTTGAGCGGCCGGGAGCTCTGCGGGAGCAGAGCCCGCTCTCCCCTGGCCTTCCCCCAAAGGCTTTTTCCATCCCCCTTTCGGGTCCCCTCTATTTACCTGATGGAAGAGACAGGAACAGGAGGGCTCCGGGCATACCGGACCCCACTCATGCACAGCCCTCTTCAAGTGCAACCCCCTGCATCCGTGACTCCCTTCACCCACGAAGACCTGCTGCGTTCCTACCTCCCTCCTCTCCTCCGTGCATCTTCATTCACAGACTCCCTGACTACACACAGCCCCCATACTTTCGCAACCATCCTCTGCGCACACACGCCCTGCGTGTGCAAGCCCCTGTGTGCAGGACTCCCTTCATGCATGGGTCTCCTGCATGCACAAGGCCCCTGCATCCAAGACCCAAGCATGAAGGAAACCAAATTCCTGAGCTGTTTACCAAAGCCTAAATGTGATTAGACATATAGGATTGGGAAGCTTGAAGGTATGAGGGCCCGGCAGCTGGGGTGGATGCCACCCTGGCTGGGTGGGGACAGCCTGGGCTGCTTGGCAGGACAGGTCTTCAGAGCTTAGGGCAGTCCACCAGAAAGGTTTGTTGGAGTGGCCCAAGTTCAGTAGGTCCCACAGAAATAGCTAAGTCCTCTAGGAAATGAGCGGCAGGGAAGGCATTGGGGGAGGGACCCTGTGAAGTTGGCTGTCGAGGAAGCCTGGGAATGGAGGAGACGGCTGGTGAGCCAGCAAGAAACAAGCAGGTTTGACAAACTCCGTATGCCACAGATGGGTTTAATTCTGCAGAATCAGCATTTCATGGCAAATACATTCGTCAGAAGAAATTCCAGCTCCTGCCTTGTCAGAGTGCATTCAGAGTCCTCTGCATGGAAGATAAATCTGTGCCTGCAAACCCCCACTTCCCTTTTCTCCCCTATGGCTCATTTTTATTTGTCATTGCCAGTTATTCTAGCAGGAACTGACTGCGAGCAGTGTGTTTCTGTGGTCTAATAGCTTCCACTGGAATAGGCTGCTGGGACTGTTTCATTCTCTGGTTTACAAATCAAATAATAAAAAACTGGGAAGTTTCAGCTTTGCGGTAGCCTGAGCAACCGTAATTCAGATACACTCACAAGACCCCTGTCTCATACAGACCAAGTTCAGGTTGTGCCTGTAAGAGTCAGTCTGGCTTTTTGTAGCCTACATGTGAGCAATCTCACAGCATTTATCTCTGCTTTGGGGTGCAGCACTTGAGATTTAATTCCTGGGTATCAGGAAGGCATAGCATGTTCCTTCAGCTCTCCTGTTCCTTTGGTGTCCTGTACACTTCCCTCATTCCCAAGAGCAGCGTACAAGGGCCTGCAGCTTTCTGGTTTTCTCCGTCCCACAAATTTAACATTATCAGTTCCACTGTTTCCTGAAGAGGCCCCATCCGCTGCCGGGAAGGAAGAGAGAGGACCTGAGTGACACAGGACACAGTTCACCACGGGATCTAGAGTCATCCCAATACTACTGAAATGGCTGGGTGGGGACAGCATTAATTACAGGATGGTGCAAACGGAAGAGGTGGGCAGAGAGACTGAGGACCAATTTGCTATGGTGGAAGAAGCACCAGGTAAGGAAGCCCTTCAGAAAGCTTTCTAGTCTAAGTCCATGTCTCCCACTTCCTTACCAAGGCTATGGTGTGGGAGAGCAGACTGCAAAGCTCAACAGAGTGACTGATGGCAGGCCTTTCTGTACCAGAGCAATGCACAGCAAAACGCTGCACCGAATGATCCAGCCTCTTGCAAGTTAGGGGGGTAAAGTCCAGCCGTAGGAATGTGGCCTGTGCTGGGGAAAGGTGGGCACAGGTACAAAAGCATGCTTAAGGGAAAAGGCTGTAAGGTAGCAGCTGAATTGTAAAGCAACCAGGTGACAGAGTAAATATTTAAAGGTTTGCTTGCATGCTGGGGAGGAATGGCTAGTCTTAAAATCAGGAAATTAAGACTATGGCAGCTCCCTTCACAGGTCAAGGGAGCAGGTTAGCAGAGATGGGTGGAATTACTAGGCCTGCAAGGCTTTGGTGCTGAACTGGCATTTTAGGAGTTTGAGCTTGAAATGTGGGCCCGCTAAGAGCTTGCTCAGCTTCTGTGGAGAGTTTCCTTCACCACCACGTTTCTCTTTCAGGGCTTGAGTGAGACTTCCTGAGCCTGGCTGGGGCTGTGCACGTGGGTCTCTGTGGGACACGTAAACCACAGTCAAGTTTGCAAATGAGGTGTTTCCCCAGTTAGTGGAGCAAAATTGGTTGATGGAGCTGAAAACGCCTTGCATAGATGCCACAGAAAGGAGACAAAGTCCTTTCTTTTCAATAGTTACATCGTTCTCTAGAGATGAGAAGTGTTCAGACTTCTCTTCTGCCAGAGAGGATAGGGACTGCTCTGTGGAAGAGTCCTGTCCAACCTGCCAAAGCTATCTCACTGTAAAACGTGGAGTATCAGTTTGGCAGAGCAGAGGACTGGGAGGACATGATCTGTTCTCTAGCCTGAAAGAGCAGGATCTCTTCAAGAACGATCTTGGATCATCCAAGGATGCTCCAGACACAGGTTTTTCATGGGTGAACCAAGCCACAGGTGCTTCTTTGAGCCTTCTTGCTGTCTATAGTGCCAAACAGTTCACTGTGCTCCGTCATCCTGACAGGCCACTCTCTGCTGCAGCCCACGGGGACAGACCTGAGATAGCTCTCAGTTAGCTACTGAGGTTCCTGAAAATGCGGGTACAAAACGAGGTACATCTTTGGGCTGCAGTATCTACTGGAATAGGACCTTCATCTGCCCACTTAAACTCCAACCTGCAGTCGCAATCAGGCTGTCAGATTTATGAACTTTCATTTCTGATTGACATCAACGTTTCTGTTTTCCTTCTCTCCCAGAGCCGTTAAGGTGAAAGTGGTTCACCAGCTGGTGCATGCTCAGTCAGTATCAGAGAAATTGGTATTCTCACACCTCCTCCTTCCAGAGTCTGCATGACTCACCCTCTGTCTTGCTTGTTTGTTCTAGGGTTTTGTCAGGAAAATAATTGTGAAACTTTAAGCAGGGGTCATTACTCAGGCAAAAAGCTAAGCTCTGATTGCTGCTGTGATCTCTCCACAGAGAGTTCCCCTGCAAATGGGCTCACGTTGTCATGCCCTGAGTGCACATTTAAGCCCAAGCCTGAGCGAGGACTATGCTGTAAGTATGCCTGTCTCCAGCTATCTCCTGGATGGACCTTTGGACCATCCAAACTTAGGTAGTTTGTCTCCAGCTCTGTTTTTGGCCCCATGTCCTAGATGGCCACTGGACTCAGGTTGTGACCTTGTCTCCAACCCTGTCTGCTGGATGGCCCTTGGCCTATGTAGTAGGTATACCTGCTTCCAGTCCTATCTCCATCTCCTGGGTGAACTTTGGATCCATGTGGTAGCCTTTTTTCCAGTCCTGGCCTCTTTTGAACCATCAATGAGGTTCTGCAGTGACTTGCCAAGGTTTCTGTGCCTGGGGGCATCTCCTCTCCCACAGCAGAGACCTCATCATCTGGTTGTTTTGGGGAGGGAAGAGGCATTTCAGGCCCTTCACCATCCCTTCCACCAAAAATGTGCCTCTCTTTAAATAAGGAATTCGCCAGGCTCCAGGGAAGCTGCACAAACCGTGCTGAAGGTATAGGCAAGGCTTGTGGAGATTTGTAGTAGAAATGTTGTATTTGGTAGAAAAGACATAGGAGCGGGAATGTGAAAGTGTGTGAAAGCACCTAGAAGAAACAGCAGAGCAAGGGTTAAAAGGAAAGGCATGTGTTGACTGCGCTGGAGCACCCTGTGCCTGACTTCATTCAAATGAAGAGGAGGAACAAACTGACCTCAGATAAGAGTCTCCAACAGATGAAGAACAGGGTGGGAGCCATAAAACACCCAGATAAAGAAAACAAAAGAACTGGGAGATTCAGGAATTTCACCTAAAAGGGGCAAAATAAAAGAGAAAGGGAGGCGTCATCCTCTCTCTAAAGGCTGTAAAAGGCAAATCCAAAATCGGTTGTGCTCTGCCAAGAGCCTCAGAGGCATGATGGGAACTGCATAGCTGTCATCTCTTGGCTATCTGTGGCATAGAAGTGACAGTGGCCAGATCTGGGCACACACATGTTGGTGCTTGTGAGACAGTGATCAAATTAAATCTGTAAGGATGAGTGTGAAAGGGCAAAATCAGCTTGCTTAGAGATTTTGTATGATAAAAATGCTTTCTTCTCCTGGACGATCTTGCAGTGAGTTTTATTACACTAATTTCCTGTAGACTGCAACAGGGAGTTTCTTGTTCCCAGGAGCAATGTCTGCACATTATCTAATTGCTGATTAACATCTAATGCTGGAGCAGGCCCTGGACCTGGAAGCAGGTAACAGATGAGCTATTGTGAGCACTGGGCACAGAGCCAGTGCCTATTTCCTGACCCTCCTGGACCAAGGAAGACTGAACCCCTGTCACCCGCATACATGATGCCAATGCTTTGTGTGGTGCTTAGGGATTCGCCTAGGTGAGAAATCAGCTGAAAGAGGAGAAAACCATATGTCATTCGTCTTATGCAGAGCTGTCTCTCCACTCACTGGCTCAACACATCTATTTCTTTTGCTGTTGACTGTGATCCTGGGAACCCTGAAGGTATTCTGGAAGTTGAACCTCCTTTGAAGTAAAGTTCCTACATGATGTCAATGGAAGAGCATCTTTGGGTCACCTTTGCTGCTAGACATTGGTGTGTATTTGGCTTTGAGCAACTTGATCTAATGGCAGGTATCCCTGCCCATGGCAGTGAGGTTGGAACTAGATGATGTTTAAGGTCCCTTCCAACCCAAACCATTCTATGATTCTATGATGATAAAGCAAAGTCAAGCCTGAACACCATAATTCTGCTCTAGTGAGGGAAATTAGCACCCACAACGGATACATAGGAACGACAGAAAGATGGAGAGGATCAGGAGAAGCAACTGAGTTTATTCTCCAGCCCCAGTGGAGACACCAATGAGATGCTGAGGACCGTATTTTTCTGTCATGCTTTGATGCATCTTGATAATGATGCTCAAGCGGCTGATGCTGGAGGCAGTTCTCCCAGCAATAGTCTCCAACTCTTCACTATCCATTAGGCGCTAGGAAACCTTTTTGATACTATCTAACAGCTCCTTTGCTGCTATGTGAAACCTAAAGCAAAAAAGTGGGGAGAATGGAGCAGCCCAGGCCTTTCTTTTGGAGAAGAAACTGGAAGGATCTCATCCCATCACACTCCAGTTTACACTTCCCAGTGTGATGTGTAAGACTTTTCAATGGACTGCAGAGTTCCAACAAGGCCTCCTTCTTTTTCATAATTTTTTATGAACTTAGGTTTGTCAAACTTGGGTTTGACACATGTTAAGCTTGTGATCTGTTATAACACCCACAGCAACTTCTTTTTCTGCCAGATTGCTGCAAGGGAGATTTCCTCATCCCGTATTTGTGCGGATGACGGGTCCACACTAACTGTAGAGCTTTGTGCTTGTCCTTCCTAAATTGCATCCTCTTTCTCAGGGTACCGCTTCAATTTATCAGAGTCACACAGAATTCTCCTATTTGCAGAGTTTGTCTCCCAGTTTGTCACCTGCAAGCTCAATGAACTTATTCTCTAATCCATCATTCAAACCACTAATTAAAACATTGCATCATACCAGAGCCAAGGCAAGCCACAGAGGACCCTGTTTAATAGATCATTCCAGTTTGACAGCAAACTGTTGACAGTTATTTGCGCATGATTTTAGCTAGACTGTGTTTTTTTAGTTTGCTTATGAGACTGTCATGTGATACAGTGCCAAAAGCTTTATTAACACTAAGCTATGTGACAGGTACCACTTTTAGCCAAACTATAGATTTTGCCATCTTGTCACAGGTGGGAACAACACCCATCTGTCACAAAGCTCTTGCTGTTCATCCCCATCTCCTTGATAGCCCCTACACCGTTGCAAATTGTTTGATGATTTATTTCAGAGGTTTTTCCAAGACTGGGCTCTGGGTTGACTGCTCTGTATGTCCCTGAAGTCTCCCCCCATCCCCTTTATAATGATGGATGCTGAGTTTGGTGGTATCCAGTCTTCTGAAATACCCAGAGTTCCCTATTGTGAAGAAGCAGGAGCAGGTGAAACAGGCTGGGTTTGGTAGCTATGATGGATACCAAAGATTTCTTTTCCCAATGCCTCTGTGCCTGGACACCACTTAGTTTGGCTGATACCCCTCACTGACTTGCATATTCATATTGAAAACACCACCTTTTATTTGCTTAAACCTGTGCTCTGCTTCATTTTAATGTTCTTGCTTTTGATGTGTTAGCTGGCTAATCCATGTTAATCTCATGAACATCTGCAGCAGCAAAATGGCTGTTAGTCTTGTGTTAGATGTGGTTAGTGTCTCCACACCTATCTTCCCTTTTACTCTGCACGTACTGCAGGCTGGAAGCAAAAACATATCTCCTGCTCTGGGTGTGCAACTCAAAGTTGTTGTGAGATTGCAAAACAAATTCTACACTGAAGTGGCACCTCCAGCCATCACCTGGATGTCTTCTTCCAGCAAGCACAGCTAAGCCTGGAGAGCACCACCAACCAAACGTCACACTGCAGATTCCTTTGAAAAGGCAAATGTGACTGATTCTTCCCATGGAGGAAGAGGAGACTTGGCTGTCTGTGCCTAAACTTCTGGGCCACAGGAGCCCTGATCTTCTACCTGTACCTTCCTCCAGCCCAGGGAAGGCAGGTACCGGCGTGGAAGGGAAGCTGTGACCTTGTCATTAGCCAGACCAAAATGTACCCCATTTCTCACCCCCAACCAAGAAGGACAGCTTTTAAGTGTCCCTCTTCCTTCTTTATTTGAAAGGGTTTCAGTGATTTCCCACTCAGAGCATCAGCTCTGATAAAGTCCATTCATAAATCCTACCCCCATACTCACTTTTCAGAGACCTTCAGCTCGTCATTCACAACTGTGGGCTTTCAGTCCAGAAACCAGGTGGGTGGTGGTATGACTGACAAGGCAACCAGAAAATCCTTTTAAACACAGTGAAAACCTTAAGGTGCTTCACCTGCGAAGGATCAGTCAGTGTAATCCTGGTATGGTCAGGTGCTCTGGAATCCAGAAATTTCAAGAAAAGAAAGGGTTCCTCTAAATTTGTAGAGAAGGAGACCTAGGAACCCCTCTGTCCATTTGGGTGCTATCAGCAGGCAGCACTTAAACTGGTGTGGTGAAGAGGAGAGGAAGAGCTAGGAAGGCAATAAGGGCCTGCAAGGGGGCACGATGCATGCAGAAATCTGCTGGCAGGAGAAAGTCCCTGTAAGCAGAACCAAGCAGAAGTGGAAGCCCACAAAAGGGAGTCCTCAGTAGTGGTTGCTGGGCTCAGCTGGGCTCTGAGGGGACCACCTCTCCCTCCAGACCCTGCAGCGACTCACACTCCGTTGCTCTAAAAAAAGATCTGGATGAGATTTGCTCTTCCTCCTTCGCTCTGCCCATCCTGGTCCCCCGCACGCCACCAGCCTCAGTGGACTTATCTCAACCCTTGACTCCTTCCGTCCCCGCCAGCTGGTCTCACCCGCCAGGTCTTTGCCTTCTCACATCCAGTGAAACTGGTTGAGATATAAATTGCTCCTTCTGCTTCCTCTTTACTGTGCCAACTTGCCTGGCGGTAAGGACAGTAATGGCTTTGGCCCGGAGCCCAACTTTCCTGGAGTTTTTTGAAAGCCTCTGATGTCTCACAGGGAAGAAGTGTCTTCCCTCTGTGCGGGGTATTCATGGAGCGCATGCTCATGGATGCAGCACAGCCACCACAGCCCCTACCAGTGCCGCCAGCCCCTGCCCTTAGCAGCTGGACATCTCTTCCTTCCTTTTGGTTTAAAAAGTCTGTCCCTCCCCCTTTTCCATCATAGCTTTCCTTCCCTTTTTCAGTCGTCTTTAGTGAGAGAAAATTAACAGCATGTTCTGCTGGCCAGTTCACATTTGGCCCTCTTGACATCTGTCATCCCTGGGCATTGCTCACCAGTATGCTCGGATCAACAGGCGTCAGCATCTTCTTGTCGCTGCCCAGCACTGTGGTGTCACCTCCTTCGTTTGCTTGGTTTCCCTCCTGTCCATTAAACAAAATGTTTAAAACCAGGAATCGGGCTTCAGAGTTCACAGTGCAAAACATGAGGTTATGAGGCATCTTTGGCTGATCATCCTCTCGAGAAACCGGTTGCTTTGTAATCCAGGCAGTGTGAAACATCTCAAAAACGTGCATCCTTCCACATGTGCAACCAAAACACAGCAGACTTCCAAGGAAACGCTTCAGACAAACCGAAGATCTCATTTAACAATCAAATAAAACATCTCATCCAAAAAAATAAAACCTTGAATTGTTTAGATGAGCTCTGGTTTTCCCCAGAACACAGCTGAGCTAGCGATGCTGCTAACTCTTTTTTTTTTGTTGTTTTCCAGAGAAGTGAGCTTGCAACAGGGGCTATAACCAGGAAGCTCGGGGCTGTTTGTGTTAGTCTCTGGCTGCCTGCCCTTCTTCTTCTCTGTAGACACCCCCAGGCCTCCTACAGAGCTTTTCTGTCTCCCCTCAGCTGCAGCTCTCGTAGGGAGAGGAGGGAACAGAGGGCCTGGAGTGCAAAACCAAACAAAGCCCAGCACAATCAGTCGTTTCTATGCCAAGAACATGGTTTTGTAGAAACCATCTCACAATCTCTAAACGACTGGAGGTGGCAAAAAATGTCAGGTTGATTTGGCCCTTGTTGTGGCTTAACCCCAGCCGGCAACTCAGCACCACCCAGCCGCTCGCTCACTCCCCTGCAGTGGGAAGGAGGAGAGAATCGGAAGAGTAGAAGTGAGAAAACTCATGGGTTGAGATAAAGAGACTTTAAAAGGTAAAGCAAAAGCTGCGCATGCAAGCAAAGCAAAACAAGGAATTCATTCCCTACTTCCCATCGGCAGACAGATGTTCAGCCATCTCCAGGAAAGCAGGGCTCCATCACACGTAACGGTGACTTAGGAAGACAAACGCCATAACTCCAAATGTCCCCCCACTTCCTTCTTCTTCTCCCAGCTTCATATGATGAACATGACGTCATATGATATGGAATATCCCCTTGGTCAGCTGGGGTCAGCTGTCCCAGCTGTGGCCCCTCCCAACTCTTTGTGCACCCCCAGCCTCCTCGCTGGTGGGGTGGGGTGAGAAGCAGAAAAGACCTTGACTCTGTGTAAGCACTGCTCAGCAGTAATGAAAATATCCCTGTATTATCAACACTTTCCAGCACAAATCCAAAACATAGCCCCATACTAGCTGCTATAAAGAAAATTAACTCTACCCCAGCCAAAACCGGCACTTTTTCCACCCCTTATTCCGTACCATTTACATCATGCTCAGGTACCACACTATCCAGTACAACCTTATTAACCACCACCCCCCTTCCCATCCTTTGATATAATACACAGATACCATTCCCTTAGGCTATAGACCACCCCTCTAAAATGTCTTTAAAATGTCCACAAAAGTTCACACTGAGTTCATTTAGTCCATGCCTTTGGGCTCCATCTGTGATGGTGGTCGCTCAGGACAGGAGAGGTGGTGTGTTGCGTGGAGTTATTGGGCACCAAAGCCAGCTCAGGTCGGGTCACTGCTGCACTTGCACTGCTTCTTGTGAAGCTTGTCCTCCATTGGTTCAGGTGGTTCCTGCTGTGATAATTCCCATAATATGCAACTCAAATCGTGGGTTACAACAATTTAAAGGTATTTCCATTACAATCTCCACCTCTGGTCCCTTTGGGCCAGGTTCTAGGGTTTAACATTGCAATGAACTCCTTCCCCTGCCCCTGCTCTGGCTTGGACTTATCCACAGGCTGCAGTCCCTTAGGGTTGTACCTGCTCCAAGCGGAGCCTTACCTATGAGCCACAGTATCTCCAGGGGTATACCTGCTGCGACAGCCACAGTCGCTTCGAGGTGCACCTGTTCCAGTGTGGCCTTCTCCATGGGCCACAATGCCTTCAGAGATATACCTGCTCCAGCATGGCCTCGCCCACAGCCGCAGTCCTTTCAGAAGTAAACTTGCTCCAGCATGGCCTTACTCATGGCTACAGTCCCTCCAGGGGCATACCTGCTCTATTGTGGGCTTATCCATTGCCACACGCTTTGAGGCGCTCCAGCATGACCTCATGCACAGCCATTGATACTTCAAGGTGTACCTGCTGCAGCATGGACTTATCCACAGTCACAGATGCTTCGAGGTGTACCTTCTCCAGCGTGGACTTATCCTTGGGCTACAATCCCTTCAGAAGTACACCTGCTGCGGCACAGACATAACCACGGCCACGGACGCTTCAAGATGTACCTGTTCTGGCGTGGGCTTATCCACGGCCACAGATGCTTCGGGGTGTCCTGCTCCCACGTGGACTCATCCACAGGTCACAGTCCCTTCAACTCAAGATCTCACTGGAGTTCCAGCCTGTCCAGTACAGCAGCACAGAAACAGCAGCAATGCCCTGTTGTTAACATGGCCATTGCTGTTATCAAAGTGTTCCCAGGCACAGCAGAGTAAGATGATAAGCAGTACAGCAGTACAGCAAGCAGCGAGAGCAAAAAGCAGCCACTAACGAACCCTAGACTCTAATATACAGTAAGGCAAGCAAGCCCGGTGGAAAGCATAGAAGCCTGCTCATTAATAGCTAAACAGCAGTAAGAGCTATAAATTAAATCTAGCACATTCCAATCAAACCTGTTGTTATCTTGAATGCTTCAAGCCCCACGTTGGGCGCCAAAAAGGACTGTAGTGGTTTAACCCCAGCCGGCAACTAAGCACCACACAGCCGCTCGCTCACTCCCCCTTGATGGTATGGGGGAGAGAATTGGAAGAGTAAAAGTGAGAATACTCGTGGGTTGAGATAAAGACAGTTTAATAGGTAAAGCAAAAGCCACACACATAAGCAAAGCAAAACAAGGAATTCATTCACTGCTTCCCATCGGCAGGCAGGAAATCTCCAGGAAAGCAGGGCTCCATCACACCTAGCCATTACTTGGGAAGACAAACGCCATAACTCTGAATTTTCCTCCCTTCCTTCTTCTTCCCCCAGCTTTATATGCTGAGCATGGCATCATATGGTGTGGGATATCCCTTTGGTCAGTTGGGGTCAGTTGTCCCAGCTGTGTCCCCTCCCAGCTTCTTGTGCACCCTGAGGCTCCTCTCTGGTGGGGTGGTGTGAGAAGCAGAAAAGCCTTGCCTCTCTGTAAGCACTGCTCAGCAGTAATGAAAACATCCCTGTATTACCAACACTGTTTCCAGCACAAATTCAAAACATAGCCCCATACTAGCTACTGTGAAAAAAATTAACTCTACCCCAGCCAAAACCAGCACAGTCCTGCAACAAAAGAGGGAAATGGATATGGGGACATCTTTTTTCCCAGCTGGACGAGGTCCACGAGGAGGCAGCGTGCAGACAGTTCGAGCGCAGTGCTCACCATGCTGCCCCCTCTTCCCTCTTCCCTCCCATCTCCCCGCTGGTGCCCTGCTGCTGCCTTTCCTCTCTCAGCCACATTTGCTCCTCTCTGCCTTTTCCCCAAGCTAAGCCAACACATCGGACCTGGGCGATAAAGGGTGCTCATTTCAAAATGTGATACCCCTACAAGAGAAAAGATCCAGAGGAGCCAGAAATTGTTCCCCACCGAGGCTGGAGGAATGTCCAAAATCTGCCAGAAATAAGCTTTACCTCTACTTAGTTGTTTATGAACTGCTTGACTGATATGTGATAACCAACTTACTGTGAACAGAAGATACTGAACATCCCCTCTGTGCTGACATAAGTATTGAGCTATTACCTGTGTTTCAGGCAGGGTGGGTTGTTATTCCTTGCCGTGCTTTGAAACTCAAAGAGACAAAAATATATCTTCAAGGATCTCTTCAGAGCTGTAACGATTTGAAGCCTGAACTTGTCAAAAGGGCTGTCTTTTATGTGTTTTCTTAGGTGACTTGAATGTCTGGGGACACTTAGGATTCAAGTAGGCTTAGGAAATCAATGGGAGTTCAGCACCTAACTTATTTAGACTCTCTCGAAAATCCCAGGGGAAGCTCAGCCGCAAAGCACGACTCTTCGAGAGCAGTAATTATCCCAGAGCAACACACCTTTATTTCAGACAACAATGCCATCATGGGGAGCTTTTCCTAACCCATCACAGTCCACATGCAAAGATGTAAGTGATACCAGCTAGGACACCCAGGGACATCACTCCATAGCTGCTTTGCTTGCTGCTGACCCCATTCACATTGCATAATGGCTTCTCACAGCAGGACACCCTCTGATAGGTTTGGTTTTGTTGCTGACTTGTTGCTGGACACGTTGGAGAACACATCTTAGAGATGATATATTTAGGCTTGTTGGGCTCTAATACAGGAGAGGGGAGAAAAAAAGAAAGAGTAGAATGTAAGAATCATTGTTAAAATTTTTTGCTGGCTAAATCTGCATTGGTGAATAAAAGGTGGCCAGGGACTAGTCCCCAAAGCAAATATGTCCTCTGCTCAGGACTAGCAACAGTCTGGCCATGTCCACACTGCTGCAACATGATGCTGGTCTTCTTTGGGCTTCATGTTTCGTCTGTCCCTAAAGTGGAATTAGCATGTGTGGGTGGCTTTCAGTTCAAGCTGCCTGACGCAATGCTCAGGCTGGGTTGCTGCCCACCAGGGCGGTTTTCCTACAGCATAAAACCAGGGGGAATGTATTGTATGACCTGAGATTTGGTCTGAGAGCACATGGAGGTGTGTTTGAGGGTGCAGAGCCCCAAGGACAGACCTGAAGGATTGTGCATGGCAGAGGGAGTCAGCCGTGGTGCAGTTTTGCCCAAACATTTTTGAAAACAGCCCTGGGAGTGAGTATCGCCATAGCAAGAGCTAGTTGGAGCAGTCAATGCAAAGCTGGGGGAGCTAACCATGAAGCAGTGCACACAACCCCAAGCTTGAGTTCACTCTCTGGTGCTGCTATATATGTATTTTCAGCATTTCCCCAACTCCTGGTAACAATCTCAGGTATGTATCGACATTGCAGTGACTGCAATGGCAAGCAACAAGGTCAGTGTTTTCTAAGAGTTGGTGATAGGGGCTATTGTTCCCTTACGTGGCCGTGACTGGGATGAAAGCCCATTCCTGGGACTGCTCTTCTACAACACAAACAAGATGTTGCTCAGAAACATACTTGTTCCAACGTTGTTACGGACAGTCACGCAGTATTTGTCTTCCTTTGCGCACATGGAAATGGTCAAACAGTTCTTGTTGGACTCCTGTTCTTGGCACACGTAGCACATAAATGGGTAAGCTGGGGGGGGAAAAAAAGCACATTACATGGTTTAGGAACCACAATGCCTACAATCCAGATATCTCCATTTTCCTCGTTATAGCCTGATGAATGCTTGTGTGTGAATGGCCCGTGACTTTCTTTATCCCTTGACCCGTGGCAGCAATGTTAAATCCCTCTCTGTCTCATATGTCTCAGACTGTGAAGTGTTATCGATCTGTTTGCAATCTCTGGCAGCAGTAGATGTGAGTGGAATTCAAGGATTTGGGGTCTTTTATGATGGAGATTATTGCTGAGCAATAGCTTCTCTGTCCTCAGAGCTCTGCCATGTGAATTGCCAATTACTGCTCGGTCGCTTCTCCTGGGCAAGCCTAGGCAGGGCTTGCAAGGGAGAACTTGAGGTTGCCTGGAGCATTTCGAGGCGGTGGACAATGCCCAGTGTCCTACTTCCCTTTCATCTGGCTGGGACACTACTGTCACGTATCCTTTCTTGTGGTTGAACGCCACTAACTGAACTGGCCTAACCTCAGTCCTAGGAAGTCTGACGAGAGTAGTCAGATTCTCTGTCGAACTTCTGCGTGCTACTGTAAGATAGAGAATAAATGGGAAGTCTTAACCAAAAGTATGGTTTAACGGGTAAACACAGATTTGGTGGGATAATTCATACATCTATAATACAGATACAGAAGATGACTGGCAGGAAGGGCAGGCAGCGACGAGCTGTTTTTGTCAAGAATGTACCGCTTGCCTTCAAATCCAGAAGGTGGTAGGTAGACCTCTGGAAAGCCTCTGTAAAGTAATGATAAAAAGGAAGAAGAGCAAAAACACAGTCTGGATGAGAAACCACACCAAAGTGCCTGCAGAACACTCCCCAGCTAGGCAGATTAATTGATTTATAGGTTTTATGGTGGTGGTGGGGTTCTGAGCTTGTGAAATCACCCAGAGCGAAGTATGTGGTTTTGTGTGTAGGCAAGGGGATGAGGTACTTTAAAAACACAGACATTTTTTGAAAGGGAAGCAAATACAGTGCAGAATGCTTGTTAAGTTCCGGGTAAGTCTGGGGACAGCCTGTCAGTATGGAAAGGGCAGAAAGCAACTAGAGGACACGTTCGTGTGAGTGCAGTTTTGCCCGATAAGAAGTTCGCAGTAAGAAAGTGGAAGGGCAATGTAGGTCAGAGAGACCATTAAATGAGAAGTTCCTGATGGAAGGGAAGGGAAGGAAAAAGTTACCGACTGTTGATGCTGAGAGGGCCGTAACACTGTGTAGCTTTTTTGCTTCATTCATCACTAAAAAAGATGAATCTTCATGTACAGGGTAGGGGAGATGCAATAAGGTTTTACCAAAATTTTTGGCACGATCTTGAATGACATTGTTATGAGCAAGCCCAGGAAACACAAACTAATGAAAATGCAACAGAATGAGTGCAAAGCCAAACATGAAAACACCCTCACAGGGTAGTTCGCAATGGTTATTGGTCAAATCAATTGGAGCAATGCAACTCATAAGGTTCTCCAGAGCTCTGCTGTGGGCTCAGGTCTATTCAGCATCATAACTAGTGACAGTAGGGATGTGATAGAGGATGCACATCACATTTTCAGATGATGCCAAGGACAAAATAGCTGAAAACATACAGTAAGTGGAGTTCTAAGTGATTTTGACAGATAGATGTAATAAAAGAATGAAAAAAAAGAATGGATGCAGTTCAATAAAGAGAAATATATTACACTAAGATAAAAAATAGCCACTTAAATGTAGCATGAGGAACAACTGGTTGAGTTACAATTAAGGACTGCAGTGTAAACAGAAGGAGTCAACCATGTCAGATTACAGTGATGAAAACAAATGTCACTCAAGGGAACACAGGCAGCAATGTCATGTGCAAGATATGCAAAGTGGCCTTTCCACTCTGGCAAGGCATCAGCTGGAACACCAATGACCAAATCTGTCTGTGGCACTCCAAAAACTATGCAAAGCATTTGGAGAGACACCAGAGGAGAGGGAGGACAAATGGTCGGAGATCTTGAAAAGATGACCTCAGAGCAAATCATAGAATCATGGAATACCAGGTTGGAAGGGACCTCAAGGATCATCTGGTCCAACCTTACTAGCACAATCTAGACGAGATGGCCCAGCACCACGTCCAGCTGAGTCTTAAGCATGTTCAGCATAGCAGAGTCAACCACTTCCCTGGGGACATTATTCCAATGGTTGACTCTTCTCAGTGTGAAAAATTACCTCTCATGTCCAATCGGAATCTCCCTGGGAGTAACTTGTACCCGTTATCCCTTGTCCTCACCATGGGACTCCTGGTAAAAAGGGAGTCTCCATCTGCTTTGTAGCTCCCCTTTAAGTACTGGTACATGGTGATGAGATCACATCTAAGCCTCCTTTTCTCAAGGCTGAACAAGTCCAGCTCTCTCAGCCTATCCTCACACGGCAGGCTTCAGACCCTTGATCATCTTGGTGGCCCTTCTCTGGACCCCCTCCAGCCTGACCACATCTTTTTTGTATAACGGGGACCAGACCTGTACACAGTATTCCAGGTGTGGCCTGACAAGTGCCGAGTAGAGTGGGATAATGACTTCTTTATCTCTGCTGGTGATGCCCTTTTGGATGCAGCCCAGCCTCCTCTTCACCTTCTCGGCCGCAGCAGCACCCTGTTCACTCATGTTGAGCTTCCTGTCCACCAGGACCCCCAGGTCCCTCTCCACGGAGCTGCTCTCCAGCCAGGTGGATCCCAGTGTGAGCTGCACTCCTGGATTATGTTTTCCCAGGTGCAAGACCTTACACTTGTCCTTGTTAAACTTCATAAGGTTCTCGTTAGCCCACTCTTCCAGCCTATCCAGATCTTCCTGCAGGGTGGCTCTCCCTTCCAGAGTGTCTACTTCCCCACTCAGTTTGGTATCATCTGCAAACTTCATCAGGCTACACTTGATCCCGTTATCCAGGTCAGTTATGAAGATATTGAATAGCGCTGGGCCCAATATCGATCCCTGGGGGACCCCACTTGTGATGGGTTGCCAGTTTGAAAAAGAGCCATTTACCACCACCCTTTGGGTGCAGCCCGTCAGCCAATTCCTCACCCACTGCACAGATCACTTGTCCAGGCCATAACGCATCAGGTTCTCCAGGAGGAGGCCCTGGGGAACTGTATTGAAGGCCTTGGAGAAGTCCAAGTGGACAACGTCGACTGCTCATCCCATGTCAACCGAACAGGTCACTTTGTCATAGAAGGCCACCAGATTTGTCAGGCACGATCTGCCTTTTGTGAAGCCGTGTTGGCTTTTCCCAATCACGTGCTTCATTTGGCTCGTGATGGCCCCCAGGAGGATCCATTCCATGTCTTTCCTGGGGATTGAAGTAAGACTGATGGGCCTATAATTACCCGGATCCTCCCTTGAGCTTTTCTTGTAGATAGGGGTAACATTTGCCTTCCTCCAGTCCTGTGGGACATCCCCCGATCTCCACGACTTCTCAAAGATTATAGAGAGTGGCCCTGCAATGACATCAGCCTGCTCTCTCAACACCCTCGGGTGGATGGCATCAGGGCCCATCGATTTGTAGGGGTCAGGCTCCTGTTGACCCCTACATAATAATTCACATACATACATACTAACTCCTTCATCACTGATGGTGGGTCTATGTTTGGATCCTCCTGGATTTTTGTTCCCAATGCCTGGGATCCAACAGTGTAGCAAAGGTTGGAAGCATTTAGTTTGTTTATTAACAATGAGAAAATGCTGAGGAAAGACACAGTAACAGTCTTTATGCAAGCAAAAAGAAGCTGCAAAGAAGAGAGTAAGAAACTGTTCTACACATGCATTGGTGAAAACACAGGAAAACTGTACAAAAAGAGATGTTAAGAGATATTAAGACTAACTTTCTAAAAGGATGAGAGTCTGAGCAATTCCGGGCTGTAGAATCTTCTTTGCTGAAAACTTTCAAGGCCACATTAGACAAATATCTGCCTGGTTTGGTCCAGTATTGGAGCAAGGAAAAGGATCATGACCTTTTAAGATTTCTTCTGGACATAATATATCTATAACAGTGAGTTCATGGATGCAAATGGCAACAGACCCTCTTTGGTGGGCTGAGAGATCAACACTTTTGATCAAAAGTTGCTTATTAGGGTCTTGAATGGGACCCCAGGTACATGAGAAGGATTAAATAACAGTTATCTCCAAGTTTTCCTCTGTCCCTGTATTAGGCCAGAAAGCTGCAATCTCTTACTCTTCAATGTGAAAGCCTTGATATTAGAATTCCTAGCTTTCTCCAATCTAGACTGGGCTACAGAAAGGTGCTGTATAAAAGACTGTCCTTAAGCCCATTTGGAAGCTGATGCCAATATAAAACGTCATCAGCCTACTACAGCAATAATGTGTCCCACCATGAATGTGTGCTGCCAGAGTCTTGGATCTCTATTAGCTTTCCACTTCATCCTGAGTAACACTGAGGGTGTTGCCTTTGTAATTACTCTCCTCTGTCCATGTTGTGTCACTGCATTCAGGAATTATGGGTACAAAATCCTTTCTTTTTTTAGAATTGAATACTCCTTTTCCCACCCCAAAACTGCCCAAAGCTTCTGATATTCCAGGCATGCTGCAG
Source organism: Platalea leucorodia (assembly GCF_965183815.1). Classification (NCBI taxonomy): domain Eukaryota; kingdom Metazoa; phylum Chordata; class Aves; order Pelecaniformes; family Threskiornithidae; genus Platalea; species Platalea leucorodia. The sequence continues at coordinate 2,109,903 of NC_138823.1, read as the reverse complement.
AACCATCTGTCCAAAAAATGTAGGAGTAGGGAGTTGATACATCAGAGCAAGAATTAATTAGATACCTCTTTCTCAACCCCTGCTAGATATGTATCATGGTTTCTGGGAAACCATCAAGCGTGGGGGAAATATTGGCAATCTGGTCATTATTCCTACGTGCAAGTAGAGAGGTAGCAACACGTGCGTATCAGTCCCAGAAGGAGGACACACATTCAGAGTACCTCAGACTTCCCTTTGCGAGAAGGATGCCTCTAGCATGACATATGCATGGAAAAGCTCTTTCACTTCTACCTCTGATTTAATCTATTAAAATTCTTATTGGTGCATTTCCTAGGGAGCAAGACACATCGCAAACCACGTGGCTCGCTCCAATGGAGGAAGCAGCAGTAATGAAAAGTCTGTAAAATACTCAAAAACTGACATGGATAAAAAAAAAATATGTTTTTTTTATGCTTTCTGGCACTTCTAACTTGCATCATTTGGGAAGATGCCATAGACCACTGCATGGATATAACCTGGCATCCAGCACCATACAATTAGAGCGCTATCACTCAGTACTGCCGGCTGGAAAGAAGAATTAGTTTATTAGGATCCTATTTCTGCAGCAAATTGTTAATCAAGGTGCAAAAGGAAGTTGGTAGCAGCATGGCTGCAACGTTGCAATACTGCAAAGTTGACGACAGCCCTCTAAATTTTTGCCACACGAAAAGTTTTCACCATCTTCTCTATAAGCCTTATCTTAACTAGTAGCAGCTTTAGAGGCTCACCTTGCTCCACGCACAGGACAGCAGCCAGCAAGGTGACAAGAGAAGTCTTCATCTCCACCAGATCCTCTCAGCCGCACTGGAAAGATGTTTGGAAGGCAGGTTATATACCTTTTGAATGGCAGCAGTTTTACAGGTTCCAGATGGCTCACCAGTGGACATGAACTCAGTCCAAGGGTGTGTAACGTGCATGTGGGAGTTCTCCATGCTGGAGCCCATGGAACAGGCTGGCACCTTGGGGAAAAGTCCTTTCAGCAACACATTTCTTGCTCTTCGGGTTGTACGAGTGACAGGAAATGAAGATCTGCTCTCTTCTCCTCCGAGTGTCTTCCTTTCCTTCCTCCCAGCAGAAGCAGCCGCTGCAGTGATGAAATAGCGGAGCCTGGAGGCATGGGGAGATAGTCCTAGCAGTGCATTTTTCTAATCCCTTTGGATAGTCAGTGCGTGACGTACCAGGGTTCATACCGTTCATTTTCTTTAATTATTCCACAGTACCAGAAGCTCAGACTCTCTCAACTGGCCTACGCTGGTTTACCTCCAATAAAATCAGTGTATTTTACGCTAGGTGAAATTAGCTAATATTAGTTAAACAGAAGGTTTTCCTCAAATTTTCATGTCAGTCTTCATTTCTTTATCGATTTTACATTACCTGTAGTTAATCCCTCTGCTTGCTCCTCTCTTGGTTGTAATTCTCAAATACCTTATACACTTTTTATTTAAGGAAGTTTTGCTTTTCCTTCAGGGATCCTTTGGAGGGTCTGCTTTTCTCCACGCCCAACAGTTTCTGGAAATCAGACCTCCATTTATGATACCACAAATTGGCATCCTGGAATTGCTGCTCTACTTTGAAAAAACCCATCTCTCAAACTGTCTCTTTTTCAATCTCTCCTCTTAAATCAATCCCTTTTCTTCTATTCCTCTCTGTTGCTCTCCTCTGAATTTCTTAAAATCTGTTTCTGACATTCTGGGAAATAGATCCTAATACAAGATGCAGCTTGTAAAAACTCAAGCTACCATCTCAACAGAGCTTCTTCCAAAGTGAGATTAGTCCTGGGCATCAGGTAGCAGAATGTACAAAAGAAAAAATTGCCAAACTCCCCTTTTGCTGGCAATTATGGAATAACTTAACAGGCAGTTCCTCAGAAGTAGCTGTCAGTAGGGTACTTTTGTCTAATATGAATCGTTCCAACACCGGATGATTTCCTTCTCTGTGTGAGTTCCTGATACTTTTCAGGCTCTCTTAAAGTGTTCCTAGAATGACATCATCAGGTGGTGAATTCCAGAGTTATTCAAGCCCGATGACAAAACAGACATGCCCGCTCTTGATTTTGGAGGTTTGTGAGGTCAGCAGGGTACATGCTGGTGATGATCAAATCAAGACTTCTGCTTTGCAGAGAGCAATTCGGTTTACTGCCCAAGAGTGTTATCACCAGGTTGTTCTTTATAATTAGTGGGTGTGTCTTCTTGCTGATGTTTTGCAATGAGTGTAAAAGGAAGCAACCATTTTTTCCTTGTTGGTCCTATTAGTTATCCCCTAGACTTCTGTTATGTATATTCCTTTTCCCTTCCTCCGTGAATGAAAGAATGCTGTAATTATTGCCATATCCACCCTCACATTGACTTTGCTAACATCCATTTGTTTCTACATGAACCCTCATGTGATAGGATGTTGGCTCAGTCCTTTCATCAGGCCTCCTCAAGTCAGCTTTGAAAGAGTGGTGAGGCTAAGTCATCCCCAGCACTGCCAACTAAGGAGAGAAATTTGAGTAGGAAACAAGTTCTTCTATGTCAAACAGTTATCTGGGAGCTGTCCCCAGGACATTAATGTCTTTGTTAGTACGTAGATGTACTGCAACTCTGGAGAATGCCCTCTTCCCAGCTTCTGGAGAGCAGTAATTTTGCAGCACAGTGACTGGGTTGCAGCAATTCCTTCTTTCTCAAGAGGACAGATGACGAAACTCAGTGCAGTCAGAGGCAACGCTTAAGCAGCCAACGTGGGGAGGGTGTCTCCTGCTGCTTGGCATCACAGCCTTCAGCCTGGAGGAGGGCCTGGAGCAGGCCAGCCAGCGACACCAAGTGAGAACTAAGGTTGAGAAAGACTGCAAAAAATGCAAGGAAGATGAGTCACCTCTGTAGAATAACCTCATCGCTACTCATTCAGGAAAACTAAAATGGACCTCAAAAATGGAGCCATGAGTTGGCTCTATGACAAGAAAGCAGAAGTTAATTTTGAAAAAGGGATGCTTTTGTCACTTTCCATGGCTTCCAGAAGCTTTTTAGACCTAGTGAAGACCTTGCTTTGATCTTTTGCATCTGTCTTGTCTCTTGCTTTGTCATTGATTCACTGGGTGTTAATCGGATCTGGGCAAACAAGCAGAGAGAAAGGGAAGAAATTTCATATTGTGAGGGAAAAGAAAGCCAAATTATTTGAGGAGAGCAGAAGGCAGCATAGGTTCTTCAGAACCAGTGGTGATAGACCCCTGAATGAGGAAAAAGAAAGGCCAAAGTTAAACCACCTGTTCCAGGTGCCTAATTTAGGCAGGGCAAGGCCCCCTTGGCTGATTCAGGTCCTGGTGCAGTGACTCAGAGCACCGAAAACTGAGCTTTTAGATAATCCACGCAGAGAGGGCCAGCTCCCTCCCAGGAGCAATCCCAACTATTTGAGTGAGAGGCTTATCTTCTTCCTGAGAGCCTTCCAGGCATGTCTCTGCAGGGCAGCTCGCCACTCTCATCCAAGGAGTATGCAACCATGGGAGCCAACAAATAAGAAACCCTGGGTGGATGGATGTGGAATTAGGCAGGAGCATCTGCGTAGGAGATGTCACATCAGGATTTCTCAGGGAGGCTGGCAGAGAGGAGTCTCCTGTCACACAACACCCATTGCCAAGGGGAGGGTTCACTAAGGGAGCTTTCATGGTTTTAGGACCTCCTGTGCCTCAGGGCAATTGCTGCTCCCACCTCCAGATAAGGACTCCTTTATGTAACTTCAGATGTGGGTCAGTCTTTGGCCCACATGCATGAGTTGTGTTGCTGGGCAGTAGAGAATGCAAAACCTATGGGATCAGGAAGAAACCAGGTAAGAGGGAGGCAGGCTGGGGCCCACGGATGGAGCTGCTCCCTTAGGGATGGGACTCCTGGCTTCCCAGTGCTGTTCATAACTTCTCCATGCAACAGCCATAAGCAGACCATGGAACCCTCCACGGCAGAAGCAGGCTCTACTGGTGCCTTCGCCCCCTTTGCCCACACGTTTTTATACCTTCCTTCCTAACCCAAAATGGAGGGACCTGCCAAGCTCAGGTAGCACAAGACATGACCTTATTTTAAACCTGGATGCCAAGAGCATGTCTGTATTCACAAGCTCAGCAGGACAAGACCTGGGGTATTACTAGTCCCGGCTTGGCCTTTGCCTGTGCCAACCAGCATTGTCCCTAAGAAATCCTAAACCTGTGGATAGCAAAGGCTGAAGACTACTTCAAAGAGGTCCGTTGTTACCACCTTACCATCTGGGTGTGGGGCAGAGTATGGCCATCCAAGGCCACAGAGCAGTTCTTGGCTCATTCGAGGTGTTCAAATGTGTGTGCCACTTGAATATCTCTCAATCTGGCAGGAGGGGAAGAAAGGTGAAGGGAGCAGATTGAACGGAAGAATGGAGCCAGCTCAGCTGTGGGACGGCAGTGCAATAGAAACCATGAGGACAACGGAGAGTCTCGTGACTAAAGGTGGAGTATCCTTGGCCAACCTTGCATTTGAACTGAGGAGAACAAAATGACCCGAGGCTCTAGCAAGAAAATAGAGGTTGGAGGTAAAGCCCAGATTAAGACTGGATGAAGAAGCCAACAAGGAAGGCTGGGAGAGAAAACAGCCGGGGAGTGCATGGCTGTGGGCAGAAGTGGATGGGAGGGAGGGTGGACAAGAAGGGATGGGAGCAGGTTGGGGTGAGCTGGAGCCATGAGACCACATTTCCTTTGCAAACCTGTTATAAGGATCTGGATGTTTCTGAGCTTTGTTGTTCCTCTGCTCTCGGCAGATACCCAGCAGAGTGAGCAAAATGTGCGGCTGCTCTCCCTGTGCAATGAGTCTACAGAGAGAAAACCAGCTGGGTGAGCTGCGCCCAACTAATTACCCTGGGAGATCTTGTTCGGATAATCCTAGTGGAGAGCTTCTTCAGCTCAGGAGAAAGCGTTTCAGCCTCCTGTGACTCACTTCGGAAGGGTTTGAATGAGGAAATCTCTCATTCCTAGCTAAGATTATCCACAAGGAAGTTCAGTGCAGGGGAATGAGTTCCTTCAATTTTAACCCCGATAGGAAACTTGACTGGCAAACATAAAAAATTTATTTTCAGAGTTAATATTTTGTTATAGATGAAGCTGAAATTTCCAGACTCCAGCAGACACACGGTAGAAACTGTCTTTTCTCGTGATTTTCCTTTAAGCACCATGCAAGATACTTTTCTCCCCTTTCAAAATAATCCATAATGCTTATAAAGCAATTTCCACTGAAAAATCTTAAATCGGTTTAAAGAAAACTTAATGCTCAAGATCCCTTCATGTTGAGTCCTGCCTTGTCCCCTCTGTTTGCCTGCTGGAGAGCTCAACAGCCATTGCCTTTCAGCCAGCTGACCCAGAAGAGAAATGGAAAGCAAATTAAATAGAATACAGTTTACTCTGAAATGGAGTCACAAAATGACACTTCTGCCAATGCAGAAAAAAAAAAGAAAATCTGAGGAGAGGCTTCCTGAAGTGAATGCAAAGCAAGTGCAATATATTTCAGTGTTATTTCAACTTGACTTGCAGACTAACGCCTCTGCTTTTGTTGCTGCTAACATGGATGCATCCAGCCGCTGCGCCTGATGTACCGTACCACACAGTCACACAATAGAATAAAATAACACTTTATTGTGCCCAGCTTCTGTTTAACAACTCTAATATTAAAGGCTTCATCAGAGCAAAATGATACAGGGCAGAAAATGGTATAAAGGGAAAAATGGCACAAGAGAATAGCAGGGACAAAATGAAGGTGAAAAAATGCACGGAGTTATAAAGGCCAATAATAGGAGAGATGGTGACTATATGGTGCCATTCTGCATATGCAGGGCTCCACATCATGCCTTCTTCTTCCAAACACCATTTTGAGGTAGAGCTGTGCTCTTATGCATTATCATCAGAGCACGGAAAGAGCAAAATTATTTGCTGATGGGATGTGACCTTCCAGGTAGGCGAAACAGGGCAGCATTCACACCATACAGACGCGAGTTTGATCCCTTGCAATGCAAGGCCAAGCAGCTCCTTTTCCCCACCAGCCCCTTTAAAAACCCAGCCGGAGGATGCAAGCGAGACTGGCCAAGACTCCCAGAGCTATCATAGTGTAGCTGGTTTTCACACTGCTGGCACCACTGATGTTGCACAAGGAAGTCTCGCAGCAGCTAGTAGCAACACCGGCTATGCCGATATTCAGGTCAATTGTTGGGCAAAATGCAGAACATTTCTTGGTAATACGCTGGTTACGGTCATTGCCTGAAGTGGGGGAGAAAGAAAACAGGAAGAAAAGTCAGGGTTTTTATCATGTATATTTTTTACAGACTTCAGTGATAGACTGGCTGTGCAATATCCAGCGAGGAATACGTTGTTCTGTACTTAATGCTCTTGGTTTTCCCTTGGGCTTCATCACACTGCATCGTTATTTGTGTATATGTGACCTATGGAGACTGTCGACAGGCCTTACGACTCCCCTGCTGTTTTGAGGGTGAGCTGAGTGCAACACAGGGCAAGAATTTGGAGATCTAATGCGTTTGTACAGTGCAAGATTGCAAGACATCATCATCACCGTGCCTTGGGATTGCTCCTTCCACAGTACCTGGCCCTTTCCAATTCCACCACCTCATGAGTGTGTATTTGAGCTTGGAGATGAGACAAGGGGTTTGTGCAGAGACTCACTTCCAATGTCCCCCATTCCTGAGTGTGTTTAATCAGCAGTGCAGTATTGCTACAATATATTGCAACAGAGATGGGCTATGCTGAGTTCCCACCTGCTGTAAGATTTGCTTGCTGTGTGCTGTGATCCTCATTAATTCTTCCACCACACCTCATGGTGGTAGGAGGCTCTGCAGTCAGCCTAAACTGAACCCCATCTTCTCATCAGAGCCTTAGAAAAGCTTCACACTTACCGAGTCCTGTGGTAGAATAGGTTGTGAGACAGTACTTCTCATGGTCAGAGCATGTGGTTGTACTGAGACAATGTATATTGGAGGATGCATCTTTACATGTGAAACATGTCAAGGAGAAAGCTGCAAAAGAAGCACACAACACTCATCAGTCACCTCTAGAAATATCTGTAGGAGCACAAAACTGGTGGTGCTGGGCCAGATGGAGGAGCTGTCAAGCCCAGCGGCCAGAGGCAGACAACCTCCTGGGTGTGTGAAACCTGGCCCCAGCGACTCTCCTCAACCCAAATTACTTTAAGCTCAGATTCCTGACAGTGTTGTGGTTTGTTCATTTAGTAACCCTCAAGGAATCTTCCTTCTGGATACTTACTTGAGTCTCTCTTGAATCCGTTTAAACATCTGTCATCCCCAGTGTGCTTTTGGAAGGAGCTCCCAAGTCTACTACCACTTGCAGCATGAAGCTGTTGTGGTTTCTTTCCAACCTGGCTCCTCCAAGCCCCGTTTGCTGGCCACTAGTTCTTGTACGGAAAGAGTCCGGTGGATTCCTGTCCACACTCTTTCACGTCCTCTTTAAGTCATCTGAAGAGTCCTGGCCTATACATCCTTTTTCAGAGCACACAGACCAACAGTGAATTATTTAAAAAAATCTTTGTGAGTACAAAAAGGGAGACACACACCTAAGAGTAACCCCCTCGGCCATACTAGGCATGAATATTTTACTGCATGCCCCCACAACATATCTCAATTGAGGGACAAGTGACCTAGATCTTCTTCTCAGTGTTTGCTGGCAAGATGGATGCTTGCATTTGCCTGGTTCATTTTCAGAGCTCTCCTGAGTTGGAAGGCAATCTTGGACCTGTGGAAGACAGGGCTCAGCAAACCACCTCCTTGGCTGCAGCAGACTCCTTTTTAGAGCCGTCCATGGGTGATGACTGCCTAACACTACAAAATGTGTACATCTGTAACACTGGGCATCTGCAAACGCTGTGCTAATACGAATGAATGAAAACAGCTTGCACTCAAGTAAGCTAAAGCAGTCATTCATAGCAAAGAGATCCTCAGGGAAGGTTTCTTTGCATGATAAGGGGAATTTCCTACTCATCTGTTTATCTGGAGCAAACACTCGTGCAGTAATGTCACCCACCGGGAATTAGGCTCATTCTTATTTCCAGGCTATGCCTATCTATGGCCAGTTAATACCAGTCTTATTTTTGTACCAGCGCTGTCCTTTGCCTTCCTTGCTCTTTGTCTCCCTCACTCTTCTTCTTCCTTTGCCCAGGCTTCTTTGCCCTTCTTGGTGTCTTTGCCAGCAATGTCCCAACCTCATTGCTGCCCTTGTTTGACCTTAGACAAACTAATCTGGCCCTAACAGGCTCTCTGCTCCCTATTGTCCTACTAGCCCAGACCTAGCCCCAGCTCTGACCGTGACCCAGGTGACCAGGGTGTGCACTGTATTTCATAGGAAGCCACAAAAATGCCTCTTAGGGCACTATTCATCCTTCTCTGTCTCTGTGGAAACTCTCTTCTCTCCCCACTCCAGCTAACAACCCCTTTGCCCTTTCCAGAGCCACCCAGCACTGACCATCAATTGCCTCTTGTGGTCTGTAGTCCTTGCAGATCCTACTCTCCGTCATCTCTCACTGAAGAGCAGCTAGCAGAGGACACAGAGGTCAGGCAACTGGGCTTGCAGTGACTCAGATCCCATCACCCTTACGATTTCAAAAGCCTCAGGCCTGACACCCAGCTCACTCTGACTTGATACCAAGACTTGCAATTTGCTTCCTACCTTAGTCACAGTCATTTCCATCTCCAGACTCTTAGCTGTCCTGCCTGGCTCTTGCATTCAGTATTCTCCTGACACTGCAGGCTACCTTTTTTTTTTTTTCCAAGTCTGGGACCCTCCTTTAGACTATCTGCACTCAAACAGTGTGGCTTCAGTCTCTTTTCTTGTGCAAACCCCGCACAGGCACATTTCTGCTCCACCCCACTGGGAACAACCCTTTCCTCCCAGAATAACCGTACACTAGAGCAGAGTCCCCAGACTGGGTTTTCCAGATATGTAACCCATTTTATTCCTTAATTAACACAACTGGGTTTTCCAGACATGTCACTCGTTTTATTCCTTAATTAATGCAGCTTCTTTAATCAAGCCCATTCCAAGAAAAACTTCCTGAATCTATGCAGGAAACAGTGGAGCTTGTGACATGCCCAAGTCCTGTTTCTTCCCAACCTCCCAAAGCTGCTAATTTAAGAGTACAGTTGTCCTGGGACTCTTCTAGCCCAGGGAGGGGGCAAGCATCTGCAGTGATGAGTTTGCCAACATCTCTCCATGCTCAGGACCTTTCTCTCTCGCTCACATTTACTGTAGAGGACTCTGGAGGCATGTGGGCTCCTAACCTGGTAGCTCAGCTAAGACCCTGAAGTCAGGTAGGACAATTTTGATCCTCTATCCTAGTAAGAACAACAGTTGGTCACGCTACCAAAAAACACTTCTGATTTTATTGCATCTGTTGAGATATCTGTTGTAAGGAGGGCTGAGTGGGGAAGGGAACAATATTTCTTTAGAAATGTGCCCCGCTCAGGATGCAAACCTGGGGTTAAACTAGGCTGCCTTTGGAGGTCTCCTGTCTGTGCCTAGCAAGACCTCTGCTCTAACTGAAAAAGAATATTCCTCAAAGCAACATTTTCATGTGAATAATTTGAGCCACCCAGATAAACAACTTACACGTGTAAAGCATTAGCAAGTGCAAGTGCTGGCGAATGCAGGATTTACACCGTTAAAATCAGTCAGGTTCAGGATTAATTGGAACAGCAACCAGCCTTCTGGCTAGATTGCACAGTGAAGCTGTGCTGCGTATGTGTTAATTTTCACAAACTCCTTTGCTAAGTTTGCTGTCTCATTACGTGATCTTTTTAAAAAATGTGATTACAGTTGATAAGCTGCAGGAAAGAATCCTTTTATTTCCCTCAACTTTCTCAACCCGGTTGAGCACAATGATTTAGCACATGGCAAATTTAAAGCCTGTGAAGTCCCACAGTAAGAGCATTTACAGCCTCAAATTAAGTATGAGCCTAAGTGCTCTGCTAGACCGGGACCAGAAGGGCCAGTAATTTGCAGGTAAAGCCCTACAGCAGAGCCTGAGAAAAAATTCAGTTTGCAATAACGCAAAAGCCCTCCAAGCTGAGGAAATCAACTCTTCCCCTGGAATAGTCGGAGGGATATTCAGGGCTGCAACCTCTGTTCCTTGCCTGACCCACAGCTCACTCCTGTGCAAACTGGGCCTCTTCCAGAGGCACAGACAGCAGTCCTTGGCAGAACCCAGCCAGGCAGAGTTAAAGTGCATGTTCCCAGTGCATCTTTCCCAGAAGAAACAGCCACCAGTTATCAGAACGAGAATGGGACTCTGCGTCTCCATCCCAGACCTGAGGTCAACGTCGGCAAATTTGCACCTCAAAGCAACAAGCCGCAAGAAAGAGATGGGAGCCAGAATTGTGTCTTCTTGTGGCATGCCCATCACTACCAATTTAGGTAATGATAGTTTGTAATTGCAACCAATAAACAAGCAAGTGAAACAAAAAAAAATCGGGCTGTAGTTAGTTATATGTCAAATTTGCAGCTTTATTGCACGTATTGCCCTTTGCCTGTCCAGCTCTGTATATCCCTCAGCTAATCCCCCTTCTCATGGAGCTGCACCGAGGGCTCTCAGCTGCCTACACTGAGCCATTCCAAGGGCTGGGGCTGGGACTGGTGAGGTGGGTATCTCATCCCCCACTTCAGCTCCTCAGCATCCTTCCAACTTCTGGTGGGGATACGTCCCCTGGCTTCTTATCCTGAGGACTGGAATATTCTCTAGAGCTTAATGACCCTTCAGCTTTACCATTCATGCTGCAAAATCACCTTGTCATCCTGCAATATCAAAGACATGCCCCAACTCTGGGGGTCTCGCTAGTGCAAAGCAATCCTTGGAGACTCACCACTCTCGGTGCACAGGGTTACGATGAGCACGACAAGAAGAGAAGTCTTCATCCTTTATAAGTCTTGCAGCCTCCAAAACAAGCAGGACTCACCCAGGGCAGGTTTTATACCTCTGCAGTGATTGCTTTGATGCTGGGGTAATAACTATAGGGTTGCTGTGTCAGATGGTGGATAATTGAGAGTAACGTGTCCGTGCTTGCGTGTGGAAGTATGCTTTGTTGGAAATCTAAACAGGCATATATTCTCTCCAAGCTTCTGCTTTTCCTAGTTGTTTCACAATGCAGTTTGTTCATCTGGTGTTAAGTACGCAACAGTTTCTAATTCTGGATAAGTGGAGGAAAAGCAAAACACAAAAACAAACCAGTGTCCACATAAGAGGACTGTTTTTCTTTCCAGGTCAGTCTGGGGCTCAGAGCAGGCTGCATCCTTGAAGATCCTGTCCTCACACACTGTTTTAGTACATATGGAAATGGATTGAATTTGAAATTGAAATTGGGATTGAAACTTCTACAAAATGTCTCCCAGGACTGTTAATACAGCTAGATCAGAAGAGCGGTATCTTTCCAGTGCATTTCATAGGGGACCAGACATCATTTTCTGTGGGCCTTTTTAAGACAGCATTTCAAAATCATAAATGTTTCTGTTCTAAAATTGGATATTTTTTATGAGGGAAAATATTCTCTTATTAGAAAATAAATTCCACTGGGCAATGAAAATGACCACTTAAATTAAAAAAATAGAAATAACACCCACCCACATCACATGGAACAAGCTGTGATTTTTTTCACAAATTACAAAAAATAAATGTCAGGGAGAAAAAAACAAACAGCTAAAGCATGGAGAATGAGGGATTGCCTGATCAAGGATCTCAACTCATTGTCTTCAGAAAAAAAAAAAGTATAGCCAGCCAAAATTATATGAAATGCCAAATAGGAGTACTCCACTGGATTTCCATACCGTGTTCTTTATTCCTCCTTTTTTTATCATGTTTCATCCTATCTCCCTATATAAAATCAGAATCTTTCCCATCTTCTTCTGATTGCTGTTGCTTTTTCCTCTCACCATTGTCTTTCTGCCACCTAGTCGTGGGGACGGAGGCACAGTCCCAGAAACGGTCCAGCGGGAACCCTTTCACATGACACTCAGAGCTGCAGGAGCAACCTGCGTGCCCCAAGCCTCTGCCAGCGACTCTGCCCCTTGCTGCTCTCCATCTGTTTTGTTTCCCTTTTTTCTTAGTCTCAAAGTTGCTCAGATTTCCATCTCCCATGGAATATTTGGGCTTCCAATATGACCGACCTACAGTCATTATCTCATCGAAAAGGCATGCCCAGTTCTTGAGGTGATGTAACTCTTTCCAACACGTCTAAATTGGATGTATAAATATTGTTAGTGTGGAGACCTGCGTGACTAAGGTGAGGAAAATTCTGCTTTCTCAATAGGTAGAGCATGAAACTCAGTTGGAACAGAGGTGGCAATTAACCAAGAAAGCTCAAAGGAGGGGTGGTGTTTGGCTTCATGAGGCCAATGCCTTTGTAAGGCACCAGGCAGGAGGAAAATAGAAGTTGGCACCCTCCATGCCAGGCACTGCAACCCTCTCTTCCTTGTGAAATATTTTATTTTCCTCAATCCAGAAAGGATTTCATCAGTCTTTATTGGTAAATAAACTTTTATTGCTGACTATTTGAGGTAATAGCAGAAAAGGGGGCTCTAGGCACAAGGCGATGCCATTCTGCAGCCCGTACGTTGCGCTGCAGAGGCAGCCCACATTCAGATTTATTTCAGCCAACAGCATCCATTAACAGGTACAGAAATAGCAGCTCAGCCAGGCACTTTTTTTTTTTTTCCCCTCCCTTGTAGTCTCATCCAAGCAAAAACTAAAATATCTCTTGTCTCCTGCAAGCTGCTGAGATTTTGAGATGGCAAGGCTTTATTTCTTAAAGGAGTTATTGCAGGATTTCTGACAGTCAAGGTTTTCCATTAGATGGTCCTGCACTTTTCCAGCTGGTCCCATATGTCCCCCTGATATTAATGTTATCCTCATCCCTCACCAGTGCCAGCTGAGATAGATTGGAAAGAACCCATGGGGGTAGAAAGGACACAGATGATTAGGACATCAGAGGGACCAAGGCAAAGGAGGAGATAATATCACTGTCCACAAGTATTTGGAAGCTATGAACTTCAAGAAAATTTTGGAAAGAGTAACAGGGGATTTAACTGGGGGTGGAGGATGGGGTGGAAAGACTTATTTCCCTTGACACAGTTGCTGAGTGGAGAAGGAAGGAGAGTGTTTTGCTCATCTTGTTCTAAAGCTGGTTAAAATTGTCATGAGAGAAGGGCAAACAATTTCTTTATTTTGGTGAAAGCATGTAGTTTTCATGAAACAAAAGCTGAAATTTAAAAGTAACTGTGGAATTCAGATGTTTTTACTAAATGTGGACTTTCAAGTTGGCCAAAAGCTTTCAGAAACATTTCAGAAATTATTGTGATTAACATATAGGAAAAGTGATGGGAAAAGTGGTTAAAAAGACGTGCAAAAAACGAAGTTTCTGTTGGTTCCTCAGCACAGAAATGCTGCAACACTACCATTCTTCAGTTGACCATTGTTGTGGTTTAACCCCAGTTGGCAACTAAGCACCACGCAGCCGCTTGCTCACCCTCCCCTGCCCCAGTGGGATGGGGAAGAGAACCAGAAAAAAAAAAGTAAAACCTGTGGCTTGAGATAAAGACAGTTTAATAGGACAGCAGAGGAAGAGATAATAATAATAATGATAATAATGATGAAGGAATATACAAAATAAGTGATGCACAATGCAATTTCTCACCACGTGCCGACCGATGCCCAGCCAGTTCCTGAGCAGCGGTATCCCCCCCACAGCCAACTCCCCCCAGTTTCTATACTGGGCATGACATCATATGGTATGGAATAGCCCTTGGGCCAGTCTGGGTCAGCTGTGCTGGCTGTGCCCCCTCCCAGCTTCTTGCGCACCTGGCAGAGCAGGGGAAGCTGGAAAGTCCTTCACTAGTAGAAACACTAAAATGCACTCTCCAGCTCCCAGAGCTCATGTATTTTGTCCATCTTAGCTATAGCTCTGCTCCTCCAAAAGCTGCAGGGGATCTCCATTCCATCTCCTCCATCCCGAAGCCTGGAAATGCAGCAGCGACAGAGGAAAGAGAAGGAGCAAAGACCTCCCCACCAGATCAGACACCCATCACCTCTGCTAGGTCGTTTCTGCCCGTTTCCCCTGTCCCTGCAGGGAAGTCATGAGCAATCACTCAGACACCAGCAGCTTCTCCAAGCAGGCATGGATGTCCCCTTTCTATGAGGGCAGATTCCAGTAGCACCGTCCTCATCTTAGACATCTCCAGCATCTTGGGGTGGGACCTTTACCTATTTTAAAAGCTGAAACCACGCACCCTGCAGAGATCACATGAGAACTTTGCAGCACAGCCAGGAGCACAACCAATACCTGGCAAACCTCCAGTCCTGTGTGTTAGCAGTTACAAAACAATTCTCGCTGTTGCTTGCAATGGGAACAACACAAACATCTTTGACCTTTCCAGATTGACACCTTCATTCATTAGCGCTGAGTGATCAGGCAGAACATCTGGCTTTATGGAGTGGCTGTCTTGAGCTGCCAGATGCAACTGAGTCAACTGAGAAAGGCAGCCAGGAGAAGACTCCCAGGTACTGAAAAGAGGAATTCAATGTGAGGGAGAGATTCAGACTACAGACCTTTCTGTCAGAGCTGTTTTCTCAGGTTGATTTTAGTGTGGATATAACAAACACACTCTAGAATAACATAAATCTTTATTTTGTCTGACGATTGTCACTCAGATGCTATCAAAAGAGCTTTCACAAGGAAAGTTAATACAAAACAACAAAAGATACAGGGGAAAAAATATACTGCTGTACCATTTTGTGGATGGGATCTGAAGCAACATCTTGGAAAAAACAGGGTAGCATAGACCCTGTTGGAGATACTTGACAGAGGAGGTTGGTTTCTCAGTTGGGGAATACCTTGTAGGTTTTTGGGTTGTCACATCTTCTCCCACCTCTCATCACAATCCTGCCTTGATGACACAGATCAAACTGGCCACAATTCCCAGGAACATCACGGCGTAGCTGATTTTTACACTGTTGGCACCACTGAAATTGCACAGGGAGGTGCTACAGCATTTGGTGGAATAAGCCGCCACACCAAAGTTCACGTTGGTCTCAGGACAGTCTACAGAACATTTCTTGGTGATGCGGTGTCCCACGTCCTTGCCTGGATGGAGAATAGACAAGAAAGGAGACCTGTGATTTAAGATTCTTCTGCAAGAGCTGACCAGAGGATTACAGGAGGAAGTATATTGCACTATGCTTAATTTACAATGCAGCAATAACGGCGATCAGTGGATTTTTATGAGTGCTGGGTGAGCGTCCACACAACGTGGATCAAATGCATGACACTAGGAAGTCCTTGGTTAGAAACCCACACCATGCTTCACGTAGGACAGCAAAAAATCACTGCCAATGCATTTTCAGTTTCTAAAACCACATTACTTACAGCCAACTCCTTTTCGTCCTCCGTCACAAAGCATGTGTGTGAGCTCTCAGATCAAGCAACAGGGTCTGCTCATGAAAATCTATGTGCTTCAGCCAGCCCTGCCACAAGGTGGTGAGGAATGTACCCCAGGTGGTAGATCACAGGACGCCGCTGAGGGATTCATCCATTATATGTTGTGATCCTTGAACCTCAGTGCTCAACAACTACTGCCCTCAAAAAACTATTGCCCATCAGTGTCTCTGGAGGGAAAAAAAAAAACAAAACAAAACGCTCCTTGGTGCATTGCTGGTACTCACCAAACCCAGCAGAGCTGTATGTGGTTATACAGTATTTTTCATGGTCTTCACACTTGTAGGTTTTAAGACAGTTCCAGTTGGAGTGCTCGTTGTTGCATGTGTAGCAAAACAGTGAGGAAGCTGGAAAGAGCACACATGACACATGTTAGTGGTTTCCAGCAGTGCCCTCCCAGGAAGAAAGTGACAAAAGCCATGTCCCTGCTTGGAAAATACAAAGTGAAAAGTATGCTACGAACAAGCTTTCATGACAAGTGAAATAAGAGGTTGGTTTTGATTAACGAAGCTGGAAAAGCAAACAAACAGAACAAAACAAGTTTTCTTTCTTTACTTGAGATTTTCAGTGATTAAACCTGAAAAGACATTTTTTCAGCCTGAGCAGCACTCTCAGGTGACCTTTCTTTCTCCCTCGGGTCCGCATTGGCCTTGTTGACAGCCAACCTACAAAAGCAGAGCTCACGACCTGCCCAACTGGGTCTAGTATAGTTCTGGCAAGGAGAGGATGAACTGGCACTGTTCTCAGGTGAGAGCTTAGTTTTCAGTATTTTCAGACTGCATCTGCAAAACACCGTACAGACATGAATTAATTAAAGGCTATGACACCCCTGTGAGCTAAATTACTGATCACAGAACCACATTAAAGGGAGTTCCCTGGGAGAGGTTGCTCTGGACAATAGAGAGATTATTTCTACCAGCATCTGGAAAAACATGTTCTCAGTGATATTATTAGCAGGGCTGAGCCAGGTCTATTACAGAGCCAGAAGGAGGTAGGATATGTATTTCTGAACAAAACTGAAGTAAATTGAGTTTCCAGGCTGGCCAGCTGGCCATGCTAGAAACACGGGCACGTAACATCTCATTCCCTGGAGGTGGATTCACAATTGGTAGAAACTGTTTCCCTCCTGTTCAGAGTCCCACGAAATGCTCCTCATTTCTGAGCAGGGGTGACAGAGGCAGCTGAGCTGCTCTCAGGACAGCCTGCTCCATTGCCACCAGTGGGGGAGAGTTTCTGGTCGAAGGTGACCAAATTGCAAGCCAGGGAGGGTCCTGGTTAGGCTGAAATTTCCCTGGTTCAGTTCCTCCTGGCTTTCTCAACCCAGGATGGTTCTTATTTCTGTACAGAATAGCCCCTTGCAGTTGAATTTGAACCTATTTTTGACAAGGAAACTCCTCCTGGGGACTCTCCAAAGCCCAGCCACTCAGTTGATTCAAATTCATCTTTGAAGTTGAACCAGCCCATGATGCCTTGTTAGACAATTCCAGAAGCAGTTTTAAAAGAGAATTAAGAGCCATTTTAGGCCCTACCTACCCCAGGTAGAAGAAGAAAAGGCCACCTCTCTCTGCTGCAGGGAGCTCAGGTGCCTTGTGTACAGCTCTGGGTCCTGGTACCCCAGCATACGACTGACCATCTTGCTCTGAAACCTAACCAGATGCTCTTTTCTAGTGCCAGGTGTTGCAAGCGCAGGTGTTTTCCATAACAGCAGATAAAATCACCCTTGTTGCATCCTGGTTTTAACTTCTCTTTAACTGACTGTACAGCACTCCCTGTTTCTCCATCGCTTGGAGATGTTTAGCCTCTCACCTCTCTTCTGGAGGTCCCCCAATCCGAGCTGTGGGCTGCTGTCCTTTTTCAGACCATGCCAGAGCAATCCCAGATGCTGCCTAGCAAGTGTTATTGCATTTTACGTTCCCTGTAGCTCTCTCGGATCTGCTTTTCTGCCAAATCTCACAAAGTTGTTCAAACCACTTCCTGCTGCAGATAGAGCCAAGACCCCAGCATGTGCACGAAAGCAACTGAAATGCACTCGTGTTCACTGACTGATGCAAGGAAAATCCTTCCCAGTCAGGAAACAATAACAGCTTAAACCATTATAGCTGTTATAAAGCCTTGCCTGCATCTGGCCTCCACCCTCCATTAGCTCTAGTTTTGCAAATGCAGCCAGAAATAGCCTTAACGGTGCAAAAAGGCTTGTAGTACTCCTTGAGATTGCAAATACATGCACAGAGCCGATGTTTCTGAACTGGGTATTTCTACACAATTATCCAGTTCTATCTGCACCTCCTCTTGAAAGAGGATGAGCACAGAGCATTGTGGATCCCATTATGAACACACTCACTCCCAGACACTTAAAAAAGCTCTTCAAACCTATAAGCAAAGAGCTCTCAGGCTTTCAAATATCTGCCAGCAACCTAGTTTCTTAATTGTAATGTCATTGTGGGAAATAAAGTGAAACGCTGGCAGAAGATGCAGTGTCAACACCAGCCCTGTTACCTTTATCAACAGCTCCTGAAGTTTCATTCAGGAACAAAAATAAAACCGAAGGCAAAGCTGTGAGCCCAGCTTAATTCCCATTAGCATTTTTCAGTTCACAGGTCTATCTTCAGATGTGAGTGGTCAGAGCTTGGTACTTGAGGGTGTGAGAAACCGGAGCAGTGAGCTCATCGTTGGGTTATGGGTACCTCGGCAGAACTCACCCAGAAGCTAAGGCTCAACCACACTAAATATTGCTTGACGCAGTTGACAGCGGAGAAAAACTGCACTACCAAGACCTCACCATTTGCAAAGAAAGCTGTCAAACCATCTTGTCCCTCTGTTATCCCTAATTTCTCTTCCAATATTTTCATCCTCTCCATCTGGCTCTCCCAGCCTCCAAAGCTCCTTACCTTGCTCAGCACACAGGACTGCCGCCAGCAGGGCAATCAGAAAAGCTTTCATGGTCGTTGTGCCCTCAGAGCCTGAACAATGTGGGATGGTGCACTACGGTAAGGTTTTATACTGGGACAGCCTTTACTTTGACTTCCTTTGATTAGAGTAATTTGAGGTTTCGGGAGTGACAGCACGTAAGATATGATCAGTGATGGGTGTGTTTGTGCGTAGGAACCTATTACAAGGCTCCAGGTAGCAATTTTTTTAACATCTCATTCAGATCCAATGTTTTTTTCCAAGGCCTACTCCTGCTGACCATGGCTGCATTGCTAATTTGGGGAACAATTTATGTGATTCAAACATGGGAGTCCCTTCTTACTCCGTTGGGCTGAACCGCAAAACCTGGAGCAAAGCAGAGGCAGCTGCGCCAGTCTGGGGTGGCTCATTGCTTGCAAGATAAATGGTGTCCCCTGGTATCCTCCATCCTTTCTCTCTGCCATGATATGAGAGCTTCGTATCTGTGGAACGTGGGAGAGGAGGCAAAAAAGAAGATTTTCACTGGATTGTCCACAGTCATTCAGAATTATCTCACTTGTACTAAGGAAAGTGCTTTAAGCAGAAAACCAGCTTGTATCATTCCTGCAAGGACACTATTTGTGCTTGGAGACTGTCCTCAGAGGCTCCCATGGTCCAGGCAGTGACGGAGTCCGATGTTTCTGTTTTGCTCTGCTTCTCTGTCCTCCAGAAGCATCCAGGGTTTCCAAACAACAATGTTTGTTGCTACCTGTAGACCAACTGTAGACTCCGTCAGGTTTTTCCAGTCCCTCATGAGCTTTCCAGTCCTTCTGGGTTCTCTCCTTCTGCTCCCACAACCACGTCATCACCTCTTGCCAAATGACTCAGGATGCAGCAGAGGCACAAAGTACATGGAAACGACTGCAGGAGTTAAACTAGCGAAAATGACTGAGAAAGAAAACAAGTCTTGGTCAAGAAGACATCTCAGCAGACCAGGACCCTTCTTCTTTAGAGAGAGCAATGACCAAGGCGGGGCTCAGAGTCAAGGTTTGTAAGGTCACAAATGATGTGGAAACAGAATAAAGAACAGCCAGTTGCTCTTTATTTTTCCCCAAATTGCTCCCCAAGGAGTTGGTTCATAGGCTTTTCCTCTGATCACCTGTCTGCAGGATGCTGGGCAGATGGCCCCTTGTCCAACCCCTGTGACAAGTCTTTTGCTTCCAGTCACCTTTGTTTGCCCAGTCCCTCTTTTCCACAGCAGCTTCAGCCCCCAACAATTTCTGTCCGTGCCTGTGCCCAGAGCAGGGTGGAGGGGATGTGCATCCAGTTTTCAAAGTCTTCCACTCTGTTCTCTGGGTTTTCCCTGACCTTGAGCATGAATCTTTAATCATCTCCTCTTTTAGCAAGGATGTGAGAGACCCACATGACAGTTAATGTAGCAACTGTAGTCAGGAAATAATCTATGAAAAAGCCATGGTCTCCAAACAAGACTTTGTATAAATACAGGCACGAATGATATCAGGCAGGAAACATGATCTGCTAGAGCATGGGGGGAAATAGTAAGCATTAGTCCACATGTTTGTTTTACGTATAATAGCCAGGCTTCTCTCAGCCAGTTGGGCAAATGAAAACCGAAACTTCCTTCCCTTCCATCCACATGAAAAATCAGAAATGAAACTGAATTATCGCACTGAATTCAGCTCATCTTGGAGCCAACCGAGCAAAAATATGCAGCTCCTCAGCAGGAAGAAGGGAGCAATGAATGAACGCAGGCCACAACAAGAAAGAAGAAAAGCTTTGAAATTAAAACAAATAACTGAACAGTAAATAAATGACACTGTTAAAGCAAAGTGCAGCTGAATAGAAAATCTGCAAGTGAGAAATGGGCTGTAGGAAGTGGAAATGTGAGAAAGCATTTAACTAGATTAGAGAGAGGGAAGGTTAATAATAATAAACAAGATTAATATTTCACCCAGAACTGGAAAGAGAGAAGGAGGGAGTTGAGAAATATTGGTACAAAGCAAAATAAATCAAAGCAAACACACAAAGCTTGGGGGGAAATAATTAGACAGGCAAAGTGAGCGTGAGAAATAAGATGGGATAGGAGGGAAGTATCGATGCTTCACTGTTTCTCCTATGGTGGCATTACTTAGCGCTGTGCAAAATGTACATGTTTTTATGTGCAGACACTGTTCAGGTATTAACCGTAACCCTTCAGGGTCTGAGGAGCATTTTCTACAGCTCCACTAATCCCAGTTTAATCAGCCGCTGGAGTCAGACTGCAGGGTCTCCTGTGGGGCCTGGATGAGGAAGGCATCTGGAGCATCACCTGGCCCCTATCCCTGTATCCCTGAAGGAGAAGCTTTGGGACCCAGACTGGGGTCTGGCCAGGTCCCAAAACCACGCTATTCTTGTGCGCTGTTGATATTTCAGTCACGCCCAGGGCCACTGCAAGGGCTCTGGACTCCAACCAGCACCACCGTGGTGGGGTGGGGGACGGGTGTCCTTTGAAGCAGAGAGCAGCCCACTTTTTCAAGAAGGAGAGAAGAAAGCTGGAAGAAAAGCCGGGGCAAACTGGGGTAGTGGGAAGTGCAGATGGTGTCAGGAGACTTCAGGGAACACAGCATGGAGGTGATAAAACTACTTTCCGAGGGACATAAAAAGAAAAAAGAGTGGAGGGCAGCAGGGGGAATCTTACTGCAGAAATTGGGCTAGGTGGGCGTTAACCCAGTGGCGTCAGGAAGGGTATTAAACAGTTAACAGAGCCTGGGAATTCAAAGGAAGAAACCTTAACCCACTTCGAGCTTGGCAGCCGGCAGCATGTGTTTGTGCCAGACCTTGGGAGCGCGCTGTGCAAGGCCTGTCCCTTTTGTGTAACTGGAGCCAGACAAAGCATGTTTTCAACTCGTGATGGAGTGGCAAGGTGGAGCAAACTGCCAGGTCTGGGGATTTTTTAATGTCAACTCTCCCCACTTCCTCCCTTTTTCTTCCCGGGAGGTGGCTCCGATCGCAGCTCTCCTCCATGGTGCAGGGAGGAGAAACGCTCCGTTTCAGCTTGGGGTTGCAAATTGAAGCCTCAACAGGGAAAGGAGATGCCATGGGAGAAGGTGGGAAGAAGGCAGCCATGGGTAGTGCTCCCAGTGTGCCTGAGTCACACAGATGGTGCATGCAGGGCAAGCAGTCCAGCCCAGCATCAGGCTGATCTGGTCGTGCCATTTCCTTCCTTGGCAGGTCAGGGAAGGTTGGGTTGCTTCATCTGACCATGCAATGGCAACAGGGTTAGGTGAAGGGCAGGAAGGGGGGAGATCATGGGATCCAGAAACCCCAGAGAAAGAGGAAGACCTGTATGTGATATTTTGCCTTTTCCCCCTAAGGCCTGAGTGTTGCAGGCAACTTGCTCTATTCTTCCTTTTCCCAAAGCACATCTGGGTCTGTAGCTGACCTGGTAGGCTCCAAACAACAGGACAGAGCTCCTCAGGTCAGCCTCATGGCAGATGACAGAGGCTATCAAGCCTCCAGCTAGGAAGAAGAGGGGTAGCCCAGATCCACCATGTCTGGCTGAAATACAAAGTGTTCCAGGTAGACTTCCATCTCAGCGTGACAGTTGTGATGATCATGAGGAGCCTTGCTATTGGACATAATGGGTGAGGAACATGAGTCCTTTGGGGTCGCAGCTACCAGCCAACAGCGGACCAAAGCCTTTGTCACATTCCCTTAACCTCCAGGGTCATAAGAGATAATTCAGCCCCATCAGCTTGGAGGCTCATGGGGAGATATCAAACAGCACCATCACGCATGGAGTCAACCACCGTGATTCACATCCCCACCACTGCCCTGGCTGAAGGGCCAGTTCCAGACTAGCTCACCAAACAGGGCACAAGCCCAGCCCCAACGCCATCCATGCCATTGGACCATCAACACAGCTTGGACACACCCCAACCAGCATTGTCTCAAACAGTGCCCTGACATGGGGCTGCTCCTTGCAAGCAATTTGGCTGTAACCACCCTGTTTACAGAGGATAGAGGTTGGAGTTATGGATGTGAATCATCCTTCTTGGACCTGGGACAAGGTTTATTATTCTGTGGTGGCATCTCTGCAGCTAGCACAGGGGATATTGGAGACTTGTTGGGTTTGAAGGAAAAAGGGCAGTAAAGAAGGATGGTTGCAAGGCGGAAGAAAAGGTGAGAGAGAAAAACCCATTACCCTCTTGGGATTCCCCCAAAAGAGTTAACGCCAGTCCTTGCCAAGGAGGATGCCACTGGCCACAATTGTGTTTGGGGAGAAATGATCCTCACATGTTTATTTAAGTTTGCACTTGTAACACAGCTCAGTTCATAATTCCCAAAACTGTCATTGCTTTTTCACTGAAAGTGGCAATTTCCCATTGCCCGAGGTCCAGCCCTCCTGATCCTCTTTCATGACATGAGCAGTCAACGTGCAGGCACTAAAATAGGACCGTCCCCTCTGCCGCATGTTTGTGTTGGTCCTGACAAGTGAGGCTCTGGTTTTTCTTTGGAAATCTTGGGCTGCGATAGGCATCTGAACCATGCCAGTACAAACGCTTATGAAAGGCCGATCAAAAGCTTTGCCACAGAAGATTTTGGCCAGCCTCTCCAGGAAGAAAATTAGGTGACAGCTCTCATGTTTGTCTTCACAAATCATGTTTGTCTTTCTAATCACTGTGGGGGTTTTGTGTTTGTTTTGTGTTTTTTTTTTTTAAATTAAACTTTAAGATCCTGGAGTTACGTGGTGGTGTAGAGAGCAGTCATTTGAACCTGCCAGGCCAGCCATATGTGAGAGAAACTCATGTAGGACACAGCTGTGGTAGCAACTGGGCTTGTGAGAGCCTTCACAGCTGTCCACAGGGACACCAAGAAAGCCTTAGTCTAGTTGTTCATTTGACTTCTGTAAGAAATAAAATTTTCCATGTCTACCCATTATAAAGGGTAGACATGTGCATCCCACCCCAGAAAGCAAGGAAACAGGCATGGTTTTCAAAATTGGGGTTTTTTGGTAATTTGCTTTAGTTTCTTGACTCATCTTTTGCATGATGGGTATTTCAGGCCTGGAAGTGATCCTCTGTGCTGAAATCCAATAGCTGAAATTTCCAAGGTTAGGTGAAAGCTGAGACTGAAATGAGAAAAGCACGTTTCTCTCTCTCTATGAGAAAGTTGTGATGAGCTCCACAGACAACCTCTCTGCTCTTAATTTGTTTTAGGGACTCTGGGTCTGATTTTTTCCAAGTAGACCCCAACTGGGAGTGGAAAAACTCATCGTGGGTGGAAAAACTCAGCACATGCATGGGAAGATCAGGATGCTCTGGTTTCTCCCCTGACCCATTCATGCTGACCCAGCCAGGTACGGCATCAAAATCCCTGTGGCATGGTTGAGAACAAGAGCTTGGGCCATCCCTCATTACATCTAGAAACTTGTCACACCTCAGGTAATAGCCATGCTGAAACCTCTGCAACTGCGGCCAAGGAGGGCAAGGAGAGCAGGGCTGTCCCCGGAGGAGAGCCCATGGCAGGCGGAGGAGCTGCAGATCAAGGAAAATATCCTGGCTGAAACCATCCCAGCCGGCCGGGTGTGTTCAGCAGGGCAGATAAACAAACAGGATGATATCTGGGAAAGCAATCATATTCCTCTCTGGGTGAGCAGAAGGGTATTTTCACAGAAGGGTTAGTCAAAAAATCAAGCCTCTGTGTTGTTTGGGTTTTTTTATTTATTATTATTATTTTGGAAAAGCAGGGCATGGTTTTGCTGGGGTGCGTTTGCACTGGTGGTAGGGCAGAAGGAGGGAAAGGCATCGGTCTACCTCAAGAGCATCCCTGAACACTGCAGCTGGGCTTTGACTTCCCTCACCCCATCCCCACCGCTCGTGGGGCATGGTGAGAGCAGCTCACGTGCCGTGATCGATCCCACCCACCAGCAGAGCAGCCCCTCTGAGCCCAGCTCGCCAACCACTCCGCGCAAACAAGGGCTTGCAAACCTCACGGATGACAGCCTGGGAGGGGCATGGGAACCAAAAGCCACGTGCACTGATCCAAGGAGCAATACCAGGGTGGAAAAGCCACCATGGGTTTGCAGACACCCTCCTGCTTGGCAAGGAAAGGGCACTGTAGGAACAACTGTAGGAACAACTCGTCCCATCTAGATTGCACACACCACGTACCAGCCTTTGACCCACTCCCAACTTGTTAACATGTCAGGAAAAAGACAACAATGTCTTGAAGGGACTTTACAATGTTTTAGCAAAGGCTTCCACATCCTCAAAATTGAGGCTGAGTGAGGAGAGGCCTGCCCAAAGTCACAGGCGTGGGAGA
The DNA here is from genome assembly GCF_965183815.1 of Platalea leucorodia. Taxonomy (NCBI): domain Eukaryota; kingdom Metazoa; phylum Chordata; class Aves; order Pelecaniformes; family Threskiornithidae; genus Platalea; species Platalea leucorodia. The sequence goes on along the minus strand of NC_138823.1, from coordinate 2,085,174 downwards.
GCGGTGGCTTTTGCTTCTCAGCCCACAGCAGCTGCAGTCACTGCTCCCGCCAGCTTTGCTTTGCAACCCGACCACTGCTGCAGGAGCAGGGTGGGGTGAAGGAAACAGGATCTCCGATGGGAAAAGAGGCCCATGAAGCTTTCTTTCCTCTGAAAGCAAAACCCAGGGATGTGCCGTCCCATTTCTGGGCTGTAAATACAGCGCTTGGCATCAGGCCCTGGCTTTGCTCACAGCCACTCTCTCCTGCCTGCTTGCATAGAGGAAAACACATTTTCATTCAAGTTGAAAGGGAGATGGGATGAAGGAAGCACCAACAGAAATAGCTCTGGGGTGGGCTCAGCACCATGAGACCCATTCTGCAGCCAAAACCTCACGCCTGTCCTCTGGCCATGACTTTCACAGCAGACATACAGGGTATCTCCTCTCCTCTGACACATCCACAGCACCAAGCAATGCCTCTGGTGTCACTTCCACAGCCAAAATCAGGCCATGACATCTCCAGTGCCCTCACTGCCACCTGGTCCTGATGGTGGGATGGGTCCTGCCCACCCACTCTGATCCCACCTCATTTCCCCAGAGAAGGGTGGCCAGGAAGGGGAGGATGCAACAAGCCATCCTGAGCAAGCAATCCTTGCATCTGCTGGAGTCAGACATTGCTTCCTTTGAGTTTCTCGTGCAAGTTGGACAGTGCGGTGGGTTCCTGGCCAGACCCGCGAAGTGCTATGGTAACAAAAAAGAGCTGTGAACCTACTTCTACACCAGTAAATAAGTCAAGGAAAGTGTATGGGCTCACACAATTGCCCGCTATCAACGCTCACCCATGCCAAGAAACACCTCCCAGGCCGTGCTCAGGAGACAGCCCAGGGCTGTTTGGATGTGGCCACCCTGTTTTGGAGATGGAAAGGGTGCCACAAGCATGCCATAACACGTGGCCTCAGGGCTGGAGGACGGACCCTGCCCTGTGCTGTTTACCCATCTGGATGGAGCCTCTCCCTGTAGCATTTAGCCTCAGGAGCTTGGTTTCACCCGTTTGCTTCTTCACACTCCTGCCAACGCGTGTGGTGCAGCATTTAGTGTGGAGGGTCTGGAGTGGGAGGTGAGATTATCTGCAGGGATGCTGCTGTGACAGCTTCCGACCCAGCTCCCTCTTGCTCCAAATAAGAGGAAGGGGCCATGCAGGCAGGACCATTTCAGTAATGCCTGGGAGATGCTGAGCACCGCTCCTGCCTGTTTCCTTGGAAGCAGGACAGCATCTAGGGGTAGCACTGGGTTTCCGTCATCACGCTTTGATGACCGTGGGTATTTTGGGAAATGAAATATGATCAGACCTAGAAATTTGTCAAGTTCTGCTTCTTCCAAATCCTTCCGCCCTACAGCAGGCAGCAAACCTTGGGGAGACCATCTGTCTCCAGATACATCCACCCCAGCAGCAAGGTCCACATGCCCAGGGAAAGCTTTGTACCACTCTCAGCATGGGGAAAGGAGACACAGAGCAGCCTGGGGAGGTTTTTCTGCTGTGGGGATGGGGTAAAGCACCACCCTCCCTTCTCACCACTGCTGACATCCAGCCGGGAGCTGGGTGATGAGCAGACAAACCAGTCTCCCAGCTTTTTCAGGGTGGGGCACATGCCCAAGCCTCCTCCTCACTCTCCTGTCTGCTGTAGCACGGGCTGTGCTGTGCTCAGCCCTCCTTCCCACCCACGCCGGTGCTGGGGAGGTGGGCAGCCTGCCTGCGGAAGGGAGAGGCAGGTCAGTGGCAGCGTGCAGCACTCCTGCTGCCTTTCGAGGTTTTCTGAGGACACGGGGCTCTGCATGTCGCCCTGGCGTTGGGCTCATTCCAGGGACCAAGTCCTGGCCCTGGAGCTCCTCTCTTTGCACTGTCAGGAGCCTCGGAGCAGAAGAAGGAGTCCTGGACCCCATCAGATCTACTGAGCAGCCTCAGCCCATCATGAGACCTGTCACCCTGCTGACAACAAATCAGGCAGTGGCCAAGCGACCAATGCCCCGAGCAATGCCCACGCCCTCGCCTTCACCTCTGTGTCTACATCCAGCCATTGTAAAAGCTCCTGCGTGATGGGAAAGCGGGGGAGAGATGTCTTTCTGCGCTGCTTGCATGCCCAGCTACTAACAGAACTCCTAACAAAAGCTCCTCGGCACCACAGTGAGTCAAAGAACAGCATTTCTGGAGGAGTGAGTGACGTGGGAGCAGCCGAGGCTTTGCCATGACAGGTTTCTGCATCGCATTATGGAGAGGATGAGTGTTCACACCGGTTATAGCAGCATAGTGCTGCAGGGGCCTGGCAAGCTCTGAGTGCACAGACATCTGCAGTGGGTGGGCAGGCTGACCCTTCCTGGTCCTGGTGTAAGGACATCCCTGGACCAGCTGGGTGAAGCATCACCGAGATACTGAGTGCCGAGATGCAAAGAGCCCTCCAGGTCAGGGCAAGAAGCCCTGTGCTTTTTTCTCGATCTTAAGGTCTTGAGTCACAAACACCAAATGACTCCCCTGAGGTCAGACATGGGGAAGCTGTGGCAGAGCTGGATTTGAAGCTTCATCTAGGCCACCCTTTTCCTAAGGACCTTCGTGGACCTCTTCCCCTTTCTGGTTTCACATGATTGCTGAAGGCATCAGGCAGTGGGTTGAAGACAGGGTTAAAACCCACGGGTGAGGAGGAAAAAGGTGGAATTTCTATTATTTGCATGCATGGCGGGTTGCAGGTGCCAGTCTTGGTTTTTGGCTGTGACCATTTATGAGAGGAATGGATGGAGTTAGCAGAGTTCAGTATCAGAGGGTAGGAAGATGTTCAAGGAGTCATTGCAAAGAGGAATGTGTAGGAAAATCAGAAAGAAGGAATAGAGTCACCCATAATGGGACAGAAAGGCGCTGCGCCATCCAATTTGATCCCCTCTTTACTCCCCAGGACCTCATAGGTGCCAAGAAAATAAGGTTCCCTGCATGCTGCCCGGGCCCAGCTCAACATCAGCCCAGCAATTCTGGGGACTTCCAAGAGCACCCCAGCTGTGGGTGAGGGAGGGACTGAGGACCGCACCCCACTTCCAAGCAGCCCATGGCCACGGGTTCTGGATTGAAACCTCGCAGGGCTTGGTACTAACTTAGGGGTTTGGATGCAAATGCTTCTAGCACAGGCACCCCAGGACCTGATATTAGATGCACCAGAATTATCCTGCACAGCCAAACCAAGGCACGTCCCCGGCGTGGGAGCGAGCAGACGCTGGAGGCTGGCCAGGGCCCGCTGTCAGCGAGCAGAGCTCGGTGTGGTTGGCATCAGCAGCGCGGTCCCGCAGCCATCCTTCCCTGGGCTGCTTCCAGCCGAGCCATCTCATCCCTTACACGGCTGCTGATTTTTCCCCCTGGAAATTGCTCCAGGAACATAGGCTTTCTGCGGGCAGACAGCATTTTGTGGCCAGTCCGGCGCCACGCAGAGGCACCAGCTCCCTCTCGTGGGCTTAGTCTGGTTCTCTGCACTGGAAACCGTCCAGGATTTCCCAGGAACGTGTTTTTTTTTTTTTTCTGTTGTCCCCCCCCTCGTAATTCAGAATATTCATTAGTGCACCAGACATGGAACTTTTATGGAAATGTGCCAACTTCCATCAAGTTTCCTCTCGCAGACAGAGTTTTTTTGATAGCTTTGCTACCCATTTTTTTTTTTTTTCTTTTTCTAACTGAGGCTGGGGTTCAAAGCAACTAATTTAGGCATTTAAATGGTAGATCTTCCCGATTCACTTGCCCTGGGCCTCTGGAAAGAGGCACCATCTTCGATGCCTTCCCTAGGAGGGGGGAGTCACCCCAGAAGTGCCCGTCTCTCTGTGACTCGGGGGTAGGAACACACTGAGGCATTCAGCACTTAGATACGTCAATGAAGGCCACAGCATGAGTCCCCGAAGGCCATTTCAGTTCATAATGGTTGAAACTGAGTATGTTTTATGAAGTCAAAAGTCAAGAAAGAAAACCTCTTTTTATCCGTACCACAAACAAAAACGTGGCTTGACCCCAACATTGCCTGGGAAATGCTGTCATTTCAGCTTCTGGCTTTGGTTTGAAAAACTCCTGGTTTGGTGTTGGAATTTCCCCCAGAGCTGTATTTCCCACAGCATTTCCACCCAAGCCCCCAGCAGGGAGGTGTCAAGAGTCCGGAGAGGTGTTTGTCCATCCTGCAGCGCACCCTGGTACCTGCTGGGGACAGCGAGGTCGCTTCTCCCCCTCTCCCTCTTCCCTGAGTTGCGTGACCCAGCAGGTCTCACCAGCATCCCGATGATGCTGGCCACCCCACAAACGAAACACAGACCTCACCCCGAGCCTTGTGGAGAATTAGGCAACGCATCAGGGGCTGCACTTTAGAAGGATGATTTGGTGTTTTCCTGCCTGGTGTGATAGTCATCTCAGTGGTGTGGGTGGCCATGGGACAGATGGGGTGGCTGCTGGCTGCAGGGAGGCTTGGCTGCTTTCATCTGCCATCACCACCCATGGGGACACCTGCCCAGGGCACTGCTGCTTCTCTTTTTGCAAGGCTTGACGGCTTCATCCCGCTTCCAGCCTCCCTCTGAGCACTTCTCCAGCCTTGCCCACACACACAGCTTGGTGCAGGGCTAAATTTATCGCGTGCGTTTGGCTGTTTGAGGCTGTAAACTGGTAGCTCTGATGATAGCAGAAGGGAAGGGTGACAACCACACACAGCGAGTCCAACTGCCCTGCAGCCTGGACCCAAAGCAGCCACGTCACGACTCCCCCTGACGTCCATCCGATGAGTCCCTTAGGTATTTAAACTGCTAGTTATTATCTGCAACCAGGCATATATTATGCCGTTCGTAATTGTTTGTTGCTTCATCCCCATGCTGTGTTTGCCTGCCAGCTCCAGCCACTGAAAGGGCTCTGTGCTTTGTGCTGCCTCTTCTAAGTGCCATGCTTGGGCATTTCTTTCTCCACGGACCTATCTCCGTGCCTTGCACCAGGGTCTGTTAGCCCCTTTGGGGGACAACAGCCCTCTCTCCCCTCTCTCCCCATGTCGGGCATCCCCTCCCCAAATGCTTGCAATAATGCTGCGCTGAGTCTCTGTAGCATCTTTCTCCCACACCCTGGACTGTCTCCAGCTGAGTCATCTCTTTTGCACTGTGCGGTGCCCCAAACCGCTCAGGTGTTGCACCTGAGCCCTGCCTTGTGCTGGGGAGAGCAGAAGGGCTCCTTCACCTCTCTCCCACCTCTCCCATCACCATCACGTCTTTGAATGGGGTCAGAGAAGCTCAGTGCAGTCTGTAGTGATGATAACTAGTTCCTTTCCACCCAGTGCACAACCCCTTTCTGTAGGGTCCTCCAAGCACTTTTGAAACCCAAGGGATGAATGCTGCCTTGCACAATGACACGGCAAGGGGCATAGGCTCAGGGTAATTTTCTGGGCAGCTTCATCCACGTGCTAATGACTGCCATCTCTCTGTGGTCCCAGTTGGCCCTAATTCCTGGTCAAAATTAGTGATTAGGAATCACACCCATCTCTTCTTCCTCCCTGGAGAGCTCAGATGTATTGGAGAGGAGTAATTGCCACCAGGGTAGCTTTGCACCATGGGAGGAGGGCAGATTTCAACGTCCTTGAGCTGCAGGGCCCTTTGGGCAAGGGAAATAACCCTTTGCTCTTCAACTATGATGATCAACCCAGGATGATTTATTTCCCCTTACATTAGCCATGGGATACAAGAATGCTTTTCTGCAGCAAAGGCAGACCAAACCAAGCAAAAAACAGCCAGTTTTGCTTTAAAGCGGCAAAAAAATACCCAACTGTGTTTTCCTGCAGGCTGTGGAGGACTCTGTCTCCGCTACTGCAGGACGTGTAAATCCAGCACAATGAAATATTAATTATTAGTCTGTCCAACTGGGATTCCTCAGTGCTTTCAGAGAGCTGAATAATTCCGACACACAGGAAAAAAAACCACACAAGTCTCTTTTTTATGAGAAAAATATTGTGTGAGGAGTAAATTAGAGCTTTTGAGCATTCAGGCTGAGGGACAGGAGGGGCCTCGGATTGCTTCAGGGCGAAAAATGCAAATTCCTAAATAGGGTATGAAAGAGATCACGGTCTAATGAAGAGGTAAAGGGAGGTGTATCACCCAGCACGGCTCCTTCGGCACGGAGATCTGCCCTCGCAGCATGGCGTAACTGTGAGAAGGAGGGGGTAAAGGAAAGTAGAAGTCGATTAATAAAAGAGAGCGCACATCTCTGAAGACTCCCGTTAGGCAGCACTTCAGAAGAAGGCATTCATCCAGAGCAGCCACGGGCACTAGCCCAAGGCAGACGCACTCGGCATGGCTCAAAGACCCTTTTGTCCCTCTTGTTTACCAGGGCTGGGTTTGAAGCACAACACAGAGTGTCATCCAGCCCTTGGCTGAGCAACATTTTGCAGATTTGGGAGCCCAGGCTGACCCAAGTTTAAGTATTTCTATGCTTTTTCCAGTGCAAAACTCCTCCAAAAAGTGCTGCTTGGGAGGAGGGAGAGGCATTCAGCAGCACCTCTGGCAATGAAAAATCTCTGAGCTCTTATCATTGTTCATTTTTTCTGCTTCCTTCTACCCTCATTTCTCTGCAGCCTCTGGAAACGTCTACATGAAATATTTGGGCTCTCTAAAATCTGTATTCTTCTCTTATAAACCCCTCCACTGTTCCTCAGCAGCTCGACCCAAATGCTGCAAATACATTTTATTACCCTGCGGCTGATTTGGGGGATGTCGGGGGGACAGGTAGATGAACGGCTTGCTGGAAGACACAATGCCAAGTGGTAGGTCCAAGGCAGTGCTAGCGCTGGGTAAGGTCGCTTGGCTCGAACAACAGCCACAAGCAAGCAAGGCAACATAAAGAAAGGCATGACCAAGGACAGCTGCTGGAAGTGGAGGTGAGGACAAAGACCACAGATAAGCAGATGTGCACAGATGTGCGCAGATGTGCAGATAAGCATCATTTTGATAAAAATGTGGCACCGCAGGCAGAACCAACAGGAAGAGGTATGTGGCTGATGTGTCTGTTGATGGGGCACAGGGGGGATGTCATTGTCCGTAGCTGGGGGCTAGGAGTGAGAGGCTGGGCGGAGGGGGTGAAGGGTGCAAGGAAGGAGAGTTGCGGTTAGCACCTGTCGCAGGCTCAGGCTTTTATACACAGGACTGCCTTTTTTTCCTTCCCCAGCAGCAACCCTGTGAGTTTGCACAGTTTTCCTTCTGAGTTGGTGTAGAGGGGTTATTTTTGCCCACCCCACCCCTCCCGCCGCAAGTCTGGAAGCTGCCACTGTGTGGCTCCCAGCTGCACCCAAGATAAGGGAAGATTGCAGGAGAAATCCCTCTAGAGGTTTGCAGGGCATGCAGAAGCAACATCTCTCTCCCCCAGGCTGCAGGACATAGCACAGCTGCTTCTCCTTCAAGCTGCTGGGGCGACAGAGCTCAGGCATGAGAAGCAAGTGAGAAGCTACACGTTGGGAGGCAACACAGGGCAGGAGGTGGTGACCATAATACTTTATCTATTTTGCATTGTGTTTGATGTCCATACCCTCCTGGGGGAATCTGACCATGCTCTTCAGGCCTTCAGGAGCCCCTTTCTCCCACCACCGCTGAGCAGATGAAGAAGGACACTGGCATGGGACTCCCTGCCATCTCACTCCCGAGCTAGCCTGGGTCCTGGGCACGCGCTCAGGTTGCACAAGAAGGTTTGGCAGCAATATGAGGTGTAGGAAGCCAGGCCCAGGCTGAAGTTGTGGTGTGGGCAGGTCTCGGAGCACTTCTTGGTGATCCTCTTCCATAAAGACAAAAAGCCTTGCCCAAAGAAGGGAGAGCAGTATTAGCAATGAGAGTTTGTTAAGTGCTCCTTGATCTTGTACAGGAGGGAGATGGGCTCATGAGTCCCACTGTCCCCCATGACCCCAAGGACCAGCATGGCCAATGAGACCCACCCCGATCCCACCACAGCCCAATAATTGCTGGTGACCAGCTACACAAGGCATTCAATATCCCTGCTGGGCATCTGGCACCTCCCAGCATGGACCCTCACGTCAAGGCTTTCTTAGGTGCACGATGGCATCCATGAGACAATGTTCATGCCTGGATTGAAAACACATTTCCAGGCTTCTCTGCTCAAAGGAAATAATTCTATTCCCCTCTATATTTCTGTAGACCTTCTCATCCACCCTGGCTACCTGCTTCTATTGGAACACCTCTCATGAGGAAAGGCTGAAAGAGCTGGGGTTGTTCAGCCTGGAGAAGAGAGGGCTGTGAGGAGATCTTATTGCAGCCTTTCAATACTTAAAGGGAGCTTATAAGAAAGATGGGGACAGACTTTTTAGTGGGGCCAATAGTGACAGGACAAGGGGTGATGGTTTTAAGCTAAAAGAGGGGAGATTCAGACTAGATATAAGGAAGAAATGTTTTACGCTGAGGGTGGTGAGGCACTGGCCCAGGTTGCCCAGAGAGGTGGTAGATGCCCCATCCCTGGAAACATTCAAGGCCAGGCTGGATGGGGCTCTGAGCAACCTGATCTGGTTGAAGATGTCCCTGCCAATTGCAGGGGGGTTGGACTGGATGACCTTTGAAGGTCCCTTCCATCCCAAAGCATTTTATGATATATGATTCTATGATTCTTTTCAACTCCTTGTCTAATCAAGGTTCAAATGTATTTATTCTTCCTCTGAAGGATTCTCTCTTTGTCCTTCCTCTTCTCCCAGTGTCGCCTGCCTTTTCCATGCCGGCATAAAACAAAGGCTAAAGAGGACAATCTCAGTGTGTGATGGGGAGGAGGATTTCAAACCGTACAAACTTCAGCACTGCCAGGCTGGGCTAGCAAGGGCTCCACCTCCCACGTGTGCTACCCCATGACTCCTCAGCCCATCCATCAACAAAGGTCAACCATAACAAATCCAATCAAAACCCCACATCCCATTCCTGAGTTCCCATCAGAGGATACACAGCCAGCACATACCAATTCCTACAGAGGCAACATTGGTCACACAGTACTCATCCTTGTCCGAGCACTTCTTGGCCTTCAGACAGCTCCAGTTGCTTTGTTCCCAGTCACAAGTGTAGCAATACAGGGCATTTGCTGCAAGAGAAGACAGAGGATATGGAAGATGGAGACAAAATGCTGCTAGTCCCGGCAGCAAAAATTACCAACCTGCTTTCCATTGGCTCTTGAATGCACAAGGTGCGGGTTGGCTGAAAGCAATGGGGCTGCAAGACCCAGACCCAACCCACTCTGCCATCCGCACACTTGCACATTTCCACCCAAGCCGTGCACTCAGGCACACACATCTGTGCATGCGTGCACCGATGGTACAAGTCTGCCCTTCGTGCCCTGCACTCAAAATAATAGCACGATGGGCCAAGGGTACCGGGTTTGATGTGATGCAGGGAGCTGGGCAGGACAGGGTCCTCTGCAAGAGTCTACAGAGGTGTCCCAAGGCTTGGGGTCACCCTTTCTAGTTGCTGGAGACACTATAACATAGACTATAGCCTAATTGGGCAGCAAGCATCGGCAGTTGAATAGGGTGAATTGGGACCTTCATAGCTTAAAGAGGTCAGTCTCCCATGCCTGTCTCTTTGGGTAGGACTTCAATGCCCTCAAACATATGTCCATTACCTGGGTTAAAAAAAAAAGGTGAGGAGAAAGGTTTTTAACTCTTTACTGTGTGAATTCAGCCCTAAGGCACGTGCAGTCTAATGCTTCATTTTTACTGTCTAGGTTATCTAACACGGATTAGGGCAGTCTTCATTTTGGCACTGAGGACAATCCCTCTGTCCCCCGGGCCTTGATAACACTTGGAAATTTGTCAGAATCACCATTCTGCTAAGTGAACAAAGCTAAATAGCAGAAAGGTATTCTTAGGCCACAATGAGACAGAAATAACTATTCCAAGAAATTATTTTTCTGCACCAGACAATGTGGCAAATTTCCAAGTGCTGGCAAACCCTGTTCCTCTTTACAAAATGAGGATAACATTTATTCTCTTTGGTTTCTTAACTGTCCACAGAGGCTATAAGATCATATACTTTAAGAGGGCTCTGATTTCATTTGCAATCTCTGTGTGAAATAAAATACCTAATCTATAATGCAAATAATATGCAAATATACATCTCCACCCAATATCCCAGCATCAGGCTGCTTAACCCATTTAGTCCACAACCCAGTTTGTTCTTAATTCCCCAACTTTGTCCCAAAATCTCTGAAATCAGCAAGCTCGTCGGGTCTCTGAGATGGGCAGAAACCAGGGGCATTCAGCAGGCAGCTGCACAAGGCCAGATGTTGTAGGTCTGGCCCTGTCCCAATGCTGCTGCTAGAAACGGTGTCACTGACTGCAGTAGGAACCGGGTGCACGGAGTTGCTGATGTATTGTGCTGTCATAGGCTGAAGCACTTCTTCATCACGGTTTAGAAATAACCACAGTTTTGCATCATCTCAACAGACAAACTCACTGTAAAGTCTCTTAACAAAGGCAGAACAGTGGCAGCTGCTTCCTTTTTTCTGTCTTGCTTTCATAAAAATCCAGCAGTGCATGAGTCTATAGGGAAATTTCCCTGCAGAAAACAAACCTTTCACACATCCAGGCTGAGACTACAGATAAGAAACCCACTGTGTCCTTCAGCTGCACCACTGCAAGAGCTAAGGCACCCTCTCCCATGATTTCTTTCCCTGGCTACGAGACCTCCCTGACTTTAAAACGCGCGACTATTTTTGGTCTAGTAGCGAACTGTGGTACCTCACCTTGAACTGCGCATAGGATCAAAGCCAGCACGGCAAGGAGGGAGGCCTTCATCTTCTCTCAGTCGTCTCCACAGCCCAGGAAAAGCACCCTCACCTGGGGACAGGATATATATCTTCCCTGCGTTTGGACCGAGTGATGATGAAGACAACAATTTTGAAAGAGTGGGCAGGGATCATGCATTATTTGGCAGGCTAGGAATGCGTGTGGGTTGTTTTCTCACCTTGGCATTGCCTTCAGGCTGGTCTGATGGGTCCGGAGAGGAGTGAAAGCACTAAGGCAATTCATTCCATTTGTTGCATTTAATACTTTAATTTATCTATGGTCAGGCTAGCAGTGCTCCTGATGTCTGATGGGGTTTTTGTACTGTTTAGCTCCAATCTGATCATCACATCTGTGGCCAGATAGTTCAGTGAAGGCAGCTACTCAAAGCAAAATGGTAATAAATGGCATAAATTAATGGCTTCATCTGGGTGGATTATTGCCAAGTGCATTTCCAGGGTTAGACCTGGAGAAGTCCCAATATCTAGAATCAGGATAGATCTAGCTGTATATTCATGGTTGGCAATATCAGCAGGAAATGTCTTATAATTTCCTGTTTGCCTATAAAAGCTGCTGGTTATCTACAAAGTCATAAATGCTCTGCATCTTGGTTTTGAGAGCAGTTGCGACAAGAGAGCAATGGCTTTGGGGTTCAAATGCAGAAGCTGGGACACTGGAGGCTGGTTTCCAGCTTTGCAACAGCTTTCTTTTGCTACATTTGTGCAAAGGGTAAAAATATCTTTGTCCCCGTTCTACATGGAGCGTCTGATTCAGAGTCCTGCTAGATACCGGTCAGATATAATGTTCTCAGCCTTTATGATTTCTCTGCATGCTCACAATCTGGGTGGAGCTGGAGCTAATAATTTCAGCCCTTCTGGGGCCTCCATTTGACTGCCTGTCACTCTTCTGCTTCCAAGAAAAGAGTTACCAGGAAGTTTGGTTCTGAATATCAGCAGACATCTCCATGAGTCACCATGGCCACCAAAGAGCAGTGAGGACAAAGCAGGAGCAGCCCCTTTGAATAAAGCCGCTTGGGCAATCAGCGCTCTGTTCACCCCTTTCTTCTCCACCCTGCAAGACTTAGTCTGCAGGGAAGAGAACTGGGATCCAGCTGTAGCTAAACAGCCTGGGGTTTAGAAGATGGAGATACAGAAGAAGAAGAGGCAGAGGCTCAGAAAACATGTGGAAGAAAGAGCTTAAATGGACGAGGAGAAGGCTAAAATGATTGGGGGCCAACATTAGTTCTGGGCAGGAGATCAGTCAGATGAACAAGCATCCCTGAATCAGGGGTCATGCTCATCAGAGACATTTAGAGCATCTGATGGGACTAATCATTGCTCATCACAGTGAAGGCATGGCCAGAGGAAGTTCAAAGGGACACCAAAACCCATAGCATCTTCCTTTTTAAGAAAAAAAAAAGGGGGGGATTATTGAGGTGGGCTTATTTGCAGATATTTTTGAGGTTTCTGACACCGCCGTTAAACCACTGGGTCTGCCAATAGAGCTGACATAAAACAGGATCAACAGGATGGTGAAGTCAGCCCTGATAACCCCATGAGCACTAACCATTCCTCTCCGATGGACATACACCTTCTGGGCGTGGAGAGGATAAGCCACATCGCTTGCCCAACAGATGAAGTTCTGCCAGACTCAGGGACTGCGTGCCACCATGGATGCCGGAGAAGGTGCGTCAGTCTTCCCAGACGTCACAAGGCAGCAACTGAAGAGCTAGACCTATTCCAGGGAATAAGGATTGCCCAGCGTGATTCATTGCGTGGTGTGCTCCTGCAGCGATGACTCCTTGGGGGAGTCTGGAAATCAGCCTAGACAGCCAACGCTCAGTGTCCTGCAGCAGTGGAAGCACCCTGGCAAAGGTCTGCGCTAATAAAGAAGCAGTTTGCTTTAAGCAGATTTGACTCTTTTTTTGCGGAAGAAGGGAAAAATAATTGTGTTACTCTTCAATATGATTAACAAGGTACATTCTTGATTTTTTTTTAAACAAAGAAATGTCGCTGACTCAGTTTATTCCCTCACTTCCAAGGACTGATGGCATGAACATCTTCTCTCTGACACAGAGCTGGAGAGGAGTCACCTGGTCCAGGGATTCAAATCTGCTCCTCACTGACAACAGGAAGATGATCTGCAAGGCCACGGGAAGTGGTCCACCACTGGTCCACCGACAGGAGTGATCTGATGGACCACTGTGATGATGGGCAAGGGTGCACAACGGGCCACTTGGAGTTTTGAGGGTTGCCAGTGGCCCATTGAGGCAGATAGTTGGGAAGTTACCATCCTGGCCTCAGGTATGTCTGATGCACGTGTGTGAGGTGTGAGACTGCCATGGCTGGCATTTCCTCAGAGGCACATGGGAGACTGAGGATGGTGGTGTCACCCTGGGTGGTCAACACATGGAAGAAGCATGACTGCAGCACGGAAGGCAGTGCTTGGCTGGGTCAGGGCAGAGAGCTGCACAAAAGGTATCCCAGTATCCAGCATCACAGAGCAGAAACCAGACTACAGCTATAGCAGTAAATTAAATGTGTCCAGGACCATCTCCAGCACGGAGGCCGAGAGATGGACATCAACAGGGCCTCTTGTGAATAGTCCTGCCTTTGTGCTCTCTACTTTGTTTTCTTCCAGACATTGCATGGGACCGTGGTGGTTGGTCCATGTTAAAACCTTGCCAGGGAATGTGCTAGCAATTAAAATGATTAATTAAATGTTGTGGACGATGGCATTACAGATCAGGGAATGTTCCCAGGAACGGTTTATTTCCCTTGCTTAGGTTCAGCCTTGGAGATCAGACCCATGCAGGCAAGTGAATCACATCCTTCAGGATGAGAGCTTGGTGCCTGATTTTACTCTTGGCTGTGCCACACCGCGCTACACAATTGTGTTGGAGCTGGCTAGCAAACACAGCTTTATTTGGCTGCCCTCTGCAATGTTCTGGCTGTTGAGTCTTCCTGGATGGAGAACAGAGATCAGAAGTCAATGAACAGAAGTCAACCAGGCATCTGCTCATCTTTTAGGAGCCTCATACTGGGCTCTTCTCACAAAAGGCCTCGGGCAAGTGACCACATATAGAACCACAATGACAAGAAGGGACAGAAACATCATGGCTTGGTCTCATGGCATCTCTTCCTTTTATTTGCCCTGAAGTTTTTAACTATTCAGCTTCCCTGTAGTCAGTGTGAAGTCTGCCAGGCCCTCCTGCCCTCATCACTTCTTAGGTGGCATCTCAGAAGGTTCCCAAATATTTCCATCTATCACAGCATCATCCCAGTCTGTACATATTGCCATTTCCCACCCATTTGCTAGTAGACCAGGGGCTACAGGACAGAAGTGGTTCTCAGCACCAGGTATGATTGCACCACCAGGGATTTTTCAGCCCTCAATAAAACCCATTGAAGCAATTGCAGAATCTAACCCTGTCTTGTTCCCCATCCTTCATTTTGGGTGGGGTTGCGGTGGAGGAAGAGGGCAGGTCAACATGGTGCCACTTAGGTTTTCTGGCAGGGAAGACTACATTTTGAAGCACACATTGCCCTGGAAGAAGAGGCAGCTGTGTGTGTTGAGCACCTCCTGGGTGAGGGTAAGCTCCAGCTCCTCCCACCCTTGGGTCTAATGACAGTGGCTGAAGAGTGATTTTTCCTTCTGGCTCTTTCCCTCCATCTTTCTCCTCTTCCCCAGGGATTTACTTGTGCTTGGTCCTGCAAGGCTCATTCTTTGTATCCTTCCTGATTGCGACCTCTCCAAAATCAGGACAGCAAGGTGGGTTGCCATCACCATCCCCCTGACACAGATCCATCCCCACCTCAGACTTTCACAGATGTTTCAGTGCTTAACTCCCAGGGAAGCCAAGAGGAGTTCAGAGCTAATCCCACCCATGGGTTTACTGCAAACTAACATGGGCTTAAACCCTTTGCACGCCAAATCGCTGAAGGACTCAGACCCCGTGGCTGCTCCTACCCAACCTTTCAGGCAGTTCCTGTTCCTGGATGCTGTGAAGGTGGCCAGGTACTCTGCTCACCGTGGGAGCCCCGCCATGGGGCAGAGATACGCGAGTTCAAGAACACAGCGTGGGCAGCCTGGGGCCAGATTACACCAAGGTGTTGAAATCCTTCTGAGAACCTGCCCTTTGGCTTCCTCTCTTTCAAGCGGGTCAGGGAAACGGTGCCCCAGGGGCATCCCAAATCTCTTTGCCAGTATTACCTGTTTTTATGGTGTCTCTGGGACTCTTGTATTGCCCAAAGCCTAGCTGGGTCTGGATTAAGTTACATACAGGATCGTACCTGTACTTGGGGGCATTAATAGGGATATCCAGCAGTGATGTCCAGGTGTCACAAGCTCCAGAGGAGGTCACCACCCTTCCAGCTGCCCTGGGGCTGGAACCACACTGCAGAAGAGCTGTCATGGAAGCAGCTATGTCTATACCAATAATACACGGGGGGCCCATGCACAGTTTCAAGGGTTGTCCCACAGTTGTCCACGCTGTTTAATTGCTAGCACGGTTTTGGCCTGACCAACTAGGACTATCCCTGGCAATTCCATATCTACTTTCCAATTGGTATTTTGGATTCAGACACCTTATTTTGGAGGGAGAGAGCTTGGCTATAAGAGATGGGCACCAGCTGACCCCACGGCCAGGAACCGACACAGGGTGTTTCATTTGCTAAGATGCCCTCCCCATGCTGTCCCAGACCTTGTCAAGACCAGAGTCTTGACAGCATACTAGAACAATACCATCAGAGATGGAAATTCATTATTTTCCCAGACCTTTTTCTATAAGCCTTCAGAAATTTCTACCTGGCTGAAACAGTAAGAGACACACTCCAATCTGGGGCTGTGCTGATCAGGATTGTATCCTCCTCCTACTCACCTCCATTTGTTTAGCTCTCTGTGTACGTGCATGAACCACCTGACCATGCTGCTTGCAAAACCTCAGCCCTGCTGTGAGTCAACACTCAATTGAAAAAAAAATAAAAAAATAAACATCTTGGAATTTTTTTTTTAATGGTGGCTGCAGAGCCCTGTTGCATGAGAAGCCATAAAAGAAAAACTGAGGGATCTCTTCTCCATCAAGCTCAAGCTAGCTTCAGACTGCCCTTTCCGTGCCTGAATATTCGATGTTCAGAAGACGTTCTGGGGATAGACAGGCAAAATGACTGCAGGTGCTAGGGGACCAGGATGGGTTAAGAAGCTTGCACAGGTTATTCGACAGGGATCTCATCACAGTCCAGTCCAGAGAAGGGGGCTGGTAACACTGACCAGAACTGCAGTTCCCAGCACTGCAATGGGAGGTCCCATCCCAGATGCGTTGTTGTGATTGCACTTGTCCGAATTGCAGCAATTATAAATGTCTTGAAACATACTGCAATTTGAAATGCAGCTTTTGTTGATCAACTTCTGTTGTTGAGTGCCTGGATAAAAGTCAAATAAAACCAACCCATGAATCTTTCTTCCAAGAGCAAATCCTGACTTTACCGTGTAAGCAGCTTGAGAGATCACCCAAGTCTATGTGGGTTATGATGTTCATTAACTACCCTCTGCCTCGCTGTTCAAACAAAGAAATAATTGGGCTTAACCTGTAACCCAACACTATTCAAGTTCTCCCAAAGCCCCATGGAAGGGAAACATTTTAGACCCAAGTGCACTGGAGCAGAAAGCGGGGAAGGACACAGACCCGCTGAGAGCAGCGCTGGGGTTGGGACACACAGGAGCATTAGGCAGCAGGGTTGGGAGGTCACAACCCAGGCAGTTCATGGCAGTGGGACTCACCAACAGCTGTCTCCACAATCGTAGTGATGCAGGCTGTCTCATTTTTGACACATTGGGAAGTCGTCAAGCACTCATCATTGCTGGTCTTCTGGGTGCAGGTGTAGCACATCAGTGAGTTGGCTACAGGAAGAGAACATAAATGATTTGCACGAGGTCAAAGCAAGAAACCCCTTCCCAGCTGGACCTCTTCCCATCCTCATGCAGGACACAGGACATAGAATAAGACATAGAGGATTTGGCTGAGCCAGTTCTACCCTTCCACTATCCCACACCCAAAACTGCTAAGCACACACTTCCCTGAAGAAAACCCCTCCTTCCAGGTGAGTGGGCAGCAGAGAGACTGTGCAGACCAGCTCTTTATCTATCACCATCTACTGACTTCTTAAAGACCACTGGACTTAGAAGTTATACATGTGACTTCTCCCCCCAAAATGCCAGCTCTTTCCATCCCAGCCCAAGCCTTGCAGGAATCCTGAGCAACTCACTGATGTCCATGTAGAGGACAGCAGCCAGACATGCCACCAGGAGAGCCCTCATCTCCATTGGCTCTTCTTTGCCTGCACGGTCTTCGGGGGAAGCAGCTCCCAGCTCTCCGTGGAGTCCTAGCCAGAAGGGGGGCCAATGCAAAGGCTGACACAGGTCAACCCACGTGTTGCACAGTGTCCACGGCCCAGACCAGGGGGCTGACAAGTACTTGCAGAGCCTTGCAGGAGCCCAGTGCTCACATCTGCTGTCCGAGTTTTGTGCGCTGCCTTTGCCTGAGTGCATGTTACTTAATATCTCAAAATAAGCCAAAAGGAAAGCAGTTGCTACTGATAGCAGCAGTTCCTCTTTGAAAGAAGGCAGGAGATAAAAGGTGGGTAGGAAGTGGTGACCAGCCTAGGAGGAAGTAAGGCCACCCAAGAAGGGGGATGGGGACTCTTGGACTTGCACGCTGTGCTTTGGTCCTAGAGAAAAGGGGATATGCATGCTGGGTCCAGCAAGGAGGAGCCACTCTTTGAGGACTGGGACCTCCAACTTTGGTTGCCCAATTGGGGCCAAGCCCAGAGCCTTGGGTTAGCACTGGGAAGGCTTGTTCCCCCTGTGGCTATGCGAATTTCCCTCCCATGACTTGGCCCACGTGCTGCCCTGTCAGCTCTGTTGCCACAACTCTAAGCTTGGCATGGTACCAGTAAGATGAGGGGACCCCAAGAGAACCAGAGAAAGACTGGGAGAAAGATGCCATGCTAATGCTACAACCTCAAAATCTCATCTTATGGGCAAGCAGAAAGCACACCGTGTGTGTGTGTGTGTATCATTAGTACAACTGAAATCTTAACAGTCTCATCCAAGAATGATTGTTGGTCTAGACTGACTAATATAGGAAAACAAAGAATAATCCTATACAGAATGATATTATTATGAAAACTATTACACACACTAAGTGGTTTCTATCCCTTTTCTTGGTGTTAGGGTCACCCTTCCCACTCTTGGGGGTTTCCATGCTGGTGGCATTATGGTAAGTCGTCAGCATCTGGAGCCCTGTGCCAGGAAAAATAAGATGTTCATGTTGATGGTTCCTTGTTCCTCTCCCCAGGATCCACTGAGCCATTTCAATTATGTTTAGTATCTTTTTTTTTTTTAACGTGTTTTTTCATTGGTCTGCAGCTACATCTCAATTTACTATATGCAGTGCCTTTTACATATGGTAGGTACTGCTTTTGTACTGTTTGTTACCCCTAAAACCAGCCTGGACCAGCTCCAGGTCTGCATTTCTTCAGCTGAGCGAATGGTTTATAGCCAAGGAGTCTCCAGTTCCAGCCCAGGTCCCACCTCATCACCCCATACCTGCACTCCTCTGCACCACATCCCACATCTCCACTTCTCAAGACCTTTGCTGTTGTACCAAGCCTGCATTTCTCTACACTATATCTTGGGTCAGAGTCATAAATACCTCATTCTACACAGCATAATGGCTTGTTACTGCTATCTATATAAACCTACAGCTGCGCTATACAATGATATACAAAAGTAAAACAAATTAGCCATAGCCACTTGGTCAATTAGAAAAATTGCTCTTACCACTCAGCCAAGTTAAAAAAAGCAGCCTCGGGCAGGTCAAGACAAGCTCAGTCAGAGCAAACCTAACAAGCCTCAATCCTGAGGTCTCGCAAACTCAGTACAAAGCTTATGGCTTTGTTACTAGCAATAGCAATACCAAATTAAAGTGCTAAAGGATAACAAACCATCTTGTCTTAGACTCTCAAAGAGGAAAAACTGGACTGAGCTATTTTGTTTTATTTATAGAATTATAGCTCCTGTTTATTTTTTTTTTTCTTTTCTAGCACACCATAAGGCACTATGAGGACAGTCCTGCACAGCCCCATGTCAAAGCTCTTTCAAAGGTGACAATACAAAAGAGGAGAAAGGGGGAAAAAAAAGAGGGGGGGGGGGAAGGGGAACCCTATTTGCACAGCAAGGGAGCCAGGGGTTGTGCAGCCACAGTCCAGTCACACTGCTTGCTAAAGGGGTCACACTGCAAAGCCTGCCCCGCTGGCTGTAGGGAAAAAGAAACTAAATCAAACATAACTAAAACATAACTAAAAGCAATAAAGGAGGACATCACGGAGGGGGTCGTGACTGAACCACAGCCTGTTACAGCACAGACCCCACGCCAAATTGTAAAGATGCTCGGCTCTTTGCCCGCGTTGCCAAGACCCCGTTGCAGGCTCACGTGGCACACATCGCTACATCAGGACAAAGCTGGGGCTGGTGACACCCCATGAAAGACATGGGGATGAACCAGAAATCTGGATAAGATGTGAGGCCGTAGCCATCCAATACAGGGTCCCAAGGGAGAAGGAAGAGAAGCATAATACAAAAATCATGGGATTGTGCCATATGCCTGGGCTAGGAAGAGAGGCCAGACCTGCTGGGTCATCTCCCCTCACCACCTTCAAATCTCACCACCCCTGGAAAGGCAGCCAACAGAATTTACTTTTGCAGGCACTCGAGGTCACGTCCCGTGATTGTTTTTGTGGAGAATCCTTGCGCATGCAGAAATGGGGACAGTGCTGGGTCTGAGGATGCACAGGAGAGCGGGTGGTGGAGATTTAACTCCCCCAGGTCCTGTTTCTCTCAAAAGGGGGGTTTGCAGCACCAGGAATGAACTATGGGAAGTCAGGAACTGTTTTGCTTGGGGGACTACCAAGAAGGAAACACAAACCCTAGCTAAAGCTGGTGGAGATAACTGCCACCCCATTGTCTTCCACTTTGGCAAACTAAACCTTCAGGAGTTCAAGAGTCCAGCTATGGCTTGAGAAACAGACGGAAGAGATTACACAGAACAGCTTTAAAAAAACAACCAAAGAGCTCATTCGTGCATAGGTGACCCGTGGGAAGGGATTAGAGACTTCCTTGTCTGACCCAGCTTGGTAAATAAATAATCTGCCCTGTTTCCAAGAGGTGGGGCAGTCTGGATGCAATCCACCAAGCTAGAAACACAGCATTTTTTTTTTTAAAGGCATCAGCTATCTGCCTCACCATCCCTCCGGCACTACAGGGCAACCCCAGGGAGCCACTGGAAGCTACCTCAGTTTGCAGAGACCTCGCATCACGCTCTTCTCAGGCTCGTGGCAGCAGAAGGAACTTATGAGCCCTCCTGCAGCTGTGAAAGCAGTTATTCAAAGGCTTATTTCTGAGTCAAGCCAATCACTCATAATTGCAGCTTAATCCAGACTTAGATTAAGAATATTAATTAAGTAATTTATCGAAATTCCTCGTGCCCCAGCTTGCAGTGGCTCAGGATTAAGGTCTGGAGAAGCCTTTCTCAGAGCTTGGGACAAGCTCGGCTGAGCTGAGCTCTTCCTGATTCTTTATTTTCTTTTGAATAGCACATGTGCTCAGCTGGCCAAAAATATCACTACTATGGCTAAAAAGAAGCCGTAGGAAGAACCAGCCTATGGGTCCTCTGCTCATTCCCTGTGGGACACCCACGATGGGCAGCCGTCCCCCTTCCACAGCTGCAGCGAGCAAGTACCAGTTCTCCTTCGCAGGGCACAAACCTGATATCCTGGAATATTATCCTTGCCTTGGAAGCCTTTCCTCTGCCCCTCATTAGACCGCCCTTCATTTTATCACAGGGATCCAATTTCTCAGAGGTTAATCATTTGCTTTCCTTTGCAGCCACTCTCCTTGGCACCAGCAGTGCTGCATTTACAAACACATGGCAAAGGCGTCCAATTTGAGCTTATCTTACAGCAGTCTGAACTTGGCTGACTGTTGACGGACACAGAGTACAACTGTGTAAACCCAGGGAGCTTCTTAAGCACATGTTTTATTTACGCCAAACCACAGATGTGATCTTCTCTCTCGCTAAACCACACTGGAAAAGGAAAACCTCCATTTGTTGTATGCAGAGACAGAGGTCTGAAGCACAGCAGTGATAGTGTCAACTTAAATGTTGTTCTACCCCTTTCCTCTCATACTGACAAAAGCATTTCCCTTTAAAGTTTCTGTTCTATTTTTCCCAATTTTTTTTTCATTTTTGCAACATCAGACCTCAAGGGAAGAAGGGAGGGGAGGAAAAACCCTCTGGAAACCCTTCACGTTTCTCTTCCTCACATCCCCACAGGGGTTTCCCGCCTCTCACGTGTCTGCCAGACTACAGCTGGTTTGTTTTCCCCTTAGTCTGATCGCTCCCCAGGGAGCAGATGCAGAGCATAAGCAGCAGTTCCACAGCAAATGCTCCTCGCTGAGTTTTCCTCACGCCCACTTCC
Source organism: Platalea leucorodia (assembly GCF_965183815.1). NCBI lineage: Eukaryota > Metazoa > Chordata > Aves > Pelecaniformes > Threskiornithidae > Platalea > Platalea leucorodia. The sequence goes on along the minus strand of NC_138823.1, from coordinate 2,063,858 downwards.
CTCTCTGCACCAATTAAGATGAATCAGCCAAAAGCCCATCTCTGAACCACCTACGGGTGAACAAAGGCCCTGTCATTACGCAGATGAAAGAGCGGCTAAGCAGCTTTGATGGCTGCCCTTCCTCAGATCACCCGCCGGGACCCCTTCTCCACCCGCCATGGCCCTGATGGGCAGGGGAGCAGTGCTGCCAACCCCGCTGCCAGCCCTGACCACTGTGGAAAGTGGATCTAGGAAACAGGAGGCTGATGCACTTTTTTCATCAATGGGGATCAATAATCTCTTGGCCGTGCATCAAGAGTTTGACTCATCCCCAGGAGAAAGGACGACGTGAGAAGGTTTATGATAAGCGCGGCTTGGTCCAAAGGTTTTAGTGCCTGCAAAAGGTGACAGCCTGCAGGCTTTATATTCCCATCTCTCCAGGATGCTGATGCAGAAGCAACAGGCAGGGACGGAGCCCCATCAGAGCCTCCAGATGCTCAAACAACTTCCTATGCTGAGAGAGGTATTGCTTGTACCCACCCCCCCGAGCTATAGATTGAGACGGTCCTACCTCCTTCAGCCACAAGCTTCTACCACATCCCTCCGAGGCTCAGCAGGCTGGCGTTCAGTGCAAGGCAAAGTTCAGAGAAGCTCGTGAAATTCAGCGAAGTCCCAGATGTGGGGCTGAATGACCCCATGCAACAGAGCAGGCTAGAGGGGAGCAGGCTAAGGCGGATCAAGTTGTTGCCTTCAGCTATTTAATGGGGAGCGGCTGTGGAGAGGCCAGAGCCAGACTCTCCTTGGAGGTGCACAGAGAAAGGACAAGCAGCTGGTTGCAGCCTCAGGCTGTGCCAGGGGAGGTTTAAGTTGGATATTAGGAAAAACTTCTTCACCAAAAGGGTAGTCAGGCCCTGGAAGAGGCTGCCCAGGGCAGTGGTTGAGTCTCCATCCCTGGAAGTATTTAAAAGATGTGTAGATGTGGTGCTTAGGGACATGGTTTAGTGGTGGATTTGGCAGTGCTGGGTTAACAGTTGGACTCGATGATCTTAAGGGTCTTTTCCAACCTAAATGGTTCTAGGATTCTATGATTCTAAGATGCAACAAGGGAAATTCCAACCAGATAGATATAAGGAAGAAAAAAAAAAAAAAAGTTTGTAGTGATGAACTGCCAAAACAGGGACGCTGGGATATGGTGGAGGAATCTCCCTCCCTGGAGATATTAAAATTTGGCTGGAGAAGGCCCTGAGCAACCCAATCAAAGTTGGCCCTCCTTTCAGCAGGAGGTTGGACTTGAGCCTTCCAGAGACCCTCCCAACCTCAGCATTTCTGGGAAGAGGCTTGACATCGGCAGCAAATGCCAAAGCAAGGTAAGAGGAACTTCTCGCTACCGCCTACCACCCAGAAGTTTATCTTATCAAACAGCCACAGTATCAGTGCTGTCCTTGTGCCGTCACCCAGTGCAGGACATCTCCAGCCTGCAGGCAGGGAGACAAATTCTCCAGCCTCCAGAAGGTTTTTTTTTTTAAGCATCATTATGCAACTAGAGCAGCCCTAAGCTCGTCCCAGTATCAGTGTGAGCAGTCAGCTTTGTTCTTGGTAAATTTGCCTTCAGGTCTCCTCCCAACCAATATGAACAACAGGTTTTTATGAAAAGCACGTTAGTAAGTCAAGAAGTTACAGGGGAAGATCCCACTTCTTGTTTTGCCTAAGACCAGATCTTCCCTTTTTGCATTTTTTTTTTCTTTAAAATAAAAGTAAAAAAGAAGGTAGAAATTGTGAAGGAAAGATGCTAAACTCTTGACTTCACATTTTGCTAGTCAAATACCAGCAAAAATGCTAGTATCTTGGCTTTGGGCTACCAAGTGTCCTAGGCATCAAAGCACAGGTTTCTGTATGCCTACAGAAAAGGCACTTCATTGGAGAAGCTGAGTTGAAAACATCCCTGGAAGGGCCAAGGCAGGTAGGGTTCAGCTGAGTATGCCAGTATTGCTTGAAGTCACTAACTAATCCCAAACCATTGGGCTGGAAGAGGAATCCTGCTCTCATAGGGGTCTACGATGGGCCATGACCCTGCTCCACAGGGTCCTGAGCAGTGGAAAATCGCTGTCAGATTGGGCATTAGGCCAGCCTGCTGCTTCGTGCCACCGTGATGTCAATGGCGAGTAGCTCAACTTCTCCAACCTGTATCTCACTTATGGCCAAGGGCCAGGAGAACACTCCCCAGACTTATCATCCTCTCTTTAAGGCTTCGCCATTTCAAACACAGTGTGTTACTCACCCCAGTATGCGTTATTTGATACCTGGCAAAACACGTGAAGTCTCCACCTTGCTTTTGCTTCATACCTCCCATGCACTTGGATTTCCAGTCTTGGTTTCACTAAGCTTTTTGACAGAAATGGTTAAGCCCCATAGAACTGGTTTATAGGGCAACACAATCCAGGGTAACACCCTTTGGGGAAAGGACGCTTCATTTAAGCTCCTACAGAACAGGCAATAATTACTACTTAGCTAACACTGGCAGGTCTTTGCAGCTCTGACATCCAGAGCATCTGAGCATGGCCAATGAGTATTGAGGAAAGCACAGCCCTGTAAGCATGACATATTGCCAGCACCCACTTTGTAGATCCACCGCCCCAGCAGAAACAGGGTGAGGATGGACAGGACCATGCAGGACAGCAATTACCCACTCTTTCCACCCCAGTAACCCAGCAGCCAGCTGAGGATCACAGCACTGATGGGAACCTGCTAGAGGAGAGGCCAAGGACCAAGTTACTCATTTCCCCCCAAAACTGCAGTAGGATTTGCTTTCTGGGGTGATTTTTCCACTGCTCCCCCAGCAGCTGTTCAAACTGCTGCAGCTGCTCTTACTAATTCAGATCCTTTCTCTCACATGGTGCTTGAGAGACTTTTTTCCTCTAGGAAATACTTAAAATAAAATCTGTTGGTTCAATGGAAACACCTATAGTGCTCATCCAATTGCATCTTGCTCCTTTTTTCTGCTACACAGGAGCACTGTTTCACTAGGGGCTTGGCTAGAATTACTGCTTTATTTGGGATGGAACAAACTTTCCATGACAGTTAGTGGCAAATATTCGCTTTAACCTCTTTTGAAAGCCAGAAAGCATTTAGCAGGGTGGGCAGAAAAACATCTCCATCCATTGGGACCAAACTGGCTACCTCTGTTTCGCAGGTACATATCCAACACAGGGGTCAAAGCATGCTTGGCAGCGCCTGCCTGTTGCTTGTGCAGCTGACAACCGGTCTACCTTTGCCAGAAAAATAAATTTTGCCACCATTCAGATTGATTTAGATCCGTGTTTTAGGATTCAGTTGCCTCATTAAAACCAACATGAGCTCTTGGGGCTTGCAGAAACAGTCCAGTTAAGAGTTTCACAAGCTACCACATCTCAGCCAAGTGGTGGAGCACACCCCAGCGCAGATGTGAGGTAAAACAGCATTGGCTTCACCCGTGAATTTTCCCCATACATTTGTGACAACTCTGCTATCATGCAGCAATTCAATTTTGGTGGCTCCGTCTTGCACACAGGCCCTTAGGGACCAAGCACAAATGGTTTTTGAGATCTGCAGGCAGACTCTTTGCTTGAAGGCAAAAGATTTCCTATTAAACCTAATCCCCTGCAGACAAATGAGCATACACAGACCCCATTATAGAGACTGAGCCCTGCCTCAGAGTTCTGCACATCAGCTCACAGGAGAACCACATCTTGGATGAGTTGTAAAAAGCCTCCAGTCACCAATACTCAAAAAAAATCACTTCCAGTTTTAATGAAATGCATTTCAAGTACCTGACTTCCAACTAAAATAGTAATAGTTTAAACACAAGAAGTGGCTGTAAATGAGCACATGGGAAGCACCAAGAGCTTTGGACTATAACAACCTGAACATCAGCCCTGAGACGCCAGAAGGCTCTGCTGCCAATGCAACAGCTTGCTTACACCTTAGATTTACTGGCATGTAGGCTAACTGTTGCCAGGTACATGCTGATAACACTTTTTTTTATTTTCTTCTGAAAAGCAGCCAGTTAGGCAGCAAGCACTGGCAGTTTATGCCGTCAGTCCCTGCCTGCTCCATGCCCAGCGGGAGCAGACTGGGGAGGATGCAGGCTGATGACTAAGCTGTCATCCCAACACAGGCACAGCTCCAGCAAGCTTGGTACCACTCCTCAGCACGCGTCGCATCCCACCGGAGCCTGGTCCAGCCCCCCAGTCAGCATCATCCTTTCCCCTTGCTAAATCTGTGGCTGGACAGTTTAGTTTCTGCTACGGATACGGTGAGCTGAGCCAGAGTGAACTGAAGCAAGTAGGGGAAAAAGTATGGCCCCAGATGAGATGTCCTTTCCCAGACCACGGTTTAACCACGTAGGGGTGAGTAAAGTACACTTTGCTCGTGCCAAGGTGAATTTCATCCCTCCAACGTGAAACCTGCTTTTTAATCCAGCTTCTTCCCCTCCCTCCTTCTCCTGCCATGACAATTGCTCCCTCCCACGTTTTTCCATTTTGATTATGTTTGAGCAATTGCGCAATTTTCTCCTCTCCTGGAGGTGAAAGGGCACAAAATACCCCGACGTGTAAAACCCCGAGATTTTTCCCTTCCTCCCAGTGCATCCTTGACCCAAGCCCAGGTCTTATACTGCAGCTGCCTGTTTCAGTGCTGTTATTGCCTTATGTTTCCCCATCAAACCAATTCAGAGAGTCTCAAAAGGGCAGCACAGCTCCACTACATCAAGGAGATAGGATTAGATCTAATCTTGTTTATCAGCACAATTAAGGTTCTCATTCAATCTTCTTCCTAGACTCCGGAGGAGGAAAGAAAAGATCCAAAGCACTTGGCAACTCTGAAGGGGAATTAAAAGTTCACATCGAAGTCACTGCAGTCATGATGAGTGTCACAAGTCAGCAATACTTGTTTCAACTAGAAACTGCGTGTTTTCTTTTGTATACAAAAAAGGCACAAAATACCCGTATCAAACTCTTTCATTAGACAACACCCCAGCCCTACCCCTGCAATGACTGCAGCAGCACATAAAAAAAGCTTTCCAACAGCACCAAAGGAGCATGAGGTAACATGAAAGGCACTGTCTCAGAATTCAAAGTCCTCGTTGGCCATGTCAATCGCCCAGGCAAACTTCTCCCTCTGTGTCTTGTTGTAGATCTTCTCGATGGGCACGCCAAACTTCTTGCACCTGTACAGACCACAAGACAGCAGTGGGGATGTGCTCCCCATCCCGCTCTGCTCCCACCACAGAGGTCCTCCCTGCTCAGGGTGCAGCATCTTTTACCCATGCAAACTCCCTAGCCCCAAGTGCCTTAAGAAATTACCTTTGTGCCACTCTCGATAACGACATGCAAAGTGATCCCTTTTTGCCCTGAACCCAGAAGGGACATCCTGCAAACAGTTATTTGCAGCAAGGGAAGCCTCAGCTTTAGACTTTACTCATCTCCCCCAGCACATTCAGGGCTTGGGCAGGTTTCTCTGGCCAAAGCTTATTCCGTTCCCCCAAAGGCTCAGGTGTGCGTTTGTCCCCCTCCCCAGGCAGGGCTAGGTGATCTGCACGTCTCCAGAGGACCATCTGCCCCATAGCATGCCCAGGACTTACCAGGCTATGCTAATCCTGGGGTCCAGGTAATTCAGCTTGGATGTGCCCAGAGCTATCTGCTTGTTCTCCTCCTTGTCTGTGGCCTGGACATTCAGCTTGGCCAGCTGCTCTTCCAGCCGCTTCAACAGCTTCTTTTTCTTCTCCACGTTGCTGAGGGCAGAGGAAGAGCAACACAGACAGCACGTTAAAGGGGAAAAGAAGAAGCAGAGGTGAAACACAGAGCAGTTCTCCTTATCTGCTGCTGCCTGGGAGGATGGTGTGAAGCCAATGAGCTTCAGCTCAGAGTAGTCTCTACACTCACCTTAAGTCCTATAAGGCCTGAGCCTAGAAATACTCCAAAATGGCAAAAACGGAAGATGCCATTCAGCACTAGCCTATTTCAAGTACTTTAACCTGATAAGACACTTTTGGTTTTTAAATGATTATTACCAAAGTTGGGCAAGCACAAAAGCCAGCACCCAGCAGAGACCACCTCCTCAAACTCAGGCTCCACAAGCAACAACCTGCATGACAACCCGCTCTGCATCTCAGCAACACAGGGCATGAGCAGAAAACAAGAAACCCCAGAGTACAACAAAAATACAAGCCTTGTTTCTCCCTTCCAGCCTCCTTTGGGCAGAAAGCCCCATTTGGGCTCTGGGAGGGGGGAGCAAATTTGAACAGACCCCTTGCAATGACTTCTGCAAAGATCAGACAAGCCACAATCCACCACTCAAGTGTCCCACAAGAAAACCATGCATCAGGGCTAGCTTGTGTATCCCCAGCACCAGCCCCAAGCTAGGCATCCCTTGCACCACAGCATTTGTAGGATAACTCCAAGCCAGCAGCTTCCGTTGAAGTCTGAGTATTCAGAGAGATGTGACCTATCCCAAAAATCTCCCTGCAGGAGCTCCTTCTAATCCTGCTGTTGCAAGGAACTATCCACAAGACCTCCACCCATCTGCCAGGCTGCCACAGGACAGAGGGCACCTGGTACCGAACAAGGGCACATCAGTTCTGCTGAGCTGCACGTAGGGTGTTGGGCCATACCACCCCCATCCACAGTCCCTCTGCAAAAGAGTATTGTAAGGAAGAGTCACTCACGCTGCTGCTTTGGCATCTTTTGTGTCTTCAAACTCATCTTCAGCTTTTTTCAGCTCTTGCTGGGCTTCCTCCACTTGTTTCTTCTTGGCATCAATCTGGGAAGGTAAACACAAAGTCAGCCCATGCTCCTGTCCTCCCTGGAGGTTTCAGCTCCCTCTTTCCCTTTCCTTTGCCACACCACTCCTCAAATTTCTCACCAGTCCTACTCCAATCCCAACAACTTGCCCCTGCAGCACCTGCTGGAGCTTAAACTTTTCTTAGCATCTTGCAAAAGTTCCTCACCGTACTGATGCCAGAAACATTTGCAGCTCTTATCTGTTAGTCTTGTGCAACTGCCCAAGACTGACTGGCTCGTGACAGTGCTGGGGCACACTGCAAAGTCCCAAGCTCACCAGTAGAGCATGAACAAAAGCTGAGGACCATTAAAAGTGGTACTTTGAGGTATTTCCATAGCAGACCCATGAAATTTCAGCCAGTCCTCCTGCAAAGAGCCAGGCAGGAAAACCAATTTCCCTGGTCCCAAGCCAAATGTGTTGGAACTGTGCCATCACAAAAGGCACCCAGCTTGGTTTGAAGAAACAAAGTGATGAAAAAAACAAATTCTGTGCCAAGTGTGCTTCATCCAGCATTTGAGCTTACCCCATCCCTGTCCACCCTGGGTTGCTGATGTCTCTGTACCAATTAAAAAAGCCACTCTTCCTGGTTTATTCCCTGCCACACTTGATCAATGCAATCTCTTTAGGCATCAGGTTATTCACCCTCTCCCCATCACCCACCCACTCCCCCCTCAGCCTCCCCCAAAAAAACCAAACAAGATCAGGTGAGATCAGGTCTGGGGGCTCTCAGTTTGATCTGTCTCACCTTGGCCTGGAGATTTTGCATTGACTTCGCAAAGGTTTTTGGTGTAGACCTCTGATGGTTGCACAGGATGGCCACAGCTCGGTTAGCTCGGTTGTAGGAGAGAAGCTTTCCCGCAACATTGTCTTCAGCTGGAAATAAATGGAAGCATCACTACATCTCCTTTCTGGGAGTTGGGGAAAGCAGGGAACAGACCAGAACAACAGCAAGTTGTTTGCCTTTCCCATCCTTTCTCAGGGAAGAGCGATACTGGTTGTGGAAATTGGTGACGGACACTTGAGCATCACTGAATCTGGTACTGTGCCTCATCACTCACGTATCCAAGGCAGACAAAAAATAATGCAACCAACCAGTAACGCAAGGAAGGGGGGAAAAGAAATACTCCCATCTTGGCTATCAGTGAGTCAGAGTATCGCTGAGCAGGTAACTATTTCTCACGTAGCATGGTTCCCAACCTGCTGTATGCCCCCGTAAGGTACATCCCACTCTACAACATGGTGCATCACCTGCCAAGGAGGGGCAGGCAGTTATGGGGACCCCAAGGCAATGGATGGACAACACTGAGCCCACTGGCCACACAATTCAGCTGGTGATACCATGAACACTGTTAGTAACTCACAGTTAGTGAGTGCCTTGAGCTGCTCCTGCAGGGTGATGGAGGCATTGTAGGTCCTGAACACTTTGGCAGTCAAACCATCCATCAGACTCTGGAGGTGTCTGTTCAAGATGGATGTCTGGAGGAAGGAAGATAAGGCAAAGTGGGGGGAGAAAAAAAGAGAACAAGCAGAAGCCAGGACAATAAAGCACTTTCTTTTCAGACTATCTTCTTCCTAAGCTACCAAATTAAGCATTAAAAAAAGGTCTCCTATAGCTTGCAGATCTACTTGTTGGGTCAGGCCCTCATCTACCAAAAACTGGCACAAATTCCACCTAAACCCACAAAGAATTTCCCTGGAAGTCAACATTTTTTGCCCATCTGTATCCAAGAGGACACATCTCATATCCAATATCACATCTCACATATATCCCATCCAATATCTCTGTTCTACAGAGCACATGGGGCTGCAGTTGGACTGGAAACAGAGGATGCTAAGAAGAGTCATCCGGGGTCTGGAGGAAGCCTTACTTGTACCAAGAAAGCCTATCACAGATAAATCCTATATAACCAGAGAGGAGCAGCCTCTTCAGAGGAAAGATGGGCAAGGGGCTTTGTAGGGGATGCAGGAAGAGGGGGAGCGTGGGTGGTAGCACCCCATATCCTACACTGAGGAAGAGAAAGGAAGAGGTTTTTGTAAGGGAGTAGCTCAGGAGGGAAGGCTGCAGCACATCTCTCCAGCATCCCTGTGCTCCAGCAGCCTCTCACGCTTCTACCGAGTCCCGGCGAGGTGCAAAAGCATCAAACGACTGAGGTTTGACACCTCCAGCAATGCCCTGAGCAACATGTGCGTGGGCAGGCCTTCCCAGGCTAAAAAAAAAAAAAGCCCAAGCAGATGACTTAGAGGAGGGAAGGAGCAGAAAGTCACCTCCCTAAGCAGGGACATGGGTTACTTGTGGGTGTAGGCAGGCAGCCAAGCCTGCATTCAGAGAAGCAGAGATGCTACCAGTACAGAAAGAAGATGGAAAAAAATATCACAGCCTCCCAACAGGGTGTTCAAGTAGTTGCTGTGGTGTCTCTGGAAGGGAGAGAGTAAAAACTAGAGTAAGGGATGACACCATCAGTGGGAGCCTGCAGGCTGGACAGGGGCATCATGGGTTAGTTTCTACTCCCTCTTGGCCATCAATGCTGTTTCAAAAGCTTAGAAGTGACAACTCACATTGAGCCTGTCAAAGAGGTCATCTGCTGGGTCCTTGTTCTTCATGAACAGCTGCAGGTTCTTGAACACCTAAAGATGAGGAAAGGATGGCCCTGGTCAGGGACAAGGAGCAAATTGCTCCCAGACATCTCCCTCATCTCCATCTGCCTCCTCGTCCAGACAGACTCTGATTCAGGCTCATGTAGTACACATCGTACCACACCACCAACCTTCTCAACTTCAAGGGCTGCCACTGGGACCTCAAAGCCACTGGTGCCACAGGCTGTTTTCCCCCCCATCTCTGCTATCCCTGGCACTCCAGTTTCCCCACAAACACCATTAAAATCATCTATCCCATGAACAAAGCGAAAAATAAAGTATCAGTGAGGACAGTTCAAGTCCTAATGCCCACCAGACAACTAAGGATGCTCCAGCAGGAGGCTGAACTTCTCTCTCACGGTTCATGGGCTAGAACAACCTTGAAAGCCCTATCCCAAAGTTTCTCCCCCTTTTCCAGGCCAGGGTCAGCACGTGTGTCCTCATCACCCAGCACCATTGCATCTCACATACGTGCTGCCACCGTGGTGTTAAAGCACAGGAGCCATCTTTGCAATGGATTTCAGATACAGATTTGGGACTGATGACCACCAAGTGAACCGAGCCACCCAGCTAACCCTGCACCAAATGGCCATGCTGGCCACAGCCTCCATTTCTGCCCCACTCACCAGCTTCTCCACTGACACTTTGTTGTAGTAACGGATCGAGTCTTTCCCAAGGAAGTCGAACTCCACCACGTGCTCCTGCCCATCCAGCTCGGGGTGCAGCTTGATGTGCTCCACACGCAGGGAGCAGCAGCCAACTGTGTCCGCAGTCTCCCCTTCCTCCTTCTCATTGCCAGCTCGCAGGGCCAGCTGGAAGGAGACCACGAGTCATCCATCCCAGCTCACCACAATCCCCCTTTCCAAGGTTAATGTGGACATGAACACCAGGGGAAAAAAAGAGAGACAGTGCCTCACTGAATGGCTGCTGAGACCCTGGTAGAAACCAAGAACTGACTGGCTCCAGCAGAAGATTATTTCACTGCTCTAAGAAACCCTAAAATATCCTCCTCACAGAATAAAGTTACCCAGCTCTCCAGTGGGGCCTTTGCCATCACATAGACACACACTGGTAAAGTCCAGGAAAGAGTACAGCTCCTGCACTGCCACACAACTGTGTCTTCATGGGAGCATCAGCAGATAGGAGTCACCATCCTCCATGATCATTGCCAGATGCCTCATAAGGAGCAACCCTGGCTAGTAAAACCACTGGACACCAAAAAAACCTACAAGGTGGGGTGGATCAGATAAGCTAAATCCCAGCCTCAACAGGGATGGGGGACCTGTGGGCCAGGGTGAGGCCGCAGATACCTTATCAATGAAGTAGAGAGCCACTGCTCTTTGCCGCTTCTTCATCTCCTTGGACTTCCAATCAGCTTGGTACTGAGCACGGATTTTATGGACAACATCCTTTAAGCGCCGGGCTACCTCGTACTTCTGCCAGTCCTTCTCCCCCTGTAAAGAGAGGCCAAGACTCAGTGCCTCATCTTCCTTCCACCCCTACCAGTCAAACCCTATTCTGGGAACACCTCCAGCATCTAAATACTGCTCAAACACCATTGTTTTCTTGAGAAAAATCCATGAAGTGGGAAAATCAGAGCAGAAGCAGCTCATCTAGGGTTTCTGTGCCCTCTGCTGGCTGTGCTGGACCTCGGATCCCGGACCAGTCTGAGCTGCTCATAGTCTGGGAGTGTCCTCCACCAGCTAGCAGCCAGCACACAGTAAGTGAGGAGTCAAGTAGTCAAGTACTGCACGACCATGGTCATTGCTGCTTGGATGCTACCAACGTGGACCAACACGATGCAGTTGCTCAGTTGTGCCCAACTTGCAAGCAGTTTCCTTATTTGCTTTGAGGATTGGAAATAGCTTTAAATCACCTTTCCCTCCCCACAGTGTTCACTCCCTCCCTCCCATGGTACTACAGATGGTGATCCCACCTCCCCCTGCAGAAGTGAATTCAACCCCCCAGACTCTGATCCCTGTGGACCCTCTCTGCCCCTGCCTGGCTTTCAACAGCCTTCCCTGGACACAAGTGAGCAGCACGGCACAGGGATGGCTCTGCCAGTAGCAATCCATCCCCTGGAACAGGCTCGATGCTTAATAATCATCTCTGTCTTTTTCCCCTCACCCCCCAATGGCATACCAATTAATTTAGTTTACCCCCTTTTGAGGGGGGGAAGTACATTTTTGTCGACATCCACATCTCTGCTTTCCCCTGATCTTTCCACTTGGCAAAAAGCCAGTGGCCCAACAAGCAACAGCTCTGCCTGAAGAGCAGCATCACTCCAACCTTCAGCTTGGAGCTGGGGTTCAGCATGATGTACTTCAAAGTGTTCTGGATGTTTTCCGTCCATGAAGCCAGCCAGGTAACAGTGTTGTCAAAGCGCACCTCCTTCCACTTGTGCCCTTCTGGAGGCTCGGGGATCTTGGAGTCCCTGCGGGCAGAGCAGGATGACAGCCCTCAGACCATGAAGGAGAAGGAACAGGTCGTCAGCTCAACTGCTTCTTCACAGCGAGCCAAGGACGGACAACGCATTGCAGCATTACTTACAGAAAACATACAGCCCGCCCAAAATTGCTCCACAACATGATCAGGTCTTTATCCTTCAGATGCTGGGGACAGTGGGAGAACTTGGTGGGCTGGTGGGGAACATTTTGAATCAAGCCCACAAGGTCTCCATAGGGATGGTTTAAGACCAAGCCAACTCACGTAACTTAGAGGGCAAATGCTCTTAACCCAATCACTGCTTTTCCTCCCTCCAGTGAGGATCCTGATGCTTCCAGCCAGCATGGGGAACCCATAAAATGAGGAGCAAGGGCTTGTTTGGAAGAGGAGCATAGGAGGAGTACAGAGTTGTCCCTTCTTCAGAGCGGCCATAGGAGTACTGCGGTGTTTGCAGCTGATGTCAGGTGAACAGTGCAGGCACCCGTGAGATATGGTAGCTGCTGAACAGCTTCCCTGGCCACTGTACATCCACAGAGAAACTGAAAGTCAGACCTATCTGCAAAGCAGTTATTTGGAGGTCGCCAGGAGGTGATAGAAGGGCTCCAGTGAGTTCAAGCCTGAGAGCGTGCAAAGCAGTGGCTGTAGGAGATAACAAAAACCCACAGCAACTTGGGGCAGAGGAGATGTGGTGTTTACCCCAGTCCCGAAAGCAGCTCAGCTCTTCCCGTGGCAACTCACTTGCTGCAGTTGATGATGACATCTTCTGGCATGATCCTCTTCTTCAGCATGCCCATTTTGGGGTGGTCACCTCGTCCACGGAACAGCCCCGGTGGCTCAGTTTTGAAGTTGCCTATCTTCTCCCGGTGCCCATCCAGGATGCAGTACCCATACTCCTCCTGGATCTTATCTGCCTCCTCCTTCAGTTTCTGAAGGGAACACCATCCCACCATCACCCCACAGGATTAAACCAAAACCCCATGACTCGTGCCTGCCTATCACTACCCTCCTTTCCCCAGAGAAAGCAAGGCTGGAAAGGCAGAGCTCAAAGGGTTGGAGGAAGAGGTGAGCATGGGTCCAAGTCCACTCCCAACAAATGGCTCATCTCCACCCACTTTGCAAATAGTGATGCTGTTGCAGCATGATATGCTGACAGAACAAGCCTGGATGCCACCAGACCCTTAGCAAGATCCACCATCCTCCGGACAGGGCAGGACCCCAAACCGTGGTCCAAGGATGACTGGTATCCTGCAAAGCCATGAAACATGCAGCATCTGCAGATAAGCTTAATGAAGAGGGGCGTGATGGTCAAGGAGACGGAGCTGGTCCAAAGGCCAAAGAGGTCCCAGGTCAGGGCATAACACCAGGAAAGAAGACAAGCAGTAGCCAAAATATCCCAAGTTGGTCTCAAAAATATATCAGCCAGCCCCAGGCATCATAAGAAACAGTCCTCACCTGCTTCTCCTCTTTGGAGAGTGCTTTCCGTGCCTCACTTTTGTCCACAAAGTACTTGTGGATCTCCGTGAAGTCACACTTGTCCAGGTCCTTGATTATCTTCTGCTCCTCTAAGGTCATCTCCTGAGCAAGAGATGAGAGAGGCTGGGTAAAGCCAGAAGGCAAAACCGACTCTGCACAGAGCTGCTGCCTATGCCTCTCCTTCACAGAAAAGGAAATAGAGACCCACATGCCAGTTCTTCAGAAAAATCAGAAGGAAGCAGCCACTCCAGCTATCCTAGCCACATCCACTCAAGGGCAGACAAAGCTGCCATGGTAGGAGGCCAGGCTGCCTCTGGACACCTGAGCCTGCGCCCACAGAGAAGCAAAACAAAGCCAGCTCTGGGGTGGAGCAACCTCTAACCTCTGCTGTGGAAACAAGAGGTCCCCAAGCATGGCTGCAAGCAGCTTGCAGGGACTGCAGAAGCAGCACCGAAGGTATTTGGGAGCAGGTCAACTTGCCCTAGTAGGGGTCTTGCTTTTGTTTGGGGACTGAGCCGTGGTGCTATGGGACCATGAGGTTAATCCTTCAGAGGGACACGTGCCCCAAGCCATTTGTGAAGCTGTTTGCAAGACCCAGCACTTGCTTTCCTAGGGAGCACAAATGCCAACGCGAAGCCCTCAAGGATGCTGCAGACAGCGAGCCCCAGTCCAAACCCACAAGCAGCAAGGAAATAAATCATATAACTTAGAATCTCATAATTACACGATTTTAGATAAAGAACTAAGCCACAAAAAAACTCATCCTCTCCATCCCACACCGCAGTCTAGGGTCTGCCTGGGCATGACAAGTTTATGCTGTTTAATGCAGACAGGCAGCAAGGAAGCCCTCAGAGGGAAGGTACCTTCCTCCAGTCATTGAAGAAGTTGTTCTGGAAGATCTCCTTGGTTGTGTATTCATGATCGAGCATTTTGGCATAGAAGGTGGCAATTTCCTCCGTGGCCAGGCTCAGCTTCAGGGGTTTGCCTAGGAAGGGGGAGAGGACCTTTAGCGTCAGTTATGTGGACAGCCCAACCCCGCAGCCCCAGGCAGGTGTTTGGCAAGTCCCCGTGCTCAACACAGTGCCAAAACAGGGACAAGGGGTCAGAAGAGACACTGGCAAGACTTCAGCACCCCCTTGCACCAAGCACAGCCTCATCTGCGGATCAATACCCAGAGCACTCGCACAGCGGGATGTTGCTGCAGCCCACCTGCAATCACAAGCTTCGTTTTCTTTTCCAGGAGAGTGGAAATCCTGATTTATGTTAAGGTCACTGACCCACAGGGCTTTCAGCAGCCACCATGCCATGATGAGTCCCAAACTTCTGGCTCCACAGGACAACACAGAAAGGTTTGTTTTCTGACCATGATCACTTCCAGGACCAAGCTGAGTAGCCAGGATCCCACTTGGAGAGGTTTCATCTCAAATACTTTCCCATGCAGATGGAGCAATCATGGGAAGCTCAAAGCTGAGATTTGTGCAACAGATACAGATCCAAGAGCTTCTCATGGTTGTCCAGTAGATCTTGGATCATTTCTTGGAGGTGGCAAAGCCACCATCCTCTCCTGAGCTCTTTGGCTAAAGCAATGAAGTCTAGTGAATCCAAGGAACATTTTGGCTTTTCCTAGGAAACCAATACTTTGAAACAGCTTTTCTAGGCAAGCTGCAGAAAAAGCACCCTGCAGAGCTCCAGGGGGTGGTTCAATCCTACCTGCACCAGCTGCTCTGGTTTTTAGGGTTCCTGACCTCTGCCTGAACTGCAGGGCATGGTGGGTCACAGCCTTATAGCAACCCCATGACAGCCTACATACACCAGCTCAGCCATGGTCCCGTCCTACATGAGGTTGTTGCCTGTCCACAAACACTTTTCCATCCAGGAACGGTGACACCTTTTAGCAATCAAGCCAACTTCACCCAAGATCCCAGGCCAAAGCCACCACCCTAGATGCCCACAACATACAGATGGGTCTCCAACAGCTCAGAGGCCACAGAGAAGGTCCAAACCCTATGCAGGACTACATACAGCTGCCAGGGCTCCTCCTCATTGAGCCAAAAAATTCTCAAATATCCCCATCGATGTCCCAGCAGTGCCCTCTGGTGACAGCATCGCCAGACACCTCATTTCCCCAAATTAGCCTTTTTTTTCCTACTGTAAAAAACCCACAAGGTATAGGAAGCCCCAGTGAGGGGGCTGAGGAGGACCAAGACCCCATGGGACTGCAGTCCCCTTCCACCTCCAGCATCCCTTGGTCAAGCCCCACGGTCCTTCTTTCCTCCCTTCCCTTGATCTATCAGAAAACAGTTCAGGGGTGGAGCTGAGAGTGGGGAGGAGAAGAGAGCCCAGCGGGCATGGTGGGAAACCAAGGACAGCAGAGACCTGCCCTGCCAATCTCCCAGCCCCTTCACTGATGCACCGAGTTGCTGTAAGGCGATGTGTGGTGGCTGTGGGGACAACATGGGGAGCTGTGACCGAAAGCTTGGAGCAATCCAGCCAAAGCCTACAATGTCTTAGAGGACAAGCAACACATCAGTCACTGAGGCCATGGGACAGGCAAACTGCACCTCTCATCAAAAGTAAAACCGCATTTTCCCAGCTTGCAGTGAAACTGTGCATAAGCTGACTTAAAGCTCAAACCCCAAAGCATCTTAATGAGGGGAAAAAAAAAAAAAAATGTTTCTTTCCCCTCTTCCCCCAGTCCATCTTTGCAAGAGGTACACAGGGACTTCAGGCAACAGCATCAAGATGCATTGCTTCCTCTTGAGAAACTTAGGGTCCAGCGCCACCACTGCATGCCCCATGGCCAGGAGAGGCTGTGAGCAGAGGGGCAAGTCCCAGATCCACACGTGGCTGCATTACAGCATCCTAAAAACAGCCACACGGGAGCTGTCACCCTGCCCAGGGTGCTCTGCATGGATGGGACGCATGAAGCACCCTGCAACTGTCAGGGGCTCATTAGCTCCCCAGTAACCCCATAACTCCTGCAATGTGCAAAACTCTCCAGCTTTAACCCATGGTTCAGGCTTTATCCAATGGGATATTTAAGCCCTTTAATAATTTGTGGTCTGCAATACTTCCCCCTTCATACAAGAGGAGACACTGGCTCTTCAGCCGTGCAGAGGACAACTCCACATGCCCCAGGTCCCATCACAAGGCAGACATACCATCGTAATAAAACTGCACATCATCAGGCAGCGGCTCATAGAGGGGGGCAAAGTAGGGTCCTCGGTGCTCCAGTTGCATCCACTTGACCCCGTCTTCTTTCTTCTCCTCTTCCCACCTGGGACAGATGCACAGGGACTCGTGAGACCATCCCCACCCTGGGCACTGGGACCTTCTCCCAAGGTCACACCAGGAAGATGCCCTTTGAGCAGCAAGGGTTGCCACAAAACCCAGGTGAAATCCTATTGTGTCTGCTACTGCCTCAGTTTCCCCATTCTTTCAAACAAGGAAGACTGCAATGCAACCCAGGGAAAGGTGTCTTGAGGAGGGGGACATGCTCATTGCAGTGACATGGAAGAACACAGGGGGAGAGCAAAAGGATGGATGGGTCAGCCAAATCCATGGGGACAGCCACAAAGGTTTCTCAGTTCGCACCAAAGAGGCTGCAAGGGCTAAAACGCTCCCCCCTTTCCCCCCCAGACCTCACGGCATTCTTTTGTTTTTATTTTAAAAGCACACAAAAAAAGCTCATGCGCATATTTCAGAGGAGGAGCTCACAACACACCACATTCGTGGCTAGGAGACCACCAGCCCATACTACTTATACCTATGATCTTAATGCAAATAAAATCTTAAAGCACCTCTCCTCCCTGCAGAGCAATTAGGATTTTAAAGTCACCACAAGCCTTAGCTGAGAAACAATGGTTTTAAAAAAATTTAAAAGGAAAAAAAAGTAAAAAAAAAATAATGAAAACATCCACCCTGAAGAGCAAAGGAATAACATTAAAAAAAATAACCCAGGTCAGGGGCACAAGAAGCCCACTGGAGAAGTGTTTACTGATGGCAGTACATGGGACAGGCAAGAGATCTGCATCCTGCGGCTCAGCGCCAGCCAGGCTGGCACTGGCCCCTTAATCCCAGCATTACCGGGAGAACGGGGATTGCTGGGAAAACACAGCAAGATTTCACCATAGGGAAGAAAAACCCTTGTGTTTCTTGCTCAGCGGTGCCCCGGAAATATTTCTGACCTTCCTCCTCCTCATGGGAAGCGGGGTGGAATAAATCAATCGCATCAAAAGGTTCATTGTGCCAGGAAAACATAGAAAAAAGGTATTAAAGGAAAATCAACAAGCTACAGAAAACTTGGCTGAAAGCAGCTGCCTGTCTCTGAGATGCAAGGGTGATCCGCAGGGTGCTGCGAGGGCTCCGTCTCTCCTCCCAAACCCATGCGCTGCCCCATCCCGGCAGAGCATCGCCCGCACTCACCTGCTGCAGCCCCCCGAACCTGGTCGGAGGCAAACGGGGATAAGCTGGGGATGACGGACCCTACGGCCAAGCAACGAGGAGAGACGCCGGTACATGCCGCTGACCACCCACAGAGACAGCGAGGCTGGTGGATGCCCAGGTCACCCCAAGCATCTTGCCCCGGCACCCCGCTACCCACCAGGACATGGTGGTGGTGATGCCCAAGGCATTGCCATGAGGAGCCACCGCTGTGTCCGAGCAGTCCAGATTGTGGCACTCCCCACGTGCCAAGGCAGTGGAGCCTCATGGGAAATGTAGTCCTGCACGTGTTTCGGGGCAAAACTGCTGCAAATGGAGCTGATGCTACGTACCGGCCTCTCACCTCCATGCCAGTCTCCAGCCCCCAAAACAAGGTGTTATGTAGCAAAAAAGCTGCATAGTCCCGCTTTTCGTGCCACCCTGTGCCCCACAAGAGCTGTCCCAAAGGTCCAGGCACCCATGGGCATCCCTGGCTGGGATAACACCCTAGCAGCTCCCCGCAGCCCAGGTCTGCAACAGGCTCCAAAGCATCCAGCCCCCTAAATGCTCCTTCTCTGCCCCAAATATTGGGGTGCTCCGGGAGAGAGTGACACCAAGTGGCTAAAGCCACTGTTCCCTGCCACCTCAAAAAAAAAAAATACAACATCCATCAGCCCCACTTATACATCCTTTCCCAATGCTCTCCTGCCAAAAAGCTTGCCTGGATCATCCAAAAACTGCTGCAAAGTGGGGGAAAAATACAGCCCTTTTATATCCTCTACAACTCCTGCTATCTTGGAAACTCTTTTATTACAGGGGGTTGTGCAGATCATCTCCTTCCACCAGCCATAAGCATCTCCCTTCCCTGGCTAGGCACCAGCAAAGCCAGTTCAGGAGGAATTTATATTGTATATACTGTTACAAGAATAAAAAAAAAAATATACAAATACTATTGTGTATCCAAGACCTCCTGTTATCTCTCATCCACTTCCTCCTGCCAAGAGTGCTGAGTTCAAGGCTTAAGAAAATACAGCCAAGCAGTTAAAAAATAGTAATAAAAAAAGAATTTTCAGAGTTTTATCCTAAGAAATAAAAGTAAAACCCCAATTGCATTAGTGTTAGACCTGCCCACAGGCACGCAGGACACTTACCATTTCCACTTGTTTTCCGCCTCTTTTTTTTCTTCCTCTTTATCCTCCTTTTTAGCCTTTTTGTTGCTCTTTTCTTTTCCTTCTTCCTTAGGTTTCCTTTTGTGGGTTTTCCCCAGGGTCTTCTCCTCTTCACTCTTCTCCTTGCTCTTCTTCCTCTTCTCTTTCATTTCCCTCTCTGGCTCTGTCTCCTTCATTTTCCGCTTTTTCTCTTTCCCTGGCACATCTCCCTTCCCTGCCTCGTCCTCCTCCTCCTCCTTCACCTTCTGCCCAATCTCTGTGCTCTGGGTCTCTCCCCATCTTTCATCCCCTTTCTCATCTACCTCCTTTTCCTCCTCCTTTACTCCTTTCCCATCTTTGCTTTCCTTTCCCACCCCATCTCTCTCCTCCACTTCATCTCCCACTCCTTTCTCTCCTTCCTCCTCATCTGTCTTCTCCAGCTCTTGCTCCTCTTCCAACATTTTTTCCTTCTTTATTTTTTTCTTCCCCATCTTCTCCTCCCCCTCTGTTTTCACCTTCTTGCGCTTCTCTGCTTTCCCCTTCTGCTTTTGCCTCCCATCACCCCGTGCCTGGGTGCTGCTGCTCCCTCGCTTGGCTCTGCAACGTCCCGCTGCCCGATTGCTGCCCCCATCAGCACCTTCCTCCTCGATGCCCTCCATCACATCCCCAGGACTTTCCTCAAATTCATCCTTCTTGCTCCCTCCTTTTCTCAGCAGTCTCTTTTCCTGCTGCTTCCTTTGCTCTTGCTTCTTCTCTCTTTCCTTTTTCCTTTTCAGGTCTTGAGCATCCCCTCGCTGCTGTGGCACAGGGGGGTCCAGCTCCTTCTCCTCACCCTCCCTCGTAGCGGTGGTGGCCACATCCATCTCCAAAGCCCCAGGCTCTCCAGAAAGGGACGCAGCCCCACCAGCAACACCATCACTTGGCTTTGGGACCTGTGGGAAGCAGACAGAAGGGAAGAAAGGCTGAAGCTGGGAAAGGAGAGCGATTATCCCAAAGCCCAGGCACGTGGAGAAGGTGCTAAGGGATGTGCCCCATGCAGGATCGGGTCCAGGGGGTGACAGTCCCCCCTGGGTTTCCTACCTCAACTTCAGCCTTGGTTGCTGAGAGCCGACGTCCCACTGCAGGCCCTGCTCTCTGGGGTTTGTGCTGTGACCTACAACAAAAGCACAGCCACTTCTCACTGCAGGGGTGAGCAGCAGCCTCCACCTCTTACATGCAAAATTAGGGGATCACCCCAAAATGATCCCATGTTTCCCTTCAAGAATGGCAGCACTCCAGGTGCTGCAGTGGATGGAAACACCCCAAAGCAGCAGTGACCGGCCCCAGGTTGCAGTTTATGGGATGATGAAGCTCAAATGAGCAGGACCACAAGGTCTCCAGACCAAATGGGGAAGTCCTCAAGGAAAACGTCCCCAGGGACACCTCTGCCCAGAGAAGGGGACAGGTTTGCAAGGTTTGGCAGCACCAACAGAAAGCAGGACAGTGATTGCATCAGGCTGAGCATCGTGGACACACTGGAGGAAGAAACCTTGTGATGGGACACATCTCCTAGGACTGTGGGGACAGGGTCCCCCACTTTCCTCTCTCAAGGAGGCAGCCTGAGCATTGGCGTGATGTGATGATGAAGCTGTGTCCTTCCCCAACAAGCTGCAGGACCAGAAACGTCCAGATCCATGACCTCCGCCATCAGGATTATGGGTGGGGAACACAGGAATGTTTCCTTGGTCAGCAAAGCGGTCAGAGCTCTGTGGGACATGCAACATTATAAAGCACCAACCTGCTCTATAAAATACTTTCTTCCAAGGCTTCCCCCAAGCTAGGCAGGGAGTTGGGAACCTCATCTTTAAGTCGCTCGTGTTCCAGAAAAGCAAAGCAAGAGATGAACAAGGGAGTAGTATGCACAACCTAAACCGAGCCTACATCTTGTAGG
Source organism: Platalea leucorodia (assembly GCF_965183815.1). Lineage (NCBI taxonomy): Eukaryota > Metazoa > Chordata > Aves > Pelecaniformes > Threskiornithidae > Platalea > Platalea leucorodia. Next base: position 2,043,011 of record NC_138823.1, on the reverse strand, counting down.
TTGAGCTTACATCTCCACAGGGTTGAAGTGGTGGTGTCCCCTTGCCCACAGGGAAACTTGGGGCTGTCCCTGCTTGGTCATTGCCACCTCCCAACTGAGTGAGATGCCCACCAGGCTGCAGAACATCACATCCCCAGCCCGCAATCAGCACCATCACCAAAAAAAAAAAAAAAACCAACAGACAATAAACTTATCCAGGCCAGCAGGTGAAAAGCAACCAGAGCCACATTCCTCCAGCCCATGCCAGGCAAGCTTGGAGCTGAGCTCAGGTCCTTGCACCAGCCCATGGGTCAGGCCCATTGCCTGCCTTTCCCCGCTCCTGGCACCCCTCAGCAGGATCAGTTTGAAAGCGTGGCCAGCTGCCCTGATGCCACCCAGGAAGGAGCTGGGAAGCCACGTTTCTCCTCCCAAGGATGGTGACGATGGCTCTCCTGCATGTCCAGGTAAGCACAAAGAGAGGAGAGCCACAATTTCTGCTTTTAGCCAAAACATCCCGCAGAAAATGTTCCTGCAACAGAAGGGGAGATTTTGGCCCTTTTCTAACAGATCGTTTAGGCTGATGCTAACTTATCAGGCTGCGGGACATGGGAGCAATGCAGGGCTCAGAAAGCCTTCGAGCCTCTTTGGGATGGAGGCAGCAAGTTCCCAAAAAAACAGGGGCTGGATGCTTTTTCCGCACAGCCGGAGCACGCATTACACAATCTCCACTAAACTCATTAGGGCAAACAGCCCAGCAAAACACACTCAGCCCCTCCAATCTCATTAGCAGCAAAGCACCAGCAGATTCATGACTCAGAAGGCCAAGTCCTACCACCTTTTGGGATCGGCTCCTTCCCCAAAAGGTCTTATTAGAGGCCTCTCACCGGACATGAAAGCCCCTGCCTCTAAGACACAGAGAGGATTAGCCTGCTAAGGGACAGCTTTATGAATTCAGCTTCCTATCTCTGCTCAGATCTAGCATGGGGTGAGGAAAAGAAACACCCTTTTCCCAGGCTTTGCAAGGCTGGTTGTCCCCACTAGCATTTCCCCACCGCCTACCTCTGTATTTATGTAGGTATGTGCATCTGAGCGATCGCGCCCTGCTGACTCGAGCATCCTTGGGGAGGTTGGAAGGGACCAGGATCCTCCCTCCCCACCCTCAAATCCCAGGATGGAGCCTCAAATTCCGCTTGTGATGTTTTTGGCAAGCTTTAAGGTCACCGAAGACACCAGGACATGGCCAAGCTGCCCAGTGAAGGCATGAGCAGCAGGGTGGTCTCAGTGATACAGGAGGGAAAACCAAGGCCGTGCAACCCCATGGCAAGAAGAGAAAGGACAAATTTCCAGCTCTCTGAGCAAAAAGCATTCAGAAAGTGGCCCAACTTACCTTGAAGAATCTTTCAGCCCCACTGATGGCCCTTGGTGGAGGGTTGATTCAGTCTCTTCCTGAAGGATATTAACAGTGTTGATCTGGGAGAGGTTATCTGGCACGGGTACCCCAACAGCAGCATCACCCCCAAGCAATCACCCAGCCCCCCGATGGCAGCCAGCCAGACCACGGTACCTATGTCCAATTGACATCGCCTTCCCCTTCCTCAGCCACCTCGGCTAGAAACCAGGAGCTCAAAACAGCAGGCTTTTCCAAGCACGAGGAAAACTTTGAGGTTTTATGGGGTTAGGAAATCCCTGTCTTACTTCCGACAACACTGAAAAGGCATTTTATAGACCAAACACATGAAAACCATTACCCCTCCTCAACCACCTGCTCATTAGTTGCATTGCTGCTATCGGGGTCAGCAGTCCAGAACAGCAGAAGGGATGGGAGGGCTCCAACACAAAGATGCATCAAATGACAGGTTATGTGCATCTGCACCAGCTTGGTCCTTAGAAGATTAAGTAACCCTTGTAGCAGATGGCAAGAGGGAAAGAGAAGTGGGGGGCAAAGCCACGGGGTGGGAAATGCAACAAGGGTGAACAGAGGGCAAGGAAGAGAAGAGCAAGGAGAAAGAAAAAAAGCAAAGCACAGGGAAAATGGGGACCGGACTTAGGAGAAAATGAGCTCAGAGGGGACTCAAACAGAGCCCCAAGAGCTAACCTATGGTGGTCATCAGAAATATTATCACACTATTTGCACACTTGTTTTCAAAGCTGAAGCCAGGCTCTTCTGCTCCTGGGTGTGCAAGGCTACGTCTAACCATGCAGCGCCCTGAAACCCATCCCAGCTTCACCCGACACTTGCCAAGCATCGAGGCTCTCGTTATAAATTCTGACTTCCCCAAGTTTCTCTTTCAAAGGCTTTCAAGGGAGGCCAAAACCACACAGGGATTTTTCTTGAAACCTGCTGCTGAAAAGCTGCTAGGTTAACTCATTAAGGGGGAAAAAAACCTGAGTTAATTATAGGTTGGTTATGACAATATATACTTTCGTTCCCTGGGAATACGCCTGCTCTTGAATTCACAATCCTTCAGCTGCTGTCAAAAATCAGGTTGGTAAATTCAGGAGCAGACAGCCACGATCTTCAAAAAAAGAAATCCTGCATGCAAATGCCTGGCACTTGCACCAGGAACGCCGGCAATACCAGGACACCAACCACAGGCACCCTTGGGGGGTTTCAAGGTTGGAGCTCTGATAACATCCATCCAAGAGAGTTTGCTGACATTTCGGACACTGTTTGCAAGAGGGATGGAGACTCACCAGGGGAAGGGAAAATGCACCTCTGCTGGTTTTACACGCTAAGAGGACGAGTGCAATATGCCAACGTGGGCAAAGCACAATATACAGGGAATCAGCCAGGATCTGTGCTCTCCAGCACCACCCCAAGAACAGCAGTGAAGGCCAAATGCTTCAGAAAGGAATGCTGCCAGGATGAAACCATTGCTTCCCAAGCACAAGGTTGGGATTGGAGTCACCTGTGTCCTGGTACTCCCCATTAACACCAGCTTGCACTCTTGGTTCAAGACCAAAATATGACTGGTTCAACCCCAATGCCACATGCATCTGCTAGTGGGGCACATGAGCTTTAGGCAATTTACTCTTTAATTTATTTCAAGATGCTCAAAGGATCCCTTTTAGGGGCTCACACACAACCACAAGTTGTAGGACACCATCCTCACAGCTCCTCTGAGAACAAACCACGAGTGCTCCTTAACCCTTCAGTGCAGAGACCACTACGTACCAACCCAGATGCAGCTCCCTCCTCTGCTGGGATCCCATCCCGCAGGCTCGCGCCGAGACCTTTCCCTTCTGCACCCTCTTGCTTTAGAGAGCTTCTTGGCCAAAAAGGAGACAGAGAAGGAACACAAGTTTTTCCCAATTAAAAAACCTTTTTGATAATCAAAGCAGCACAAAGAGAGCAGAGGTGGACATGGTGCTACTGGAGTGAACCCAGATGGGGAACCCCAGCATAGCAGGGGCAAAGCCCCACTGATGCCATCTCCTCCCTGGCTGCCACCATCAGCCCCCCCATCCAGCCAAGGAGTTACCTGCTGATGATGTTTTCCTGCAGTGGCTTCTCCTTGACCTTGGGCAATTTCTTCTTCCCTTTTACCACAGGGGGCTGCACATCAGGACAGAGTGGTATAAGAGAGAAGGAAGTTCATGGAGTGGGTTTGATGCCCAAAAAACATTGGGGACAGTCACAAGGGTCACCCCAGTGCCCAGGCATGCAGAGGGCTGGCTGGTACCTGCACCGTGCATGGTGTTTCCTCTGGCTCCTTCTTCACAGCCTTTCCCCTCGGCACCTTTGGCACCTCCTGCCCCTTCTCTGACTCGCTCTTTCGCTTCCTGGGGACAAGAACAAATTCATCCCACCGAGGCCAAGCAGGCAACACCTGCAGCAAAACTCTTGGTGGGGAAAATAAGCCATGGCATGCTGCTGCACTGCCTAACCCTTATGTCCAGCAGCACCAAAAGAAGGGCTTCCAAAAGGAAATTTGGAGGGATTTCCCTGCTGACCATTTTAGGGCTGAGCTGCCCGACAGAGCCAGCTGCAACAAGCGTGATAACATAATGCTAGAGGCCCCCCCAAATGCCCTGCCGTGCCCCATGGTACCCACCTGCTGCTGCTGTTCTTCACCCCACTGGCCCTTGAGAGCCCCATGGCTCCGTCACCTACCAGGCCTTCGATATATGGCACAGGGTTAAGGCAATGTCCCCAAGGATAGCCACTGCAACAAGATGGAGACAACATATGGCCAGTAGCACCCCAGTTTTGCACTCGGGGAAGCCCCAATAGATGCTCAGTCCACAGCTCAACCCTGAAGTTGGGTTAACCCCACAGGGTTAAGCTCAGCTCTAACAAGAACCAAAGCAGAACATCAAATGGAAAAGTCTTGAGCTCACTTGGGGGTGGTAAAAATAAAATTGTTGCTAAAACAAAAGGAAAGCCCCCCCAAATAGCATAGGAATTCATAGGTCCGTATAGGTAGATGAGGGTCATGTGCTGGGTTGGATTTGCACCCTCAGAGCAGTCCAGAGTATGCAGCACACCGTATCCAGGTCCTAATTACACCCAGAAAGCCACCACAATGGAAAATAATAAAACACAGCAAAGAGACAAAAGCAAAACTGAGATATTGACTCCCCCCACCAAAGCAGGCAGCTGGGCCACCATCACCCAGCTATCACCTCTCCTCTCCTTCTCATGGCTGGAGCAGCCAGACCCCCTCAGATCCCTGCTCCCCCTGGAAACTCAAGCCCTCAGAAAATGCAAGAAATAAACATCGTATTCAAACAACGCCAAGGTGGTCCCCATCCATGGAGAACCTTCACCACTGAGGAAAGAAAAGGGGACTTTTCAAGGAGAGAAGCTACAAAGCACCGTGAAACATCCTGCAAACTTTGCAAGGAGTAGAAAACACATTGAAAACTTCCATGTTTTACCAGCCTTTGCCGAGCCGTGAGCACTTGCAGCTGCCGGTGGGACCACACTCACTCAGTGAAGGGTGGCATGCTCCCTCAAAGCCACCCAGACTGGAGAAGACCTCAACCCCTGCCCAGCTGCCTCCCTAAGGGCAATACCCCCCTACAGGCAGCTTATTTAAAGACTCCCTCAGCCCTAATTGGAGGCTCCCAGCCCAAGATGCACCCTGGGAAATGAAGTTTTAGCCCAAAAGCTGAATTTGAGGAGAACCCCTAGCCAGCATCCCCTTGGCACAGAGACCTGCTAGGGGGAAAATACTTTGCACCGCTCAGGTGGCAGATTGGGCCAAACACATCGCTTTAAAAACTGCTTAGGGAAATCTGCCTTCCAGGAGATATCCCCTCTTAAATCATATGAGGACATTAGTCCTAAAATTCAGTCTTTCTCAGCTGCCTCTTACCCAGCAGAGCCCCATGGTTGGATTTAGAGAAGTCTTTGAGCCCAGACTCTGAGTGCAGAGGCCAGATCCTGCAGGGTGCTGGATACTGCTGCCCATAACCCTCATCCTGAAGCACTCACCCACCCCACTCCTCTCCAGCCCTATTCATGCAGGTGAGTCTATTGCTTTCACCTGCCCATGTTGCCATCAAAGAACCTCAACGCAGCTGAGCCTCAAAACCATCTCAAGCATCCTCAACCTGGTGCAAGCAGCGCTGCTGGGAAGGAGCTGGTGCAAAGGGACTATGGAGGCTTTACACAGCATGAAGAAACATGAGCTTTCCCCCAAAATCCTGGATTTTGGAGCAAAAAAAGGGATTGCTCTATGCAGAGATCCCCGGCCGGGACAAGTAGCGGGGCCACGCATTCCCCTGGGAAGGTGCCACCCAGTTTGCGGCCGGGAGCGGAAACCCTTGGAGGCAGGGCTGGCTGCGGGGAAAACCTCTTTGATCCCCGTTGCGCCACCCGGGGAAAAGGCATCCAAGCCACCTTTCTTGCTGGATGAGTAAAAGTTGTCAAGGGATGGGAGCCTACCCCGGGGCAGGGAGCAGGAGAGGACGACGTTGTCGTGTCGGGGCTTGTTCGCTCTCAGCCGCCTTCTGCCAAGCCAGGGACTGGTGTATATTTGATTTTCCTTCATTTTCACCCTATGTCCCGTATAGATTTATTCAGCACTGATGCTTGGTGAAGGCTTCTCTCAAGCTCTCCGCACCAGTTGGGATGTCCGTGATGGGAAACAACGGGCTTTGCAGGGTGAGTGAGCTGGGAGAAACCTTTCCTGACCTAAACCAGCTCCAGTTTGTCTACACATCGTGCCCAAGCACAACCTGGGTTAAACCTCTTAATAATAAGATAAGTTTCATATATTTTTATGCATTTTCCCTTTGCAGGTGTTCTTCGCAATGGGGGAGATGGGAGCAGGATGGCTCCATCCAGGGCTCTGCAGTGGGGAAACGAGGACCACAAAGGGGGTCTGACTCATCCTTGGGGAAAACCAGACTGCAAATGGGGTCCCTGCGCTGTTTGGTGACACCGTGGATTAAATAGTAATTTTGCTTTTCTAGTCCGGTGGCTCCTTTCAGATTGGGAATTCCAGGAGGGAAAGAAAAGTCCTTCCTAACGTACTCCCTTCCCTGGGACCGCATGCAATCCTCGAAGCCCCGACAAGGAAAAATCGTCTGGGAAAAGTGGAAATGTTTTCATATATTCAGGCAGTTGTAAAATAAATTCATGCAATATAAAAGGTTTAATGTATGCCAGGCTAATTTTTTTTCCCCTCGTTAAACAGCTGAATCTGCACGGTGTTCCCCATGCCCTATTGACGTGAATAGGATTCATCATGCACCAGCGTGGTCTCATTAACTTCATTATAGAAACGAAGCCAGGCCCCGGTAAAAACTAAGGGACATTTTTGTGGTGACACACGCCGGTGACAACCCAGCTCAGCATCCCATGTTAGGGTCCTGTGTGCATCTCGGGAGATGGATTTTCCCAATCGCAGGTCGCTTTTTCATAAAATTTTGCTGGCTTTGACGCTGTTGCCTGGTCCGGCTCTTATTTTATGAGCGTTCTCGAAAGTAAAATCCTGCTATGGCTTAAGAAGACAGCTCAGAGTGGGGAAAGCGGGGCAGGATTTGCCTGCGTCTGGCTGGAAAGAGTAAGAAAGTGGGGTTTATTTTATTTTTTTAATTTACTTTTGTGTTATTTTTTATGCTATATTGTATTTTGTACAGGGCTGTACAGGAGCAGCGTTTAATGGCTATCGCAGGGCAAGGGCACGGCAGGCCCAGGTGTTGCAGAATTGCTCCGGCAGCTGTGCGAGCTGCAGTGTCACCATCCAGATGTTTTTTTTATTTTGGGGGGGGGGGGGATACGATGTGGGCCCCCACAGAGAGGGGAGCGCCTGGGGCACAGCATTGGGGCAGAAGGGCAGCTGGAGCTGGGTGGGGGGTGCACGATGGGTGCTGTCTTATTGCCACAGCAGCCCAGATGTTGCGGGGGGGTGGGGGGGAATTGTAGGGTCTGAAGGAGGGGGGCGGCCAGATGTGGCCGGGGGGGGGGGAGCGCCCAGATGTGGCCGGGGAGGGGGGGGGAGCGCCCAGATGGGGACGGGGGGGGCGGCTGGTTGGAGGAGGGGTCATCCAGATGTGGCTGGGGGCGGAGCGGACGCGCACCCAGATGTGGTACGGGGGGGGGGGGGCGCGCCCAGCTGTGGCGGTGGGAGGGGCGCGGCGCCCCGCGAGGCCCCGCCCCGCCCGTGACGTCGTCGGCGTTCTAATTCCCACCGTTGCCACGGGCGACAGCCCCTCCCCTCCCCGAGCCGCTGCGCTCCTCCCCCCGCCTCTCCCTGTCCCGCGCTCCCATTGGGCAGCGCCGCCGCCGATCCCCGCCGTCCCCCTCTCCCATTGGCCCCCACCGCGCTTCGCCCCGCCCCGCCGCCCTGCTTATGCCCCGCTCGGCGGCGGGGCCGGCGCCGCGTTCGCTTCTGGCCGGCAGCGCCTCAGCGGCGGGGCCGTGGCGGGGCACCGAGGGGTGAGCGGGGGCCTCGTCTGCCGGGGGCGCCGGGGCTTGATTCACCCGGGGGGCGCGGGGTTTGCCCTGGCAGTGCGGGGGGAGGGGGGTCAGTGGGGTTTGCTCCCTGCCTGGGGCGTCTGTGTGAGGGAGCTTGGGGGGGTTGCCCCCCTCCCGCCGTTTGGGGTAGGGGGTCTGTAAAGGGGGTCTGTGGGGGTTTGTCGTCGTCCCCCCCCCCCCCCCGAGCTGGGGTAGCACTACAAAGGGGATTTGGGGGGGTTCCCCCCACTTGGGGTAGCTCTTGCAAGGGGGTCTGTGGGGTTCCCCCCCCCCCATTTGGGGTAGCTCTTGCAAGGGGGTCTGTAGGGTTCCCCCCCCCCCCCCCATTTGGGGTAGCTCTTGCAAGGGGGTCTGTAGGGTTCCCCCCCCCCCCCCCCATTTGGGGTAGCTCTTGCAAGGGGGTCTGTGGGGTTCCCCCCCCCCCCCCATTTGGGGTAGCTCTTGCAAGGGGGTCTGTGGGGTTCCCCCCCCCCCATTTGGGGTAGCTCTTGCAAGGGGGTCTGTGGGGTTCCCCCCCCCCCCCATTTGGGGTAGCTCTTGCAAGGGGGTCTGTGGGGTTCCCCCCCCCCCCCATTTGGGGTAGCTCTTGCAAGGGGGTCTGTGGGGTTCCCCCCCCCATTTGGGGTAGCTCTTGCAAGGGGGTCTGCGGGGGTTTGCCCCCCAGCTGGGGTGGCTCTGCAAGGGGGGAAGCAGGCCGTGGGCTTGCATCTAGCCAGCTGTTAGGTGCATGGGGGTTTGCAGCATCAGAGGACGGGGGCTAGTTTAAGCTCTCACCCAGGACAGGGCTGGGCTCTGAACCCCGCCAGGGGCTAGCAGAGTGTGGGGTTAGGCCAGGAAAACCAGAGCAGCCCAAGGAGGGGACACTAAGCCCCAGAGGGGTCAGGCAGGAGCCCCCCAGCTGCGGGCCCACCCCCTCTCAGCCTGTGGATGCTTCGCCCCTGGAGATGATGCCCCCCCGAGGAGGAGAGCCCGGCCGGTGGCAGAGAGGGGGACGGGGACAGTGGCCTTGTCCTCCTGCAAGCCCTGAAGAGTGGCAGCACCCGGAAGGTGAGGCACGGCGGTGGGGTGCCGTGGGTGGGGGCAGGATGGCAAAGCACCCAACTGATGCTCCGTGGGGCTGGGTATCCCTGTGATGGTGGTCCCCATGGGTGCTGCAGGGCATGGGTGGGCGTGCAGGTCCATCCTGGCCATCAAACCATGCTGGGGGGTGTCAGGGCGGCAGACTAGCTGGGGAAGGGCTTGATGTGGGATAGAAATGTGTCCCGTAGCTCATCCATAAGCAGACCTACACAACTATCCTCTAGCTCTATCTCACAACTATCTGCACAACTCTCTCTTAAGCCCCACTCCTATCACATCTTCCTCCACTGGCTCCATCTGCAAGCTTCCCAGTGACTTAACCAAATTCTCCTGTATTTTGGCTTTTTCTCCTTCCTGCCCATAGGAAGATGGTCCAGCTGAGTACTGCCTGTCCTCCCACTCACCATCAGAGGTACTGGGCAGGGTGTTGCCTTCTGACATGCTGCTTCCCCAGGAGCTGCCCGTAAGGAAAGTCCGTGCAACAGCAGCTTGGCTATGCGTGCGAGATGGGGCCGATAGCTCCGCTGGCGTCACTCATTTAATTAGTAACAGCGGGGTGAAACCAACGGGGGTTGTCCTCAGGCTGCCACCGACCCCGCGGCTCGACTTTCCCCCGCCATCCCTTGGTCATCAATGCATGCTCCTGGGGTCGAGGAGGCTTTAAAGAGTACTGCTTGTTGCGAGAAAAGATGGGTGAACGTTAGTTTTTGGGGCTGTTTAAGTGAGTCTCCCGTTAGGTCTGTCCCCTGGGAGCGAGCTTTATAAACCTACAGTGAGTTTGCCCTGTAATCTGATCTCTTCTTGCAAGTGTATAATTTTCAAAACTTGTTCTTCGGCAGAGAGCTGTGTTTCTGCAGCCCTTTGGCAAAAAAAGAAACACCTGAAAAACAAAATTTAAAATAAAAAACAACCAAAAAAGCAAAACTCACTTAGACTCTAAAGGTGTTTTTTTTTCCCCGAGTGAGGGTTGAGATTGCAACCTCGGCTGAACAAGGATCAATCTGATCTTGAGTCATTGAGCCTGGCCTCTGACTGCAGCTAAAGAGGTTGCAACCTTAAACCAGGTTGGAGTTTACTCAGAGCTTGTCTAAATAGCAGGTGCTGCTTGTAAGGGAAGATAGGCAGGAGGTTTTTTCCAGTTTATTCTGTATGTGGACACCCTGTTTCCCTTACATGAGCAATTGGTTTACCCTGTTTGGATTTGTCGGACAGTAGCACAGAGGAGAATAACATAGGAAAATATTGCAAAGCTCTGGAGGGGGGGAACTGGCAGGGGATATGCAGCATCTGTCATAACATGATTACTTTTTTAATTAAAAAAACAAAACACCTGATGGCATTTCCTATTAATGATATCAGTTTTTTATTTAAAAGAAACTGTCAATATAGCCTCTTCTAGTTGTTTTTTTCTTTTTTTCCACCCTGACAGCATCAGGGGCTCTGGATGGAGCCACTGCACGTCTGCTCCCTTGCAGGGGATCCTGAATGCTGCTGCGATGGTGGTTTTTGCCAGGGTTCACGTACTGGGGCTGATGATTTAATACATCTGTTTCCTGCTGGCGCCCTGCCCTGGCTCTCGTGATGCCCTGTGCCTCCCCCAGCTCCCCAGAGCAGTTTCACACTCTGAAAATTCACGCTCTGGATGCAGGTTTTGCTGTTTAAAAACACCAATCCCCCATATATTTATTCCCCCCCCCCCCCCCCCCCCCCCCCCCCCCCCGATTTTATTTTTCCTTCCTCTTGCTAAGTGCATTAGCCAACAGGGAGGACACTTCCTTGGGAAATTTAAAACCTTAATCCTCCACTCATTTGTTAAAAGGCTGTGTGATGTAACCATATTCTCAATAAAAGGTTTTAGAGGTTTTAGTTGGTAATGTCTCCCACAGAAAAACAGCTTTCAGCTGGAGTGCTTCATGAGATTAGTTTTGTGATAGGGACTTTTTATATATAAATAAATGTTCAGGGAGTAAAAACATTTGTTGTGACCTACTGGTTGTCTTGTAGTAACAGCCCATATTACTTTCTGAAATGCCCTTGGCTGGGAGGAGAAGGAAATTATTGATAATCTTTTAAAAAAAAGATAATTTTAAAGCCTGCTTTTGTGTGTGGAGTGGTTCTCTGGCTTTTGTTTTGCTTTCTGTTTCACAGGCTAATGTGGCTAAACCAGGGTCATTTGGCCACTTGTCCTGTGCTGGCCTGACTCAAACTCGTGGGTTGCAAAGAGGAATAATAACCCCAGTTGACAGCTCTGACTCTATCAAAATAGCTTTTAGACCAGCGTGGTTCTGGAAATAAAATAGGTGCCGAGAGCTTGATGTTCCAGTTACCCTATTTCTACAGCAAGTTTCTACATCCAGCTGCTGGATCATCTCTGTACTCGGGGACATCCCTTTTTGGGGACAAAACTCTGTGTTAGGAAATATTATTGCTCCTGAGAGCAGATGAAAGTGAGTACCTGCCTATTTTTTTTTTTCCAGTGGGAGATGTTGTAAGCAATTGCTGGGTAAAACCTGTAGGGTTGAGGCTGCAGCTGGAGACTGTGCCCAGTGCGCAGGGTTGGCGTCATGGATCAAGGTTACCTCTGATAACGACAGCAATAGCTTGTGTGTCAGCGCTTGCTGGAGCTGTTGTCATTTTTGGCTGTTCCTTGTCTCTGTGCAGGTATTTTACTCTAGTTTGAACTATGGAGCAAATGTTGATATTCTGTGATGTGCCTTGATGCAAGCTGGGTGAATTAGTGGAGAGCAAACGCAGCTTGGACGTCACCTACGCTCATGGTGGTGCCCCACCTCTGCCTGAATTACACTTGATGGTTGGTGCTTGACCCTCCCAAGCACTGATCTTTGGCTCTTCATTCACCATCCCTGCTGGGGTTGGAGGCTTCCTGGGCAAAAGCCATCTGGTTTCCTTGTGCTTTAGCACCTTGTGCTTCTTCGTGTGCCGTTTTCTTTAGCTGCGTTGTGAGGGCAGACTGGTACTGCTGGAAGGGTTGGTTGGTCGCTCACTTGATGGTGGTGAATGCTGTAGGAGCTCACCACCCAGGACTCACGAAGGAGTCAGCTCTGAAGACTGGGGACCTCTAGGGTTAGCAATCAACAGAATCTGGCATGGCTCTGCCATTTCCCGTGAATCCCAGTCCTACCTAAAGGAATTCCTCCTCTGGATGAGAGGACAGTTTGCGGATGGGATGACTCATGGTGTCCAAAGGTTGCTGTGACTTTATCTGGAGCATGGCCCTCGTGGTTATCAGGTGTCAAACCGAGATATCTCAGGCTTGTTTCGTAGCCTTGTTTGGCTTTGCCTTTGGCTCCAAAGGGTTTTTTTTATATTATTTATTTTATTCTGACTACCAGTTCTCTCTGTGTGTGTGTGTAGAAGGAGCACCTGGGGTGGCTTTTGTGGGAACTGCCAGGGTAGGAGGAGATGAGGTGGAGGTGAGTCATGGTGAGCCAGGCTCCAGCACAGCTCCTGTCATTTTGTCTGAGGGGGGTGTTTATGCCCTGAGCAACCAACCTCAGCAACTGCCTGGTGTGAGGAGGGAACAAGGCAGCACTGGAGAGGTCAAATGAGTGAAATCCCAATGGATTGACCAACAGAAGAGTTGAACCATGTCCTCTTCCTTCCCTGGGGAAGGGTTGAAGGGTAACACTCTCGATGCCTTTTGACTCCCTCCCTAAAAAAAAGCAATAAGCTGTCTATTCCCTGGGAGGGATAAATTATAAAATTAAAACAAAGTAATCCTTAAGGCTTTAAGGAACATGTACAACAGTCTGGGATAATGGAAGAGACAATTGTCAGGGAAAAATTCCTGACTCCCCTGAAGCAGCAGCTCATCCCTTACATATTGCGTTGTCTGGCACCAAGCGTCTTCATATGTTTGTATACCCAATGGCAGTGATACAAGGCTGGTGCCCTGCTCCCCCTGCAGCTTTCTCCTTGAACTTCCCTGTCCTTGGGGATGTGAAGGTCGTCTGCTCGGTGGTGGGGCTGGCTCTATAGCCTAGGTCAGCACCAGGTGATGACTCATCTCACCGCTGCTGTATTATGGACGTCTCCAGTCTACGTGCAAATTAAACTGCTTTAGTTTCTCCTGCTATTCTGTGGGCGCTCTCCGGCTGCTCTAATTGGCAATAATCCTGGTGGTGCCTGTTTCGTGGCTAAAGCTGGTCTTGGAGATGGCATGGCTTGGTCCGTGTTTCAGCAGGTCGGCTGTGGAGCTCCTCCTGTGATCCAGCCCAGCTCTGCAGGTAGCTGGGAGCTTTTGCTGTGATACCTGTTGGGTCTGTAACTCAACGCCCAGCTACAGACCCTTTCCTCATCTCTCTGAAGAGATCCATGCCTTGCTTTTACTAGCACGCTCCTGATCTGTGCCTGTTGCTCCAGACAGGGATGCAGAAGCCCCTTAAGCAACCACATCTACATCTCCATTACTCTTGCTTATAACTTTAACAGCATGTCCTGGGATCGTGTTTTCCCTTCTCACGGGTGTCACAGTAACAGCTCACAGTCATCCTTTGATTGCTTCATATCCTTAAGTTTTGCTTTTGCTCAGTTGCTTCCAGTGACCGAGCTCCTGTTTTTTCTAGCAGAAACGAAAGAGCGGAAATTAGTCCCTCTGTGTGTGTGGCTTTGCCCTTTGGACTTGCTGGCATCCACCTCTTCCTAGAGGTGATTAGGTTTTTTCTCTCATTAGTGCTGGGAAGGCTGGGAGGCGGTGGCCTTGTTTTGGCACCAGGGTCACAAATAACACTCTAGGTGTGTCTTGTCACCAAGGCCATATCTAGGCTTCATCTCCTTCTGTTTACTGGAGATGTGAAGTGCAAAGTACACTTGGTGATCATCTCTAAACAAACATTCCCTAAGGACTTGCTTAGAGAAGGGAACCTAACTGTGTAATTGCCCTATTTAACACTCCAGATGGGTGCTCTTGAGCTGGAAGAGGTGTTGGGGAGTTAACACCACCATTACATCATTGTATATGTTCCCTGCAAAGATAGGGTTTGAGTTGGCAGAAGCCTTGACACCCCTCGAAGGGGATCTGTTTGTCTTGGCCTCCTCTGGAAGGGGTCTTCTGCCTCTTTGCTTTTTATTCCTTATGTGGAGGCATTGGCTGAGCACTTTCTGTATCACTGTCGTCTTTCCATGCCGAGGGTTGAACGCAGTGTTAGTTGGCAGATGTCTTCTGCATGTAAAATGGCCTTGCTACAATAATACTGGCTCTAATCCTGCTTTGTCAGAGGTGATAAACTTCAGAGCTGGACACAACTCGTATAACTTAATGACATCATTCATTTTCATGGCTTTCTTAACATACACTGTCCTCTGTGTACATAGAAGCTGTGCTGTTCCCTGGTTGCTACACAACTCATGGCCTCTTACTGGAAGAGTTATGTGCTTGCTTCTCCTTTGTAAAAGCTTTAAACTAGGAAGGCTAAGAAATCTCATGTTCAACATAGCCACTTCTTAAGCACCCAACTTTCCTATTGATGTCCCTAGGTGCACCCCAAAGCCCAAGAGGCTGGTTGAAATAACACATCTTTCTTCTGATCTTAAAGGGTTGACCTCAAGAGCTTGTACAAAGAAGAATTAAGCAAGGAAAATCCCTTTTATAACCTAACAGTACGTGTTGGTGTGTTTTTCCCTATGCCCCCCTTATGTAAGGCATGCTTAAATCCATCGCCACTTACTTTAGAAACTCCTTGCTGTAGTTTTTAGCTTTGGGTTGCAACTTGGAGAGTATGAGCACAGGCAGAGCGTTGGGTTCCTTTGGACACAAGCTGTTGGAGGATGGGCATGCTCTCTTCTTGACTGTCTCCCCTATCTACCTTTTGAATTAAATATGGCCTTTTTTGCTTGTGATGGTGTTTCCTTTCAAATGTAAGTTAACCTGGGCTGCGCATCTTATTCTGGAGCTCGATTTCCTTCTTGCTCCAATATTTGTGAAATAATGTCATTTCTGCCCTGCTCCAGGAGCAGCAGCAGCAGACTGGGCTTGGTTGTTCCCCACGGTGGCCTTAGCATAATGCTTGTATTGGTCCATGCCAGCCAGGGATGATGCTTTGGGATCAAGGGCAGATCCTCTTGAGGCCAGATGTGCTGCAATCCCATGGGATACTGCAGTTACCCAACTTCATAAAGCGTGAGGAGGAAAGTGAAGTGCGGGGAGATCATATGAAGTCCCTAAGGGCAGCAAGTCTTGAGATCCTGACTTGACATCCTCACAAGGCTTTGGTGTTACATCAGGTGCTCCAATACCTGACTTGCCGGTACCTTTTTGCTGTTGGCTTAGGAGCCTGCATGGGAATTGATAATTATCTCACTAAATCAGATTGAAAAGACACCCAGTGTTCAGATGGGGGCAAAAAAAAAAAAAAGCTTTGCAGCTCTACAAATGGCTTAGTGTCTCTCAGAGGGAGACTAGAATAGACTATTTCAGTTGGAAGGGACCTACAATGATCACCTAGTCCAACTGCCTGACCAATTCAGTGCTGACCAAAAGTTAAAGCGTGTTAAGGGCATTGTCCAAATGCCTCTTAAACACTGACAGGCTTGGGGCATCGACCACCCCTCTAGGATGCCTGTTCCAGTGTTTGACCACCCTTTCCGTAAAGAAATGCTTCCTAATGTCCAGTCCACACCTCCCCTGGTGCAGCTTTGAACCATTCCCACAAGTCCTATCACAGGATCCTAGGGAGAAGAGCTCAGCACCTCCCTCTCCAAGGCTAAGCAAATCCAAATGCTGTGATGTCCTGGATGTTGTTGAACCATGTTTGGTCCTCAGCTGCAGCAGGGCTTGCAAGTGTTCCTGGAGGGCAGCTCCTTTGCGCCCTTGTGGAAAGCTAAAGTGATTAATGATCATCAGTGCTGCCTTGTTTGCGTGCTTGAGGGGAGTCTTGGTCATCAGGTTTGACATCGTAGCCACTGGAATTTTGCCCCTTGGTGTTGTCTCAAGCTGGGCATGGGAGAAGTGGGGAGCTGCCAAGTCAATTCGCTAAACTCCTTAATTGCTTTTGCAGTGAAGAGGTTTTAGTGCTGGTTTTGAACATCTTGTAGAGCCATCCTAGTGTCTTCTCATGCCAGTCTGCATCTCGCTTCTTTTCTTAATTAGTTTCTTTTTGCCTCGTCTCCAGACAAGGAGGCATTTGTGGACCTCTGTGGTTTTGGATAGTCCTTCCACTTGTGCCTCTTCCATCGTCTCTCACCTGCAGTTCTTCTGGCCTCCTGCCCATGTATTCAGGTAGTCTTTGCTTGTCTTTGCCCCGAAAAAAATCTTACAAACCTCCGACTGCTTTCAAGCAAACCTTTGCAAGAAGGGCGGAGGTCTCAAAGGTGATGAACGCTCCTGTAGGAAGAGCTGGAGGCAGAATAGAGGTGCTTTCCACCCCCAGCATTTGCTGCCAGAGCTGTTGAGTTTTGGATGGGTTTTTATGGCTCTGAAGGCAGAGATGGGGGGCCTGAATCCTGCTCACTTGTGTGTATTTTAATATATTTGCAGACACTTTTGGCTTGCACGTCTCTGGAGCTGACAAGTGCACACAGCTCTCATCTGTAAACCTGTTGAAATTTTAATGAGCGCCACCTTCTCCTTATGGCTCCTTTTCCCTCCCTTAAGCTTTAACTTCCATATATAGGTTAATGTCTTGCACTGCATGAGGAAGCATCATTGAAGGCACAATGTTTGTAATCAGCCTTTAATTAATAAAAGAAATACTTGTGCAATGTCTTGAACTACGTCTGCGTGAGCAGCTACTTTCTAGACAAGAGTTTGGTGCTGTCGTCTTTGCTTTGGGAGCCTCTGGGTGCTCAGATTTGAGTAGTGCCTGCATGGTTGGGTTTGTGGGGTTGTTTTTTTTAAGGGCCACGTTCAGCGATGACCCAGTTCCTTCTTGCTGGACAAAACCTGGCATGGTCCCTTGTTGGTCTCCGTGGTGTGGGATTACTCATCCTTTTCCTTTTTTTCTTCCAATTTCTGGATTTTCCCCTGGGGAGCTAATGGTGTGTGCAGGATGGGGGGGGGTTCCCCAGGGCAAATCCAGAAGCTACACTTCTGGATCAGCCTTTCCTGTATGTGCTCCTGACTTAAGATTTGTGCAGCTGTTGAGGTGTTTTCCTTAAAGTCCCACTTAATTGCTTTTCCAGAATAAATGGGGCCTCCTGCTTCCAGTTTATTCCTTCAGTAATTTCAACGAATTCATGGATTACTGTAAAGCACTAAGCTTGCGGATTTATGGACCAGATGGAGTGACTCTGATTCCACAGTCTCAAATGTACCAATTAGGAGCTCAAATCTTTCACTTAAATGAAAATGCCAATGTTAATCCCGGACCCTTTTCAAAGGGCGCACCACTCAGTGGACTAAATAAATTCTCAGAAAGCTGAAGTCCATGAAAATGCAAAATTTTCCATTCCCTGCTTACTAATCAAAGCTAGTCTCATACTTTTTTTTGAGCAAAGATTTATTTTTTTTCCCTTTTCTACTTCCCCAGAAAAATCAGTAATTTGTTAGAAGTAAGTTTTCCCACTGGGACCTACAGTGTCTTAGGGAGAGGTAAGCAAGCGTTGCCCTGGCTTGTTGGATCTGAGACTGTTGCAACCCGTCCTGGAGGATGAGTTGAAACCTGGTGAAGCCCACCGAGGTCTCTACATGGAAGAAATGAGCTGAGAAAGTGTTTGGGACAGGACAAGAGTGGGCACTGCTGGAGTTCTGTAGAGCCTCTTGGGTAGCAAAACCCCTTCTTGATGTGGAGGGAAGGGGTCCACTAGCAGTGGTGGATGTAGAGCGGTGGGGAGCAGGGGGAGATTGATGTGCGCAGCAAACGGAGGTTTTCTAAGGGAAGCAAGAGGGTGAAATAGTGGCTTTGAGGAATTTCTTTTAGTGCTACAGTGGATCTTAATATGTTCTTGGGGGGATCTGCCTGCGCTTTGCGCTGGTGTGTGAAAAGCAGGCTTGGAGGTTTTCATCCTCTTAAACTGCCCCGTCTTGTGCTTCCCCAAACAGGTTTTTTTTTCTTTTATCCAGGGGTCTTTTAGTGGCTCATTTCATCTATCTGAACCTCTCCTCGCACAATGGAAATCACCTCTGCTTGGACAGAGCTTTTGTGGCCCTGGATTCGGAGACCCTCCTCATGGCAACCTCTCTGCCTGGGGCATCCCATAATAACCTCTTGCCCCCACGAGACGGAGGGATATTGCTGTCTGTTATTTCCTGAAGTCTGAGATTAAACATGTTTCCCTGTCTGCAGAAAGTCGGAGCCGAAGCCAAAGAAGGAGGCAGGGATGGATTTAATTTACTGCTTTGTGCAACTCATTTCTCCACCCCCATGAACTCTTGACTTGCTGCCTGCTCTCCGTCCCCTATAGCTGGCAGGAGATGGGAGCACTTATAGACATAGGGTCACATCTGTTCCCAAGCTCGAGGGTTATAATGAACTCATCTGCAGCCCGCTGGGTCTTGTTTTTGTGTCCGGATGGCGAGACCCTGGAAAGGAGATGCTTAGTTCCTGTATCCCTTCATGGTTGTATTTGGGAAGCCTTTTCTGAATTGCTTAGAAAATAAATTACTGTAAGCAACATGTGGTATTAGATAATAAACTTGTATTTCAAGTGCAATGCCGGGCTCTGAAAATGCCATTTTTAATCTCAAAATGGTGGGTTTTTTTTGGTGAGACCCTGCCCCTCTCTCTCAGCAGGGCTGCGACCCCTTCGCTCAGACCCAGCGCAGCAAACTGCAGCATCGCCGGGCACGGATTAACCAGCAGATCAACAAGGAGATGAGGATGCGAGCGGGAGCAGAAAACCTCTTCAGGTGAGTCCTGATCCCCAGAGCATCCCTTTGGCCCAGGGGTTTGGCTGGGGGTGGGAACATGGTCTTGATGTCTCGGAGGCAACCGATGCTGGCGCTCCCATGGCTCTGGCTGGGGTTTGCTCAGTCTTCCCTTGACTTTGCAGCATTCATCCTAGAAATGCCTGCCCTCCGTTCGGTGGATTGCTAATGCTATGCGTTTTAATGAAAAATTATCATTTTAATGTCCTGGAAACCTGGTACAAAGCAGGGTGTGAGCAAATGGAATAATGGGAATAAATGTTGAACTGGGATTGAGCTTGGAGTGCAGGATCTCCTGCCTGATAGCCCCAGCAAGTGGGTCAAATCCAGCTTTAGTTCCAAAAATCCCCATCCTGTTGCTTCCACCAGAGCAGAATGTGAAAATTCAGGTATGTCTTTGCAGATGGGCACAGCGCGGTGGCTCTTCACCCTGTTGGAGGATGCATTTATGGATGGTGCAAAAGTTGGTACCTTCGCACGGCTTTCAGATTGCAGCCGGTCCAGCACAAGCAGAGCCAGCGCATTGCTACTACTGATGTAGAGTGTTCATGATGCAATTGCATGATTTTTTGCAGCTATCTTATCTTTTTTTAACCTGAAGATGACCTTTTTTGCAGCTCTTGTCTGTATGTCATGGTCCTGTAGGATATTGGAGCACATGTGCAGGGTGAGCAGGTCTGTTAATATAAAAAAAAATACCATAAGGCTGCCCTAAAATAGCTTTTTTTGGCATATTTTGCCAGTTGGTTGGGGTTTTTTCCCCTCAATAAAATAAGATTGACTTTTCACTTCTGAACTTGAATGATTTAACATCGGTGATGTGTGCCTGTTGCACCTGGAAGAAGGGAGTAATAGTTGCTCCACCGAACTATAGGAAGAAGCGGTATTTTACCGGTGGGCGAGGACAGCAGGGCTTCCCCGGGGAGGTGAGGTTACAGCCCCCATACCCTGCTGCTTCAACCAGGCTGCCATGCCTCATCTAATTAAAAAAAGGCCATGGAATCCCAACGTGTGCTGCTCCGTGCGACTCCCCTTTATT
The DNA here is from genome assembly GCF_965183815.1 of Platalea leucorodia. Lineage (NCBI taxonomy): Eukaryota > Metazoa > Chordata > Aves > Pelecaniformes > Threskiornithidae > Platalea > Platalea leucorodia. The sequence continues at coordinate 2,023,160 of NC_138823.1, read as the reverse complement.
ATTAAAAAAAAAAAAAAGGGGAGAAAATGTGCTGGCTCAGCAGAAACGTGCCTGGCCGGGGTTTTGGTACAAACAGCGGGAATTGGAGCCGCGTGCAGGGGAGCGAGCAAAAATGTGATGCAAAACACATCTTAATTACTCGGCCAGGGAAATGCACTGATGGGGCTCTTTTTTTTTTTGGTTTTTTTTGTTTGCTTTTTGGGGGTTTTTTTTGCTGGATCAGCAATCTGAATGTCCTTTGGGAGCTGCCACTTTTCCTCCCTCCCACAAGTCCACTTTGCAGCTGAGTAATAATGTGGGTTTCTGGGTGCTACGGTGCTCAGAGCTTCTGAAACATGGGAAATCTGGCGGGGGGGAAATCAAATTTGTGCCTGAAATTAAAGGCTGAGGGGAGGATTATGTTGTAAATCTAAAGGTTATAGCTTAAAAATTATAGACGTGAGTTGCACAGAGAAACTTCCTTTGCATCTCTCTAGGCCAGTGCTAAACGCAAATAGAAAAAGCTGTAGGTTGTCCAGCTTGGAGCAGAGTTTGCAGCTTAACTTGCTGGTTTCTTTGTTTGTTTGTTTTTCAGAGGCAAACTTAAATAATTTAAAAAAATGAGTCTCCTGAACTGTTCTGTTCAGCCTATCAGTCCTCTTTCCTGGAGAGGTTGCCATGAATGGTGTGTTGGAAAAAACGCACGTGGTGTTCGCTCAGTGGTGCTAAGAGGGTTTGTTTGCTGGATAAATAAATGGGCAGAGGCAGTGGAAACCTTTTCCTTTCTTGTTCAAATACTAGAGCTGAGCGAAGCAATTGGGGAGATAAAGGTGCCGCCAATAAACCAGTTTCTTAAAAAGAAATTAAAAAAAAAAAAAAATCAGCAGTCTTTGGTGTTAGCTAAGCAAACAGTTGATAACTTCACTGAGGAGGCTGATGGAGACACGTAGGCTCTGCGTGCTCATATGGAGATCAGCGCTTGCCCTGGACAGGGAGCACAAAGTGCCTCGGTGCAGGTTTGCTCACGGAAATCATCAAGTGCTCGCCTAAATTACCTCTCTGAGAGATACTGTGCTCCTAATTGCTGAATGTGGCACTTGCAGAGTGCAAGCTGCAGTGCCCCACAGTGACATTGGACTTTAAAACCTTAACCTGATGACAAATCCTTGAAGAACTTGCACGTGCATCCAAAATCAGGCGTTGCAGGGTGATATGTCCTTTCTGCTGCAGAGCAGGGGTGAAAGCACGGCTCAGAAATATATTGTGTATATGCAAATGTTATCCTGGTGTCGCTGGGTTGCAAATCTGTACAAACCAGCTATTGGTAATATAAGAAATGAAAAAAAAAAAAAAAAACATATTCTCGCCAGCTAGGACCGAGAAGGGGAAACTCTCTAATTCATATTGGAAGAAAATTGTAGTGACAGCAGTGATGCACCTGTGTCCTGGAGGTGTTGCGATGCGTGGAGGACTAAAACAGCAACTAAATACTGGTTTATGTGGAATGAGGATGATTACTGTGCTGATACTGTATGGGGAATTGCAGAAACACTGAAGGATGTTTAAATGGTCGTGGAGATCTGTGGACCTGCTGTGGTTTTGCTTTGTTTAGAATAAAAAAAAAAAAAATGTGTTGGTCTTGGGAAATCCCAGCAAAGGGGTGTCAGGGGAGGAGACACTAAAGGAGCAGCATCTTAAAAGAAAAACAGCATAGCTCCTTCTACTGCCCTGAGCCGGGTCAGGGCAAGGCTCCTGAAGGCCGATATCCACAAAAAACACAAGTCGAAGGCAACGCGCTCTGCAAAAGCTGGGGGAAGGCGGTGCCCTGGCTGAGCAGAGCTCCTGCACGTGTTGTTTTTCCTGGAGCCCGGCGTGATTTCGCGCGAGCAGCCAGAGCCCCTTTCAGCTGACAACTGGACTGCACGCTGCCAGCTCTGGGTTATCTCTCCTCGCTTTCCTTTGGAGCCGATAAGAAGGTTGTTATCAGCCTGGGAGCTTGTCTTGCTGGGAGTAGGCAGCTGAAATCAATCCTTGGTGTTTACATCTCCTGACGTGCACAAGCAGGGAAGGGAGGGCAGGGTCTGGCTCTGCTAATGGGCGAGCACAGCAAGCCTCTTCTCTTGCAGAAGGCTTGTTTGCACCCAAAACCAAGTTTTTCCTCCTCAAACCCAACCATAAAGCACTTTTGTTTGGTGTGGGCTCATAGCCAAATCTGAAACTGCACTGGAGGTGGGAGCATGGATAGGCAAGGGGAAGGTTGCTCTGGGGAAGAAACAGCAGGTTCATCTGAGCAGGGTGCAACACTGTAATGAGTTTTGCCTGGCCTCAACCTGCACGGCACAGTGGTCTGGATGCTCTGGCTTCCCCGGTCCCAAAAGGCTGGGAGAGTTGGGGTTGTGCAGCCTGGAGAAGAGAAGGCTGCGGGGAGACCTTCTTGTGGCCTTTCAATACTTGAAGGGGGCTGGTAAGGAAGACAGGGAGCGATGTTTTAGCAGGGCCTGTAGCGATAGGACAAGGAGTAATGGTTTTAAACTAAAAGAGGGTAGATTCAGACTAGATCTAAGCAAGAAATTTTTGATGCTGAGGGTGGTGAGGCACTGGCCCAGGTTGCCCAGAGAGGTGGGAGATGCCCCATCCCTGGAAACACTCAAGGTCAGGTTGGACGGGGCTGTGAGCAACCTGAGAGCACAAGTCGTATGAGGAGCGGCTGGGGGAGCTGGGGGGGCTCAGCCTGGAGAAGAGGAGGCTGAGGGGAGCCCTCATCGCTCTCTGCAACGGCCTGAAAGGAGGCTGGAGCCGGGGGGGTCGGTCTCTTCTCCCCAGGAACAAGCGATGGGACGAGAGGGAACGGCCTCAAGCTGCGCCAGGGCAGGTTTGGGTTGGGTATTGGGAAAAACTTCTTCCGCAAAAGGGCTGTCAGGGCCTGGCCCAGGCTGCCCAGGGCAGGGGCTGAGTCCCCATCCCTGGGGGGATTTGAAAGGGCCCAGGTTGCCCAGAGAGGTGGGAGATGCCCCATCCCTGGAAACATTCAAAGCCAGCTTGGACAGGGCTCTGAGCAACCTGATCTGCTTGAAGATGTCCCTGTTCATTGCAGGGGGGATGGATGAGATGACCTTTGAAGGTCCCTTCCAACCCAAACCATTTGATGATTCTATAATCACGGGCAGAGCAAGAGGCACGGTTCTGCGGGAAGGTTTGGATGGATGCACGTGGTGTTGCACCGCTGGATAACTTAATCTCTATCAATGCGACCAAGCGTTGATAAATAAAGGCGCTGATGAAATGCAGGAGGTTTGATCCACGCGGTGTTGTCTTGCAGGGCCACCAGTAACCACAAGGTCAAAGAGACGGTCGCCCTGGAGCTGAGCTACGTGAACTCCAACCTGCAGCTGCTGAAGGAGGAGCTGGAGGAGCTGAACAGCAGTGTGGACGTGTACCAGAACGACAGGTACGCCAGGCAGGCAGCGCCTGTGGTGTGGGAAAAGCAGCTTGCTCAGTTGGGATTTTATTTTTATTATTATTATTTCACTTTTGCTTTTTCTGGGAGCGAGGCAGCCTCCTGCCTGTACCCGTTGCTCTGCCTCCCTGCTCTGCGCAGGGTTTGGCCCTCTGGCAGGGACCACGAGGTGGTGGCTGGAGAATTAGGGGGGACTTGGGCATGGACCAGATTTGCTGGATACAGTTTTTCATCCCGGGAACATCCATGTTTCATCTATAGAGCTGCAAGGAGAGCAAACTCAACAGCTTTTCCTAGGAGATACTTAGGAGGCATTTGGGGCTGGATGGTGCATCCTTTTGACACCAGTGCCCCAAAGCAGGCTGGGTACGTCAGAAACAGCCACCTCCGCTTGCATCGGCCCCCTTTCCTGAGCATCCCACTAGACCGTGTTTTTTTTCCAGCAAGTGAAATAGGGTATTTAGCAGAAGAAATTAAAAGCACGGCTGCTCAGGTGTCCAACCTCCTGTTCTGGTTGTTCACAGAGCAGATTACTTGCTGATTTATTTTCCCATCGAGGGTATTAGGTTATTTTTCTCTCTTTCCGAGGTTAGACCTTTTGTTAATTGAAACGCTCTCTTGCTTTGAAACACTTACCCAGCCACCTCGGGCTTGACTCACCTGAGCGGTAATCCTAGCACGCTCACCAGCAGCAAACTAACGTGCTGGGGCGGCTCGGCAGCACCGTTTTGCTGGGTGAGAAAAGCAGAAATCCCTGAGGCAGAACAGACCGGCGATGCTATGTGGGAGCCACTGCCGCTCCTTCCCTTCCCAAGACAGATGGGTGGATGGAGTTTGATGACACCAAACTGAGCGGTGCGGTTGACACGCCTGAGGGACGGGATGCCATCCAGAGGGACCTGGACAGGCTGGAGAAGTGTGTCCGTGTGAACCTCATGGGGTTCAACAAGGGCAAGGGCAAGGTCCTGCACCTGGGTCGGGGCAATCCCCGGTATCAGCACAGACTGGGGGATGGAGGGATTGAGAGCAGCCCTGCGGAGAAGGACAGGGGGCACTGGGGGATGAAAAGCTGGACATGAGCAGGCAGTGTGCGCTCGCAGCCCAGAAAGCCAAGCGTCTCCTGGGCCGCGTCCAGAGCAGCGTGGGCAGCGGGGCGAGGGAGGGGATTCTGCCCCTCTGCTCCCATGTCCTGAGACCCCCCTGCAGCCCTGCCTCCAGCTCGGGGGTCCCCAGCACCAGACAGACATGGAGCTGTTGGAGCGGGGCCAGGGGAGGCCACGGAAATGGTCCGAGGGCTGGAACCCCTCTGCTCTGGAGAAAGGCTGGGAGAGTTGGGGTTGTGCAGCCTGGAGAAGAGAAGGCTGCGGGGAGACCTTCTTGTGGCCTGTCAGTGCTTAAAGGGGGCTGGTAAGGAAGATGGGGACAGGCTTTTTAGTAGGGCCTGGACTGATAGGACAAGGGGTGATGGTTTTCAACTCAAAGAGGGGAGAGTCAGACGAGATAGGAGGAAGAAATGTTTTACGCTGAGGGTGGTGAGACACTGGCCCAGGTTGCCCAGAGAGGTGGGAGATGCCCCATCCCTGGAAACACTCAAGGTCAGGTTGGACGGGGCTGTGAGCAACCTGAGAGCACAAGTCGTATGAGGAGCGGCTGGGGGAGCTGGGGGGGCTCAGCCTGGAGAAGAGGAGGCTGAGGGGAGCCCTCATCGCTCTCTGCAACGGCCTGAAAGGAGGCTGGAGCCGGGGGGGGGGGGTCGGTCTCTTCTCCCCAGTAACAAATGATAGGATGAGAGGGAACGGCCTCAAGCTGCGCCAGGGGAAGTTTAGGTTGGATATTAGGAAAAATTTCTTCACCAAAGGCATTGTCAGGCCCTGGCCCAGGCTGCCCAGGGCAGGGGTTGAGTCTCCATCCCTGGAGGGATTTAAAAGCCAGGTAGATGTGGTGCTTAGGGACATGGTTTAGTGGTGGCCTTGGCAGTGCTGGGTTAACGGTTGGACTTGATGATCTTAAAGGTCTTTTCCAACCTAAACGATTCTATGATCTGGTTGAAGATGTCCCTGTGCATTGCAGGGGGGTTGGACTAGATGACCTTTAAAAGGTCCCTTTCAACCCAAACTATTCTATGATTCCACGATTCTATGTCCATCCCCATGCTTTTCCCAGCGCATGTTCCTCCTCAGGGGAGGGTTGCTGTGCTGCTGGGGGCAGAGAGAGGTGCAAAGACCAGGAGAGCATCAGTGACTCCATCCTGCAGGTTGCTGCAATAATATTAAATGTAGGACCAGGATGATCTGGGTGCAGGACTGTGTTAGGGTCGTGGGGTCTCCTGTGGGGAGAAAGCCGAGGGACTCCATATCTCCACCACCCTTGGGTGTTTGCTGCACTCAGAGGGTCTGTTGCAGTCTCTGAATATAATCCTGGATGTTGGTCCTTCTTCTGTGCTAGGGATCTCCCGTGTTGCGTGCATCCTCCCCAAGTTCTTCCCTATCAGGGATGTTCGGCTTTTCCAACCCGCCACTTGTTTGCCCTGATTTAAAAAAAAAAACAAAAAAAACAGCAGCAGCAGCAACCCCAAAACCCTTCCCAGGCCAAACAAAAGCCCCTTTGTTTGCTCCAGGCATTGGATTCAAGTGGAAGTCTCGTTAGGGAAGTAACGATAATGGCTTTTCTGCACTAATTATAGCTCTTGAAGCTGTTTATTCAGTATGAACTGATAAAAATGTGGGTGCGACCTCCCTGCCCTGCTCCCCAGGTTTTCGCAACTTTCTTTGTCTCTTTTCCTCCCTGGACTAATGAGTGATGTGCTAACGAGTTATCAGCCGTTTCTGGAGGTAACGAGAGGGGGCTGTTGTGCAAACCTGGGCTGGCGAGGGCTTGATCCTGCCCTACCCGCTTCCCCTTTCTCACTCTCTTGAACCTTTCTCATCTCTTTAAACCAGTCCCCTGGGAGGCCAAGGGTCCGGGGATGCGGTAACGTGGCTCGGTGCCAGGGTTGAGGACATCCCCGGGGGACAGATGGGTATCAGGGAAAGCATTTGCGGAGCCGATGTGAGCTGCAGGTGCCACTATGGGTTCCCAACCCCCATCTCTGTATACAGGAGCCGGACGATGGGGCCAGCTTTGGGGTTCTTTGCAGGGCTGTAATTTTCTGCACGCTCCAGGTTCTGCTGCTTATACAGACCATTTCTTTACTTCTTGACAGAAGAAAATCAAAATAGCTACTAAATCCCCCAAAAGATGGTCCTTCCTGGCTCTCACCCTGCAGCGCAACTGCCATGTTTTAACGTTCAAACACAAACCACTCCCCGACTGGGTGTTCCCAGAGCCGTCGTCATCTTCAGTGTCTTACGATATCAAACGGGCTCTGCGATAAGGGCTATTATTAGACAACTGCTTTTAACAGAGGTAGAAAATTTCAATATCAGGAACAGCCCTGCAGCCCGAGCAAGTCCTTATCAGCACCGAAGCCCAGATTAGCACATAGGAGTAGGTGAATCCATGACCTGTGCTCGCATCACACCCAAGGGCTGGTAATTAAAGCCGCTTCGTTACTGGAATCTATTTTGTTGCTATTATACTTCTTATGGAGAGAAAAGCAGAAGCTGGAGGAATAAGGGTGATGGTTTCAGGTTATTTTCCGTCCACCCCTCCTCTTGCGCTGCCGTTCCCGACATCACGCTGGGACGAGCATCCTTCTGCTGTGCGGAGTTGGGTCCTCTTCTAGCTTTACTTTTAAGAGGAGCAGCACAAGCCCAGGGCACACAGGGTCTCTCCGAGGCTTTTAAACCAACCACCAAATAGGTTGCTGTCTTCTTCCAGCGAGTCCATCAGCGTCCCCATGATCCCTTTGGGCCTGAAGGAGACGAAGGAGCTGGATTTGCTGGTGCCGCTGAAGGTGAGCATCGGGGTTTTGCACGCTCGATGCGATGCAAGACGATGGAGGGGAGTAGCCACGCACTTTGAGGGATATTTCAGCACATGGGTACGGTTGGGCGCTGTAGAGGAGATGCAGCAGCAGCTGCAACACATTTTCTGTTTTGCAACGGTTGCAAAAAAATAAGTTTATGGGAGGAACTGGACTTAAAACATGGGAAAGTGGGAGGTGAGGGTCTGGAGATGCTGGAGAGCAAGAGCCAGGCAGGGGAGGAGATGGCTTTCCCTGGCACAAGTTTCCTTGCAGAGAGAGCTTGCAAATTGCCTATACAGAATCGCCCAAAATCACCCTTTAACTCTTGAATATCTGTTTCCAAGGGTGACTCGGGGTTTTCTTTTCTCTTGTTTTCCCACCCAGGATTTCATCAGTGAACACTATGGAGAGGAGAGTGTCTTGTTTGAAAAAGAAATCAAAGAGTTCATGGAGCTGCGGCAGGTCGGTGTCCCTTGAGTTGCAAAATCTTGCTTTGGCTTGTCCAGAAACGCTCGTTGGAGGTGCCACATTTTGCTCCGGGGGTCCCCTCATCCTCTCTCCAAACTGCACCCTTATCCTTGTGTCTTGGGGTGCAGGATTCCCACGCTAGAGCACCTTGGCTTCGGTTCCTACGTTACAAAATATTACAGACCATTCAGTAATTGTTTTCGTTCCCTGTCCTTTAACGCCCTGCTAACCTAGAACTGAACAGCAATAAGAGTTATAATGCAACCCACTACTGGTTTATGAATATTAGTTCACCCCGGCAAGGCTAAACAACTGCTCTCTCTCCAGCTACCGCTTGGAGAAGAGGAAATGTAAAGGTGAATTTTCTCCTCTCCTCTGAAACAGGTCTCATAAGTAGCTTCAAGTTTTGCCTTACTGTGAAGCTTTGATCTGGGAGAACGGAAAGAGCCTTGCTCAAGTCCTTGTGAAGGGCCTGATCCTCCTCTTCAGGCTGTGGGAGAGGAGCCCTGCAAATCCAGAAGCTGGGAAAAGCCCCGTGGTTAAAACTAGGCATTAGGAGAGCTCTGACTCTGCTCCCTGAGTCAGGTCAAAAGTTCAAGGGCTTTTTTATTAAGAGCAAAAAATCCTATTTCTTCCCTGGCATTTATTTCAGCAGACTTTGCATTACTTTCTCTCTTAAAAAAAAATAATAATCCCAGCTTGGTTTAGGCAAGTGTTGCCATCAGCGCGGCTCCCAGGCTGCTGGCTCTGGATTTGGGTGTCCCAGCACCGAATTGGTGCCTCCTTGAGTTTTCCCGCAACTGAACCTGTGCCGGGAGGGCTGCCTCCCGCTGCTGCGCAGCCTCTTGTCCGCTATTGATCTAATCTTAATTGATCTCATCCTATTGATCTAATAACTTGGGTGGCACTTCTCCCCCCGGTCTGGCCAGCATGTGCAGCTCCATAAATCTGATGTTTTCTTCCCATTTTCCCCCTCTCTTCCCACCCACGTGCCTTCTCTCCTGTCCCTGCAGGCGATGCGCACCCCGAGCCGCAACGAAGCTGGGCTCGAGCTCTTGATGGAGTATTACAACCAGCTCTACTTCCTCGACAGCCGTTTCTTCCCTCCCACCAAAAGCCTGGGTGTCTTCTTCCACTGGTTGGTGCAGCTTTCCCCATCCCCCCTGGGGCATCACAAGTGGGGAGGGAGTCAGGACCAAGCCTCCACGATGGGATCACTGCCTCAGCAGAAAAGCTCAGGCTGGCACATGTGGGGGGCTGGGTTTTTCCCTTGCTCCAGGCTTGCTGTTGCCCTGGGTGGGTTGTAGGGGAGGCAGGGGAAAGTGCGTGCCCCGCGGGGATGACCCATGGTGGCTGCGAGCCCACGCAGAGTGCTGAAAACCCCCCAGGCTCCTCCTGCATCCATGGGCAAGGAGCTGGGGATGGGCAGCCGTTGACTCTTCCCTTCCCCAGGTACGACTCCTTGACGGGGGTCCCATCCCACCAGCGAGCGCTGGCCTTCGAGAAGGGCAGCGTGCTCTTCAACATCGGAGCCCTGCACACCCAGATCGGAGCGCGGCAGGACCGCGCATCCCTGCCGGGGCTCAACCAGGCCATCGATGCCTTTCAGAAGGCAGCCGGTACGTGGGTTTCCCTCCTTCCCCAGCTCCCCAGGAGCATGCAGGCAGTATTTCCACAAGGTGGGAATAATCCTCATGAGTGCAAGAAGGGAAGGGAGCAGTTGTGCAAAGAGGGATGGGGACAGGGCATCTCCAAGGGACCATAAACCAAGCACAAGTTGGCACCACGCTGCTTCTGTGGGTTATGAAGAGGAGCTGACATGACCCAACAGCCACCCAAACGCCTCTCTCTTGCCACACAGCAGTAGGGATGTCCCAGCTGGGGCGAGGAGAGATGCTGATCCATCTGCGAGCAGCTGAGAAAAAAGGGACGCTAGGACTGTGATCCCCCAGGGCATTGGAGAAGAAAGCTGTGGGCACAAGGATGGGTTAGGTAGCAAAGGAGGGACCCCTGGGCCTTTTTCCCTGGGATATCATTGCTGGTTATGGTGAGATGTTTGAGGTTTGAGCTGGGTTGGAGGCTCTTCTACACCGCTAGTGGGGAAACCTTCCTGCTCTGAAAGCCTGACCCCCCTGCTTGCAAGCCTGGCTGCTACCAGGAGCTTCTCCCTCGTGCAGGTGCCTTTAACTACTTGAAGGAAAACTTTTCCAATGCTCCCAGCCTGGATATGAGCGCTGCCTCCTTGAACATGCTGGTGCGGCTGATGGTCGCCCAGGTCCAGGAGTGCGTCTTTGAAAAGATGACCTTGCTGCGTGCCCAGCACGACTTCCTTACCCGGCTGCAGCTTGCCCAGGAGGCAGCAAGGGTGAGTGCCTTGGGGAGGAGAGGACTTGGTGGGGCTCTCACCGCTGGAGAGTCTCCTGCTGTGGTCGGCATAACCCCCCAGGAGATGACAGCCTGCTGTCACTGTCTCATGATGGATGTCCTACATCTCAACCCATGGCTTAGCAGCTTGTCTCTTGACGCTCCACAGGTGGAAGACGTCTACTCGCTGGTGCACCAGACGATGACCCAGGCCCACGTGAAGGATTACGTTCCCTTCTCTTGGACCACCATGGTCCACGTCAAGTCGGAGCATTTCAAAGCCCTCTCCCACTACTTCGCTGCCATTGCTCTCTGCGACTGCCCCGGTGAGTGTTACAGCTTGGAGGCAGCTGCCTGCTCAGCCAAGTGCTGGCTCCACGTGGTAGCCTGGTGTTTGGGAGGGATTGCAGAAAAAGAGGTGAAGGGAGATATGCACGGGGTAGATGGGTACAAAACCTAAAGTTTTTGGGGTGCTCTGAGCTGTTGATCTCGCTTATTGACTCAGCGACTCATGCACAGGGCAGATTTCCCCCATGTTTCTGGTTTGCACAGTGCTTGCAAAGTCCTTCTAAGAAGGCGAGCAAAAAGGTGCTGTAGGGATGTCACCTGCTGTCCCCTTTGGGGCTGGGTGGGTAAATGGGAGGGGTCAGCTGCCTGCTGACCACACGTGTGCCGGTGTCCTCGGCCAGGCATCCTCCAGAGGCAACCTGGTCCACGTGGTGGGCCAGCTTGGGGTTTCAAAAAATAAAAATAAAACCAAAAAACCCTCAAATTTAATTGCCAGCCTCGTGGCTGGCTGCCCTGGGAATCCCAGGGTGGTGGGGTGCTGGCAGCAGGGTATGCGTGGCTGTGCTGGAGCCGGGCTGATGTGGCTCCGTGGAGCCAGCTGGAGCGTGGACGTAGGATGCGACCCGTGATCTCCATCCGCGCCATCACCGACACCCGTGCAAGCAATTTCGGGTCAGGCAGGGAATCTGGGGGCGGGCAGCCGATGCACGCTGTGACCTGTGGTGCTGACCCATCACTTGGTGGGGTGCCTGAGGACAGGCTGGGGGACTTCTTGGGGGATGGCTGCCGAAAGCAGTGCCGTGCCGGTGACGGCAATGCTTGCCAGACTGTCCCAGCATCCTCCCCCGCTTCGGAGCCTGCCCAAAATCTTGCTGCTGAGCCTGTGCTGCGTGGGTGTTGCAGAAGCAGGACTGAGCAAGGAGAGCTGCTGAGGCAGAGACGGGAAAGAGTGGAGTACTGTGGGGCTGGAGCGGCTTAAAGACAGAAACGGCAGAGGACGGTGATGGGGCTGGGTTTGCATGGGGTTACAAGGGACAGGGCAAACCTTTCCCCTAAAATTTTGAGGCTGTTTGCCTGGCCTAATAACCTTAGGTGCTGAGGGAAGTGCAAATTTGCAGGAGATGCCTAATTTGGGTGTTTGAGGATTTTTTTTTTTTTTTTCCCATCCAGAGCATGCTGTTGAGATCTCACGTGCCCGCTCCCTGCTTCTCCCTGACCCCCTTGTTCAGAATAATAAATCTTTTGCTCCCGTAACCAGCTGGCAATAAACACATGCAGTTTAATCCCCCAGGAATGCTGGCACAGAGAGGGTTGGCATGGGGAGAGCCAGCCCTGGAGCTGCCGGTTCCCAGCCCGCTGGGTGCCTATGCTGGGAGTGCTCACCAGGCTTTGAGATCTCCTGACGTTCAGACCAGCAAGTCCACAAGGCTCCCTGGAGCCCTTTGGGCGGCTTTCTATCACACCCTGCGCCCAGGCGGGGAGGCTGCCATCCAACCCAGAGTTCCCTATGAACCAAAGGGGATTAGGAACAGCTTTGGCTGGAAATAACGGTGTAAAAATCATGACTACAGAGCCTAGCGCGGTGCTTGGAGCATCTCTGCAAGCTCTATCCATCTCGGTTTCTCTGTCAGAGGGCTCCCTTGGTTGCACTGCAAACTCTCTGCCCATGCAAGGGTCCCAGGCACAGCAAGGAGGGCTCAGCTCCCAAATTACACTTTAATCTGCCCCGCTCTTGTGCTTTAGTTGTTGTCTGACTTGGCTCCGTGGCACTAACCTCCAGGTGGGGAAAACCCTTTATTTCCAATCCTGCTTCCAGACCAGAGGAAAGGAGGTAAAAGAAGCGGATACTTGTGCTGTGTATAGGACAAATCCTGCACTTAGCTTCAAAGCCTGGTGCAGCCTCGAATGTGATAACTCATCGCTCTCCCCGTCAGTGATGTCTTGGTGGTTGTTGCGGGCTGTGGTTGGGTGAGAGGAAGCTGCTGCTGAAGTTATCAGGGCCACGTGAACATGGATGTGCCTTCCTGGATCCCTTGTCCCCACCGCCACGGGGGCCTGGGTGGCCGAGCAGCACCCTGACTTCTCTCTAAGCCCATCCCCATGCAATTTTTTCACACAGCGGCATCTGACGCGGAACTTCCAGAGCAGGAGAAGGCTTTTATCCAGTTCCATGTCACCATGCCAGAGGGACCATCGCTCCGCATCCTGCTGCAGGACCCCGAGGAGAGGAGGAAGCTGGGTAAGTGCATCCATGGGGTCAAAGCCCCCAGTTCTTGCGATAAAACCTCGATGCATGCGCAGCGAGCCCCATCGTAACCCTACCTGTGTAGGCAGTCTCCACAAAGGCATGTGATGAGTTGTTGGAGAGGTCTCTCCATGCAAAGACACATTTTTTGGGGCTCTCTTTGAAAAGAGCCTTTCCTGGGAAGGCAGGAAGGTGTCACGGTTCCCTGTTAGGGCGTTGAGGACCAACTCATGGTGCTTGCACTGACCTGTTCAGCCGAGTTCGACAGTAAAACCTCGGGTACCGAGGTGTCCTGAGCCAGGTAACATCACCCAACGCAGCATGGAGAAATCCGTAGGGACACAAAGATCCTGGAAGCTGCTTGGCTTGGGCTTGCCGCTGACTTGGCTTGATGATAAGAAGACACAGCAGATGCCAGGGGGTGGCTTTTTTAGCTGTTTCAAAAGGGTTGGGAGACGAGAGCTTCCTCCCATGCAGATTTTCAGCTTCAGGGGAAAAACAGAGCGTTGCTTATTCAGCTGAAGTCGTGTTTTGGCAGCCGCTCCCCAGCAACACTGCAACGAGAGCAAGCTCAGCGCCCTGATTTTGGGGTGTCGTCTCCTGTTTGCCTCCCCCACAAGCTGCCTCCTGATGCTCTTTCCCCTCATTGCACATGGGTGAAAGGAGACCGGTCCCACCAGGAATGAGTTTGTCATGTCACCGGCCCCAGCAAAGTCCTCCCTGGCTGCTCGGCCAGATTTCACTGCTGGGGATGGGAGGTGGAGACTCCTTAAATGAACCCCAAAACCAGAGCGTTGTGGTAACACCACCCCGACACCCTCAGCTGCCGTCATCTGGCTTCCCGATTTGCATCAACCCAGCTTCCAGCTCTGCCTGCCTTTCCTGGGGGGAACGGGCTCCGTTCAACATCCGCCGGTGAAAAATGAACGTGCGGACGCCAGCCTCAGCTCTGGGTTTGGCTTACAGGAAGGGAAGAAACTTGCAGCATTAAAACCATCTCCTTGAAAGGATATTTTTTTCCCCCTTCCCTTGTCTCTTAGTCTAAAACGTTATGTTTTATCAGACATGGTATATTCAACCATCTTCAATAGAGTGGAGCTAAAAGCTTGCATGACTTCCGTGCTCAACGTCTGTTCCCAGTGATCTCTTGAAAATAGCAGTTGATGATATTCAATAAAACATAGTTGTTTTCTTGCCCATGGATGGGGCTGGCTGTGGGTGCTTTGATAAAATATGACTGATTGCATTCGATACAATTATTTTGGAGAGTCTCTTTTTCTCTAGTTTCCGTCCAGCCTCAATATATTTCCTCGATTGCAACTTCTCATGGGGGAAAGCAGAGGTCTTCAGGCCACTAGCTATGGTCCTCATAAATCTGGAGCAAACTCCAACCATCTCCCTGGGTTATGTTGCCACCGTGTGTCCTAAAACTGGAAATGCTACAGGCACACGTGTTTCTATGATACGTGTGTGTGTGTATATATATAGCTTTTTCGGTAGTTTAGCGTTGGATACGGGTGTCTTGGTTGCGGTCTCTTGGAAGGGAGATGTTTGCATTGATACCTATGATGGGTCATCGTGATTTCGTCTCTTCTGGCCATTTTTCGGCCGCTCCATTTTCACGAGGGTGGAAATACATTGAAGGCAAGTTGAGAGGAGCAAAGCGAGAGCAGATGCTGAAGAGGGTGGAAAGCAGGACCTGCAGGGCAGGGAGAAGGCTTTGCTTAGCCTAGAAAAGAGGGAGATGCATTGCATCTTCCCGAAGCTAAAAGGCTGTCACCAGGAGGATGGGGCTCAGTTGTCCTCCATGTCCCCCTCCCGGGGGACACAAGGCGATGGAGAGAAGTTAATTTGCGGAGGAGATTGAGGTTAAGCGTTAGGAGGGACTTCGGGGGCGGTGCAATGTGGTGGCGGCTCCTTCGCCGATGGTTTTCGGGAACATCTGCCAGCTCTGCTGCCGGCGCCAGGGGAGTGAAGTAGGTCACCCTTCAAGGTCCCTTCCCAGCCCTACATCGGGGGCTCGAGCTGACGGCTGGGACCTACTCCATTTAGCGCACGTTGAACGCCTGGCAGGCTGCAAACGTGACTGGGCTGTCCCTGAGTCACGTTGGGTGACACAGCCGCGGAGGCTGCTGTCATCCGTGGGCAGCCGAGCAAGCGGAGAGGGAACGGCGGTGGCGGCAGGGCTGCTCCGCTCCGCTCGGGCTGCGATCTCTCTGCTCCCTTGCAGGCAAAGCTCATCTGAAGAAAGCCATCATGAAGCACGAAGAAGCCATGAGGATCCATGGCTTGTGCAAGATCCTGCGGAAGATGGATATCCTCCAGGAGGTCCTCTCCTTCGCCCACAAACGCTCGCTGAGCAAATACTCGGAAATCGACCACGAGGAGGACTTCTTCGAAACAGGAGATGCCCCAGACATTCACCGTAAGTGGTTTTTTGGGGTGCAGCTATGGAGGTGATTTGTGGCAGGTTACATGGGGTGGGCAAACTTCATGGTGTGAGTTTGCGGCGTGTCGCTGTGGACCAGAGCTCCCTGCACGGCGGTGGAGCATCACGGGTGGGAGTGGGGGCTCCAGGCTGCGTGGCTGGCAGCTGCCTGAGCAGGTCCCAGCTCTTATGGGTCGCACCATCCCTTCCCGGGGAGCACAATGTAGAGGCAGCAGCTGCTGCAACTACCTGACCCCGGCATATGTGCTTTTCTCTCCCTACCACTAGCCAAAACGCACCAGAAACCAGAGATAAAATCCCCCAACTTCTCCCAGGTGAAGGTGACCGACCTCTTCCACAGGCTGGTACGTACAGCTACGGGATGGAGGTTGCCCCAAGGGAGCAGACATCTCCTCCTCCTCCCTTGCATGCTCTGCTTGCCTGGTTTCCTTCCTCCCCACAGCCTCCTCTCCCTCTCCCGGTGCAGCCGCTGCACTCCCGGGCGGGTTTCCAAGGAGGATGAGCTGCCTCCTTGCAGGCAGGGACCCGTGCGGGAAGAGGGGTGGGAGGGCACAGATCTGCCTCTGCAAGACCTAAATGGGTCGCGAAGCTCCTCCGGTGCATGGGGGAGCGGGCACAGGCATTTCGGGTGGGCTTTACCTGAGAAGGACTGAAGGGACCCTTTAGAGGAAGCTTTTTGGGGGAGCAGAGCAGGATGGTGCCAGCTGGGAGGCACCAGGAGAATCTCACTGGACCTTTATCCCTACCCTCTTTAGGCTTACAGGGTCCCGGGGAGCAGGGCTGAGCTTTGGGGGTGCTGTAGGACTCGGCTGTGCCACATCCCCCAGGCACCCCAAGGGCTGTATAGCACCCCAGGGAGAGGTTGGGCATCTCTGCTTTTAAACAGCCCCAGGGCAGGCAGGTATATCCTGCTCCTGCGGAAATAGAAATGTAAGAAAAAGACAGGAAAATAGGAAAGATCTGAAGATCTGGAGGGGAACTGACCCTGAAGAGGTGACCTGTCCCACCGCCTCGCACCCTACTGCTGGACCACCCCAGCCGGGCTGCGTCCCCCAGAGCCAGGCAGCAGTGAAAAACCTCAACCCCCATCCTCCCTCCTTGGGTAATGGGGTTTTTTTCCTGAAGGGGGGAATTAAGTAGCCAGCTCTGCCCACCGGAGCTTTCTGTTTCGTTTGCTCCAGGATTATAGCGTTGAAAGTGATGCCAGCTCGCTGACTGTGCTGAGACCTCCTCCTCCTGCCTTGCAGGAGCAGGGCAGTGCCAGGAGGATGTCCAGACCTAAGCTCTGGGCAGATGGTTGGGACCAGAGGCCTCCTGAGGTCCTTCCCAACCTGCACGAGACTGCTGCTCATAAGTCTGACATGGGCTTTTAAGCACCTCTAGCTTTATAGTGCATAAATCTGCATTTTTGGGCCTGCAGGCAGGGTAAAACACCAGGCAGGCTCAAAATCACATCCTTAAAGAAATGTAAAAGACAGGCTTTCTTGCTCTGCCTCCTCCCCATCAGTGGGTGTTTTGCAAGGCAATTTTCCGTGTTTCTGCTTTACCCCAGGGGCCTCTTTCGGTTTTCTCGGCCAAAAACAAGTGGTACCCAGCGCGGAGAGTCCACCTGATGAGAGGAGAGAATGGTTTTGGGTTCACACTGCGAGGAGACTCCCCCGTCCTCATTGCTGGTGTCATCCCAGGGGGCTGCGCTGCCGTGAGTACCCCAGGGTCTTGCTGTCCCCGTGGGGCTGCTGGAAATGAGGTGTCAGGGGCTGCCTCGGGGGGTACCAGCTGGTTTTAGGTCTTAACACTCAGTTGGTAACTGCATTGGTGTGCTCAGGTGGAGACATCCCTGCCAGATCTCAGCCCGGGGCTTGCAGATGGGTGTCATGAAAGAATTAAGGTTTTATTTTTTTTTTAGGAGGCAGCTAAGGAAAAAATATGGAGGTTAGCTTGGTTTTTAACTGCTGGCAGCCTCTCTTTGGCAAGCACCCAGCTCCCTTCTCCCTCATTTTGGGATGTGACGGTGCATGGAACAAGATGGCAAGTCTGAAATGCGAGTTGTCTCAGCGTATGGGCTTTCTGATGTATCAGGGGCAACTTTGTTTTCCAGCAGAAGCTTGCTGGAGCATCCTGGTGGGACACCCAAAAGGTCTCCCCCCTCCCTCAACACTGTTCAGCATCAACCCTGCCATCCAGAGCCCAGCACCTCTGTAACAACACCCTCCTTAGCAGCAGAATCACAGCCCTTTTTGGGAGATGAAAATCTTCTTAACAACCATACATAGTCCATATCTGGACCACAGTTGTGTCCGCTGGGCTACTAACATCCATTCCACTCAGCTAGGGTGGGATTGGCCTGCAGATAGACACCGAAATGCGGGTGTCCCTGTGTGGACAAGTTTCTAAACCTCCATTGCAGCTGGTCCAGCATGTCCTGGCTGGGTTGCTTCTAGCTCTGATGCTGTCCCCCCAGCCCCGAGCTGGCACGTGCTTTCCTTCAATCATGTCAAGACCCTTGTTGATGCCTTGATGGATGGAGGGTGTACAAAGAACCTTGCTGAGCCTGCTCTATTTTCTCAGGGATCAAGGCTTGCAGGCAATGTTTTTTATATTTTTTTTCTGGAGACCTGCAGCATTTAACCTTTATTGAAGAGTCAGAGATGCATGCACTTTTTGCACTTTTTGCAACCTTTTTGCAAGGTTGCAAAAAGTCACAGGTCTGGGAGTTTAGAGCATGCTGGGTGTCAAGCGTGGCCATCACCGGCAGCTGCGAAAGAGGTCCTTAGGCTGTAGAGCATCCCACTTCTGCATGCACACAGCAAAGAAGATGTAAAATCTTGAGGATAATGAAGGCATCGACTGTCTTGTGCTGTAGGTGGAGGGTGGACTCCAACCCTCCCGCTGGCCCCGTGTCTCCACAGGATTGGGACCTGTGGGGTGGAAACCAAGCAGGCTTTGTGCAGCAGCAGTCATGACCTCAGACATGTACACCTCCTTTCTTCCCCTGCAGGAAGCCGGGCTGAAGGAGGGAGACTACATCATCTCGGTGAACGGCAAGGACTGCAAGTGGTCCAAGCACGCCGAGGTGGTGCAGCTGCTGAAGAGCACTGGGGAGGAGGGAGTGGAGATCACTGTGATAACCCTGCAGGGCTCAGAGGGACCCAAAGCCGTAAGTCACGTCCCAAAGCCTCAGGTGGGAAACCGCAGGTCTTAGGGGGAGAGATGGGCTGTGGTCTGCTTAAACGAGGCTCTGCGCTGTCTCCAGCATGGCAGCTGGCTTAGCTAATGTGAAGGAGGATTTCCAGGGATGGAAAGCTTTGCTCTTTCACTGTTAGCCTCAAACCAGGCACCGAAGCAGGTGGGCAGAGGTTCCCCAGTGTCCTGCTCCCAAGATGGAGGTGCAGGGCTGAAGCCAGGCACCGTATTTGCAGCTCGGGTGCTGCCCTGGCTTCACGCCCCTCTCCGCTCCCCTTCCCAAACAGGCAGACAAGAAGTCAGCAGCGATGTCCTCGGGCAGCGGGATGCTGAAGAGCAACAAGGAGAACAGCCGAAAGAGCCTGATGAACAGCAAGAGCGCCAGCACGCTGCTGGTCTGGAGCAAGAAGAGCAAGCGGAGCAAGAAGAGCACCTACGGCGTCCCCTTCACCGCGGTGGGAGACAACGAGGCCATGTACTGAAGCGGCCACCGGGCTAGGTCGTGTCCTGCGAGCTCTGGGGCTGGCTGCCCGTCACCCCTCGCAAGCACCGGTGGCCTGTCCGGGCTGTGCTGTTGTCGGTGCTGCAGGGAACCCCCGCCCCGGGGACGTGCCGCTGGTCGGATCCTCTCCGAAGAGGCGAGCGACGCACAGCGCCAGACTCCTCCATCTCCCAGCTCCTGCGTTAAACGATCCTCAGCTAAACAATATGGGGAAACACCGATTTATTCTTAATTTTTAATTTTTTTTTTTTCTCTTAAGGGGTCGGGGGGAGCTGTGCTTCGGTACAAAGCAGGGACTGGTTTGTGTCTTCTGCTCAGTGCGAGGAGCAGCCAAACCAAGCCCCAGCCATTAAAGCAAAAGCTGTAACCTTCTTTAGCGTCTCCTAGGCTTTCTCTGCAACGTAGAAGACGGCACTGCTGCCGCCGCTCGCTGAGAGCTGCTGGCAGAGCCGAATCGTTCAGCGGCTCCAGCTGGAGGTCACCTTCAACTCCCCTTTTTCGGGAGAGGGGATAGCGTGGGCATCGATGACTTGTGGTGATCCCATCACGGGGTCCGGTGCAAACCTGCCCAGGCAGCACTGGGCTGTGCATCTCTGCCGCGGTACCAGTTAGGGATGTCCCAGTGAACGGGGTTGAAGTTAGGATGGGTTTGACCATTTTTTTTTTAGTGCTTTTTGGGTTTTTTTAATGGACACCTAGGCTGGCCCAGCAAATACAGCCCAGCCGCACAGCCTGCTGCTTTGGAAGAAAAGGGAAAGACTTACCGTGCATTTGTTGTCTCACTTTTTTAATCAGTAGAGGTGGATTGCCCTAAATATGTGAGTAGATTAATAGCTAAGAGCCTTGGTTTTTTTCTTGGTATGAGATTAAAATTCCAGGAAGATAGCTCCTCCAGATTATTAAACTACTAAATTTGTGCTAGTATTGGATCTTGCACACGTTGCTAATACCCTAACACTGTGCTGTCAGCATTCGTACCAGAGCTGGGCTGATGAATACATACATCTTGGTAATTGTACTGGAAATGCTGGGAGACTCCGAATACGCGCTTAGATATATTGGCAAAATTTTCTCAATCCCATTTCTGCCTTGTGCATTATTTTTCTGAAGGCTAAAGAGCTGTCTGGTCTTCAGTGCTTGGATGATCTTGGTAGGTATAAAATACCCTTCAGAGATGCAATTGTATTTTTGTACTTTTTAAGTCGTGACAAATTTGTAGCGGTAGTTTAATGAAGCGAACGCGCGCCGGCGGCAGGATATCGTCGCGAGAGCGTCCCCCGGGGGTTGTGACTGCTTCTAGGTGGCTCAGTGCCCACGTGCCAAGCTTTCAGCCCCGGTTTTATTTAAGGAGAACTAAAGGAGAGCTTCTAGCTCTGCGTTATTGACCGAGAGGCCTTTCCGTAGACCGAGACATCATCGGACCGGATTACAGATCCGGCTGCCACCACGAGGCCATCTGGTGCAGTCAGCTTTTCTACGTAATCTTGCCAGCTGCTTGGCGCGGGAGTGGTAAGGAAGCGGGGGGGTAGGTTCACAGAAAAGGCCACCTTGCCATTAAACCATCCTGGCAGCATCTTCCCCCGATCCTAAATGCGTTGCCGACGTGGATGTCTCCGAGCTGGAGATGTATTTATTTAGAAGAAACACGCACAAGCGGCGAGCCTGCGCATCGCGTTTCCACCCGCGCCACCCAACTCCTCCGGTGGCGGAGGCGTTGCGTTTTGTGCGAGTTGGATAATTTCCCTAACACCGGTGTTTTTATTTTGGTTTGGTTTTTTGGGGTTTTTTTGTTTGTTTTTTTTTTTTAATTTGTACGTGGACTCTCACCTTTTATGGATTAAAAAGCACTGATTGAAAAACACTTCATAGCGTGCATCTCTGTTGCAAGTCACAGGTGGACCGAGTTCACCAGCCATGGAGGGGAGCGAGCCCTGGCTGGGCTTTTGAATGGGTCAGTTTTGGGTCATTTTTACATAAATCTGGAGCTGTTGAGGTTGGGAGAGGTCGTTTGGCTCTGGTATGACCTAATCCAAGGCAAACTGAGCTCCTAAGCATCCAGATCAGCCCGACAGCCCATGGTGAGCCATCATCTCCAGTGTGGGGAAATCAGAGCTGGTGGCTTTGTCGCATGAGTTATTTCATGGAAGTGATGCAGGAGGTGAAGAGCAGGGCTCAGGCTGGATCCCATGGGGGCTTTTCTCCTGGGAAAAAAAAAGGAAACCGCTCAAGAAAGTCGTCTTTGCTTCACACAGCATGTTTTGATCCGCTGGTTTTGGGTTTCCAAAAAGGGTTTCCAAGGGGATTTCCAACAAGGGTTTCCAAACCCTTTGTTTTTGGAAGAGCCCATCAATGGGAACGAAGGGATCACTCGTGCTCGAGGAGCTCATTGGTAGCTGGTAAACAGCAAAGCCTTGGCGTGGGACCACCCCCAGCCCATTTTCCCTTGGGCGTCTGTGTTTCACTGGTCCCCACCATCCTGGGAGGGTGACCAAGCCCAGGGCTGGGGGGCTGGACCAGGGGTCCTGGCAGCCAGACGAGTCCCTCGCTCAGGGACTGTGCACCCCACGGGAGGTTCAAGGACGGGGTAACTCCTTCAGAGACACAGAGGTGGGTTTAAACCCCCTTAGATGGGAATGAACCAGGGTCAGTGCTTTCAACATCGGGTTAATACATAAAAGGGTGGTGGGGAGCCTCTTTTTTCTCCTGTCTACCAAGCCAGGGTTAAAATGGCATCTGATTTTCTTTGACCTATTTTTGTAATTTAAGGTGTTTCTCCTTTCATCAGACCTCCTGTACCCAGCACCAACCTTAAAGCCCTACTGAGGGTTTTAAGCCACCCATGGAAGTTCTGCTGCAGTAGATCCCTTTCCCACCTACGTTCGGTGGATGCAGGAAATTCATGACTCCATAGCTGGGATCGCCTCCCCCTCTGATGACGTTTTCAGATGAGATGTGTGCTCCATCAGCAAGAGCCTGGTGCTCCCTCCCTCTTTACTGAGAGGCTATGGAGCTGGATTTCTCCGTGCTTGTCTTCTCCATCTGGACCTGGAGGTGGAGGGGTCCTGTAGGATCCTGGTGGTGGGAGCCAACAGGGGTAGAAAACACAAGAACCACTGCAAAAACAGCTCTACAGTAACCAAGAACTTGAGGTCTCTCCAACCTCTGTCCCTGTGGAGAGGAGCTCCAGGTGGGCTCGGGAGCTGAGGCCGTGCACAATGCTCCTCAGTCCAGGCGTACTGGGCTGGGACCAGTTAGTGCAACTCTTAGGAGCATCTTATGACCAGAGGGGAGGTGCAAAGAGGGTTTATATTTATCCCTTGTTGATTTTTCGGGCCCTTGAGACAGAAATCAGTGGTGCCCACCATCCTGGAAACCCCATCAGGGAGAGCCCGACAAACCCATGGGGTTCAGCCAAGTTTCCTGCCTTTGAGGTTGAATTTTCCTCCTTTCAGAGCTTCACGCTCAATAATAAAAATGTCCCAGCCCATACATCAGCCCTTCCAGCGTGGTGGGAAGGTGTTTTGATTTTCCCCTCCATTAAGTACACAACAGCTCTCTTAATAGAAGACGAGAAGGTACCTGCGATGTCGGGAGCCGCGGCTGTGCGCCTGCCTCCTCGCTTCACAGCTCATTGGCACCGTAACCCATAATGGCTCCTCTGGAGCTGTTGCCGGCTACAAATTAATGCTCCTGCCTGTCCCTGGGGACCACAGAAGGAAAGCAGCTACTGGGCTGAGGGCCCCTGGCCCCGGCGTGGTTTGGTGCTGGGACATGCACCCGTGCAAGGTGCTCGCTACACTGAATTTGGCAATTTGCTAGCGGGATCAGGTGCTGGTGCACCTGGTGCTGCTTTCAAACAGTCCTGGGCCAGGAGCAGCTCAGCAGGGTCATCTCAGGAGGGATGGGGCAGAGCAGGCTTTCTCCTGCTCCCAGGAAGGGGAGCGATGCTGCGCCCGCTTGCTCCCTTGTCCAGTGCTCACTCCATCCCCTGGAAGGTGTCACCTTCATCCCCACGCCCCACCTTGGCCCTCCTGAGCACCCATGGGCTTGGTGCAGAGCAAGGTGCCCACTGCCACCCTCTTTTCCAGCCTGAGCCCACTGGAGGGCAGCAGCACCCTGTCCGATGCGCCCGCTCCTCGCAGTACCGGCACCCCACATCTGCCCAGTGAGGCTGGCACCCCTCGACGCACGCTGCCACCCAAGGGTGAGTAGAGGTGTCCCTGGGGTGCTTTGGAGACCAGTGCATTGCAAAGCATGACCTAAAAAGCTGTTTTAAACCATATATCCTGCAAGATCCCTATGGGACAAGTGTGCAAGAAATAAAGCCGCACATGCAGTGCACCATCCTCTGGGGCAGAGCACCCTGAGCTCGTAGCAAGCTCCATCCATCCTGTAAAGGAAGGGCTGAAATTTTGCTGGGAGCACTGGGAGCACCCATCCTGCTCCTGCCAACTAGCCCTCGGGTCCCACTGGGGCTGCAATGGGGGGCTTGCTCCCCTGGGCTGATCCTAAAAGCTTTGCCAAGGTGCTCTCTGAGATTTAGAAGGTTCCCTCTTGGCCCTGGCTCCTCAGCACCTCGGAGGTGCTCAAGCCGTACTGCGTGGCCTTGCACGGCAGCAAACAGCACTAGGAAGCTCGCCAGACGTGAGGCCACAAGAGATGGGCTGTGCCAGAGGGGTGTGCAGCCACCGGGGCAGCAGAGTTGGGTGGGTCAAGGCTTCAGGTCAAGGTGCTGGAGGCTGCAGGCAAGAGCCCAGCAGGTTCAGGAGCTGGTGGGGCTGTGAGCTGGCAGCATTGCACTAGAGGGCAGAGTGGGTACACGCTGAATCCTGCTCCCCACAGCCCAGCCAGCCCTTCATCACCCCAAGCCACCCCAGCACAGGGTGGGATGGTGTTTGAGTCCCAAATTGTCCCATACCCCTATGCATGTAGCTCCATGCACGTAACTCTGTGCAAACCCATCTACATGCTCGCACCCAAGCCAGCTCTTGCTCTAGCAATTGCCTCGATGGTGCCCGACAGAAAGTCGTCTTGCATCTGCCCAGTGGGCAAAGCGCTGCTGGGAGAGGAGGGAAGGCGAGCTGCCACAAGCAGGGACCTGCCAGGCACCTGCCTGTCCCCAGGGCCCATCATCCTCAGCTGCTTCCTACCAGGGACAAAAGCGGCGGCTGGGGATACCCCTCCATCCCTGTGTGGTCCCTGGGGAGCGCTCAGCCACCTTCCCATGCATGGGAGCAAGCGTCTGCCATGTGGGAACGGATTAGACCTCACCCAGAGTGGACTTGGTTTGGCATCGGGGCAGGGGTGGAAAGGGAACCTCCTTTGATCCCTTGTACCCTGTTTTCTGTGGGGCATGAGTGTTTCTGCAGGGTCTGTGCTCTGTAGTCCAAAAGAGGATGGGGGAGGATGCTGGTCCTCTACTGGATTCATCCGCAGAACCTGTCCTGAGCTGTTGTGGATCACCTTTTCTAAGTTAGTAGCTTTTGCCCAGCCCCCTCTTCCTTATTTTAATCTGTAAAACTTTTACCCTAGAGTACAAAGCTGCCCCACTTCGGGATTTGCATCCCCATACGAGGAGCTGCCTCTGACCGCCTCTTTGCTATAGCAGCAACAAGAGACGGGCAAGTTTCCACTGTGGCACAAACTCCGCTGGCATAGGAGACTGAGGCCAGACCAGGGATGTAGGACTTGTGCAGGCTACAGGATGCGCTGGGAGGCCAGTCTGGGTCTACACAAGCAATGAGGTCAAGACGTCCATGCTATGGGGCAAGGCGATCATGCTGTGATGAATGAGGGTCATGTTATGGAGCAAGGTGGACATGCTACGGGGCAAGGAAGTCATGTTGTGATGAAGGAGGGTCATGCCATGGAGCAAGAGGATCATGCTAGGAGGCAAGTGTGTCATGCTGTGGAGCAAGGGGGCCATGCTATTGGGCAAGGACATCATGCTGTAGCACAAGGGGGTCGTGCTATTGAGCAAGAGGGTCATGCTGTGGGTCAAGGGTGTTGCACTATGGAGAAAGAGGGTCGTGCTATGGAGCAAGGGGGTCATGCTGTGAGGAAAAGGGGCTTTCAGAGTCCTGGTACTCAGTGGGGAACCCTCATGGCTTGGAGCAAGCCCAGCTGGTGTCACCTTGCTCTGCATGGCTGGATGCAGCGGCTGGGCCAGGCAGGGATGTGCCCTTGCGTTGGGCCAAGCCAGCAGCCTGCATGACCGTCTGGGAGCTGTGGGTCCTGCTCAACTCCTGGGGACCAGGGGCAAATAAACCCTGCAGCATATGGAGGGGCCCTTCTCTGCAGCACCCAGGGGCAATAAGTGCAAAGCAGTGCTGTGGGGGTGCATCTCCCTCCTCTGCCTCTTCCCTCTTTCTCTCCTGCCATGGAGTGGCTCCTGCCATGCCCCCAGACTCTCCCAACAAAATCAGGCTATTTTTTTTCCCATCTCGGGAGCAGTCCTCCTCTTTTTCCCTGCCCTCACGAAGGGCCTCCTTTGCCAGGGCCCAGTCTTTAATGGGAAGGACAGAACTGAGCCGTTCGGAAATGGCTCCTGAATCTTTAATAAAGCAAACATTGCCTGGGCCATAAACATATGATGACAGCAACAGAGGCTCTCAAGCTTATTGCCTGGCCGCTAGTTCTTTACTTAACTCTGCCATAATGGCTTTAATAGCCCGGGAGGGAGCTGAGGTGAAAGTCCTATTAAAAAATGTATTTCCGAATTTAATTGAGGCTCCATCTGTGGGGAAAGACAGAGGAGAGGTCGCTCCACAAGAGAGCTATGAAAAAAGAAGAGCTCTCTCCACCTTCCCCCGCTCCTGCCCTGCCTGATTAGTGCCCAGCAGCAAATGCCACCCCAGCTGGTGGCCCTGGGGACGTGGGACCTTCAGAGTGTTCCCTCCCTAGGGGAGACCACCGGCACCCCGAGACCGTCTGTTGCAGAGGGAGGGGGCACCCCCGTTTGTGCTGCATCCCCTCTGGCTTTGCAAGGGTGTCCCCTTCACCGTCGGCTAGGACAAGCGGCGATGGTCCACAAAGCCCATCAGCATGTGCAGGCAGCACCACCATCCTACTGGGCAGCACTGGCTGCCCACGCTCCACAGTGGCCTCACCAGAGGTATGGCCTGGGTGGTAGATCTGACTGTCCCTCCAGCCATCTGACCTGCGCGTGGCCCTCCAGTCGCCCATCAGTCTGTCCAGCTGTTCCCATAGGTTCCTAGACACCTGGTCCCATGTACATAGACATACACACACATACACGTACACATACACATCTGCATCATCAATCTGTTTGCCTCAGCCCCATCAATATCCATCCATCCATCCATCCATCCATCCATCCATCCATTCACCTCTATCAGTCTATCTACCTACCTATTTATCCATCTCTCTCTCCATCCATCTACCTATCCATCAGTCTGTCCATCTATCTCTCCATCCACCTATCCATTCATCTACCTACCAGTCCATCTATCCACCTATCTACCCATCCATCTATCCATCCATCTATCAGTCTATCTATATATCTATCCACCTCTCTATCCTTCCATTGATCCATCTGTCCATCCATCTCTCTCTCCATCTATTCCGTCATCCAGCACTGAGCTTTTCTCCATCCAGGGAAGCTTTGTACACTGAGACCTTTGGAGCTCTTTAAAGAAGTCACCGGGGCTGAGCCCAACACTCCAGAATGGAAGACGTCCCCATGTCCTGGATCGCCACCGTTTGGGGCTAGACACCCTGAGATAGGTTATTTCTCCCCGGATAAGTGTCTGTTGGAAGATGGATGAATAAGGGGACAAACAGACAAGAAGGCAGATGGATGGCAGATAGGGAAAGGAGGAGCGAAAGAGGGAACAGTTGGGATCCGGCTGGGAGACATCCCTGTCTGCTCGAACCTCGCCAGCCTGTGGGCTCGCAAACAGCCACTCTAATTAGTGATGAAGAAGAGGGGACGGGAGAGGAGGAATTCACTCCTTCCTCCACTCCCTTCCTGCATCCCCTCCTGGCGAGCATCACCCTGAGTCAGCAGATCTGCCGAGGTCATGCCACCCGCTCTATTAATTGGATTAATAAAGATGTACGTCATTGAGGTAATTACCCGCTAATTGGGGATGACAAGGTTGTCAGGGTTTGTCCCTCAAAGGGACAATTTCCCGTCCCCGGCCCTCCCCTTTCCCAACACGCACCGAGTCAATCGCATTAATTAAAAATCAGAGAGTCCATAACCTTGTGCTGCCAAGCCCCGGTGAAACTGCTGCCTCCAGAGCCACACGGCAGGGCAGGGCGGTGGCATCTGCCACCTGCGGCCACCAGCTCAGCTGGGGAGCACGATCCAGGCTGCCGGGTCTCAAAGGGGTCTCAAAGGTCCCTTCTGCCTCCCCTGCATCCCTCATTAACCCCTTGACGACGCTGCAAGGGGCCAAGAGGAGACACGTGGATGCTGCAACCAGGGTCAATGAACACATTGATGTGCAGCACCTCTCATGCCATAATATCCAGGAACATAGGGTCTTTCTTTCTTTTTGAAAGAAAACCAAACTGCAACCCCCCCATAACACGCAGGTAACTCTCTCAGACAAGAAAATGCTTATTGGAAATGTTTTGTTAAAAAAACATTTCCCCGAGGAAAGATCTCAGCTTGATGATATCTCGGTGATGAAATATTTCCAGCCTGCCAAAACTTTCCCTGCCCTTTCCCTGGAGCGAATCCCTGCTGTAAGCTGGCCAGCTGTGAATCACCTCTGCCTCTCCCTGGACTCCTGCCTTGGTGGGGATGTCCAACAAACATCCAAGTCCGTCCCCCTGCATGGCCAGTATGCCCCAGGGCAGCCTGGTGCTGAGCCCTGCACAGCTGGATGCCGAATCCTGCAAGCTGCATGCTGTGCCCTGATGCTCTGCACAGCTGGGTGCTGCACAGCTGGATGCTGAGCTGTGCTAGGCTGGTGGTATGTCCTGCACAGGGATGAGGAGCCTTGCACAGCTGGATATGACTCTGGCGCGGCTGGATGCTGAGCTCTGCACATCTGGATGTTGTGAGGCCTGATTCTAGCTGTGCATGGGCTGGTGCTGAGTCTTACACAAGCATGAGGAGCCTCGTACAGCTGGATAGTGAATGCAGCACATCTGGATGCTGCACTCTGCACATCTGGATGCTGCTCAGCCTGGTGCTGAGCTCTGCATGGGCTGGTGCTGAGTCCTATACGGGGATCAGGAGCTTTGCGCAGCTGGATATTGAATCCTGCACAGCTGGATACTGAGCTCTGCACAGGGATCTGGAGCCTGGCACAGCTGGATACCAAATCCAGCACAGCTGAACGCTGAGCCCTGCACATCTGGATGCTGCACAGCCTGGGAGGGAGTCAGGTGCAACGAGATTGTGCGGCCTCAACACCGCTGCAGCCCCGGAGCGCCGAGCTTTGGGAACTGGATAACGAACTCAGGTTTAACGGCAAGGCAGGGGGGCTGTTCCCATGCCGGGAGCACAGCAATAAGAAAGGCTGAGGGGCTTTGTGGGGGATCAGCCCTGCCAAAACGAACGTGATTGGCACAGTTTTGGTTTTACTGTTAACAAAATTAGCAGCAGAGGGAAAGCGATGGCTGCAGCAAGGCTACAGTGGGACGTGAGCAAAACCAGTGAGTCACTGCCTGGCAAAGCTCAAAAATTGATAGCAGGTGGCGGGACTGGGAGGGTTGGGGGGTTCAGTGCCTGTCCCCCCAGTGGGAACGGCCGGTCAGGCTGGGAGGGTGCTTCTGGGCTCTGTGAAAACAAAGGAGGAGGGTTACGTGGCTTGCAAGGACTCTGGAGGGATGCTTTGCTTGGACTCGGTTCAGCCCTGCATGAAAATTTGGCTTTTCCTATGTCTGGTTGGCTTGGCCCTCCAGGCAGATCCCCAGAACTCTCGTGCTGTTGCTTCCTTGGAGCAGTCTGTGCTACAGAGAGGGGAAACTGAGGCAGGTGGGGTCAGCTGGCTGGGCTGGGTCTGCTGCTGCCCTTATCTTCTCTAATCACCAGGTTGAGGGCTGGGAGGTGGCATCTCCTCAGCCGCTTATGTGATATAACCAAATCGTTTAATCCTTGCTAAGCCCAAATCAGCCTCCCTGCCCAGGCCCCGTATTGTGGAGAACACAGATATATTAAAGTGCATATTAAATTGCTTGAACAGCCATTAAAAATTGCCATACATGTGTAATGCTACTAAGTTAATGTTTCTACAGAGACCTGAACTTCTTAATTACCTGATTTGGGGCGTGTTTAATTTCTCCTGACTTTTTTTTTGGTCTTTTATTTAAATCAGACTGAGGCGAACATTATTTCTGCGATTTAAGAGAAAACTGTAGCTGAAGGTGGCATCTTCACCGTGGCCTTTTCCCTTCCACATTCCCAGTGAAAGGCTGCAGGCATTGTGCTGTGCTGATGTTATCTCCACCAAAACTCAACAGAAAGGGATGGAAAAGGAGGCTGGGAAAGTGGGAAAGTCAACAAGCTGAATTTCTGTCCTGGTGCCAGGATAGGTATAACAGATGATGCATCAGAAGATTTGAAAGAAGGTTTTTGATCCCCTCACCGAGGATCTGGCTGTTCAAAGGGGACTGGGCTCTCCTTTCCGTGTTTCCCTCCGCAGAAGGAAAGGCAAACGATGAAAACATCGTTTTCATCGTTTTAAAGAGATTAGCACAGGCTCAGGAAGCCTTCGAGCAAAGGCTCATCCCCAAAGGATGCACCAGCGTGCCCTAGCAAAAAGGCAAATAGTGAAGAACCAGCAGCGTTGTTTTCCCCACATCCCTCTGTGGACATCTGCAGAGAATGAGGAGGCCAGAGGGATGTCACAGGGCCCGTAATGGCCCTGGGCCCTGCTTTTTAACCCAAGAGCTGCTTTTTGAGAGCTCTGGTGTAAGTAAGGCAGGAGACGCCGGGCCGAGGCCAGCGGGTGCGGAAGGAGAGTGATTACCCAAGCGATAAATCAACAGCGCGGGGCTGATGATATAATAATGGCGATATGATGTCATCTCAATCCTGCCCATTGATTTTTTTCTTTCTTTTTTTTTTTTTTTTCCCTCTTCGTGAACTGGCTTTTCCCATCCATTACCCTGCCCAAGCCCACGCCGATGCTGCTGCTGCGGCTCTTTATATCCAGAGCTATTGATTGAGCCCCAACACCATGCTACGGTGGCAAAGAGCAATGCTTGCGTGGGTGCAGCACCCTGGGGGGTCCCTCACCAGGGCCACCCTTGCTGAAGCACCAGGATGCTCTTTGTGAGCTCTCAGAACAGCCCAGTTGGTCTCTTAAACCTCAGCCACAGGGAACTTGAGAGTCTTTGCTCACAGCTGGGCTGGGACTTTGTACAATCCTTGGTCCATGAGCTTAATCTTCCTTTTGTCCTGCTCTTCCTTCCCTTCTGCTACTGCAGGTGAGAAAGAAACAGCTCCCAGCCCTGGCAGGCAGCATCTGAATGCATGTCTAGGGTGAGAGGAGATGGAAGTGAATCAAGGGGATCCTTGGTGGAGGCATTTATAATATCCTCAAGCCCTGGCTGGGGGTTTGGGCATCCATGATTTAGCAGGACCTGACTTATTTCATGTTTCTCCTGGCTGTGGCTGCAGGTTTCAACCCTGCTATCAACCCTCCCCATCCCTTTGAATGAACGTCCCCATCCAAATCCAGGTCAACGTCCGCACTGCGCTGACATCCATAGCTGCTGTCCCATGCCATGAGGACAACCCAAGACCAGGCTTGCCTTGAGTCCCACCACCTTCCCCATCACCTTGCAGCATCCTCCCAGGGAGGATTTTCCCTGTCCCAGCATCCAGGCTTCAGCAGGAAAAGTACCAGGCAAGCCGGCTCCTTCGGAGCAGACGGGTTTCCATCAGAAATGCAAGGACAAGCATTAATCCTCGGGCTCCACGGAGTCGGGCTCTGCCAAGCACAGGCATCAGCTCAAGGCAGGGAGCAGCTCCCCAGCATGATCCCCAACCCGCCGCCTGCCCCCAGCCCCACCGTCCCTCTCCATCACCCCACAGCCTGTCTCCCCACCCCTCTGCCAGCCTCAGGGATGGAGGGAAGAGCTGACCACCCCCCTTGGATCAGGCTCTCGAAGGGGACAAGACTCATCACACAACTGGGGTGATACCCACTGGAGTTTCAGATTAAAAACCTGGAATTTAAAATACGGATGTGAAGATGCTTTCTGGCTGGTTTGCAAGCACTGAAACCACATGTCAAGCCCTGGGGAGCCCATGGGGTGAACCCCAGCAGGATGTCCCTGCTCCCCTGGACCCCAGCTCCTCCTGTCCTCATCCCCAGGCTTTCTAAGCCTCGGGGAAAGGCTGTGGATACCAAGCTCACCTGGGGAACTGAAAAGTGGTGAGCAAGGAGCAGCTGATGGATCGGCCAAGCTGCTGCCAGCAATTTCACGCAGGGTAAATCCATTTATCACCCCGGCACAAGGAGGGGAGCCACCGGCAGCACGAGCCACCAGCAGATGAGCACATCTGTCATCGGCGGGCAGGGGGGACTCCAGGGCCTCCCCGTACCAGAAAATCCTGGGCAATATCCTGGTTCCCAGGGAGATGCACTTCTTTGGGGATGGGGCTGCAGCAAGGGATCGCAGCTTGTGATGCCCCTGAGCCTCCATCCTCCTCCCTACCTTGGGACATGACCGAGGCTGACAGTGGGGATGGAGATGGGATTTCACACAAGCCAGTACCACAGAAGATGCAGTCAAGAGTGGTGCAAATCAGTGGGCTGGGGAGGGATGGGGGTGTCGCACTGTAGGTGGGACCCGCTGGTAGCTCAAGGCCTCCTGGGCTGACGGTGGGCTCTGAGGCTGGTGCACCTAAGGGGGGACCTGTGGCTCAGCAAGGTCTTTTGAGACTTGTCTCGCCCTCGTGGGTCACAGGCACATTGCTGGTGTAAGGTGCTGCACAGGACTCTCCAGCCTGTAGTGTCTTCTCGTCCTGGCAGTGGTTTCTCAGCCCCTTTTCTCACTGAAGCTCACCCAGACCCCACTGAAAAAAAAATAGCAATACACAGAACTCTGGGATGCATCTCCTTGCCCCTTCATGCGTTGCCCTCTGCTGTTACCTTGCACTCTGTTGCTGCAGTGGGCTCCTATTTCCATACCTCCCTGGATAGCCTCCAAGGGACAGGTTCGGAACCAGATGGGCACAGGACGAGCACACCGGAGCCCCCAGCAGCATCTGAGCAAATTCCAGGCAGCATCTGAGCAAATTCCCCTCCAGCTCTGTGTGTGTGTGTGTGTGTGTGTGCGCGCACAGGACATGCTTGCAACATGCCATGAACAGAGCTTTGCTGCAGGCGTGCGCGTGGGGCTGCCATCCATCTCCGAGCGTGCAAATGCACCCTATTTGTGTGCGTGTGGGAAGATGCTGTGTGTGCAAATCCATATACAGATGCTCTTGTGCAGCCTGTGGGCCCCTCGTGGGGCATTTTTGGGGGTGCACGGGTGCCCCATGCGCCAGTGGGGTGCAGGGTGTTACGGCATGTGCTCCTTTAAGAGGAAGCCGTGTTTCGCAGAGTTAGCACTTTGTAGCGTGTAATGTTAAGGCTGCAGTGGGAATTGCTCTCTGATATTGAACAGGTAAATAAAGCACGGCTTGGAAAAAGCCTCTAGAAATGGGCTGCATGCGAGGCAGCCTTCCCTGGGGTGTCCTTAACCCTCAGCCTTCTTTTCCACCCTGAGACCACGGTGGGGGGCTGCCAGCCCCACAGCAGGGACGCCTGAGCAGCCCTCAATCGTCTTAACCCTTTCCTCATCCCTTTGCATCCTGAGAGCATAAAGTGCCTGTGCCAGACCCAGGCTGTTTTGCACAGCAAAGCAGAAGAAAACAGAGAATGTAAGACCAGAGAGGTCCAGCTCAACAGGGTGGTGGTGACCAGGAATGGTCCTAGAGACCTGCACACCCTCGGACCTTCCCATGTGCCCCCATGGGGCTGCCTTGCTTTGGGAGCAGCTTCAGAAAGGGCAAATTCAGGATTTCAGAGACCAGAGGCATCTGCAGAGCACATCCAACACAGCCCCATGTACTGCAGCATCACCGCCAAGGGCCGGCGGTGTGAACCCCTTTCTGCAACCAAGGTGCAGGGTAGGGATGAACCCACTTTCCCAAAGTGTCCGGTAGCAGAAGGGGGTCTTTTTCTGGGAAATGAACCCCAGCACCCTGCCCTCTCCCTGTTAGCAACCCCACTCATGTTATCCTCCATCTGAGCCTTCCCCACAGGGTCTTTACCTTGTGCCCATCCCTGCTTAATGCAGGGCTCACTGGTGGAAACCAGGAGGGATTTTTTTTGTGGCATGACCAAATTTGCATGGATTTAAGCCAGAAGAGACTGGACGGTGTCCCCCAACATCACCATGCAAGTGCCACTGCTCATATTCCTTACAACCTCAAAAACCCACAGCCAGAGAGGTCCCGGTCCCCTGCCCCAACCCCGTATTTATGGAGTAGCAATGCACTCATCCCCAAACTCATCCCTTTCCAATTTGATCCCCCCCTTTCTCCGCAATCCTACCTGGTTGTAAAGTGGTTACGTCTCCACTGAAAGAGATCCGCGGCCGATAGTATATCAGGATTTTCACCTCCCCTCGGGGATCCATTTGCGGCATTATTGCTGTAAGGTAGACGGCTGTTACCACACACCGGGCGGCCCTTACTTGAAGCATTTGGACAGATTAACGGTAGGTTTCCTTCAGAAATATTAAATGAAAAGATTATTATTTTTTTTTTAAGAAAAAAGAGAAAGGGAAAGGGAAAAAAAAAGATAAAAACCCTCTGGAGCCTGCATAAGCCTTCACCTGAAGAAGAAGGAGTTGGGAAATGGAGTTTGTTACTTATGAAAAATTTCCAGCAAAAAAGTGGTGTTTGGACGGTCTTCTTTAAAAACCCAAATCCCACTGACCCCTTCAAAGCATTATTTCATAGAATCATAGAATTGTTAAGGATGGAAAAGACCCTTAAGATTAGGTATGTTTGTTAAAAACTATCAAATTGCCTTTAAAAAGTGTTTTCATTTATCAAAAACTTGGAAGTTGAGGCTTTGCAGTTTCATTTTCTCATGGAAAACGTGGAGAATTTCAATAAAAATAAACATTGGTGAGAGAAAACACCACGTGCATTAAAACTGTAGATTTTCATGCCCTTATTACCGAACTTACAAACTACTTCACTAGTGCAAACGGGGTGCAAAAAGTGACTGATCTGATCCACTCTGGGAGTTTTGAGGCTGAAATTAGAGGGCTTTTCCCTGTTTATGATTGCACTGTGACTTTGCACGGAGGATGGGAAACACGCTGGACGTGTGCGCGCGTGTGCATATTCACCCTTGGGCAGCTGAGAGCTTATAGAGGTCGGTGCAGAAGCGATGGCTGCCTTGGGGCAGGGAAGGTTTATGAATTCACTCCGGGTTTTTCCATCCTAAACCCAAGGGAAGTGATGCACCCATACGTCCAGAGGGAAGTGAGGACCTTCTGCTCATGTGAGCTTGCTGCTCTCCCTGCCAACACGCAGCTGCAAGCGCAACCAGCTCAGCAGAATGGGCACAAACCCCACAGGGCTGCCAGCGGTGGGTGGGAGATGGAGGCACATGGAGGTGTGATGCCTCCACTTGCCCCAAAAGCATTGGTGCCCACGAGAGAGCTGTCCCCCACACATCCCCATGCATGGAATCCCCGTGTGTATTTGCGGATGCCATAGGTGCATGGGCAGCCCTCAAGAAGGCTGGTGTTTCCTGAATCCTTGGGGCCAGAGCAATAGGCATCTCCTCAGATGGAAAGCCCAAGTGCCCAGTGGTCCCAGCTTGTCCACTTGGCACCCCATGCTGTTTACTAGCCATTCTCCAGGTTCTCCAGGTTCAACCTGGTTCCAGCTGAGCAGCTTCACAGCAAGTCTCACCCCAGACACTCCTGTCCCAGAGAGATGCAGGTTCAATCCATCCGGCCCCCAGAGAAGCCAAGCTGGTGACTGAAGAAAAACAACACCACGTCCTAAACCAATCTTTTTGAGAGCAAAAAGGCATTTGCTGCCCCTAGGGTGATGCACATGAAGGTGGGGTTACCGTAAGGGGCTGGAGCCACGGGGAGAGTTGGCTCTGGGCTTGGCCTCAGCGATACGTATCTCAGCGGAGTTGGATAAGGACTCCACAAGCACCGGGGCTGGTCAATACGCCTCGCTGCAATCAATGGGCAAGCGGCAGTAATTACATTTCCAAGATCAAATGGGCGTATAAATGTTTCATCTGGGTAAACGTGGTGTTGGGTGTGTTGGTTTGTTGTTTCTTTTTTTTTCTTTTGTTTCTCCTTTCTGCACATGCTGCAGGCATCTGAGTGGATCCCATCGACTCAAACCAAGCCGCTCTGCTAAGGAACGGGAAAGCCTTGCCTTGACACCTAGGGACCCCCACCCCAAAATCCCACTGCTCTTCACATGCTGTGGAGGCAATCAGCTACGTGCTCTCACCTGGCCTCCCTGCAGCCCTGGCTGCAATGCACAGCAGAGACGTGGGCAAATGGGCAGGCGAAGGTCATGCCTACACCGATGTATCTGCCAGGATTGCAGCATCACTCTGGCGTGCCTGGGCTGGCCCTAACCTTGCATGACCAACTGCCTTCCTACCATCTCCCAGCCTCTCTGAAGCCTCTGGCAAAGGGGCTGTGTCTATTTTTGCACCAGCACTGCCTGCACTGATACACGTGGCTGTGATGTGGACACATCCCAAAGGACCTGATGCACCTCAGCCACTGACCTTGACACCCACTCCTCCGGCTCCACCATGCCCCATGGGAAGCTCATGGCCTCCATCCTGCCCTGCAGACTCCCCTGCTCGCTGGTGGATCCCCTAATTTGTGGACCAGCAGCACACAGGCATTTGCATCCCCATATTGCTCAGCAGCTGGACATGTTCCCTAGCAGTTCTGCTGGGAAACATCCTCCCCAGCTACCACCTCTCCCCTCCCCTACCATCCAACGCCAGGCTGTTTTGCACAGCAAAGCAGAAGAAACCCGAGCAGCCTCTGAGGACACAACATAACCACTTGGATATGTTTCACCCTGCAGATGAGCCCCCAAAGCATTTCCTTTCTGGATGCTTCAACCCTTTTCTGACACCACCGACCTCCAGGCTGTGAAGTGCCAACGGTAAAGAACCACGGGAGAAGGAGCTGGTTTCTTCCAGCACCAAGCAAGGACCTTTATCCAGCTCAAGGAATGGCTGACCCCATCCCTGCTGCTCCCCATACCTTCCTTTTTCTTATCCTTGGCTTCCTGTACTTGCTCGTGGGCTGCTGCAAGACGGTGGTGGCTGGGAGGTGATTCTGGTGGGGTGCAAGGAGCAAAGCCCCTCCAGACCACGAGACCTCTTTAAAGGAAGAAGGATAGAGAAGCTGTGAATATCACTTCTGGTGTCCAAGGAGATCAGGAAATGTTTTCCCATGATTTTTCAGGGATGGGGGGACGGGGCAGGAAAAAGTTCTGTTTGGGCTGCATTTGAGTCTAGAAAGGAGGCTGGAATTTGGGCTGGTTTTGATATTTAGAAAGTCCAGTCTCATTCTCCTGTTGGACTGTCTTTGTCTTTGACAGCATCGTGGCACCAGAGCTTTAGTGCTCAGCAAAAGAAGGGCAAATCTTGCTGTCAAGGATAGCAGTGCTGCCTGGGATCAACCTGGTGCCTTTTTCTTCCCCATCTGTTCATGCGCCAGGCTGGGACTGTGGTGATCCCTGGTGCCTCAGAGTCCCTGTGTGATGGGTTGGTCACTTCTGTCTCCCTCCTCAAGGTCACATCTCTCTCCACTTTTTCAAGAGCACCGGGAGTCCCTGGAGCAGGGGCTGTCCCCATGCAGGGTTGTCCCCAGAAGTCCTGCTTTATGGGTATGGTGAGGGGTATCCTGAACCTCTCACTCCCTGACCAAGGTGCTGCTCAGCAGGAAGGCAAATTGTCTGATGAACAGATGCCCTGGAGGCACTTTAGAGCGTACACTGGTCCATTACCCACCTATCCCAGCTTTGCTCGTACACCAGATTCAGGGATGAGTCCATCCCAAACTCCTTGCACTTCTTCCTTGCCCTCTTCCTTCCACTCCACCCCTGCCACACACTGGCCATACCACTCTGTGTGTGGCATCCTGGCGTCCCAGCCCCATGTGGCCTCTGCAGGAGCATCGTCCTTGAGACGTCCCCCAGAAGCTGCTGAGGAGCCAATTCCAAAGCTGCTGACTTGGTGCATTGGCTGTGCTCACACACGGAGGCATTTTGGGGCCAGCTTCCCCACCTGGGCCCTGGAGCTGAAATCCAACACCAAGTTGACCCTTGGAAGGAGGCTGACCGTCCTGTCCCTGCCAGGGAGGACTTTTGCTGAGCAGAACCGGGATGCCGCTCCCGGAGCTCCTGTCTGTGACGTGATCAGGCCAGGCTTTCAAACTTTCCCACTCATTTCTCAGACCCACTCGTACCAAGGAAGAGCAGAATGACCCTCATCTGCACAAAACCCCTTGGGCCTTGATGCGGTTTAACTAACACTGCCCTCAGTGCACCTGCTAAGAGCATGACTGTCTCCTTGTCCAAGCATCGCAACAAGAAGAAAGACCCATAGGGCGAGTAGAGATGGACACATATTTTCCTCTGTTCTTTGGCCAAGGTGAGTCAACTGTTCCATGCACTGGGCTGAGAACGGCCCTCTCATTGCATGTAACAGACTTCAGAGCATCCTGGCTGCATGTCCCCTCCTTATGGGGATGCTGTGCAGGGAGGGAAGAGGCCCTGCCGGGGCAAGTGGTATGTTTTACCCAATGCAGAAGTAAAGGAAAGCTCCCACGTGCTTCTCCATGGGACAGGTTCCTGCAGCACCTCTAGGCTCAGGTGTGGGAGGAAGAGGAGAGAGGGAGGATCCAGCACACCCTGTGCTACGCCTGACCCCACAGGAGATGGGGAACTCATGGGAGGACACTTGTAGGGCAGATGCAGCTGTGCTGACAAAGCAAGCCAGGAGAAGCTGCGCTGACTGATCTCAGCTGCCCCATCCATCCCTCCGTCCCTTTCCAACTTCCCAGGAGACAAAACTCCCTGGTGCCTCAGCCCCAAGGTGGAGACCAGTAGATCAGAGTCACCCCTTGATTTTCCTCTGTCCTCCTGCTCCCTGCACCCACCAGTCTGTGCCTGCCCTCAGCAGACAACATACACCCAAGGACAGTGACAGAGTTGTCGGCTGGTGCTGTAGGGACACCCTGCATTTCAGGTGCCCCAATGCATCAGGACAAGGCCCTTGCAGGGTTTCCTCCAACTTGTGGACCACCAACAGCTTTGCCCCATCAGCAAAGCCATCCCCTTCAGGCTGGTGGCAGTCTTAGATCATCAGAAACACCCTAACCGACATAACCACTCCACTGCAGCTCCCCTTCCCATGCCCAGTTCTTCTTCCCTCTGTCCTGTGGATTTTCTTAAAATGCCATGAGCCTGCTACTTGGCTAATTCAGCCATAACTTATTGAACAGGACTGCTAATATTTCCTTCTCCTTCACGCAGGCGTTTGCTGCCTCTGCCAGTGAATTCTCCTCTACGCGGAGGACTGGAAGTGGAGACTGACCAGCTCTCATCCCCACCATCCTGCCACACCCTAGCATGAAGATTTCTTCTTTTATAGAAAACTTTAAATGTCTTTGTCACAAAGACATGTGAACTTTTGGCTTCCTCTTGCAGGAAACATTCCCACTGCTGGTTCTTTCTGGAGACCTGAAAAACTTCATCAAAAGCAGGCACTTGCCAAGGTAGCCTTCTTTATTGTCAGCAAGAGGATTTGAATGGCAATTTCTAGCATCTCCGCTTGAAGGGAGCTTTACAGAAGCACTCATTTCTCTCTTGGCCACATCAAGAAGCCCCCAGTGAAGTGGGGTGCTAAGGAGGGATGCGGTAAGAGACCAGCTCCACTGAGCCGATAAACCGACAAGCACCGGGATTGCAGATGGTGCCGAGTCCTGGCAGAAACTTCTCCCAGGTAGCTCAGAGACTGGCACGCAGCAGATCCCCAGCTCCCAGGCTGACGACCTAATTGCAACGGCCCTCTTTGTTAACGAGAGGTGGAGAGTGGGGGAGAGAGGCAGGAACTTTCCCAAGGCACCACAATCAGCATCACTATAATTCAGAGCATCGTGCTTGGCTCGTCTGCTGAAAATCACCACATATCCACCAAAGAGGGTGAATCTGAAGGGCTATCCAAAGCCAGGACCATCATAACATCGCAGAGCCACCGGGCAAGACGCTGCTGCCCCAATCTGTCTGAAACAGAAGAAATAAATGGCCCCAGCCCCCAGCTGAATTGGGGCAGGCAGGGAGCAACCAAGAAAGAATGAAACCCCAGCAGCTGGCTTGATAACTTCACCCCTTAAGCAGTCAGTAAAAAAGGCCCCCACCCTCCAGGCTCCTTCTCCACTTTCCTGCATTGAAATAATTAGTTTTCACTTCTAAATTATTTTTTTCCAGAGCCCAGAAGGTCAAAGTTTAGTACTCCAAAAATAAAAAATAAAAATAATACTAGTAAAAAAAAAATCCTCTCTCTGCTTTGCTGGCAGAAAACAGCAGGGGGTGAGGGGTAAGGGAAAAAAATCAATTTGAGCTTGGGTCAGCGGTGTGTGCGAGAGAGACCTTTGGAGCAATGGAGATTAATTTAGTAGGAGAGAGAAGGCAGAGTGGAAAAGCAAGGAGGGGGAGAGGAGAGAGCCCAGCCCCGCTCTAGGGGAGCCGGGGACAGGTTCGGGATGTGCTTGCTCTCTCTTTAATAAGATCCCAGCGTGGCCCAGTGAAATTAATCACTGCTTCGTTAGTACACAGATGCAAAAGTGCCAAGTCAGTTGCTGCACTAGAGGAAAAATCCGAGGAGCTGCTGGCCTGCTGCTGTGTCCCAAAGCCACCGTCCCCAGGGATGCGAGATAAGGGTGCTTAGATATGGTCCCTCCTGTTTGTCTCTGCTGGAAATCCTCTGGTCCCACTGGAAACCCTTTCATAACTCTGATAGGGGGTCAAAGGGGCTCATTTTCTCCAGCTGAAGGCTAGGGAAATGGTCCAGCAGCAGCAAGGGTGCAGACCCTTGCCAACCTCACCAGAAGCAAGCTAAACCCAGGGCAGAGTTGGGGTAGCATCCCCGATGGATTATGGGGAGCCTGGCTGGCTACAAAGCTGCTGAAAGCGCCTTAGTGGCAGGAGGGATGGGTCTACTCGCTCATCTCTGCCTGTCAAAAGCATCATCTCTGGATTATGCGTTGCTATAACTGGGGAAGGATAATAAGAACCTAATCCAACGTCTGCCCAAGTCTTGGAGCATCACGGTGGAAGATGAGCTCCTCTGAAAATCTGTCCTGCTCACCTCTGCTATCACAGCGATGGCTTCTGTGACGTGGGCATGTCCAGAGCTGCTTAAGAGCTTATGAACCCCAGCTGGCTCGTTAGAGGCACCTTCCAAGGCTTGGGATGAGAAATATGAATGTTTGAAGGAGGGGAGGGGTGTAGAGGGGGAATGAGGTGGGGCAAGAAAAAGGCGAAATTAATTTATCCCACAACCTCACACCACAGTGGGATGCAGAAGGCCCAACCCATGCTTGCTGGTAACGAGTCATTCATGGATTGATTGATTTTATCTGTAACAACCACTGTAAAATATTCTGGGGTGAATTCTGACCATATTGACCCTGGTGAACCCAGCCATCAAAGACAGTATTGACAATGACGAGTATTGCTATGGACAGCATCCTGGACTGATTGGGATGACGGCTGTGGTGGAGGGTGGCGGAGGGCAAAGAGCAAGCTTTGCTTTTCCTAAAGATACTCCAAAACTGCCAGAAGTGCAAGAAGCAAGCCCAAGTGGAAAATATGATGTCGTGGAGAGGAAGCGAAGGTGAACTCAGGGCATCCTCCCACCACTTGGCGGGTGCTCAGAGACTGACTGATCCCAGGAGAGGGACAGAGGAGCAACCTCATTCACCAGGGCAGATTGGCAAGGATCTGGGGAGGCTTTGCCTTCCTCTCCAGCCCAGGAGATGATTGGCCAGCCAAGAACCTCTTGGCTGCTGCGAGGACCTCAGCAGCATGAGCCATCACACAGCGTGTCCTGCCTTCTGCCTGCAGTAGGCAGCTGCTGAGAGCTGCGGCACCTCAGTTTTTGGTTTCCATGAAGCCAGGGGGTTCAACACAGAGTGAAATACACGTGATGCTGCAAGTGAAATACCCCCTGTGGATCTAACGGTCTGGAAGGAAAGCTGAAGCAGTCACCTGAAAGACCCAAATTCATGGGGCCAGCTAAAACAGCAACTGGAAGAGCCTTGCCCGTCTTCAGGGCTCTTCAAAGCACGTCTTCTCTGTCATCAACCAACAGCCAAGACTTGCCCAGATCTTTGTGTTTTACCAAATGCAGAGGGCAGCAGTGCTTGAAAAGTGAAGAAAATGCCCAGCAAAGAGGAACTGCTGTCACAAAATCCTCGTGTCTTGGCTCTACGCTGTTTCTCACA
Organism: Platalea leucorodia; assembly: GCF_965183815.1. Classification (NCBI taxonomy): domain Eukaryota; kingdom Metazoa; phylum Chordata; class Aves; order Pelecaniformes; family Threskiornithidae; genus Platalea; species Platalea leucorodia. The sequence continues at coordinate 1,981,815 of NC_138823.1, read as the reverse complement.
GGGAGAGATAAAGATATGCCCGACTTGGTGTTGTGCCTATGACCTTAACACTTGCTGCCCCAGCTTCAGACCAAAGGTGGGTCTGACTCCACCAGGCTCTCGGTGATAGTTGGATCTCACCCAGCTGGAGAAGAAAATATTGCTAACAAAGCTCATGTCCAGCAGGATTAATGGCTCACCGAATGACCCTAGGCTTTCAGCAGCCTTGCTCTGCCAATCACGCTAGCGGAAATGAATAAAGACTTTCTTATTGGTATTTAAAAAGCTTTTAGGAAAAAAACAACCCAAAAACCAGCAACTCCCCCAAACCTTTTAATTGAGTCTGCAAGGTATTTAAATGCTTGACTGGTCAGCAATTGCTTACAAATTACTTCAGGAGCCACGGGGACCTCCCTGTGTGGGGCCAGTGTCATTGAGCGGTTCTGCCTCATGACACTCCCCAGATGTCCAGGCATGTACCTTGTCACTGGAGGAGGTTTGTCCTGTCAAGAGTGCTTTGAGACCAGGATCCAGCCCAAAAGGCAGAGCCAAGGTGCAAGGCCATGAGCTGAGCAAGCAGGATCTGTCATAATGCAGGCACAGTCGGTGTGCCTCAGTTTCCCCATCTCTAAATTGGATAAAATGAATAATGAGGTGGACTGTAAAGGTGGGTCGGGTTAAGCATTAATATTTGAAAAAAGAAAACCACTCTCTTAAGTATCTCTTGCTCACACACATGCACATATACATATATCTATATGTATTTCCTTCTCATATTTGAGCACAGCATGAAAGCAGCCAAGGAGGAGCTCAGTTTGCGCTGAAGGACTTTGTTCACGGCTTCACTTAGTGAGAACACCAAGATGTATTAAAATCTAAAGGGGAAAATCATCTTTAAGGAAAAAAAAAAAAAAAGAAAGAAAGAAAAAGACCCAACTCGATTTGACTTTCATGAGACACCAGTTAAATTTTTTTTAAGCTTCCACACAAAACGGCAAATCGTCTAAAATTAGATCTAGGGAATTATTTTATCTGCATGGGGAAAAAGGCTGTTTGATACCACGACTGTGTAATAGGGGACTTCTCGGCTTCCCAAACATGTTAGGAAGATGCTTTTGATTTTTTCCCTTTTCTCCTCCTCTTGCCTTGGCAAGCGCTCAACTTGTTATTTAAAGAAAAATTAAGAGGTGCTCTCAGGTCTGGCTAAGCCCAACGTATAGATTTTGTTTTAAAATAAAAGGTTGGACTGGTTTTTTTGTTATGTGCTTTAACACAGCAGAGGAGCACGATAAAAGCAATCTCATCAGCGGTGCCGTTCCCAGTGCTGATGCTCCCTGTCCACCTCTCCCAGCAGCATTTCTACCCCGCACAGTGCAGCCAAGGGCAAGATGCCAGGCTCTGCCCAAAACACATTGCAATCAGTGAATCCTTGGGTTCGCAAAGACCGGGACAGAGAAGGAAAAGACCACCAACTGCAGAGGATCCTACATCTGTTTGAGCTGCAAAGTCCTAGGGAAGGGGAGGGAAAGGTCTGCCCTGCAGATGTTGAAGCCTGTGATGTTTCTACCCGCGTGAGTGGTGGGGCTGTGTGGCATGTCTGGGTTTGGGCTGCAGCACCTGCACCTCTCCATGGTCTCCCCAGGCTTGAGCAAGTGCCAAAGCAGGGTGGTTGGGGTGATGGTAATATGTCTGCACCCATGGGTCACATCACAGTGGGGAAACTTGTTGTCAGGCTCCTGTTTGGGCTTTTTATCATCGTGCAAGTTCCTGAGAGCATCTTACATGCACGTGGGGTTGCAAGGAGGAAAGAGGCCACCACACGGGGCTGCAAACGTGGGACAGCCTCGGGCGGCTGGGGGACAAAGCATCACCATGGATCTGCCGCAGATAGCTCCACGTCACCGCAGATCCACTGCACGTAGCTCTGCAGGAGACAAATCCCCTGCCAGCCCCCTCAGGTCTCTGTCATCACGCACAGGACAGCTTGCGAGGCTGGGACCTGGGTTTTGCGCAACGTCAGGCACAGCTGGGGTCTGATTTTAGCAGGGGACTTGCATGAGGCAAGAAATAATGCTGACAGGGTAGTAGAGGCCAGAAGGATACATTGAAATCTCAGCTGACCTCCTGCGCAGCACCAGCTGGGCAAGGATGGCACATAGTGACCAGAAACACCCATCTCCTCAGCTCCCTTGTGCTTCCAGAGGGCTTCTTACACAAATAAAGATGGAGAAGACAACAGAGTGAAAAATGGCAACCCTTCCATCTTGTGTGACTGACACTGGGTGGACCAATAGCATACTTTGGGGAGTCTGGTTTTTAAAGACATTTTTTAACCCAACCTTTTAAATACAGCTCTGAGAGCAGGGGACTTCGGGAAGAAAGTGAAGGGGTTTTCTTCTTTCTTTTTTTTTTTTTTCGTTCGAAACTGCCATGGGAATTAAGGTCCACAAGATATACTTGCCCATGATGCTGGACCTAAGCTCCTTACCTGTCAGCATTTCTAAATTAAAACATGATCCACATCCGCCTGTAGTTTGCGGAACTGCCCTGCAAGTGGCCACGGTTGTGTTACACGTGACGAGTCCGTATGTGAGGACCTGGCAAAGTCCTAGCAGGGCACGAGGAAAGAGCATCGCACCCCTGTCCGGAACGAAGGTCAGATGTTCAGGCTGCAGCTGCGACCATCTGCTTGCATCATTGTCACCTCCTGGAAAAGTCCACCTTGCCAAACTCCACCACTACCATCTTGTAACACCAGCAAGAACAAACTGGTTTTACCACTGGCCCATCTCTATGGAGCTTATTCTTGCTCACTGGCAGGGACACAAGAGGGAATAGATAGAAACACCTTGTGCAAGTCCCAGGTGTGGTGTCCCCACTTCAAACACGGCTTTGCAACCTTCAGCTGGGCTTAGGGATTGAGATTAGACTGGGCAGGGATCTGTATCACCAGTTCAGCATTTCAATTGGCAGCTAAGGCTGTGTGACGAGGCTGGTGTCGCTGACCAGTGTCCTGGGAATGGTATGCTTAGCTCAGGAACCACCACCAGCACTGCAGCGCCCATAGAACAAGACCGTGCAGATGATGTGGCTTTTTTCGGTGCCTTGGCAGGGCATCTGGAGTCCGAACTTGAAACAAAAGCCGTTTTGTTTGATCTCCACCTTCCTGAACTAAGACTAAGCTTCGGATCTGGTGGATGGACAAGCCACACACAGCCTCTGAGTAAAGGTTTTTTCTCTTGAGGGAGCTGGAGAGTGTGCATTTTCTTTGGCTGCAGTGACCATGAAATGGTGAACTTCAGGATCTTGAGGAAAGAGAACAAGACAAAAAGCAGCATCAGAGCCCTGAACATGTGGAGAGAAGGCCTAGGACTCTTTGGAAGAATCCCATGGGATACAGCCTTGGAAAGAAGAGGGGTCCATGAGAGCTAGTTGCTTTACAAGGATCATGTCCTTCAAGCTCAAGAGCAGTCCATCCCAAAGTCAAACAAAAGTCAAGCTGGAAGTGTGGCACAGGCAGTGCAAAAAAAAAAAAAGCCAATCTGGAGTCAACCTGCTTACTCAAAACCATCTCCAGCAAAATCCATTCCCAATTCCCAACCCATCTCCAGGGGTGGAAAGTTCTGCTCTGAAAGTGCTCCCTCTGCATCTTCTTGTTCTCCACTCCTTGTCCTGCCCTCATGCTCTGAGCTCCATGCTGGAAGTCAACACAACACAAACTCAGCACAGACATTGCGCAGCAGATGTCTGTCACCAAAATCCCCTGGAAAAATTCCCTGGTGGGGGGCTGGAATTGGGAAACCCCATGCAGAGGTACACGGCAGCAAAGGTGACTACCTAATAGAGCCGCTCTCCTGGAGACCTCCGTTAGATATCAGTGAAGCCGTTTACCGGCCAAGCCAGGGAAGCGTGCTCTGCAACCTGTCGTGTCATATTAATGGACAGGATCACTTAAGCTTGGATAAAACCCACAACTTAATTTTTTTTTTTTCTTTTTGGTGGTGGTGCTTGTCGCTGCTGCCTGTTCCAGATGATGAATGGTTCTGTTTCAGGCCGATCCGCTTGTTTGAGCACTGTGGTGGTTTCAAGACTTCATGCAAAAGAGGAGCCCTGGCCATTTTTCACTCGGAGAGATGAGCGACACAGGAATAAATTTTCCTGCTTAAAATTTGCTTGGCCCAGGGTTTCTTGGTGAGGCAGCTTTGACAGCCTGTCACTTTGCTAGATGTTTGGTGCTTCGAGTATTCTGGGTCCTTTTATTGCTTTTTAAAAGATTTAAAGGAAACAAAACCCTAGTGCATTATGACATTTAGCAGGGTCGATATGTGTATCTGACTCTATCCAGGCATCACACCGAAACATGCTGGGTCCTGATCCCACCTTTTCTCAGTCCAGCATAAATCAGGAGTGGATCTGGCAGGTGCAGGAATCCCAGGGCTGTAAAGCAAAGGGAGGAGAGATCAGAGTAGCACCAAATGCACAACTCACCTCTGGCTTGTAGACAAGTCAAGATTCAACATTCTGCACTTTTCCATGACAGTGGGAGGAAGAGATTTTTCCAGGCCTGATAAAGAACAGCAATGCACACGCGATACACATTCAATGCACAGAGCTATGCTCTGATATGTCAGTGCACAACTGGAGCTGGATGCATTTGATCAAGTGACCTCTGAGGATCCTCATAACATGATCAAAAGGCCAAGATACAACTGAGACCATCCTCAAGGGAAACATCTTCATTTTAAGTCTGTAGATTCAGAGTCCTTCTTGTCTGACTTCACTTTGCCTAGCACTTACATCTTTGGCCACACTGTGGTTCAGCTTCATGGGAAAAGCAGAATTCCCACCCCATTCCAGCCTGTCATCAGGACATGCTGGGGAGTGGGAATGGTTCATCCAACCTCCCTCAGGCTGAGCAATTATCTTCTTAGACAAGTTGTCTACTCAGGAGATTAATCACTCTGCAGAAGGAAGACACCTTCTTTTCCATCTCTAAGACTGTTCAACATCCTGAAGCTCCCATGACACGCCACAGTGCCATGCATTTTCCATGACTTGGCCCTCTGCAGCGTCCTCTGCAGCATGTAGAAGATTGGACCACTCCACAGACATCCAGTAATGGAGGAGGAATGATATGAACCATTCTTTCAAGGTATGTACTGCTCTCTGTTAAGGTCTCTTAGACACATTGCTTCACCACTGCAGGGGCAGCTTACGTTAGAGAGGTTGTAATGTCCTCCAGACATCTGCAATTCCTAGTTTGATTGTGGCCCTGAGTTGCTGTGTATTTTGCCTCCCATGGGGGCTGGAACAACTGGGGTAGATAGAGGTCTGAAGTGTGGGGCAGAGCAGGACAAAGAGCACACAACAGCCCCACATGCAGAAGTAAGGGTGCTCTCCAAAAGATGAGGTGGCCGACATTGACCCTTCAAACCAGATGTCAAGTTGCTCATCTGGCTGAGAGGCTCAAAGCACATATCTCAGTGAGCCGAGAGATGAGGGAGTGCCAGCAACAGTTCACAGGCAGGAGATCACTGTGTCTCCCCAGAGCCATCATCCATCTCCACAGCTGGATGACGCTGGGCTGGGAGCAGGGCCAGTCCCCAGGATGAGCAGTATTGCTACTGCTGGCAGGGCTGGTGGGGGAAGAGATTAAGTCAAGCACTAAGCTAAGACCTGGAAAGTGGAGAGGAGACACACTCAGCTGCAGGTCGGACCTCGAGAGAGCTGTTTGGGGTGAAAGCCAGTGCTTAGGGAAGGGTGGAAACCATCAGCCATAGGAACAGAGTCAGCCCAGCACTGCCTCAGCAGGGATTGTCCTGGGGAGGGGGAGGAAAGGGAACGGAGGATCAATTCCTTCAGCGCGGAGGCCAGGCTGGCCCCGGAGATGGGCACTGGGGGAACGTGGCTTATAAATGCTGCATGGAGTCCTGCAGGGACAGAGATTGGTGTCACTTTAAAAAGTAAACATAGGCAGCCTAATGAATGAGTTATATCCCAGACACTCCATTCCAGGAGAGGTATTTAACAGGCACTATTGGATTCTGCGGTATCTCTCTATCTGTAACCAGTGCATTATGACCATTAATGGATTTTTGAGGCTGGATTGATTTTTCATTAATTTGGTAAAAATCTTTTCCCTCTCCCATATAATTCTGTCTTAAAACGCTCCCCCTGACAGACCGATAAGTCACTCACCTCATAATGCAAGTCTGGCTCATAAATCTCAGTGATCTGGTGAGGTGGGGTGTGGGGGAGCCGACTGGGCTGGGGGAAGGAGGAGGGAAAGGGGGAACCTCCATGGGTCTGGATGGAGCTGCCAGACAGCTTTCATTGCATGTGGAATCAGAAAGATTCATCAGTACTGAAAGGAAGATAGAGGATGGGGACACATGGATGTGCAGTTTTGTGGGGGCTGATGGTCATCAGAGGCTGATGGGCTCCATCATGGGCTCCATCATGGGCACCAGAGCCCACCTTGTCTCCCCAGGCCTTGATCTTGTACATCTATATGTAGGATGTGGTACGCTGGGACCTACTCAGAGACCCCATGTGCCTAGCTCAGCTGGTGAGTGTGACCCACGTTGTCCCAGAACTTTGCACCCTGTGGAAGGTTCTCTACAGGGGTGAAAGCTCATGACACTATGTTGTGTTTAGCCCAGGGCATCCTGGTTAAAGGCTCTGATGGCTAAGCATCAAGGATTCATGACTTTTCCAGGTATGGTCTCAAGTGCTTTGCAGAGGGGCAGCCCTCATCCGAGGTTCCTCCCTTCCAAAAGTTGTATCCTACCCCTGGGGAAGTCAGCCAAGCAGAGAAGAAGCAGCAGACCATGACCTGTTTCCCTGAGGGTGTCTGGGACACCCTAGGACTCTGGGACAGCCTGGATCCAGCCTGTGACAGATTCCAGGGTGCCCCAAACTGAGGGCAGGGTGGACTTGTCTCTACCCTGGTACATCCAGTAAGAGTCCATCTCTAGAAAATGAATCACATCATCCCTTTATTGACCCATGGACCACTTGGCTGTTGGGTTAGAGGAGGAAAGTCTTGCAGAGCAAACACACCTGAGGGATCTTCACCAGCCAAGCAAAGGTCTCTCTACACCATCAGGGAGAGAGACGGGGCAGAGATTAGCCTGCTTGTGAACATTAACTGGTCGTCAGGTGTCTCTGCTTGCATGGAAACAGCCAGGATGAGGAGGAGTAAGGAGCAAGTAAGGATTGAGTTAGTTGGTAATCCCTGCTGCGCAAAGAGTGAGGCAATTTTTGCAGTTAATTTGGGGATGGGAGTCATAGCCCTGCCTCTGCTCAGGGACATCACCCTCATCAACATTACAAGGACTCACATGTGGACCTTCCTCCTCCAAACACATGTACACAACAGCATCATGCTCTGGGCAACGAGGGAGCTGGCATGGGAGGCTTGTGCATGGCCACAGCGAGAAGCCAGGACATCTTAGAAAGAGGCAAAGAAGCTGCTGTGTTCTTCTGAATCTGCTGCCCCTTGCACGATCCCCCACAAATTACTATGACTGCAGGAAGGTGTGAGAGGCCCACTTTAACTCGTACTATTGGATTTTGCTGCAGTTCTTGCTCCTGCTATGTAACTAGTGCATTATCACCATTAATGGATTTTTGAGGCCAGATTGATTTTTCATTAATTTGGCCCAAAAAAAAGGGAAATGTTTCTTTCTCCCCCAACCCTTCATAATTCTGTCTTTAAATGCACCCCTAGACAGCAAGGAAAGTCAGTGCTTCCCAGTGCCATTGGGAAGGAAGAGGTGGAAAACTCACATTCAGAAATCCCCCCTTGCCTCTTCCAGGTAGGAAACCCTGCACTTCCCCTGCTCAGCAATGCTCTAATGAGAGGCCATAGCTCCACTTGCAGCGGAGTATTGTGTCCTTTCCCTGGCTCTTTCGCAACGTGGGTGCACAGGCAGATGCCCAGACACCTCTACGCCTGCCCACGTGCACCCTGCCAGCCCTCACCCGTGTGCACACACTCATTTCAGATCCCACATGCCTCGTGCTTTCACAAGCTAAGTGCACCCCAAATGCAAACTCTCTCTGAGTGAGGTGGACATTTACAGCAGGCTGGCCTGTAGGAGAACTGCTCTTGATCATAAGAAGGAGAGAGGCAAGAGGAGAAGAGGTAGGAATGATGGGCCTCTCAATTGTCTATGCATTTCCATTCCCCAGCTTGACCTCCAGCTTCTGATCCAGAGAGGGTCAAGAGGGTTCCCTATAGATCCTATAAAACATCTGCCGGCCTCAGGAGGGTGTCCCAGATACCTTGAGGCAACTCAGATGACACATGATGCCCCATGTTTCTAAACTGAGCCCATAACACCAGAATCCTGGGCAGAAAAGAAGAGAGAGGTGCTCTGGGGAGGAAAGGCAGAGGTAGGAGCTGAGTTCACCTCTCTCAAGTCACATCCAGCACCATCATTGCCTCTGGGTCCTGCAGACTCAGGAGGTGCTAGTCCAGTCCCACCATCTGGTGACCAAGGCAAAGGACAAAAAGAAGAGCTCACTTGTTCTCCCAGGGCAGAGGTTTTTCTACGTCCTCTGTGATTACAGCAACATCCCTGGAACAAAGGACCTTATTAGCACTGATACTCCGTTAATCCCGGAGCAGAGCTTGTTAGACACAGGGCGTCAGTGACTTTTGGTCACATGTAGCCTGACAAGGCCAGGGATCCCACCGAAAGTGAGTTGAATTTTCTAAGAGGCTGCAAACTCTGTGATTCAGGTACCATTTCTGAGGATGTTTTCCTGCCTGGGGGACATTGTTGGAGGACACCATAAAGCAGAAATAGGCCCAGGTCATGAAAAAGTCAGGAAATCAAATCCAAGATTCAGTTTTTCTCCCTTGAAGAAATGCAAATGAACATGATTGTTTATTCAGATGGCCCATCTGAAGTAGGTGTGCAATGTTTCCCAAGAAAAGCTTCTGCTTGCTTCTTGATTATCTTCCAATTGTTTATTAAAAACCATGCTTTAGGAAGACTAACAAGCAAATAATCAATACGCACGCAGGTCACCTAGGAATAGATAAGCCTCAATAAGCCCTTGGGGATCCGTGTATTTACTAAGCAGACAATTACAAGGATAATGACTATCTGTGCAATTTAAAATTAATAAGATGTGATTGCATCCTAAGGAAATGCAAACTGATTAGCAGAATCACACGTTGAGGTGGGCAGGCATTTCAGAAACATGTTTTAACCTGGGGTAGGCAGGATACCCATGAAGGCCCAGTACTCAAGATCTTCATTAATCTGACAAAAGCCAACTTTGAATTTTCAGGCTTTTTTTTTTGGAATCACAGAATACAAAGTGGAGGCTGGAAGGGACCCCTGGCAACCTCCTGTCCAAACCTTTGCTTAAAACATATCAATGTTGATGGTAGATTCAATTTCAAAGTTAGAGCAGGATGCTCAGGGCCTTCTCCAGCTGAGGTCTGGATGTGTCCAAGGATGGAGATCCCACGCCTTCCCCGAGTCCCTAGTCTAACATCTGATCACCCTCACGAGCAAATTTTTATCCTAGTATCAAGTTAAATTTCCTCTACTGTAAAGTCCATCTGTTACCTCTCCTCCTATCACTGTGCATCTCCAAGAAGAATCTGAATGCAATTTCTCTGTAACCTCTCTGGACGGTTTATATACATTTCTTTATGTTACTTACAGCGCTCAGTCCAAACCATTCTTTTCCCTTCCTCATGTTTATCCCCGGCACATTCACAGAAATCAGCCATAACTTCTCTCAGATCACCCTTTGCTGACTAACCAAGCCAAAATCTTCTTGCTTACTCCTTAAAGCTGTGTTGTTCGTTCCCCTAGCCCTACCTCATCCTTCTGTCCCAGTTCGTATCAGCTCTGCCACAGTCACCTCAAGCAAAAGCATTCTTTATTGACCAATTCTAAGAAAAATCCCTGCTGTGGTATACCTTACAGTCACATTCACCGTTTTTCATGGTCGCATGTAGTGACATCTCATAGCATCAGGTCAGTGACTAACTTCAGCTTTTCCTTTTTCTTTTTTTTTTTTGCCAGGTTATAACAGAGAATCTTGTTGTAAGTGCATATATGCATCATCTTGTGCTTTGCATAACTACATTTCATCCCATTTCTCCTTTTGCAATTGCTCAAGGTCATCCAGCACTTTCCTGGGCATGGGTTTTGCCTCCTAAACTCGTATCATCAGCAGATTTCATCGGCGGACTCCTCCTCTTTGAAATGAGGTCATGCATGAAATTATGAAATAAAAGCGGTTCCAAAGAAAGCTTTCAGGAACTCCACTAGTTCGCTTCCCTTCAGCCTGATATTTCCCCTCTCAGCCACTATTCTCTCACTGTCTGCAAGTTCTTTACCCATCTCACGGTTCTCATACAGATCCTATCTTCTCCAGCTCCATCTCTAATTATCCATGAGGTGCCACATCACATGCTTGGCTAAATACAGATAGATGAGACCTACTGCATTCTGTTTTTTCCTGGAAAATCTGTTATCCAAGGAAGATCTCAAGAGAGAAGGACACTACCTATCTTTAATAAATGTATTTCCTTTCATTTATCATTTGCTCCAACTCTTCAATAAGTGGCTCCTTGCATGCCCCTGAGACCAGGCTAACAGCCCTGTAATTGCCCAATTTAGTGTATTCTTAAGCCAGCAACTACATCTGCCAGTCTCCAATCAAACGGTTCCACTCAGGCTCACAACCCTGCTACTCAGCTTGTGTTGCTTCCTATTTTCAGCTCTTCCAGGATTCTGGCTGGAGCGTAGTCGATCCCAATATGCTTTAGGTGTATAGGTGGAGTTTCACGTGGTGTACCCTGGGTGGATTTCTGGGAGTGGTGTTTCTCCTGGGCTTAATGGAAGACATGACCTCAACTGCCAAACATATCTCTGTCCTTCCTTAGGCTGCCTGTAACAGGGACTCTGGGTCCTGGGCTGGAAATTACTGAAAATATTGATGGATCTGTATACGTAGAGAGGAATATGACATCTGCACGGATTGTTGCCACATCAGAGAAAAGATCTAGACATGTTGTGGAGGAGACAGTCTTGGGACCTGCTGACTGCCCCATCTGGAGAAGACCAGCGTAAGTAGAGAAGCTCCTTTTCGGTAGCTCTGCTATAATTGGCTGTGACGGTTGATGTCACTGTCTTTGAGCATTTCTGCCTGCTCTGCCAGCCGTGCCATTGCTATTCATCTTCAGTGCCACCTGCCTGCACTGAACGGAGGTGGATGGGTTGCAGACAAGGCCTTCTTGTGTGGGCTTCCTGCTGCATTTATCCTTGCTTCTTTGCTGGTGCGGCTTTGCATGATTTCTGTTTCCATAGGGTGATACCTGTTGCTGTCACATGTCAAAGACTGGTAATGATGAGGGGCAGAAAATACAAACCCCAAACAAGCTGGGCTTCCCTGCAGCACATCCCCCAAGTAAGAGGCCATCAAAGGAGGCATCAGTGACATGTTTGTGTCACCTCAATATGGCAGAGCACCTTCATGTCTCCCTTTCCTCCTCACAGACAGCTCATTAAAGCTGAAAGCATTGAAGAGTGATCAGCCATGGAGTCAGTAAGCTCTCAATCCGTCCTCTGAGTCTGGCTTTGATCAGTAGAAACCAAAGGTCTGACTGTGTGAAGGCTGTTTCCTAGTTGAGGTTCTGGTTACCTGGAAACATAGCCTGTAATCCCTGGAAAACAGGGCTGGGATGGGCACTGCAGGGTCATGTAGTCATTCCTTCTCCTCAGGGTAGGAGTAGCAAGACCCATATTGCTCTTGAGAGGTGTTTTGCCTGACCTGGTCTTGAACTCTTTCAGTCTTTGAGATCCCCCTCCTCCCCAGACATTGCCTCACTCTTTCCAGTTAGGGAGCTTTGCCTAATGTCTAGCCTAAATCTTTCTTGCTGCATCGTATTCTAAACCTGCCCACCAGGGACACAGAGAGCAAACTATTCCCTCCCTCTTGCTGCTTTGTTTATTTGATTTGAAGGCAGTCTTCTCTTGGCGAGAAACAGCCCTAATTCTTTCAGTCTTTTCCTGTAGTTCCTGCCCTGTAGCTCCCTGATCATCCTGGCTGCTTGCCTCTGAACTCACCACCTTGGCCCCAAACTGGACAATCCACCAGTGGGTGGAGTTGGGCATTTCCTACAAGGTGTACCCACATTGTTAGAAAGATGCCAGTTGATACTGGAGATAGGGAGGCTAGTACTGGCATGAGGGAGGTAAACTCTTATGTGGAAATGTTCATCTAAAGCAGAAACACTTCTGTTCTCTGTACTTTTCTTACCCCAGGCATAAATGTGCAATTTCAACCTCCATTCAGCAAATTTCATCTAACCAATGGCATATCATGATCAGTGGCTTTCCTTGGCATATGACAAGGATATGTTGGGTCTGGAACTCCTGCTGCAAGAGTGGGGTTAGATAGTTCATTTCCTTCTACCCTGGATCTGCTGTCCACAGATAGATTCAAAACGAGCTGTGTGAAAAACAGGGAAAGCAAAACCCTGCTTGGAAGAGAAGAGAGGAGATGTCTGCATTGCTTGCAGACTTCCCTGCAGGCAAGTGGTCTGACAGCCAGGAAACCCACCTCATTGCTAAGAGGTGAAGTCACTGGAATACAAGCATGGAAGAGAAGGCCAAGAGCTAGTCATTTTGGAAACTACACATTTCTTAAACAAAAAAACAACCCATATTTGGGAAACCAGCTGTGATCTGAGTCATCTCTTTATTCCATTTGTAGAGTAACACTAAGTGATGCAAATGCTAGTCCATAACAAATGGAAATCAATAAATATGTCAGGTCTTATCTAGCAGAGGGATGAGAGAAATGCCTTCCAAAAACACCCTGTGTCCTTCTTTACACCTGACCACTTTATCTGGGTTCTTGAATAAGCAGCATTAGCATTGTGAATGATGAGAACTCCGCTGGATGCAGTCAGGAGTCATCTTGACTCCAAAGCCAAATCTTTGGAGACCTACCTGATTGACTCCCTAAGCCTCACTGGGTAGGATTTATTGGAATATGAGGACAAGGACTGTGTTCAGACCTCCTTTCCAGCTCCCTCAACTAGATATTTGTTGGAAAGCATACAAAGAGTTGTTAACTCTCAGCAATTAACTCTCAGACCTGGTAATTTTAATTTTCTCTCCCTGCTGTTCTTAAACTCTTAGCTATTTAGCCCCAGGAGGCAGTGGAATACATCCCTGATAGTCTGACCAGCATTGCCATGACTTTCCAAGTCCTCTTTTCCAACTGTTTGGAGTAAAATTCCAATAGTCAGATGGAAAATAAATATGAAGACTATCTTATACCAACCTGGTATCAGCAAAACAGATCTTATCCCTGGTTCAGTCATTAATAGTCAATTGTGGACTCTGGGGCAGAAAAAAATAATCATAAAACTAAACTGCTATCCAGTGAATATGCATTTCCTCTCTTCAGAAACGTCTGGAAGCTCTGCCTCTTTGCATCCAGTTGTGGGATTATAACTCACGGCTCTCCTGGCAGCTGGTGCTGTAGCTCACCATTCATTTTATGGCTGCAAGCATTAACATTTCTGCAGAACATCATGGTAATTTTCTGAAAAGAATGATCATTTTTTTAGTGACTCGCAACAATTAATTATCTGCCTCTTAACAATTTGCTGGGATGAATGATCACCAGGGAGAGGCCGTTGGGCTCTTAGGGAAGCTGATAGTGTAATGGCTGAAATGGCAAGAGGTCAACGAAGTATATTCTGCAGTTTTGGTGAGGAGCTTCCTTGCATGACACTGCTCTGGTAGTGACTGATTCAGGTCATTATATGCTTTGAAAAGCACCCATACCCCCTGTAGGTAGATGAATGTTCAGAAAATATGTATGTAGGTGTCAGCCAGGACCTAGTGAGATCCAAGTCCATGGTCTCCACCGGTGGGAGGTCAGCTGCACATGATGACTTACAAAGTCAATGGTTTAATTTTTAGCTGGTGCTGTGCACCTGGGAGGAGAGCTGGATGGATGGAGCCTTTTCCATGCAGATTAACTCCTGTTTTGAACACAAGTCAATGGTGTCCTGCACCCTGTCTGGCTGGGAAGTGGCCACCTAGCATTATTTTGAGCGCTAAAGAGGAGATTTGCACACATCAGACGTGGTGGCATTGCCAGGAGTCACAGCATAAGAACTAGTAAAAGTAAAGGGCCTCCTTTCAGGTGAACTCACGTTAAACAGCTCAGACATCTCGTGGCATTCAGGTTAGCTCATAAGAAAAGCCATACCAGCTCAGACTAAGAGCTCGTCTCCCAGCAGGACCTCACAGAGGGTATAAGCACAAGCTGGTCCTAGTGAAAACTCCCCAGAATACCATCCTAGCTTTCAAAAACGTACAGCTTGCAACTCCTGAGCCAGAGGCAGTCTCGTATTTCACAGCCCTTTACAGATTTTTCCCAGCTTTATCTACCCAGCTTTTCTTTTTTCTATTTTTTTAACCCTTGTGAGGGTGGAGCGCCCACAACATCCCATGACAAGTACTTCTATGGCTTAACTGTGTGCTGCCTGAAGTGTGACAACTGCTTTTCTGTTTTGGTTGAACCCTGCCATCTCCTGATTTCATGCCACGTCCCACAGTCCCTCCACTGGAAGAGGCCATGGACAGCTGTAGCCCTGGGGAAAGGTTAACCTTCAGCCTCCAAGACTGGAGTCAGAACATCACCGTGAGCTCACCTTTGCCACCTCATCTTTCTGCTAGCTCAGAAAAAAATGTCTGCATCCTGTCCATGCCATGGACAAGGTACATCTGGCAGCTTGGATCTAGCTACCGTGAAACTCATCGCCTCGGCTTCACCCACCAGCGAGCTACCAGAAGGCAATACCAAGAGTCCCCTCCTGCCAAGCACTGCAGAAACACACTCTGACAAGGTCATCTCTGCTCTGAAAAGCTCTCAGTTCAAACTGCATGTGGGATTCATCTCCCCTAAGTGCCTACAAAAGGGGTATGTCCATCCATGCCAGTTATCTTTGAACCCATTATGGTTGATGGCGATCAAGTCAATGGGGCTCGGGTCATCATTCATCTGAGCAGTGCAGACGTCGTGCTTCAGGATGACATGATCTCCACTGAGTCACTGCCCTTTGACTACAGAGTGGTCCCAGAGTGAGGTCAGATATCCGTGCCTCCACTGTAGACAGCTAGAGGATGTGCATTAGCTCCATCCTCTGCCCTCCGGGTGGGAATAAGTGCTTGCACCCCACATGGGCTGTTCCTGCAAGGCTCAGCAGTGCTGGGAGAAATGGCCTCGCATGATTGCAAGCATCCAGAAGGAGAGACCAGCAACCTGCCTCCCTGCTGCCCGAGACGGCTTGGGGGAGCTCAGTGTGGCAGCCAGGAGCCCAGCCCTGCTTACAGACTCAATCTGCTGAAGCCAGCACGTTTCTGCAGACTAAGCAAGTTTACCAATAAAACCCTCTCGTAATCTACCACTGTTCAGGGAAGAGAGAGAGAGAGAGAGAGAGCAACTGGGCCGCAGTGTCCGTGTGTAATAAGCGCTGGAGATTTAAGTGGGAGAGAATTACCTTAAATACATATCTATATAGGGAGAGAATATATAGGTATACCTAAAAAAAAATAAAAATGTACTGCCGAAGAGGAGTAGAACCAATTTCCCAATTTCAATCTCCAGCACGCTGGGACTCAGCTTCTCAGATGTTGCCTGCTTTGCTAAATTGGCTGGGCTGAGGGCTGCTCCGTTGCTTATTTCGGCTCATTGTGGTGCATTTATGAAGGGCTGTCACACAGGTCTGACAGGGTGATGAATTGACCGGGCTCACCAGAGCTCGAGGAAGGTGGGGAGGGAGGAGGTGGGAGGGGGGGTTTGACGAGGGCTGGAAGAGGTGATGGGAGCGAGAAGAGAGGGCATGAGATGGGGGCAGAGGGAAGGGGGAGGAAACCATCCCGAAGGGTTTCGCTCTGTAATTGATTCCACTGGCAATAAGCAGCCAAGCCCAGGGGGAGGCTCACATATATGGGGGCTGGGGGTGGGAGAAATGGGAGGGAGAGGATGGAGTGGAAACAGCAAGTTAAGCAATTTGTTGCACAATTCCCAGGGGCTTATTACTTGGACTTTACAGTAACAGCAAGACTTGGTGCTGCTGTTAGGGGTGAGAGTCCTGGATAAAATACTGCTGCACAGATGGATCCCATCTTCTCAAACTCGGTGTCCCAGGTTCTGGGCACCTCTCTGCTGGTGGGGCTTCATGGGTGTCAACACCAGATTGGCAGCAAAGGGTGATGGGGAGTAGGGCAAGCAGGAGAGATAGTAAATGCATAGCTTAGGGCTTCTGTAGCATCTGTCTCTTGGGTATGGGGATGCAGGTAAAATGTTTCTTTCAACCTGCAAAACAGAAAAGATAAAATAAGTCAGGTAGCCACTGATGGTAAACCAATGGGTGTAAAGGAGATATAGATATATTGATCTCTATCTGAGACAGATAGTATCCATCCAAATCTATCTCCCAAGCATATTTATCTATTCTCAAATCTCCCTCTAGTCATTTGCCCATCTCCACTATAGATCTCTATCAATTTCTCTATCAAATTTTATGTCTGTAAATCTCCCTCCCTTCTATGTGTCCCCGAGGCACATAACACCAACCAGACATACAATGGTAAGGAACAGTCCAACGTGTTAGCATATATCATATTGGTAATGGCAATAAAGCCTCTTTTCTGTCCTGCATGGCCTGGAACACCCTACTTGAAAAGCCCCAGGTGGACCCCGAAGCCCAAGACAGCAGGGCCAAGCTTGCACCGAGCACTTGTATTGAATCATAGAATCATAGAATCATAGAATTGTTAAGGTTGGAAAAGACCCTTAAGATCATCGAGTCCAACCGTTAACCTATCACTGCCAAGTCCATCACTAAACCATGTCCTCGAGCACCACATCTATCCGTCCTTTAAATACCTCCAGGGATGGAGACTCAACCACTTCCCTGGGCAGCCTGGGCCAGTGCTTGACCACCCTTTCGGTGAAGAAGTTTTTCCTAATATCCAACCTAAACCTCCCCTGGTGCAGCTTGAGGCCCTTTCCTCTCATCCTATCACTTGTTACTAGGGAGAAGAGACCGACCCCCACCTCGCTACAGCCTCCTTTCAGGCAGTTGTAGAGAGCGATAAGGTCTCCCCTCAGCCTCCTCTTCTCCAGGCTAAACAACCCCAGCTCCCTCAGCTGCTCCTCATAAGACTTGTGCTCCAGACCCTTCACCAACTTTGTTGCCCTTCTTTGGACAGGCAACAACTGGGTGCAAAAGGGGAGGAAGGAGAAGCAGAAACATCCCTCAAAAGAGCTGTCCTTTTTCAGCTGACCATGAAAGGCAGCATGCTGACAAATGTGTCCTACCTGGGGTAGCCTGGCCGTCCACATTGAGAGTTCAAGGTTTGTCCACATCTACCTGAAAGGTTACAATAGGGAGGGTGCAGGATACCTCCAGACACTGTAGACAAAAATCATTTTTCATGATGAAGATCAGAAGACTGGTTGGAGAAAGCTGGACCCTACGCCTCTCATGGTGAACAGCTTTTGGGCTCAGCCCCAAGCCCTGTCTCCAGCAGGAGAGCCCTTTTTGGTGTAGATTTAGTTTTGCAGGTGTAAAGGAAGAATTTCTTTATGTTCCCATCTTTGACTGCAATACGTGTAACTACTCCTTAAAGGACAGGAACAACATAGCTAAAAGTGGCTTTCTAAAATCTAATCTTAAATTGCAGCAATATTAATATTGACTGTCTATAGCTATAATACAGGAAATATATAGATAATATAGTCCCTTCTCCGCAACATATATTCTAATAAATAATCATATAATCTAATAAATCTTCACTGTGCACTAATAAGCATATTTTTCCTACAGAAAAGCCAGTGCTTTCAAAGTGGCTTCATCAAATTCCCCACCTATCCCAGCAGATATATCCTTTTTTATAATTACACTTTTTGTCGATTTCAAATACAGTTAAAAATGTGCAAACCAAGTCAATTTTTACACCGTAAGTTTGTGTGATATAGGGCCCTTGTGTCTCAGACGGCCAGACCCCCCCTCCTCAGTGCTCCTCTCCTCCCTGATCCTGACATTAAACTACTCCACTTAGACTGGGTACCTGGTGCCAGGCAGGCTGACCTCATTAAAATAGATTACTGCAGAAGTAAAATCTAAAAGGTAATAAAAATTGCCAATATTTTTTACCGGGACACACATGTATTTTCTTTTTTTTTCCCCCTCTGTATCTCAGTAGAAAAAGCTCCTCTTTGGATATCAAAATATCCTGCCTGCTGCTGAAAATCCACATTTTCAGTATTACCCTCTAGGCAAGATGTTAGTAGTGACCTGGACAAGTGAGAATGCATTTACTTTTACTTCTTTTGCAATTCTAGTAATTTATACAGGCGGTGTAGTGATGTGACTGCAGCCGAGATGAGCTAAAGCTTATAAGCAAGACTGGGTTTCTAGGGAGAGACTTCATGAACCTGAAAATGTTCCTATTTTTTCTAATCATATCAAGTAGCCCTATAAAAGCTATTACCTCTCCAAATATTCACCTTGATGAAAGAGATGCAAGAATTTTTAATTTTCCCCAGCGTTTTTTTCTTCTTTCCATGAGAAACATGTCCCGTGGGGTTACCTCCAGGACATGCAAGCAGCATTGCTTGATGGCTTGTAACCACAGGTGCTTGACCGGAAAAGTGACAAGCAGCATAAATGTGGTGACTTGTGTCAGCACGTGGTCTCCTGCCAGTCTGAAAGGGCTGCCTGTGTGCACAGCCATCACATCCAGAGACACCTGAGCCAGCAGCAGCCTGAAAACATCAGCAGGCAGGAGATCCTCTGCCCAGTCAATGCCACCACAAGCCCAGGGAAGAGGATGGACAAGCCCTCCCTCAACCACAGCAGGCTAACGCAGTTGGAGACATTTTATTTAGCCCACCAGACTTTGTCCAGCAGGATCAGGCACTTACGGGGTTGATTGGGATAAATTTTTCTTGGGGAGCTCCCAGACAACACTGGCCTAAGAGGGGAGGAGGCTCAGCTGGGAATGCACCTGCAGTGTGGCTCCATCATGCCTTCTCCATCCCAGAGGGCCCCATGCTGGGTCTTGGATGGGGGCAGCTGCCTGCAGGTGGCCTGTAAAGCCATGGAGTGGAGGAACTGCCTACCTTAAACCCAAGCAGGGAGTGGGAGGTGGAGGCCAGTTGTACCCAGGATCCTCTGGATGGGCTCAGGGAGGCTCCCATGGGCAGGACCGTTATTATCTGCCCTTTCTGAGAAGGAGATAGGGATTGGCAGGGTGGCTCAAACCAGACATGCAGGCAGTGGTCCCGTCTCTGAGAATGGCTGAAGTGTCCTGTGCCTGGAGGAACGAAGACCACAATGAGATGGCATGCTCCACGGGGCAGGCTCCTTGAAGAAGGAGGATTTACATCCCAGCTGGAGTTCAAATTTGCATATCATCATGCGGGGCGGGGGGGAGGGCGGGGGGAGCACAAACTGGAAACTGCAGCCAAAACAAAAATGCATGCAGCTAATTAAGTGTGAGGGAGAGGTACTTCCCAGCTGGGGGCCAAGGAGGGAGCTCTTAATCCTGTTTCACCGGCCTTCCCCAGCCAGGGACATAATGGGAGAGATTGGCTTTTGAAGTCCCCCTAGAAAGAAGGTCTGGCATTCACGGGCTGTGGGTGACCTCTCCACCAAGCCCCTGTACCCCCAGACTCTTCCCATTTACAGCTCCTTTGCAAAGAATTAGAAATAACAACCTCCCTTGCCCCTGGCGCTCTGGGAAGCACTGGGGAGTGATTTACTCTGTGCAGGGGAAAGGAGATTTATCAGTTCTTGGAACCAGTGTTTATGAATATTCCTAAAGAGGAAAATCAATCAGTTCTATCATAACATTGCCATTTTTCTAAATGATAGAACAAGCATTTTTATACACCTCGCACTGGCTGGTTGAGAATCGATAGGAATTATGAGCTCCTCTCTGAATTTACTAATGTTCTGGCATCATCCCCTCCCATCCCTGAAGCTAAGACAGGGCGGATACTCAGAGCCCTGGGGCTGAGGAGGCCCTGTCTCGCCTCTTATATCGGTACCCTCCTTCTTCCCTGTTTATACCTCTTCGACCTCCTTGGCTTTCAAGTCACCCAACAAGCCCAGCCTGCTTGTGCTGGGCTGGACAAGAGCAAGCTGAGAAGATAAGACCCTGAGAAGCATCATGAGGTTAAAATCAAGGGCTGGATTTGCCTCTCGCCTATGCCAGCTTGGGTTAGATGCCTGGAGGCAGGGCTCACCTGGGAAAATGATGCCTGAGAGTTTTCCCTGTCATTTCTTTTACCAGTGAGTCCAATGCAAAATGAAATCCAGGGACCCTCAAAACCAACCTAGCCCCTTCAAATTTGCAAGAATAGGTCATACTTTTGGTAAACTTTCCACATTTCATAAAATAGGTCCTTGGAGAGAGACATTATCCGTACTTCTCTGATCACTAAATGAAACAGTTCAGGGGGAAAAGCCAGGAGAGTATCTCCAACAAGACTCTCTCCCTCCCCAGGGATGTGAAATCTCAAACCTTTTGCAATATTTAGCTGGAAGGAGACCTCAGAAGATGTTTTTCATGCTGACTTGGTTGCCTTCGTGTTAGGTGGCCACAATCCCCTTTCTTCCAGCCTATCTCCAGATGTGCCACTGGAAGTACAGCCCACATAAATGTGAAATAAGAGCCAAAACCTAAAGAAATGTACCCACACATGGGGTACAAGGCATGATCAGCTCTTCAGTTGCAGCCCAAAATCCACCCAGGGCTGTTCCCTGTGCTGCTGAAGTTGCTCCCTGGGGAGATTATTCCCCTCTCCTGTGTATGTCTATCTGTTTGGAAAGTTTTCCACTATGTGCACCTACACCTACACACGGCACCCAGTGCCGTGAAGCCCCTTCTTGCTGCTATGACCCTTCCTACTATGGTAAACTGGTTGTTTTTCTTCCCCATGGATTTATCATGTTGTCTTGTGCATCCCTTACAAATTTCACATCAGGAGATGTTTGATATAAAAGAAATTCTCTGGTGCAAGCAGGGATTAATTCAGGAAACCCATTAGGTTGGAAGAAATGCTCCTAATCATCCCACCTTAATGTTCGGTAGTTATGTCCCCATCTCTCTATTTTGATTACCTTTGCAGTATCTTTCTCCTCATTCCTGAGCGCTGCTGGTCACCAGCTCTGGACCGGAGAGACTAGCTGAGGGATGTGCCACATCTCCATTAGGAGGTCTGCGCTGGATCAGGCCCCACAAAGCCAGATCTACTGCCTCCACTGCTAGCCCTTGCAAGCCCGGACATCCCCCTTGCACGCACCCAAAAACACCTCCGTGGGGAGAAGAGGAGAGGCCAGTGCCTCCAGCCTTGATTTTAGCCACTCGGTCATTTTTTCTTCTTGGGAGACATGAATCTTTGCAATAAGGGGCAGGCAGGCTAGCGATAAATCCCACTAAAGGTAAAAGTGATTGATTTTAGAAGACACTGTTTAAGAATTTGTTTTTCTAATGGATCCTAAAGTCCTGTCATCAATTTTGCCAAGCTCAGCGGTGCCAGGAGGCTGCTGTATCCTGTCCGGAGAGGAGGAGGGAGATGCGGAGAAGAAGAAGAGAAGGGGTGGGGATGGAAGAGGGGGGGGCTGGAAAAAAGGAGTTCATCATATGTCCCTTCCAGATGCAGTATCCTAGAATGTGGATTATACTCGACCATAAATACTAATCCATTAGTTGCTCTTTCACACGCTGCTGGCTGGAATGCTACCTCCATTTGCCTGCATGATAATCTATTTGAATATCAATGTGGCTTCATGTTAAACTGCTTCCCTTGGAGTTTCAGATGAAGGGCAGGCGTGCAGGGCCTGCGCTTTGGGGATAGGGTACCGTATCGGGGGCAGAATCGGAAGGTAATTATTGAAATCCCTCTTTGCTCTGAAAGCTTCCTTGCAGCCGACCAAAAAGCAAAAAAAAATAGAAAAAAATGGAGTAAGCCAGGCCATGTTGCCTTGGTCTTTAATGGGACATTAAAAGAAAGTTCTCCTTTATTTTTAATTCCGCCAAAGGACTGCATTGATTTGCTTGGTTCCCAGTGATGGGGAAAGGCGAACACAGCCAAACGATGCATAACAAGGGTCTGCACGGGGCAAGCACTGCTACGGGGGAAGGGAATTTCTCTAAATGAATGAGTCCCCCACAGCTGTGGAGGAGCCTGGAAGCTTGACAATAAGACTGCTACAACCCCCAGCCCATCCCTTCCCCTTATCCCTTACAGGGATTGGTTTTCTTCTGTGGGTTCTGGTAATGGTGACAAAATCCCAGAAACCGAACCAAAGTTGTCATTGTTTATAAGGTCACAGAGACCTTGCTTACCCCAGCCAATGCAGGGATCTGTGAGCCCCTTGGAAATTACCGTAAGACTGGGATCTGTGGCCACAGTCGTGGCTCATTACCTCTGTGTTTAGGGGAGGTAGATCCAGCCTGGCCCACAGTGAGCAGAAAGAGGCCCCACGGTGCGTATCAGCTCACTCTCCAGAAAGATCCTCAGCTTGCTACACCCATTTTGCTTTCCTTTAATGCAGATGAGGAAGTAACCCTGGTTCTTTCAAAAGGGAACAGTATCTTCGTAGTGGCTCACGTTCCTGTTGCACTCTTAACTGGACCTTTTTTAATTGTTTTTTTCCTTGCCTTGAGAAGTCTAGATGGGACTTAGCCTGTCAGTAGACGATGAAGCTACCCTACCTGACTTGCAAGGTCTTCTGTCAGATGTTCCCCTCAAGGGAACCCCTCCAGCAAAGAACCCCAATGTCCAGAGCATAATGGGTCAAGGAAAAGAGCTTGGACATATTTATCCTGGGAAGGTTTGGGCAGATGATCATAGGCACAGATAGATAAAACACAGCCTCTTCTTAACAGATATCCCAAGCACAGTTTGAGAGTCCTGAGCATGAGTTGCAACCAAGACAGGTAAGTTTTAAACATTTCATCCATGGGGGTTGGAGCATGGCCAACAGAGCTACATTGACTTCTTGCTTTGTTTGACACAGCAATGAGAAGCCATTAAATGCCTCCTGCTCAGGATGTTCATCCTTGATGAGGGGCTTCTGGAAGGTGGCCAGCTAAACCAGCCAGCACTCAAGCAATGAGGAGAAGGGTCAGAGGAGAAAATACAAATGCCTGACAGAAGAAGCCAACAGTAACATTGACCAAGTAAAAGTTGTGCTCAAGTAACAGCCACAATGTTGTGGGTTTGTTATATCAGCATTAACTGCACACTCAAGGCATCAGTAGGTGATGGGTGAAATCTCCATGATCTTTTGCAGACAGACCTCTATGCATTCCAAGACTTTCTCCTGGGCCAAACAGTTAAGTAGCCAGGATCCTTGCAGCTATAGCCATGTGCCTTTTCCTCTCCCTCCTACCTTCCTTCAGCCCCTGCTCCCATGTCTGGCTTTCTGGGTGAGTGCTCCTCGCTGAAGAACAGGTCCAGTTTTAAGCCCTTCACATGAGGCCAGTGCCTGATCCCTAGACTGAGTTTGTAGATTTTGGATCTCCAAGGTTTTTAGGTGAGCCAGGGCTCTAAGCAGCTCAGAAACAAAAGAGTGTGTGGGGAGGCTGGGTATTTAAGCATTTCTGGGGGCAAACGACAGCTGAGCATCTGCTCTGGAAAAGCCTGACTAGGAGGAATATCCACAAAAGGCACAGAGGACATAAGGACTTTTAGGAATCTGGGCTCTTGTGTTTTCCCCAGTGTATAGAGCACCCAGAAGACGGAATACAGCACAGTTTTTCCCGGGAACATCAAAATAATATATTACAAAGACAGGAATTTTAGTGGCTAAAGAGTTCTAGGGTCCAGCAAAGATGTAAGTAAAGCCCAGGTCCCTGGCAGTAGGGAGTGAGGATGCTGGCCCTGGCTCTGAGGATGCTTTGATCTCAGACCTGGCTCTGCAAGAGATCTCCAGAAATGATGAGTACCTGGTACCTGGTCTCGGTTTTCTGCCCGCTGTACCAGCTGCTCCTTTCTCCGAGGAGGTGGTCAAGGCTGGGAAGGAGAATGGCCACCCAATGCCAAGCACAGTGCACTCCCCACTGCATCGCTGCACCCCTCCCCAGGCTGCCTCCTGCCTGCCTCCTCTCCAAGGCCTGGCACAGGCTCCCTCCCTCTCCACGCCTCATCCATCAAGCCAGATGATGTTGTTTGCCCACCCCATCTTCCTCGGCCTGTCAGTGCCCAGAGAAAACAATGATAAATAAACTGGCACTGAAGAAACTGTCTCCTGCTGTTTGATTTATCTATTATTTGTGTTGTAATCCAAGCCCCTTCTTCTCTTCCCCTGCACCCCAATCATTAACTCTTCTTCCTCTGCCTCAGGTTGTTTTCCTACCTGTAGCCCTCAGAGCCAGCACATAGATTTTTACATACTCTTTATGAGCCTTGGCTTTCGTCTAGAGCTGAATTAGGCTGAAGCAAAGCAGATGGTACCCACAACACATCAGCCCCGGTGCAAGGTTAGGAAGGTGAGACCGCAGAACCTGGGACCTGTTTTATGTCCAGCCCTCAAGCCTGGCTCTGAAGTGCCTTTCCATGTACAGAGCAGCCTCCAAGCAAGTTTTTGGAGGCAGTTTGGTACAGAAAGAACAAAAGTCCATGTGCCACTGCATAAATTGCACTGTGCTGGTCGTATTCATGCCTACCTGCATACACAACCAGGAGGACTTCCCCAGTTCTTCCCTGAACTAATGACTTCTGTCACCTTGGAAACACTCACCCTTGATGGTGTGAGAAGATGCACTGGGCATTTTCTCTGCTATTTGTTTGTTCCCTGTTTATTTTATGTTTCTGTAAAAAGAGAGCTGAAGTGGGACCCTTTGAAGGAGCTGCTTTTGGGGATCTCCTGAGCCTGGGAAGCAGAGAAGAAGAGCCACAGCACACAGCTGGGAGCCTGCAGCTCCTGCTAGAAGATGGAGTGACTGCAGGGAGCAGCAGGGAGCTACCAGCCGGGCCACAGAGCCCAGAAAACTCTTCCTAGGGACCAGAGGAGACTCTGCATGGCATGGTGCTCACCGCAGAGGAGGACTAGGCACACCACAAAGCGCTCCCTATCGCAGAAAGGAAGCACAAGCTGTATTACAACCTTATGGGCTCCTACTGAATTTTCAAGCAGTAACTCCTGCTTTCCCCTACACCTTTCTTCTTTGTACATCTGCTGAAGCACCGCACCACTATGCCAGGAGCTACAAATCACCCTCTATACCTGAGCAGGGCAGTTACAGGTTAAACTCCAGCTCTCCTCAGTCCTGTGGAAGCACAGTGGGATTCCCTGTCACCACACTGGGGACCAGAAAGCAGCCACAGAAATCATGCTAGCAATCCGGTCACCCACATGTCCTGTCCTGGGCTGACTGTTGATGACAGCCCACATGATTTCCAGAAGAAAAGCTGTGGTGGGTTGCAGACAAGGGGTTTGGGATCAAAGCCTGCTCATGCTGGGATTGCCTTGTCCTGTACATGGGGTTTGGCAACACTGAAAAGTGGCAGTGAAATGATACCTTTGGGGCTTCCCCATTTCCATCATCACCACCCCTGCTCCCTGCTCTCTTCAGCTGTGGTCACTGAGGACCTGTGGGCCAAGACAGCAGCAGCAGCAGCTGGCGGAGGTGAGGGGCAGGGCTGTTGGCCAAACTACAATTTTCCCTGACTTGTGCAGCTTGGTTTTAAAATATTAAAACTTTTTTACATGAGCTAACAGTATATCCATGACCAATTATCAGGACTGATGTGCAGCAAGACGTTTCATGTCAGAGCTCATAGTTGCAACCTCTCTCTCCCATTTCTGGCACTATCCTTCATCAAATAACTCTGTAATGCTTTTATTGTTGTTGCTGTCCCACACAAAACAGTGGGACACCTGTATAATCATGGAGAGAGATTCACCTGTGGCCTGTTGAAGTCAATGGGAGATTCTCCACTGCTTGAAAGGTTTGAGTTAGACCCTGGGAGAAATTACTTCTGTAGTCTCCAAAGCCCAGCCCTGCAACTGCCTGGCCTAGAAGAAACTTATTTTTCTGGAGACACCATAATTTCCAGTATTGATGTTCTCAAGATAGTTCACATTATGTTTCTGGAAAGGCCCAGGAGTCCTTCAGCCTTGATCAGCCTGCACTGAAGAGGTCCAAGCACTTCTGTCATGTCTGTCACCATTTAGTATTGCTTGTCAAAGCAGGGCCACTTTACCTCCAAGATGTAATACTCATAGTCCATTATTCAGAAAACCCTGGTTAGGACACTCTGCAGGGCACCTAGCTGCCTAGCTCTGGGCTGGGGACATCACCATTAGGAGCCAGGCATGGAAATGTTACCTGCGGTGTGACACAGCATCACAACCTGCTGTAGGCTTCGTTTTTCACAGCTTATCTCAGCTACAGAGGCAGAGTGACTTAAAATAATCCTCATAATCGCTCCTCTGACCCTCTTGCCAGCCTTGCACCCTGCTCACAGAAGGGTGCATCTGGCTCCATGAGCACCTGCCTTGGCTGTTATTATGATGTTCCTTCCCACACAATAAACCAATGAAGGCAGTTCCATAACATACAAAGCGATAAAAATATATTGGATGTTTAATCAAACATTCCCCTCCTTTATTTGCCTCTAGATTGCTAGTTATTACATCATCTAGATCCTTTCCTTTTTTTAGGTGCCATAAAATTATCTCTGGCTCTTGCAGTCTGTGAGTTTATGATTAATCAATTACTTAGAGAAGTTATCTATTAAAAATCAAAACGTGATGTTCGGTGCACTTCCAATAAAGCATCATACAGCAAGAGATTACTGGTCTAATCCTTTTCTTCATCAGTTGCTTATTACCAGTAATTGTGTTAAGGGGATCACAGGAGTCATTAAGTAAACAGGGTGCACTAAAAGTGTGTGCAGCATAACAGGGAAAATTACCTAATTAGTGATAGATGGTGCTGGAACAGATTAATTGAAGAGCTCTTTCCACCAACTTTACTCAGCCTGATTCATGCCTTGCCTTGAAAATGTGGCCAGTGAAATCACGGTATGGCTTGAGTAAGGTTGCTTTCAGGTTACACTGCCTCTGTCTAAATGATGCAGGGGTAACACGGCAGTTTAGAGTTGGATCGTCCTTCCATCAGCTCCCCAGGGGACCCAGGCACAGATCTTCAGCTCTGCAAAAGTGAGCTGGGCCATAAATAGCAGAGGACTGGGGTTGAACAGGGAGGGCTCTGATATCTGCAGCGGGGGCCCGAGAGCTCAGATCCTCAGGACCAGTTTTAGGAAAGGAGCGGTTGTTTGTGCTCACCCTCCTGGGGAACCTCTTCCTCTTCAACATAATCCCCTCCGGGAGGGGATTCAAACCGTTTCCATGGTGGCCCACCCTGCCTGCAAACACTAGCCCACGGAGTCATCTCCTCCAGGGTGGCAGGGAGAGCTCTGTGATTTGAGTTTGCTGGGTATCATCACAACCCAACCCCTGGTGAACAAGCCTGTTGTCAACAGCACAGCAAGCAGCAGACAGGGGCTGGTGCCTTAATTAGTAAAGACAGGACCAAATAAACAAGGGGGTTGGAGTCCCCCCTGCCAGATGTTCCCCGATTTCAGGAGCCTTGACAGCACAGCATGTGGGAAGGGATGGGGCTGCTCCCGGCCACCACGTACCCACCCCACAGCTCGTGCAGCGAGCTGCCTTCCTCAGAGTTGTCAGTTTGCAGAGCTCATTTAGAGACACCAAGCAATTAACTACCCCGTCGGCTCCCCCGTCCCCCTCTGAGCCTGACATCTCAGGAGAGACAGGGACCGCAATGCAGGTCTCTCCCCAGCAGTGTGAGTGGCTCGTCTCTGTCTTGGCCCATGCAGGCAGCGCTCAGTGGGTCTCATTTGTTTGCATTTGCCTGGTGCCTTGACATGATGAAGTAAAAAGTTTTAATATTCGCCGACATGAATTTTTAATGCCTGGCTCCTGCTCCCGTGTCATTATTTGCCTGCGCTTCAGCAGTTTTGGAGTGCGTTTGTTTAGATAATGTTCCGTTAAAGGAAAAAGGGGGTGGGGGGAAGCCTGTACCTTTCTCCCCATAGTGACCATTAAAATATATACCAGTGCTAGGCTGGTGTTCGACAGGTGCTGGCGATGCAACTTCCCCTCACATGAACAGGGGCTGCAGCCACCCTGTGTGTGGCAAAATTAATGGGAGAAATCTGGTATTGAGGTCAGCAATGTGATTCCAAGGAGCTTTGGTGTGTAAGAGAAATTGAGCGTTTCTGCCTTCTCCTGCTCTTCCTCAGCATCTCTCGCACTCCTCACCCTCAGCTGCCCTATGGACAGCATGGGAAAGGCAGAGGATGAGGGTGACAGGAGGAAGAAAGGGAGGGAAAGGAGGTTTTTGGTGGACTATAAAGCTGAGCTAAGGGGAAAATGGAACAGCACTGGTAGAAGGCGGCACAGGCCTCAGCACAGCAGCAAGGTCTCTTTCTGCAGTCCCACCGACTGAGCTTGAGGAGGGGGCAGAAATGGGTTAGAACAGGACTGATTAGGTGGAAATATAAATGGTTCTGTACTGCATCAGACAAGCAGGAGAGTAGTGGGATGGGTCCACGAAGAATCTGGCCCTTGTGTATGGTTTGTGTTATAGTAACAGACTGTACTGAGGCTGAGTCCAGGGCTGATATGCCCTAAAAAAGAGCTTCTGCAAAGACAAGCTCATGAGTTAATAAGGAATGGATAGAGAGAACATTAGGTGATCTACAGTGATGGATGGATGGATGGATGGATGGATGGGGACAGGGAGGATGGATAGGCTGAATCACAGTGAGGTTTAAGCATGAAGCCTCATCCTTTCTCTTAAACATATGAGCTGCTTTGAGTTGAACCTCCCAAGTCAGCACCCTACCCCCAGCCTTCCCTCTTGGTGGTCACGCAGGTTTTCCGTTTATTCACTCCTTCAAAGTCTCAGAGGAAACTGTTGATGAGGAAAAGAAGGTGATTGCCCACCCTGGCTGTATTTCAAGGTTCAGATGCTTCTCACCAGCACCCTTTGCAACACCGAAGAAGTCCGGGGTCTCTGCTCTCCTCCCCACCCCCAGGCTTGGCTTTGCCCCCCGGCTCTGCTCCTGCCTCTGTCCGTGGTGCTGAGCGCTGCCTGCAGGCTCTGCTCCCCAGCCCCCTTCGAGGGTCCCACCCCTCCGAGCACCCATGGTGGGACCCTGGCTTCAGATGGATCAAAGCGTTACGTTGTGCACAGGTTCAAGGAGAAGACAACTCAGCTCCCTAAGCTTCCATCTAGCAGTATTTAAGCCAAGCCATAGTAAGGAGGAGGTCTGAGCAGCGCCGGAGATGGCAATGGTTTGTTCAGGGATGGCAGCCCACACTTCAGCTGCCCGTGTTTAATTTAGCTGTCCAACACAGTGGCTGAGAAAACAGCCGAGAAGGTCGACTCTAAAGTGTCAGGCTGCAACTAGACCACCCGCTCTTCTGTGTGGATTTTCAGAGCCTCTCTCTGCATCTGTAGAGTTCAGAATCTCAGGGATTCATCGTGGGATTGTAAACAGTAGTAATCTCATAGTGTGCTTGGTAGCCGGAAGCTGGGGAGCAGGGAACTCACCAAGTGAGTGCAGTTCACCTGCTTTTCAGTTACAGGCTTGGAGAAGGCCAAGTTGACTTGCCTATGGCTTGATTCAAAGCCCAGTTCAGCCTCTGAGACTCTTCAATTGCTTTTATTGAGCTTGAGACCAGCTTTTTAGTGAGTAGGGCTGCAGGTTTTTTCAAAAGTCAGTCATGGCTGAACAATGAACAATTCCTGTGGGAACAGGGGTAATCCAGTGTTCACAGGATAATTTCCCACGCCACCAAAAACCTGAGGTATAGGGAAGTTATATAGAATCATAGAGTCATAGAATCATTAAGGTTGGAAAAGACCCTTAAGATCATCAAGTCCAACCATTAACTTATCACTGCCAAGTCCACCACTAAACCATGTCCTCGAATGACATGCCTGAGGACACATAACAAGTATAACAGCAGGTACTCAAGTTTCTGGACCCCTGGTCTTGTTTCAAGACATTAGTTCCCACTGTCTCAGAACTAAGTGAAGAGACTTTTGCTCCAAAGTGTTTTGATATATGGGAAGGTGGACAAGTCAAGTTATGCACCACTACTCCACAGCGGAGAAAACTCTCTAGGCTTTCTCACAAAGTAGATCAGGGTATATGAGATCCCAAGCCTACAAGTTCTCTGAGGTTGCATGCAGCTGGCCCTGTAACGGCAATGGATTATCTCAGCAATGAGCTGGGTGTCCTCTAGGAGAGCTCGTGGGTTGGAACACGGCTCAGGGCAGAAGTAACAGGAGCCTTCATCTCCCTACAACACAAGCCTCAGGGAGCTGCTGTCCGTTCCTAGTCCTTTAAAAGCTGGAGACAGCTCCAAATCGGGATGCCCTTGGCTCTTGTGTCTGTCAGCAGTCTCCTTCTGGCCGCCCGACACCAGTCCAGTTCCACGCAGGCACGAAGGGTCTGCCCGTGCTGGCGGCAAGCAGGGGGTTACATTTCACACACTCGCCTGCCTCTGTCTCGAGGAGATAAGAGCAGCACAGTCTCCATTAGGGAACATTCTTAAGTTACTTGTGTCTCGGCTCCGGCCGATATGTAATCCAGGGGAAAGCAGGTGCAAGAGAGGGGCACAGCCAGGTGGCTTCTCTTTAAAGCCCGAGGGCGAGCTAAGGATAGAGGAGGAAAAATAGAGAGATGAGCTTCACCTCCAGAGGGAATTAGCACCCTCTGCATGCTATTAAAGGATCCAGCACAATCCATGGGCATGTCAGATGGCACAACCCCAGCACCACCCCTTCTCACAGCGGCCAGCATTAGCTCCCATTGCTGTTCTTCCCAATTCCTCGTGCTGCAAGGGAAGACAGTGAGGATGGACTAAAGAGAAGTTTGAATCACAGCTTTCGACAGCAAGAGCCAGGTGATTCAGATAAAAGAGGGATTTCTTTTGCTGGAGAAAATCTGTTCTCCTTGTATATGCACCAGTTGGCAAGGGTGGAGTTAGCCTTTCCTAATTTTAAGAAATAAAAGTGCCCACATGCAAGCTAGTTGTCTGAACCCCCAGGATAGTCAGTGAAATATGGTCAGGGCTCTTCTGACCCAAGTAGGCATCTGCTCTAGGATGAGACAACTCACACCCTGACATCCACTGAAAACTCAAACCAAGGACATGTTAATGGATTGATGAGCACCTAAAATTAGGAAAGGCTAACTCCACCCTGGCAAATCCCCACCCCTCACCCCAGCTAGAAGGAAAAGCAGTCTCAGCTGAGACCTAGCAAGTTCCTACGGGCAAGTTTTATCATGAATTTGGAGTACAAATGTTAAAATTTGGCATTTATGGATAGTTAGAAGAATGAAGCACTCCACTGCGGGACATACCACATACTAGACAGCTTCTCTTCATTTCTCTGTTAACTAACCTGCTTAAAGGCATATGACTTCATCCCAGAGGACAGATCTGTGAAAAAAAAAAAAAAAGGGTGCTGTGTTTCTTTCACCTGGGAGCGACACGGCTTTGATTCCTCTGCTCTTTACCTTTGCAATTCACACTTTATTAAAACCATTAGACCCTCCATAAATACACTGATAATGATCAAGTGGCACTTCTTTAATAGACAGTAAGTAGCCTGCTACATCTCAATGAAGCAGGCTGTTAAGCAGACACAAGACATTTCCCACAAAGACACTGCTTCTCGGCGTTTACGCCCTTCAGATACTTAGGGAGATGTCACATCATGTCTTGATCACTGCTGCACTGATTCAGCTCTTTTTATCTTGCCCTTGTAAATCAATCCTTCCAGCCCTCAGTCATTTGTCAGTTGTTCTTATATGAACTCCCTGCCATTTGACAATATCTGTCTGGTAAGAAGAAGCCCAGAAATGAGCACAACTTTCCATATACATTAACGTTGAAGCTCCGCCATCCCTCCGGGATTTTTGATCTTTCTGCTGTTCGTTATTTCCAGAAGGCTGCGGAAGGCAGCTCTGCTCATGAAGTGGCTTCTTGACTGGGAGCTGAGATTTGCAAAAATACCAAACAAACAGGGGCTTTGCCCAGACTTTAAGACTGCTGTTATACATTAAATGTGCCTGGACTGTCCTCTGCCCCTGAAGATAGCCAGCACTGAAGAACCCACAGCCGTACTATTAAAATCCCTTACCCTTCAAACAAGATGTCCACAACTGCATGGTGATAATGGCCAGTGGGTGGTCATGATTCCTGATTCCTGGGAAGCATTTGAAAAAGGGCTAATTATCCTAGGTCATTAGTATGTCCAGGACTGTTCTAACAACTGACCAGTTTAACGGTTGGGTTCCAGTGTTAGAAACACTCGCACTCTTAAATTTACTAGTACCAGTGTGGTCCCAGTGACCTTGGCTCTCCTACTTTCCATGCAAAGAATGAGGAAAATTCCCAACACATTATAATTCACTCATGGGAGAAAATGTCCAGCCCGGACTGTGAGACCCCAAAGAAGAGGCTGAAGGCAATAAGCAATTGAACTGTAAGCCAGAGGACCAATTTTTATATTTACAGACCCCACACAACTCCTCACACAAATCCTTCTTCAGATTGCTTGCACTGATCCTTCTAGTATACGACTGGTTTCTTTCATGCAGGAAGAACAGTCCATGAGGGTCAAGACAAGGTCTGAGGAGATGATATTTGTGTGTGGATCTGAACTTGGTTTTACAGTGATGGAGCAGAGCTGTTTGCCTGGTAGAACAGGCGTTCCCTGCCAGAATGAAAACCTGATTTATGAAGCAGAGGCCCTGTCACTAGAAGATGAACCCTACCCAGGGTCAATCCTCAGCAGCAGCAGGTTGAGTCAGAGAGTCCATGGCCGACATAGACCCTGCTATGTTGCCTATGCATGCAGCAGAAGGGTGCTAATGACCCAAAAGGCTGAGAAGTAGAAAGCAACTTGTATCTCTGTTAGCAAAGCTGGTTTCACTGGGAGCCATATTCCTCTCTCCTCCTGCAGATGTGGTAAGGGACAATGAATTCATCAATCTGTCATTTAAGATTGTTCGCTTGACAGCTCCAAAATGCATCTTAAAAAAACCTAAACATTAAGGGCTTTAATAATTTAAGTTACTCTTAAATATGCCCTGCAATTCAAATCCTTGGAGTGGTTTAAACATTTGAAAGAAGTTCAATCTGGACAGTGATTTAAAGCCAAGATAGATGAGTTCAATTTGGCTGTGCACTGCAGACTGGCACAGGACCTGGAAGGCCGCGGACCTGACATCACTTTGCACTGAGAGTCTCCAGAGATGTCCGTATGAAACAGT
The DNA here is from genome assembly GCF_965183815.1 of Platalea leucorodia. Lineage (NCBI taxonomy): Eukaryota > Metazoa > Chordata > Aves > Pelecaniformes > Threskiornithidae > Platalea > Platalea leucorodia. The sequence continues at coordinate 1,948,422 of NC_138823.1, read as the reverse complement.
GATTAGGTGGATGGCCAAGTGTGGAGTGGGATGCAGAGACATTGCCAGGGCAACTCCAGACTGGGTGAAGGAGAGACTAGAAGGTGCTAGGATTACTATAGTTTCAGTTGCTGTCTGACCTAAAATCTGTCCATGGAGAGACACCTCTGAAGACAGTGAGATTTGGATCCAAATGGCAGTGTTCTCTGACTAACTAACTCAGCTTTCTCTGCTGTGAAAAAATGACCTTGTGATTTTGTAAACCAAAATGGTTTTAGTGGTTCAGAAACAGGCACATCTCAGGTATAATTTCTTTGATCATTCAAGTGGGACAAGCCACCCCATCAAAGTGCTAGTTTTTTCTCCATTAACTGTAAAGAGGAATGAGGCAAATTAGTTTTGAGGGAAAAACCTGAGATATCCACACTGTAGGTATCTAGACTGGTTGGATGAAATCCATCCTCAGTACTAGAGCAGTTCAGTATCACCACTGCTTTCTCTCCCACTAGCGCTAATCTTCACAGAAATTGCCCTAGATTCTGATTTCTGTTGGGTTCTACACATTAGTGCTTTTATTCCTACTAGTCTTATATTTGATCTGAGACCATTATAGCCCCAGCACAATGAGATATCAAATCTGTTGGCTGTAGACAGTACCAGGTTATAAATAACAGCAATGAGGTGATCACCCTAAACAAAGACAAAGAAAGAAGATCATGAAAAAACTAATGTAGTCCCAATTCTCATGTTTTTCTTTTTCAAATGCTTTGAAAGTTGTCCTTTGTGATGAAATCTATCTATCAACATTCAAGAACTCAAAATGTGGTTACATAGGTTATGAATTTCCAGACTGAAATAGCATTTTGTTCTCTCTTGCATTGGCTGAAGAACTGCCAACTCACAGACCCAGGTATGAGACCATGCTATGGTGAAGTAGAAGAAGAAGATGAAGAAATAAAGTCTGTAGTTCTCCCACTACAGGTGCTTTTAAACACTTCCAAAATTTGCAAGTCATTTGTGAACAACAAAAACCACTTGCAAATGCTCACATGGAAATTCCATGTGGAAATCGATTAAAACATAGGATGTTATTTGTGTGTGTAAGGGAGTTGTGGTTAGGAACAAAGGACTGCAAGAGCGTACAGGAGGCCATAAAGTCCTGCAGGTCCTAGCACCTCCACTCCACACATCACAAATGATATCAAGAGACCTGAAACATGTTTTTTCCCCGTAGCCCACCTTGACTGAAGACTGTATAAATTGACAAACCCCGGATTGCAAATGCAGATCTCAGTCCCAGTCCACTGAAAGGAGTAAAGGATCCCCCATTAGCTTTCATGAGATCTGTGAAGAGCCCCAGTGGGGGAGAACTGATGTCATGAGCTGCCACCTTCAGTAAACTTTCTCCCCGAGGCTTAAACATGATCCTACCTAGCACATTCAAGAGTTATCTTCATAACACCACTCCGGCTAACAAGAGGCTGCTCCATTACTGACTGGAGATTAAATTATAATCACATCCAATTCCTTTCCCCCCATTCCCAGCAGTTTCATTACTCTCCATAATCAGACACTGACTCACATTCTTCAGACATGGCAACCAATATTGCCTTCCATATTTCACAATAAAAATTGCATGTGAACCCATGTCACCGAGAATTAATTTTTGTAAGACAATGTTTATATTAACCATTCATTTATTGACTTCTGTTTTGTGGGTCAATTTTGAAATTTATGCTCCCCTGAGATCCACACATTGACCTCCGTTTCATCTCAGGTCAATATTCCCTTCTCAGGTCAATAAATCTTGAAACTGACCGTAGCAGAAGTCAATAGTATCTGCATATTCTTATATCGTCAGAGGGTTGGTAACATACAATTGTGTGTCTGAGAGGTGAGGAAGCACGAGAGACACCCAGAACTATTGAATGAGGTATTAAAATGGGATTCTTGCTCAATAGCTCTCCTTCCCATCCATCTATAGAGTTAGATCTGCCAGCAGTAGAGAAAATCGTTGTTTACGTTATTTATTTGTATATAAGCATGTGAGCATCCCATCACAGAGAGACAGCCATGTTGCGAACAAATAAGAAATGGAGGATAGTAGGTCCTGGCCCTAAAAAGCTTCCAATGGGTACGGACAGGTGGGGCAGTTCAAAGAAATGGCATAAAAGTGAGTGAAGAGTATAGAAATCATATATCTCAAAAGTAATCAGAGGACCCTCAAATATCTCATCAAAGGAGAATTTTATGCTAGGACCGAAAAGAAAATGAAGAGGTCACTTTGTAGAAGTTCGTGGGAAGTTTCTTCCAAGCCAGGGAAAGCATCAATCTGTCTGCATGAAAATCTGCTAAGGGAGCAATAGCATCTGCACTCTTGGGTTGATCGGAGACGAGAACTGGTCTTCTGGCTGTGAATGAGAGATGAGAGGCAGGATGGAGACAGACTGCTGAGAACTCAGACAGAGGAAACAAGTTGCTGATGCACTAAATGGATCCCCAATCTGCCAAAGACAGTTCTGCATGCAAGCTAGCAAACCGTACCCGGAGGCTCCAGGACCAAGCTGCCTTTGTGGGGCGAGTCACTCACTGATGGATGGTCACCCAACAGTGTAGCCAACATTTCCTCTGGTCTCTTGCCTCTTGCTGTGATTCTTGGGAGTCTGAAAGCTCCATGTGCCCATGGATCTCCCTCTTCTTTCCAGCCTCCTCCTTTCCATCTTCTCTTTGTGTGGAGTCTGTGCAGCCTTTACCTCCACGGAGGCACTGTGGACTCTTTTACCCAGCCACATGTTTTCACAGATTTTTCAGGAAATGAGTTATTTAACATCCCTCTTTTTCTGTCAAACCTGATCAAAGTCGGCCTGGGAATTCAGAGCTTACAGGGGCTGGGGACGGCCAACAGGCAGAGAAACACACACAAACAACAGGTTCCTGTCTACCTCTTACAAACTGGGAATGACTTCTGCTGGGACTGAAACTGCTCCCTCCTTCTGGCCATGCTATGAACCCTCTTGAGTCACCACATTAAGATGACCTTTATCCTAAAAGCCCTGAAGCTCAGCTTTAAGTGCTGTTCTGCCTCCTGACCCTTCCTTTAAATCAAGGCTCTGCCTGGAAAGGTGTGGTTGGACTGGGTTTGCCATCTGGCCTCCCCCAAGCTCTGGTGATAGTTGCACGGGCAGTATTCATCTGGTCTGTTATAAAGTTATCAGGGCTGGGTTTTTACAGGCAAGCAGTAGGAAAAAAACTCTTAACCAAGGAAATCTTGACAGTGCATAGATATAAGAGCAAGGATATTTCTCATTAAAGAGAAATATTAGAGGATTTTGAACCAGATTCCAAGTCAACCCTTCAAATTACCCAGAGACCATCATGCCTCACACAAGAGTTGGTTCCTGCCAGCGACACACCTAGCATGTTTCTACCAGGTTGGACCAGCTGGCGAGGGAGAGCCGGGAGAGGGTGAGGAGGTAAAAGTCCATGTGGCAGAGGGCTCAGAGGGATTTTTGGAGCATGGCAGGACCAGTGTCAGCATCCTGCAAACCAGGGATGGGTGTGCAAACCCTGGTTTGGAAACAATGATGCACCAGGATCCCAGAGCACTCTGCAAAGCTGAGGATGAAATTTCCATCAGTGTAGGTAGCTGCATAGAGAAGTTAAACACCACATCCATGGTCTGCTGAAGAGCAAGGAACAGGAAATGGGAAGCTCCCAAACAGCCTCCTTTGACTAATTATTCATGGCCTACCGTGCCCATGGTACAGCAGTGTCCAGGTGTTATATTTAGACCTTACAAACCTTAAAGCAATGGAATTCCCTTGGAGCCACAGTGCTGCAGCCAGCCACACATGCTTTTCCCCTTCCAACCAGAAGCTCCAGGCTTTGTTTCACAAGCACTCTCAGAGTTGAAGTTCATTCTGCTTCATAGACCCTGGTCTGATCACTGCCTCCCCCATCCCTGGTGCTGCTGAGCTTTGTTCCTGAGGGTTCTGGTGGGATGCAGCCCCCCTTGGTGGGGAAGACAAGTTGGTTTCAAGCAAGTATAATTCTCCCTCCCACCTTCCCCGGCTGAGAAAGCACAGCTGTTACCTGTCGTCTTTTCCTCCACAGCTCCGGCACAGGAGCCCGGATCCTGCCAGCCACTAATCTTCCCTGCCTCAGGGCTTTCCTGACAGAGCAAATGATCTGCCAGACCCAGCTTAATGGAACTGTAATTGCCAATTAAAAGCTGTCCTGTTAATTGCAGCAGCTTGAAGGTTTGAGTGTGCATTCGTGTGGGCACATGGGTGTGTGAGCTGGTGTGAGTTCCTGAAGTCTCTGCTGCTGAAATTGATGGTCTACCCGCAAGGAGGTGAACTTGGGAATAACCAGTATGTGAATTTTGCTGCTGTTGAAACACCACACAGAATGCCCCTCCGGCCTGTTCAGGGTAATGAACCAGCTAAAAGGCAAGAGAAGAGGATGAGCAATGTGAAGGGGGAGAATCTGGTGTCACCAATGGGCAAAGCAAACAGGAGGAGCCATCTGAACTACCATCAGTCCAGAAGGTGAGCTTGATGGATGCTGGGCAAAAGCTATGAGAGCGAGCTTGCAGATTTACTAATGCAGCTAATGTATTAACGAACAAAGTCTGATAATTTATCACACCTCTGAAGCTTCCAGCACTGTGCTTGTCCAGACTCGACAGACTTGTACTGTCAATCCAAGGGACTTTTCAGCTTAGGTGAAAGGAAAACACCTGAACAGAGAGAAGAAAATTGAAAATTTTCTTGCAAAAGCAAGAGAGCAGAAACCATGCATTTTTTTTATAAGAACAAGGTGCTTTTGAACTCTCTGCAGAATGACAGCCTGTCTCCGCACTTCCCTTGGAGTCCTGATTTCCCACTGCTATGCAGGCAACTATTTATACCTCTGCAAAGCAGGTGTTCAGCTGTCCGATTCCAAAGGGCAATGCCCCTCACCCACTGTTCTCAGTGTAAAAAAAAAAAAGACACAGAGGCAGGACACTTTGGGTAGGAACTTGGTCTGCAAAAGACCAACATTCAGACACTTGGAGTCTTTTTCCTGCTCTGCCACAACCCGTTTTTTTGATCCTGAGCACGTTACTTAAGCTCAGGTTTTGCGCAGTTCTCAACCTAACCAGAGGGGCTAGAAGAAAAAGCAGACAGCATGTTATACAAAAGGCAGGAGGCTTGCAGTATCTTCCTTGAAGCATTCCATATTCTCATCTATACTATAGCCAAGAACACAAAACCACCCGAGATGGAAGCCCATCCCCATGATGTGCATTCCATCTCCCTTTCGCAACCAAGAGCAGAATCTCTCACTGCTCTTTCTGGGCCAAGCCCAGGCTCCTGAGCATGGAGACAGGAGGGGAGGATATTAAGAGGTCACTAAAAAACCATAGCTGTTTAAACCTCATCACTTACAGAGGTATGGATAGCTCAGCTACACAGATCCTCACGAAGACAGTCAGCATTTCACCAGCCTTTGCGTTGACTGCTTTCCTACTCCCACAGGCTGTAAGCAAGGAGGTCATTTTGGGTGGAGGTGGTTGAAGAGCTTAGGTCCATTCCCATGGGGAAAGGCTTTTCATGTTGACCACTTGGACTCTTTCCAAATCCATTGCGGCTTTCCCATGGGGCCATCCTGAGTGCCTCCCCTCCACACCAGCCAGCCTGGGACCCTGCTGAGTGCACTTATCCTTCACTGCTGCCAGGAGCCTCCAGATCTATAGCAAGAGATTAGTTCTTTGGCTGGGGTTGGGAGACATTCATCTGCCGGCACATCTCCAGTCAAGCAGAGTCTGAGGGGCCCATTTATCAGGGGAGCTGGAGGGATGTGGTGCTGTCAGGGGACAGTTCATCGTTGCGTGATGTGGCTTCTCTTGCTCTGGGATTTGCCTCTTCCCTTTGCATTTTGAACAAGGACAGTCTCTACAGCAGAGAAATTGCTGCATCTCTGCTCTGGGTGGACTGTTCTTCCAAGGAACAGACGCTTCTGCCATTTCCCCAGTTTTGTCCTGGTTTTTTTTCAGTTGCATCTCAGGAGAAAGGTCTCAATAGCCATCCACCAAGGAGGACTGAAGTCCTTCTGCAAGGTAGATGTTTTCTTTCCCTCTGAATATTCTTCTCTAACTTTTTTCTTGATGCCTCATCTTCAAACATTGAGCTAAGTCATGAAGTAGAGCCTCAGAGCTTCTTTATGCATGATGACGTCTCTGGAAGAAAATTGGAGACTTTCCTTCTGAATATTCTGGGGCAAGAAGCCAAATGAAGTGCATGGGAGGCTGAAAAGAGATCCTTGAAGACCTGGTCAGTTCAGTTCACCACGAACAGAGGCTCCACAACCTCTCTGGACCTTTTTTTCTTTGCTTAACCGCTCGCATGGGGCTTTTGAGTTGTTCTTTTTCTATCTAATTGGAATATCCCTTGCTCCAGCTTGTAGCCATTGAGAACCCAGGTGACATTATGGCCATTCCCTGAGAGCCTTTCCACCACAAAAACAGGAGAAGGGGGATTTTTTACCCTTGGGATTGCTGGTATGACCTGCCTTTGCTTTGAGCAGTCTTGTCCAGTCTCTCTCCCTCCCTGGCTAGCAAGATCTGAGACATCTTTGTGCTAACATCTCTCCAAGCTGCCAGTCAATACAACAGTGAGTCTCTGTGTTTTGCTTTGGTGACTGCTGTTCTCTAGGCAAGCAGTCATCCCACAGGTGTGGGACTCAACAGAAAGCTGATCCATGGTTTAGACAGTACCTAGATAACAGCTTAGGACATTTTGGGCAGCATCACTGTGTTTTTTCCCCTGCTCCAAGTATGGTCATCATCTGGTTCACAGAGGCTGGATCTTGGCTACTCCTCTTATGTATGTGGTGTTCCAGGTGGAGCCTGGAGTTGCTCACGGCTTGCGTGTTGTAACGCAAAGGGGAAGGCTACCATGACTCTCCAGTCCTTCTGGTGAAGGAGCTTGGGGTGATTACGGCCATTAAACATAGAAGGGAACTGGCCTGCCAAGGTGGCCTGGATCACAGGTCCGTCAAGGCTTAGCTCAGTGCCCCAGTGTCCCAAGCAGGCACCTCACCAGTTTCTTTTCCACCAAGTGCATGCATCTCCTGTAGTGTGGGCTGGAAAGCTTTTAACACTAAGTCCCTGCCACAATTCCCCAGGGATGCCTCAAAAGGCTGGAAAGACTCATTGACAATGTGGCAGGCCCTGTTCAATAATAATCTTTTCAAATCTGGAGGGCTGTTCTTTACATCTCCTTGAGATGACACTACATTGACTGACGGCTCCTTCTCACCCCGCTCACTTAAATCCTGAATCGACATCATGTGCAGTTAGCCAGTTTGATGTGTCTGTAAATGCGGGCAGTTTGGGATGAAGGTAAAGTATTACCGTGCAGCCTTCTGCAGCCCTGACAGCGCTACCAACGGCCCCCAAATCAGCGACTGAGTCCTCCAAATCAGGCATCTACCTAAAAAAAGCACAACATTTTCAAAGAAGAAATGAATGTTGAGTTCTTTTTTATTTGATTACCTGTCTTTGAGTCTGTAAGATCCATATTTTAATGTGTTTGTTCACAATTAGGTCAATTAGACAATTAAGTCTAGAATGTGACCTTATAAAAATAATAATAATTTTTTAAAAAATTACATATAAACACGGTCTAGGAGGTGGTGTTTTAATAAAAGGGAGATGCTCCTCACATATCAGATTGTAGAGCTGTGGGACTGCTTGCCAGGGGATGTTGTGGATTCTGTTAATGGTTTCAAGAGGAGGCTGCACACATTCTTGGAAAAGAGATCTACTGAATATTATTAAACAGACAAGTGACAACAGGCTCAGGAAATCCCCTGAGCTAAGAACAGCTGGAGCCTGGGAGATGGTCAGAAGAGACATCACACGTTTGTCCTCTCCTTAATTTGCCCATTGAAAGGGCCTGCTTAGGGCCACTATTAGAAAGAAGGCTCTGGCCAGGATGGACCCTTTCGTCTGCTCTCATAAATCAATGGTGTTGTAAGACCATGGATAAGTCTCAGGAGTGGCCATGCTGACTTTGGCCCTTTTGACAGTCATTTCATCATCCCCTTGTAGAGCTATTTTTAACAAGGGCTCACAGCCCCTCAAATTCGGGTGTTGGAAATCTGAGTCAGCAATGCAGAAATACGCTAATCTTGTTAAAGCAATAAAGCACCAGCCCAAGGCATCAAAGGGGATTCGTTTCCCTTTTGTGTAAGCTCCAGGCAAGACCTCCTCTGCCTAATTCTCCTTTGCCTGTACGCTCTTTGGTGGGTCACTCTATTAACAAGGCCATAGAAAGGGTTTGTTATATGGTGGTTTGAAGAGTTTTAACAGGGCTCATCTCCCTCTCTCGGTGCACATGGACATCCTGGAGCTCAAAGGACCCTCCACAGGGAAAGCTACCCGGCTCTGGTCTCACCCGGAGTGCTCAGTCACTGCTGTCTCCGTGCTGGTGGTAGGCCCCAAGGTCACATCGTTCTCCTCTGCAGATAACCTACATCAGCCACAACTCCCTGCCTGCCTCAGAAATGGATCCTGGTGCTTTCCCTCCTTTCTCCCCTCCCACATCAGCATCCTGCATCCTTGCAAGCAAAACGCTGTCACTGTTTCCTCAGTGGCACGAGGAAAGATCTTATGGGATGCCTTAAACCAGTGACTAATGAGTTGCTTCATCTTCTTAGGGGTGCTTTGTGACCACGGAGGAGGCAGGTGGGTGGAAAAGGAATATTACTATTGACACCCTCAGCCCCCGAGTCTCTCCTGGGTGCTGGGGAAGGCAAAGGGGTGGTTTGGGGAGCAGAATGTTTGTACAGCAGTGAGCACTGGGGACACCTTAGTCCTGGCCAGGCTCTTCAGCTCAGTTGCAAAACAAATGAAGAAATAAGTGTAATGAGCACGATTGCTACCTACCAGCTGTGAATGTCCAGAGGTACAGAGACACCACACCGCTGGTATGGGTTGGGTAAAGATATATAAACCAAAATAAACCTCCTGCAGGGCTAGCGTGGCTCCAGACAGGAGACAGCGATGCACATACGGTGCTGTCCCAACCTCATAAAACCTTCTGGACTGAAACAGCAGCTGCATAGCCCTTGTGATCTCTCTAGAGCATCCCGCAGGGATCATCTTAGCCTTAAAAAAAAAAAAATCCTTCTTCCAGTCATTACATACCCCAGAATCCCAGACGCATCCCTCCTGCTTGTCGGCACTTAACTGAAGTACCTGACTTCAAAGTATTTTTGCCCTCAGCTAATTCTGTATCCAACGGAGAGGGTCAGGCAGAGAGCCAGCACAGCCTGCCACTTCCCCTGGTTATAGGGTGTGCTCTCAGCTCCTTTGGATGGGCTGGACCTGCTACCTGATAGTCCCTCTCCCCCCGAAAGGGTGCCCTGGGTCTCCTCCAGGTCTGTAGGAGAGGTGTCTGGAGGGCACAGGGCTTGTTAAAACAAGATACAAGCTTGGATGCAAACATCATTGCCACCCCAGAGGAGTGCAGCGATCCTGACCTGCTCTCTCTCGCCGGCTCAGGTCTGTGTCAGCTTTTTCTTTGTTGTTCCTTTAAGCAGCTTTTCAAATTGATGCTATTGAGAGAAAAAAAACGTCTGAAAAAAAAAAAAACAGAAAAGGCTTTCAAGGCATGGCAGGGACTGGCCCAAAGCAGGCTGGACTCTTTGCTGTGGTCTGCCACGGGGTCTCAGCTAAGGGATGAGGCTCCATGGCACAGTGTTTTGCACTCATGGTGAGCAATCTGTCCCATATATCCAGCCCTGCCTTGTGTCCTCAGTCCCAGCCAGTGCCTCTCCTGGGGTCTCTCCTCTTCTGGGATCCCACAGACCTGTACCACTGCACGTGGGCAGCCTTTGCAGTCCTAGACACGGGAGCTTCCACTCACACACACGTGCACTGACACATCCATGCTCAAGCAGGTACACGCAAACAGAAATTGCTCCTCCAGCCTGCAACCCTTTTGCAGACATCACACAGGCTTGCACAGACCACACGCACTCACACAGACACCCCAATGCCAAATAAACTGCTTTTCTACCCTGTGCACCCACCCAACCTCCAGCATGCACCCTGTGCTGTGCTGATCCAGCCCCATGTACGTGCTCCTGATCCAGCCCCACACGTGTGTGCAAACCTGCTCGCGGGGGTACAGACCCCCACAAACTCCCTCCACCCTGTGCCACATACCCCCAGCTCTACTGATGCTCCTGGAGAAGCCAACCTCATGGGAAGCCTCCTCACCCTAAGACCTTCTCCTAAGGGGGACCAAGGGGGTGAGGATCCCACCCCACAGCCCGCACCCAGCCCTCGCTCACCCACCACCACCCCAACCTTGCGAAGAGGCTTTACCAGCCCTTCCACCCCGCACATATGTCTTCATTTGTCCTCTTCTCGTGCAGCCACTAGACGGCAGGTCAGGCTCGCAGAAATGCTCTTTCCAACCAAGCAGTCGATGGGCTCATTTGTCCCAGCTCCCCCAAGTCGATGGGGCTGACACTCGGCAGTCAACGCTCTGATTAAGATGCCACAGTTGAGTTAAAGCGCGCATTAAGATTTGATGAGTAATTGATCAGCACATCAACAGGGACGCAGGGCTGGAGAGAGAAGCCGAGGCTGCGGACACCTGGGTAAAAGCTCCACTTGCACGCACGAGCTCCGTCTTTAAATAAAACTTATTATTAGGGAGTTTGAATCTTAAAGGGATAATGTCGGGTTTATACGAGATGGGACTGCTACGGAGCCGCTGAGTGCAATAAAAGGGCTTGACACAATATAAATGGTGATTTGAAATTCTGGCTCCCTCATATCCTTTGAGGGGCACATCCAGGCTGAGCAGGAGAGAGGGGGCTGGGATTCAGCTTGGCTGGATCCCCTTTATACCGATGGGAAAGTGCTGACATTGATGGATTCGTTCCTGCTTTTACACCAGCATAGGTGGGTGTCTCTCGACAGACCGGGAGGTATAAATAGGCATGTGTGTGTCTGATGGAGATATTCAGGGCTCCAGCCTCTTTCTTGCTTTTTTAAATTGTGCGATATTTTGTGGCTGGGGAAAAATGAATGAGAATTGACTGTAAAATGGTACTACCTCGCTTCACGATTTAATCAAAACCACACTTGTGCATAAGTGTTTGTAGAAACAGGGACTTCACTGCCAGCCCGCCAGAAAAAGGGTTCCCTTTAAACTCTGTGCTGTCACGGGAAGATAATGTAAGTAGATATAATATACCTATAATAAGAATACACAATTCTTGCAGAGAAAGCCTGATTTTCTTTTTACACACATATCCATACACTCTATAATAAACATGCACATGAAAATATAAAATAAATTGTGTGCATCATAGGTGAAGGAAAATCTGTTATAAATCTGTGTCTCTTCCTTGTTCTTAAGAAGACAGAATAAGACTTGGTCCACACCTTGCGCAGAAATAGTGTTATGAGCTGCCATAAGAATAAATTCACACTTTTTTCCTCCTCCAAAAAGCCAAGTCGTTCTGTGTTCTGGCATTTGACTGCAGCCAGCCCTTTCCAAAAGATTTTCTGTTTGGTTTCTGCCAACACCCAAATAATAGCTGATTTGGTGTGTGAGGTTCATTTTGTTGAACCCACCAGGCTCTTCTCCCACCCACAGCTGCGGGCATGCTTGTGTGGCTACACAAGCATCATCCTCCTGGGAAGGGGCTTTGGTCTTGTCCTGCCAAGGAGGTAAACAATTACAGTGTAAATAGATTATTGAGTATTGAGGTAGGGTCTGGCTCTGCTTTTCTATTGCCTCAGCTGTTTTGGCTTCAGAGGGCTCGCTCCAGCAAGGGGGGCAACAGCACAGAGACACACATCCCGTGTCATCTCTTGGTGCTCCCCTCTTTAAGCTCCACCTCTTCATTTAGGTGGCAGGATCCTGGGAGCAGACATGATTTTCTTACCAAGGGTTAGCTCAGTTTTTACCAAGTCCTAGACTGTTTTCTGACCATGGCTCCAATGTTATCATTTAGCACAAGCAGTGATAACCAGCACACACCTGGAAAACTCCTGGGATTAGGCAGAAAAGCACTGATGACTCTTCTGAAGAAGTATTAAAGGCTTGCTTTCTTTTAGCAAGGCAGAAGGACTTTGAACCAGCTGGCACGTGAAGTCCTTTTCCTTGCACCCACTGGTTTTGGTGTCCGAGAGCCCCAAGGCAGGGGCTGCAGTGTCCAACTGCACCAAGAGAGATTTCCGAGGAGCAGGGACACATTTCTACTCAATGGACCCATTTGCTGATCGTTAATCACGTTTGCATGTGGACTACTCTCCTATCCATAAGTGCATATGTGAAAAAATAATGTCTTAAAAATATATATATTGTTAAGAGAAGACTGGGGAAAACCCACAGGGCAACCTGGAATTATTTTTGGAGCAGTTGTCTAAGTGTGCAGCACAGCATTTTGCTGGAAAATGACATTTTATTCTGCTTGAAAATCCTGACATCTGGAAATGGGTTTGCATTCCGAAGCCAAAAATACATATAAGAATTTGAAATTTATCCTCAGAACAAAATCAACCTGGAAATATTTTGTTCTGATGTTACACTGGTTTAGTTCAGTTAAATAAAAATGTTGCATCTCACTAGCAATGAAACATGGCAGATATCTCAACTTTATAATCCAATATATTGTTAAATCCAAGGTTTAACTATAAACACTTGAAGAAACCAGGATGCCTCGGCAGAGCTGAAGCAGTATGTTTTCCCCTGGCATTACAAAATATTTTGTTGCTTTGAAAGTGAAGCGAGACAGTTGAAACAACTCATTTCAATATTTTTAATATAAAAAACATCGCCACAATCAGCCTGATCCCAAGACGATTTTTGACAGGAATATGTTTTCCGGTAGAAAATTCCACTATCAAAAAGTGTTGACCAGCATTTTGTGGCATTATCGCAAAGGCACAGCTTCAAATAATACTGAGATGGGTATAAGCTGCATCTCTACTGACTGCAAGATTTTCCCAGGTTTTCGATTCAGGGGGGAAGGTACCTGCAACGAATTCAGGGCAGTGGAGAGATGAGAGCCGCTCAAGAGCTTGGGCTCCAGCTGAGGACTAACAGCATCATGGAAGCCTGTCCTAAAATAAAAAAGGAGCTACCAAAGCTAAAATTGAGAGAAAAATGACTTCACAGCTAGGAGAGGGTGAGGGACTGAGTCATGACTGCTCTCCAGGGACATGAAGGTCACGCACGGCCGAGCCAAAACCACCGCCGAGCCAAAACCCACTGGGCTGGCACAGAGAGTGAAGCTCCCACCTAGGGCTGGCTGCAGAGATGCCCTGGATGCCCCCAAACCAGCCTCAGTTTCCCTCCTGCTCTTTATTTTGTTGATGCAACGTGTGCCCAAGTGCAAAGGCTGCCTGCGTCCACATTAGAGGTCAGAAAAGCAAGAGCAGGAGAGGAAACTGCAGCTGTGTTGCTGCAAAAAGGATCTACTAGGGAAAGGGAAGTTTTTTGCTTTCCGAAGGGAGCCCAGAAGAACCAAAAAAATAAAAAAAAAGGGCAAGTGTGCATGCATCTAGCAAATCAGTCTGCTAAGAAGTGTTACAGTTCATGATCTGATGAGATCTCCCACTTCACCAGAAAAACAGACATTAGGTAAAAAGTGAAGGAATGAACCGGAGTCCTAATATTTGCCGTCACATCTTGCAAACTGTTTTTCTGATGGTTGTGAAGGTAGCTAGAAACAGAGGCAGGAGGTCAGTGAAAGAAAAGCAAAATCCCAGGATTCCAGAAGCTGGAGCTTTCTCTGGGGAGGAAAATAAAAAAAAAAGAAAAAAAAGAGTATACAGGATGATTTTATTATGGATTTTTTTGAAGTCGTCATACCCTGAGGCAGGACGGTGCCGGGAACTGGCAGTGCCCTGGCAGTGCTCTGTGGGGCTGCGGCAGGGAACAGGCTGGCTTATCTGCAGCCGCAATTGAAGGTGGCATTTTGAGTGTGCAATTACGCACATCCTTTCTTTTCTCATCTCCGCCAGCTCTTTCAATCCTGCTGCTCCTGCTAGTATTTACTGCTGAGGGCGGCTGAATTCTGTACACTGCCTGCTTGGCCTGAATTTCATCAAACACACACACACACATACACAGAGCATCCCACCTCCATCTGAATGCAGAGGTGGCAAATAAAAAAAAAAAAATAATTAAAAAAAAGCGCCAGCTCTTTGTTTTCCAGCCATCTCTGTTTGTTGCACAGGGAAGGGAGGGCTGCCACGGTGCGGGGGGAGAGAAAAGTTGGGGACCACAGAGGAGACATGAGGGGAGACAAAATGTTAAGAACTGCCATATTTCATGTAAATCTTCCAGCTTTTTTTTTTTTTTTCTTTTTTCTCTCTCATACCTCCCCGTTAGCTTCAACCCTGCCTGCTCCAGTGGAAATTCCTGCTGTGGAAAGGTATTTTTTTTTTTTCTGTTACAGCTGTGCTGGCAGCACATGGGTTTTGTGCCTGCACAGGAGCAGCTTTGGTACCCTGGAGACCACCAGGCCCTTGCTGTAGCTGTGATGTCTCTGCGAGCCCTGTTCCCTCAGAGGTGCTTGGAGTCTACTGAGAGCTCATTCTTCTGCCCCCAGAAATGCCTTTTTTGCAAACCTTGCAGAAAAGCCACTCCCCCGCTGTGACATCCACCCCTTTGGTGGATTTGATAGAAATCAAGCAATGGGTTGCAGTTATTTTAGGGTATTTAAGGGTACTTAAGTGAAGATGGGCTGGGGGAGAGGGTTGGCCAGACATCGAACTGTGACCTCCGCGGTTTCTGCTGGCTTCTTAAGATGCTTCACCAGCCTGATTCATAACCTAGAAGGGTAAAATGACAACAGACTCACAGATGTGGGGTCACCCCCAGGTCCTCGCACCTCTCTTGCTGCTTCCCCTAGACCAGGGCTTTCCAGCCATGCCAGAGACACTTTCTGCTCAATAGTGCTCTACCAAGGAGGGTCAGGCAGTGAGGGACCAAAAAAAATCAGCGAGAAGGGACCTCTTAAAATGCTAATAAAAAAAGCAAGCCCATTATTTCTGGAAATAAAAAAAATCCATGAACCCTCCATCATTTAGCAGCTCTAGCCCAAGCCAAAATGACAACAGCAGTGTCCCACCCTCCCAGGGACATCTCTCTGTGACAAGAGGGATGCAGAGGGGACAAAATATCTTGGTTTGCTCAGCATTGGACTTGGCATCCCAAACCCAGCCAGCCCTCGGGTGAGTCCAACCTGCGCCAGAAAAAGGTGGCCATGCTTGCCCCTTTCCCACAGCAAACCAAGCCAAAGGACGGAGCGAGGGCTGGAGCTTTTCCCCCCGTTTCTCCTTGCACAGCAAAATGGTGGTTCCAAATGCTGGTTCCCTTCCAGCATCCCTTGCATTTCTCCTCTGTTTTGACTTAAAATGTGACTTTGGCTTTCAAGTTTAAAAGAAGAGAAACAAGAGCTGACACTTGCGTCAATATGAAACGTTTTTGCCTCATTTAGACTTAGCACCACGAGTGTTTCTGCTTGCTGGTTTTTAAAAAGGAAACAAAACAACATTTGACACTGAGTGCTGGGTATCCCTTTCTTTCAGAAAACTGCTCTGCAGCAGTTCACATTCACCAGAGTGATTTAGGTTGGATGGGACCTCTGGAAATGTCTGCTCCATCCACCCCCCTCAAGAAGGGCCAGCTTAGAGCAGGTTCTTTGTACTTCACTTGTGAAAAAAAAATGCAATTTTCAAATCAAAAAATTATCAAGAGGATTTCTATGTGCAGCTTTTCACAGGAAAAACTCTTCTTCTCCCACTCTTTGCTTTTGGAAGCATCCCAACACTTTTCAACCATCTAGAAGTTATCCAGGTGAGGACTTTCATTAGCAACCACTAGCTCTGTCCTGGCTGACTTACCACTTCATATGGTCATCTGTATCGTTCTTAAAACACGCTCAGAGTTTGCTGGGGATCATTTAGCAAATGACTCTGCGTTTGCAGTCTACTCCCCCAATCAAATTTTCTGTGCTTCTAACCGCAAAAGGAGGCAGCGGGTGTGCATTAAGTGCATGCATGCTGTGTGTGTACAAACACATCCAAACGCTGCAGGTCAGCTTTATGAGCGCCGTGCACGGCAGCGGATGCAAATTGCTTTAGCTCAGTCAATGAAGCCAGAGCTTTTCGCAGCAGCCACAGACCTGGCCCTCTGCATATTCCTCTGCAACGTATATTTATCTAACTAATCTTCAAGATATTAGCGATAATCTTTGCCGTTTTCCTTTAATGAATGGCTGACACGCTCGCCTGGAAGCTGTTACTGTAGAGACCACCAGAGAGAAGAAATCAGATATCCTATCTCCAATCGTTTATCACTATCAGATCAGGGACGGAGCTTTTTCCCCTGTCTCTTTCCTCAATACCTCCCGGCGTGTTCGGTTATTAACCTCACTTAGCCTCCAGCAGAGCCTGGGAGACCAAACCAGAAAGGTTCACATTTTATTCCCCAGCTGCTCCGCACTGGAAATCTTGGGGAAGAACAAGATAAGGAGGGAGGGCAAAGCAGGACAGGGGAATCCTTAAAGATCTTGGCCACAAATGGGGTTTTCTTTAAACCATGTCACTCACCCAGTGACATCAACCTCTGCTGAGTTGGGAACCGAGGAATTACTTGCTCGTTATCAGCTCCCCACCAAGGGTTGTGATCTCATTAGCTCACCCAGACTAACGAAAGAGGGATGCCAGCCAAGGATGCTGCAGAAGGACCATGGAGCAAGGGATGCTAACGGCCACTGTGCTGCCATGAGCAGGGCAGGCATCTCAGCGAGGGGACTCTGCAACTGAGCTAATATTCCCTCCAGCAGCCAGGTTTCCCCCCGAGCCATCCCAGTGCACAGCCAGAGGGTGTCTGCTTTCAGAGCACTTTTATCCAAGCCTGCATCCC
This sequence comes from Platalea leucorodia, assembly GCF_965183815.1. Classification (NCBI taxonomy): domain Eukaryota; kingdom Metazoa; phylum Chordata; class Aves; order Pelecaniformes; family Threskiornithidae; genus Platalea; species Platalea leucorodia. The sequence goes on along the minus strand of NC_138823.1, from coordinate 1,931,491 downwards.
AGAGGGTTGCTAAAATCCCCGAGTTAGCAGGAGTCGGTGCCACAGGACTGACCAAATTCTGCGCCCATTAACTACTTAACAAAATTCCTTGTGCCCGCCTCCCCCAACACATTAGAGTTAATGCTCTTCCTCATTTCCAGGCCAAAAGCCAAGGCAGATCTTTGCAGAACTGGTTTGCCTCCTATCCTTGGAGTATTTGGTTTGCAAAAGGCTGCAGAATGAGCACTGCAGTTGTCTAGCTCAGTCTGAGCTTTCTTACCCCCACACCTGCATCACACTCTGGCTAAAAATGTCTAGAAATAGCCACAACAGCTCTTCTTCTCAGTGCAATCCCGTGAACAAAACAGGAGGTATCAGCTCCTAAGTCCTCCATGCAAAATCTACATGCTGTGCTCAGTGAGATTGTAAATGTCTATGCTTTCTTGCTGTTTTGGGGTTGCTTTTCACCTTCCAGATGGAATATGGGATCCTCAGTTATTTCTAATCTGTGGGACATGGGAATGCTTCCAGCTCCCAAGCTTAGTCACACACCCATTGCCTTGTCCCCTTTTTGGGTGAACCCTAGCACATGTTAGCCCTCATTAGCCACCTCTGCTCTGCACCTGGGCTTCAGCCTGTTGTCCAGCTGGAAACCTACATGCTGGAAGCCAGCATATCCCTCAAATGACTAGCAGAAGGGCCTGGATGTGACTTTTTGGGATACGTCAGATCATACATCATGTACATGAATGACATGCACTTCTAGATGCCCATTCATGCTGGCTGCTGGCAGCATCACCCTCCCAGGAGCCATCTCTTCATTTTCTCCCTCAAACTGCAAGTGTTACAACTTTAAACTATAATGAAAATTTCCACCAAACCCAGTTGCTCTGCACCCCACTCACCACAAACCTCTTAGAGGTCACAATACACATGTACCATATTTTGACGGTTGCAATGAACACCAAGGGACAGTGTTAACTTGAACACTGAAGGGGGTCTTGGCAGAGTTTGGCCTGCCAAGCTTGGGAACCACTGAAAATCCTCTGAAGAGCTGATATGACAGCAAGAAGGGTCTTCAATAGATCTTGACAGCTGTCCAGTTTTTCACTTACAATTTTTGAGTGAGAAGCTCTTTACACTTTCCCCATGACTGGGTGGATATGGAGATTGAGGTCCACACATCTGAATTAAAAACCTTGGGTTAATCACGTGACATCCTGGGTAGACAGTCCAGGCACATAGACAGGCCCTCTTGGTTCGTTCCTCAGGGTGAGGAAATTGGATTAGAAAGGCTGGTGGACATGGGTGTCAGTAAGAATGTGCACGGCATGGAAGGGGTGTTACCCAAAGACATTACCCAAATGGGACTCCCTTGCAACCATCTAGGTGAGCTGTTTTGTGACTTCCTAAAGACTTCACTCATTTGTCTAATTTTTAACACCTTTTGCGGTGGATTCTGACTAAGGTTCCTGCCTCACCTGCAAGAAGATGGATTCAAATCCAGCTTTGGGATTCCCAGGTCAACCTCCAGTTGCAACACTGGGTTAACTGGAGTCCTTGGATGAAGCCATGCAGTGCTTGTTCTAGTCTAAGGAAAGAAGAAATCCTCAAGAATCCATGAATGAAGCATTTCACAGCTTCATAGAGTCTTTCTTCAAACAGCTGGAGATCATTGTCCAGACGAGACACAATCCCTTCGCCTCCCTACCCTGAGTGTCTTCTGCCAGGGTTAAATTGCATTTTCTTGTTGTCTTTCTCATTCCATGAAACCTTCTCCAATCTCTGTCCTTGGTTTTGGGGTGTCCTCCCCTCTCCTTTGTGCCTCTCAGGCTGGAGCATTCTGATCCATGGGGTATTTCCCCACCTCTTTCAATCATCTCTCTAGCTTGTTCATCTTATCGCCCTGCCAGATCCCCAGATCCCCTGCTCCAGGAGCAGGACCTAGTGGGGAGGATCCCAAAGAGTTAACCCTCTTCAATGGTTATCCAAGTGCACCTCCTCAGTTCTTAGGTGCAGCTCCCCGGAGCCAGCAATATTGCTGAGGATTTCGGCAGGGTGACAGAGTCACTTAGTACGCGCCGCTGTCGGTAACAGAGCGGCAGTGGCGGGATGGGGCTGAAAGCAGATCCTTGCTTTCAGGTGACACTGAGGAGGGGAGATAGGGTTTCTCCTGGGGAAGAAGGGGGTGAGGAGCAACCCGAGGAGAGCATGGGTACAGAGGGCTGGGAGGTTGCAGGAAATAAAGAAAGTGGCATCTGTCATGGTCAGACGACCTCTGGCCATTTATTTCCTGGACCTGACCCATTGCTGGCATTTCGAGAGCCTGTAAAGTGGGATAACCAAGGGTTAAATCCTTTGCTGGGAATCAGCAGGGAAGGATTAAAAAGCCTCCACTTTGGTTTAAGCCAGGCCTTTGATGGGAGGCTCAGGCAGGGGTGAAGAGCATGTGCTTCCCGGTGTGGGTGCAATGAGTCAGAGTGGTGCAGTGCACAGAGAGAGGATATCCAAGGGCCAGCCCTTGGTACACCCCAGTACGTCTGCAGACAGCACCAAGTTGAGCAGGAGTGTTGATCTGCTGAAGGGTAGGGAGGCTCTACAGAGGGATCTGGACAGGCTGGGTCAATGGGCCAAGGCCAACTGTGTGAGGTTCAACAAGGCTCAGTGCCGCGTCCTGCACTTGGGTCACAACAACCCCATGCAACGCTACAGACTGGGGGAGCAGGGGCTGGAGAGCTGCCTGGCAGAAAAGGACCTGGGGGTGTTGGTCGACAGCTGGCTAAATATGAGTCAGCAGTGTGCCCAGGTGGCCAAGAAGGCCAACGGAATCCTGGCTTGCATCAAAAATAGCGTGGCCAGCAGGATTAGGGAAGTGATCATCCCCTTGTACTCAGCACTGGTGAGGCCACACCTCGAATCCTGTGTTCAGTTTTGGGCCCCTCACTACAAGAAGGACATCGAGGTGCTGGAGCGTGGCCAGAGAAGGGCAACGAAGCTGGTGAAGGGTCTGGAGCACAAGTCTTATGAGGAGCGGCTGAGGGAGCTGGGGTTGTTTAGCCTGGAGAAGAGGAGGGTGAGGGGAGCCCTCATCGCTCTCTACAACTACCTGAAAGGAGGTTGTAGTGAAGTGGGGGTCGGTCTTGTCTCCCAAGCAACAAGTGACAGGACAAGAGGAAACAGCCTCAGGTTGCACCAGGGGAGGTTTTGATTGGATATTAGGAAAAATTTCTTCACTGAAAAGGTTATCAAGCATTGGAACAGGCTGCCCAGGGAAGTGGTTGAGTCACCATCCCTGGAGGTATCTAAAAGACTTGTAGACATGGTGCTTAGGGACATGGTTTAGTGGTGGGCTTGGCAGTGTTAGGTTAATGGTTGGGCTCGATGATCTTAAGGGTCTTTTCCAACCTTAACGATTCTATGATTCTAAACCAGCTCCTAGCAAAGAGGTGACTTAGCTCTGTACTCAGACAAGTACCATATGCCAACCAAGGTAACCACTTTGATAGTCCCCACATGGACATGTTGGTATCAGGCTGGAGGGCTCAGAGATGGGTGGGAGGTCCAGCTGCATGCTGCTACCCAGAAACCCTCATGCAACAGGTTATCAGTGGACAAGAGCATCCCAGACAGAGGAGGAATGGACCAGCAGGCAAAGCGTTAAGAGAAACCACCCCAGTGAAATACATTCAGTAAGAGCTGGATGAAAGAGCGGGAGAGGAGATTGAAGTCCGGCTGGACCTCTCCTCTATCCCCCCATTTGATTTTATGGGCTCTGAAATGTTGCCCATCTGCCCTCGGTGTATGCTGCTCTTTTTTAATTGAAACGGACAGAGGGTATTGACTAGCTATCAAAATTCATATCTATGCAACATTTCATTTCCAGTGGCCTCAGCACTCCGCCGCCACCTCTCCGTTATTCCCCGTCGTTTCGCTATAAAGGCAACTGTCACTTCGATAAACGGCCCCTAATGGTGGGCAGTGAGGGTGGGAGCTGGGGGAGAGCCGTGGGCAGGGGTGGGATGAAAAGCTTTCGGAGCCTGCTGGAAAACTTCATCAGGAAAGAAAAAAAAAACTCCAAGGGTTTTTATTTTTTTAATAACTGGGAGATTTAATTAATTGATTGACTATTACGGCTAATATAATTTTGATGATGTCGCCTATCTTTTCTGCCATTGATTTTAAGTCAGGGTCTCTTTCTTGCCTTTTGGTTGTATTTTTGGTAATAGGGCCCATTGTTATTAAAATTCAATTGAATTTTCACTATCTCTGCACCATAAGCCAGATGAGCCAAAAAGAAGGATGGAAATGAGTGTTATTGGTATTTATTCAATTGAACATTCACTGCTGCTGGTTTGGCTCTTCTTTTTTGCCTCGGCAGGCTGCTCTTTACAACAGATAGCAAGAAAGAAGTGCCCACACTGTTTATTCAATTGGATTTTCACTTACTTTCCCCTCCACGTTAAGTGGCTTCGGTAATGGGAGAATTTCTTAATCCAAGGGAAAACAAAGGAAAAGAGAACAGGATCCAAAGCAAAGCTGCCTGTTTCTGACGTTGACAGCAAATACGCAGAGGTCACAGGAAGGCAAAGGGCTCAGTCTTGTTATTTTCATGCATACATTGATGCCCAGGTGGGTGTCTTGGGCATAAGGTCCAGCTGTGCCACCAGAGAAATGGGTGCAACCCCTTTTTCTGGTGTCTCAAAGCTATTGTCACATCTGCAGGTGCCCAGACACCGGCAGCCCCATGCACACACCCCCTGCTGCTCACACCCCCATGGCGTACACAGCCCCATGCACTTTCTGTATCTACAGCGGCAAATAAAATAGACCAGGCAAGTTCGTCATAGCGAGTGACATGCACAGGTCACATCCAGACAGCTCAATGCTGTCGCCCTCCAAAGCCTACGAGCAGGCAGATGGTGGACAACCATGGTTGAGCCCTTGTGACGATGAACACGCACCTTCTCCCTCCGCTGAGGGTCGTAGTGTCAGGGTGAGCTGGGCTTCCAAATGCAGGCACCACAGATACCAGCTGCTAACAGCAACCATCCATCCTCACAGGTCAGACACCAAGTCTGGGTCCTCTTTAGTGGAAGAGAAAAATAAGTTTGGCTGAATTGGAGGCAGAGAAAAGTCGTCCTCAGCCTGATCTACAGCGTGGGTGAAAATGGTGAAGCAGAAGTCCTCCTTGCCACTGGGTCCACCTCTCTGACACATCAGGATGGCTTTGTGCTGGTAGTGCAGGTTTAGGACCCTTGTTCTCTCCATCAGCAGCTCCTCAGTTCATGTCAGAGTAATACGACCATCCTTGGCAGTGATTCAGAAGACCTTTGGGTCAAGCCACCATGGGTGAATGTGCCTTGGTGCCACCAGCCCACACCTCCAGTGCTGGCCCTAGCCCCCAGCCCAGCAACTCCAAATTTTGCCCCATCTGTGCCTCGAAGCCCACATTTATCCCTCCCCAGCTTACCTGGAGCATGCTGCAGCAGGGCTGTAAGTCCAGATGGACAGATAGCGATGCGCAGCTCGACAGTGGTTGGATGTGGACTTTCTACTTGGCCTGCTCCTCTCAGGTTTCCTTTCTGATATTCAGGTGGTGCAGAATATCCAGGAACATTTTTTCCCCTACTCCTATCTATGCCGCAGGAAGACCAGACCCTGCCAGATACTGCCTGCTTGTGCTGATCCCTCCTTTGCCATGGTCCTGACCATGCTGGCCAGACCCTGCCTCCGTCCCCTAAACCTGATGCCAGCAGACCTGGGAAAGACCCTCCATTTCCCAAGTGTTTTGCATACCTCCCGCTGGGCAGGCTGCCCACCCACATCCCCACCCCAGCTCAGCCACGCAGCATCTGCTGTCCCTGGAGGACCCTGCCCCTGCCCTCCTGCCTTCCCCTCACTGGTATGCGCCCGTGGGGCTGGCTTCACCGGTACCACGCTCACACACATGCAGCGAGCAAGTGCTACCCTGCAACCATGTGTTTCCCCTCGCATCCCACACATGCTTTTGACATTCCTGCCTGCGGAGACCACTTTGCAAGCCTGGGTGACACCCATGGAGGGTTGCTTATGTTCCTGGAGCCGTCCTCCCCTGGGAAATGTGGGGAGTGATCAAGGGAAACATGGGGAGACCTGGACTTGCACCTGCAGGGCCGCACTCTGACATCTTCCCGCATCAGGTCCCCCTTGCATTAGATGCAGCATGTTGCTTTTTGAAGCCTTGGATACCTCCTTAGTAAAAACAGCACTTCTCCGTCTCAAACCAGGTGCAGGAACCAGCTCTTCCCTCCAAACACCAGATGAGACATTGTCACCGGCCACCGATTTCCTCCTACCCATGTGTGACTCCAGAAGCAGCCTTACCAGGAATAAATCCGACAATTAAACTAGCATTATGACATTAGCTTTTAAAACCCTCGTCCTATGAAATAATGTCTCTGTGTTAGCACACTGCACACAGAAAGCGCCAGGGGCGTAAAACTTTTATTATTAAAATTAACATTTAAAACCTGTACCATGAAGTAATGTGTGAGGTGAGCGTGGATAAATCAGACAGTTAAACTAGTAACGTAACATTAGCAGTTAGAATCGTGACCATGAAATAAAGTCAAGGTTAGGAGATGGATAAATCAGGCAGCTCAGCCAGAGCTTCTTTATGTTAACACTTGAAATCCCCTGACCAGGGGGAAAAAGACCCAGATGGGGAAATTAAACAGGGCACAAAAATGCCTATACAGGGCCTGATTCTGGTGTTGTGCAGCCATAGGCTAAACCAGGAGGCACTCAGGAGGGGAAAAATACAGAAGAGGAGATTTGGGCTGTTCTGGTCTTTTGGAGGCTGCAGGGGCATTTCTCTGGGCTGTGATGAAAGATGGGGTAAAGGCTGAGGTCTAGCAAAAGTCCTTTACTCCTGAGTAAAGCTGCAAAGGAAGGACTTTGGGGAAGGAAAGGATGAGAGTCTGTTTACAAGCAGGTCCAAATCCTTTTGCAAATCCAGACCAGCTCCTCAGCCACCTTCTCGAGACACAGGACTACACCAAGGTGCAGACTTCAGAGCAGCTGATGTCCCTGTAACCCTTCACCCCACCTGCGCGATTTGGACACGTGGAGCTGAGCACAGCCAGCTTCACCCATGCACATGGTGAGGTTTGCTCAAACCCACTCTCCAGGTCCATCTGTCGGGGCTGCAGATCCAGCCATCGGGAGTATCTAAGTGAGCTACATGGTACCTAGTGCTCTGCCGTACCCCTGGCCATGGCCGGAGTTGGTGCTAGGTAGTTAAGATAGCACTAAATTTCTATAGGTTGGCCCCAGAGACCCACAGAACTTGATACCATGTGAAAAATGCACTTTACAGAAAAAAAATGGAAAGTGAGGAGTAAACTTGGGGTATCTCTGTGTCTCAAAAAGTGCAGGAAGCGTTCAACAAGTCACATACAAGAGGTCTTCTGGCCTTCTCCCATTAAAGGCCGTTGTTCACTCCTTGGTGAGTTTCTCACACAACCCTGGCAAGGTATTCAGAAAGTATCTACAGATATATTGGTCTCTCCGGATCTTGCCAAGAGGTTTTTTAACCCATGTGTGATACAGCAAGGAGCTCTGCTACCATCCCTCTTGGAGTGGGCAAGTTCAGGCATCCACACTGTGCTGTGTAGCTAAACCCAGCTTCCCATCGTCTCCCTCACACATTGCCAATACCACCAGAAGGGTCGACTTTGACACCAGAAGCCAGGAGTTGCACTGAACTTGTGGAAGAAAGGCCATGGGGGGATGTCTTGGTTTGACAGCACTGGGTGACCACTCATCTGCTCCCAAAAAAGTGGTGTTCCCTGAGGTTCGGTTGCATGGCCTGAGGATGGCTGGGCTCCAGGACTGGTGGAGCTTGGACTGCATAAGCTGGAGGTGACATTGGGCAGCAGCTGGAGGACCTGAAGGAAACGATTCATTCACTGATGACAGCCATGCTGCAGGTCTCCTCTGGAAACCTGTACTTATCTATATTCTCCACAGTGACAACCTGCACCTCTATAACCCGGGCCATAACCTATATTGCCACCATGAGCCATCAGGAAAAACTTCCTGCACTGCTATGCACAACAGGATCCTTCCTCACCAGCTTTCTGTTTTCTGGCTGTGAGATTCAGGCCTTGCTTTCTACCATGAAGTTTGCTAGGACCTTTACCCATTTTTGCCCTACAATCCTTTCCAAGAAGAGACAACACCAAGCTGCTCTCACCGACCCGGCAAAACCATCATGGGATGAGCAAGCTCACGGGGGAAAGGTTGGAAACAGAAAATGATGCCCAGGTTTTTTTCTCCTTCTCTGGATGGCTGATGGGGACCAAACCCCTGGCTAAAGAGGACTGGGAAGTCTATTTCTGGCAGATGTGGTCTTAGAGGGTTCCACAATGTAGTGCTGTGGTGTCCCCAACTTTTTTGCTGCATGAAGATTCAGGTGCAGAGAAATGATGAGAAAGAGGGAAGGAAAAGGCGATGGGAACAGGGTGGGATATGATGTCATCTTCCCACTCCCGGGGGAAACCTGAATTATTAATCGGAAAAGAAAGCGGTCCCTGCAACCCAAGCCGGGGCGGCTCTGATTTCATCTCTCGACAGCCCTGGCGCTTGGTTGCGCCGACCAGTCCCGCTTCCGGAAGGGAGCGTGTCTCCCAGGGAGAGCTGGCGGCAAGGGGCCGGGGGGATCATGCCAGCAGGGGGGTGGCGCGGGCCCGTGTCCCTGCAGTGTCAGCACTGAGATCAGCCGTGACCTCCAGCCGTGTCCACAGCCCCTCTTGGGTGGTGGAATGAGGAATGTGGGAGACTCGCTCCCTCCTCGCCGCCCACTAGGGTCTCTTGGCATGGGTGGAGCTTGTTGGAGATACCCCATCCTGTGGGGTCAGGAGGATGGCCTGGGGACGCGCTCACCTGTGGATGCACCAAAAGTTTTCTTCACCCTATAGTGCTATGCAGCTACGTGCAATGAGCTGCATAGGTCTCAGCCTAGGTGGAGAAAATAGGGCAGAGACCAGTGTCTTCAGCATCACTCATGTCTTATTGCCCAGTCTCATCAGCCTGGTTCTGTTGTCTCACTCTCGCCTCATCCCTTTCCTCCCTTCCTTCCCAGCTGTGGACTCCACAGGCTGACATCCTGAAGACTAAATCCTTTCCCAGTGTTCGCTTTTCCCTCTCTCCTCCCCTAGCAATGCCAGTTCTGAAATACTTAGTGGCATTCATGGTGCCCCGGGGCCAAATCCTGCCCTTGCCATTACTGTGAGATTTTCAGAAGCATTTTCACCTTTTGGTATCAAGAGGGAAAAAGATGAGGAAGCTCAGAAAAGAATTGCAGCATCTGCTAAAACATCTTGACAGTGATTCATCTATTTGAGGATATGAATTATTATTATTTTAACCAATGAACGGGTAATGAATATTGGTTGGGAGGGAGTTGGAAGTCAGGGTTGGGAGGCATTTCTAATTACATAAGCAAGCGTAATTTCCCCAAAAACTCAGATTTCTCTCCAGCTTGGAGGGTGTCCAGACCTCTGATGCTTCCCTTTGCCCCACAGTAGACCAGCAGCTTGTGGTAGCTGGTAGCACACCCTGCGGTAAGGCTCATCCTTGCTTTGGAGCTGAGCCTGGGAGGAGGGACGATGAGGAAGGCTGACCTTACTGGTGAGCCGTTCCTGCAGGTCATGATGGCTGATCCTCTCCTCCAACCTTGGGGTCCTGTATGAGGAAGAAGACTCCTCATCTCTCCCATCACAGCAGATCTAAGCCAAACATGTAAGCTGTTATTTTCCATTTCAACACCCATATCCAGGACTTCAGCAGAGAGCAGGGACTGTGGCAAGCCAATAGGCCAGCTAACCACTTCAGACGGTTTGCATCTATCTTTATTTCTGCAACCCTATACCATTTTCTCCCGCTTAGGGAGCCAGCGCTGGGCTGATTCAGCTGAACAAATGCAGGAGTGAGGTGAGCTGTGTCCTGAACTCCAGCTCTTGGCTCAGTCTGTATTGACTCAAGAGAGAGCCCAAGGTAACTGGCCCGGGCAAAGGCACGGCAGATACTTCCCTAAAGTCAGATCAATGTTCCCTCTAGGAAAAATGAGCCATGTGGGTAGTTGGTAGTCAGGAGAGAGAAATCAGCACTGTTTCTGCTCTTCAGACTACTATTGCTTGATATTTTTTGCATTTTTATCAGTTGGGATTCCACCCATGGGGCATCAATATCCCTCATGCTGCTTCACATCTCCACAAAACCTCTGAAGGCCATGGAGTGCATCAGCAATATGTGAGGCCTTCACACCTGCAGGAAAAATAAGAATATTGGGAAGACAGGATGAAATGACACTGAAAAACTGATCACCAGGGTTGGTGAAAAGTAGGGAGAAAGTCCCTCATCTGAAAAACAGACACCTACATCAGGTTGGAAAAATGCACCCTGAACTCCACAGGCTCTGCATAACAGGAGCCCGGATATACAGCTCAGATGCGGATGACTTTGCTGTTGACTCCTCCACTCAATTAGATGAATCCTACCCAAAGTTTTTAGTGAAAATACCTATTGGCATTTGTTATCGTACCTGACAAGGTCTTACTCCCTGAGACCCGCTGTGCTGAACAGGCTGAAAATATGGCTTAAAGTAAAGAGGGTGTCTACAGGTTGATTCAAGCTCCTTGTGCTTTGTATGCAAATTGCAATGTGGCTGTGATATATCAAAGTCGAGAAGTGTGCAAGTTCAGTTATTCAAACTGCAATAATGGAAACGGATCTTAAATTCACAGGAACGTGTTTGGGGACTGGTACAGAGTTACGGTGCGTAAAACAAAAGACAAGCCCAACAAAGAGCAAATAGTTCAGCATTTGCAGCAGGCAGTTGCCAAAAAGAAATGTTCTTGGGGCCTTCAGTGCAAATTAAGAGGTGAAATTATGAGAGTGATTGAAGAGGTGTAGCTGAGTTTGATTCTTGCATTGCAGAATCACTGAGAGCAAGGATGATATGGCAGGTATAGAAATCGGATTGCAGCAAGAAGCGAGAGAAGCTGAACTGCTGTGGCCATGCTCTGGGTTTGTCATTCCAGGAGGATATTAAAATTATTGCAATCCTTAGGGAAACTTTGAAAACTGTTTAAAAATTAAAAAAAAAAAAAAATCCTTGCAGTGAGAGCAGAGGATCACCAGCATAACTTCCAGATTTATAGCCTGTGAAGGCTAATTTTAAAGCACCCAAATGAGATTCTGTGTTTCAAGGCAAAGGAAGACATGAAGGGCTGAAATCATCAGCAGCTCATCCTACCCCTGACAGACCCTCATTGCCAGTCCTGCAGTTTCCATCTCTGAGAACCGCCTTGCAGGGTGAGTTCCTGCAGACGTGACAGATGCAGTGAAGGCAACAGTGGAGAGAGTCCCCTTGCAGTGAGAGCTTGGCTCCTTTGCAGAAGTTACTTTCCTCTTTACTGTTTAATTAGTCTTAAAAGTCCTAAATGCAGCAGGCAGTTAGAGCACAGCTCTGCCAAGGGGATGACATTCATGTCTTCTCCATGCTTACATGCTCAGCTTCATTTTAAAAAGCCCTGGAGAAGAGCTTCCTATTTCCACCCCACCACCTTCCTCTGCATGTGGCCTTTCTCATCTTTTCTTTCTCCTTCTTTTTGATCTTCTACTGAATGAATCAGGGCTGACTGCAGAAGGCTGCATCTTCCAAAACAGCAGGAGCTTAAGACCAGTAAAGTTTTTCTTTGGGTATCCCAGGGCTGCTATGGGCTTGCCATGAGATTTGGGGCAGTAGCTGTCCCTTTACTCTTGCCTCCTCCTCCCTTTGAGACCATCCCTTGCAGCTTCCCCATCTGTGTCATGGCAATGGGATGATCGTCAGTGAATTTGGGGTCCCCAACAAGGAAGAACCCCGTTAGCATTTTAGTTGTCCTCAAGGGTGTATTCAGGGCATGAACTCTGCGTGTGTGCACATGTGGACACATGTAGGTACATATAGGTAGGTATACCTGGAGGTATCTGCATAAAAAGATAACCATGTGCGTCTCTCCATATAATACATGTGTGCATATGTGTGAATACCTAATGCTTATTTAAACTGGGCCCCGAAACCCAGCTGAGACCTCTTGCGGTTCCTACCACGGATGGCTACTCAGAAAGGCTGACTCGAGCACTTCGATTCCTGGGAGACCTTGCTCTCTCTGCCTCATAAGCAAAGTGGCTTTCCCAAGAGGTTTGAGGATGCAGAAGGGAGCTGCTCGCTCAGCAGCTGTGCTACAGGGAGTGTTTCCTAATGGGGCACTTGCAACAGGGTCGATGGGACAGAACCTGTTTCTGGAGGGAAGAGACTTCGAGAAGAGAAACCTTTCCCCTGGCTTTATGGGATACCTGTCCAGCTTTAAACCGGCATCTTGTCTTTTGGAGCTGTGTTCATCCAATAAAAAAACCTGTCCTAGATGCTGAAAGCACCTGTGAAAGACACTGGAAATATTTCCCTGCCTCTGATGGGCTGGCAGCCTTGGCGAGAAGTCAGTATATTGCTTATTGACTGTGTTTTGCTCCTTCTAGCAGCCACAAGAAAAAGCTTGAATGCACCCCAGTTGCCACGTTAGACCCAAACATGTAGATCCGATATTTAGGAAACCCCAGTGCTCCCTGAGTAAAAATTCCTGAAATACCCTTTTCTTTTCTTTTTTTGCATGGGGTTGGATGCCACAGCAGTCCTCCATGTCACTTGAAGTCCGGCATCCAACAGGCTTTTTCCCAGTGCTCAGCGTATCAGCCCAGGGCAGAGAAGAGGTGGAGGGGTTTCAGCGTGTTGCCCTCTGTCCCAAGCCAGCAGTAGTGCACAAGCTTCTCCCAAGGAGGACTCGTGTCTTCATGACTGGGGCAGTGAATGGTAGATTTAAAGTTTTTGGATCTCCAGTTTAACCTGCAGATTTTCCAAGTAACATTTGCTCAGTAAAACATTTCCAAGAGTGGGATTTACTGTCATAATTAATAGGTTATGATTAGGTCAATAACTTTCATCAACCTAGCTGGGAGAGAACCTATTAATGAAACTGTAAAACAACGTAAACTCTACGGAGAAGATAGGAGGGAGAATTTACAACTTCCCAGAAGCCCTAGTAACTAAAGGGACGATTTACAGGAAGTAAAATGAACCGGGCACCCATAAAACACAACCAAAATTATACCCATATCCAAACAAGACAAATTAAAAAGGTTTAAGTGGATTTCTCAGCCCAAATAAAACACAGCATCTCAATTGAGAGGAGACATTTCATGTTGCATTTTATGGAGTGCAGGAGGGGAAGATGCATGGAAATGTGAGAGCATATCAAACAGGTCGATAAGAAATCAGTGGCATAGCCTGACACTCCTGATTGCCCCTTCAGTCTTAGCCCATAGGATGAGGTCCAGTGGTCACAGCCAACTGTAGAGTAACAAGGCAGCACAGTCAGCAGCCACTTCTGCACCACAGCCAAAATAACGAGGTCCTGGATTAAAATTCAGAAAGCCTGGTATGAAAGATGTTCATCCTGCAGCCTGTGGAAATTTCGATTTCAGATGTCCTGAGAGGACGGTTGGACTCGATGATCTTAAGGATCTTTTCCAACCTTAATGATTCTATGACATTGCCCAACACTCCTGAGTTAACCACTTCAGTCGCTGCCCAAAGTAGCAGACTCCTACAGACATGTCACCACATCTTCTGACTGCAGGCCCCAAGAGAGCATCAGATCTGTCCTCTACTCCCTTTCTTAGCTTTCCAAAAAATAGATTGCCATTTTCTGCATGTACAATCCTCAAAAAAACATGTTCTGACCCCAGAGTACTTTCTCGACTCCACAGTGAGGACCATGGCCAACAGCTCCCTGGGACCACAAAGCAAACTTTCTCTAAGCAGTGGTGATTTTCCAAGGGTAACCATGGACTTTCTGATCCTGGGCTCTCCTGTGGGTTATACGTCTTCAGCTTGACTTCTCTAACACGCAGCACAGCAAAACCTTTTGAAATGAGACCTTTCCCAGAACAAGATCTAACTCTCCAAACACCATATGAAGTCTGGAAAAAATATATGCATGAAACGTGGGTTGCTGGATGTTCCCTGTACCAACCAGCTGAGGGATGGTAGGACACCAGTGACAAGAGGACAGCACCAATAGTTGTGCAAGCCAATTTATCCCTGTACTTAGATGCAGCTCTACAATAACAAAACATCTTCCAGTTGTCCCTTTCGTTTGCAAGTGTTTTACACCTCCCAGTCATCAGCCATCTGCTACCTTCATTATGAGGAGCCAGAAGAAGCCATGTTAAAGTTTATTTCTTCATCGACATGTGGGTTTGAGTGCCAAAAAGCACCACTGTGATGAGCTTTTCCAAGGTCTTCAATATCACAATGTGAATGGATATTACTTGGATGTTACTGTCCTGAATGAATGTTCTCTGCAGCTATGGTGGCTGTGGTTAAAGTGTTTTGACTCCTGTCCCCCCAGGAATGGACGAAGACCGCATTGTTCTGTACACTGCATAAGTCATTTTTTTTAAACAAAACTTCTTGATTTAAACATCTACCCAAGAGACTCTACCACAACCCTCTGCAAGTTCTTCCAATGGTTAATTATCCTCACTCTTGTAATTGCGTTTATAAAAGCTCCTTAATTTGACAAGACCGATTTTCCATAACCCCCTGCTGATTAGCATCATGTTCCTGTAATTCTTTATTAATCGAGTCCTGTTGAGGTGTTCCTTCATTTTGCCTAGAATCAATGGCAGGCAATAATTATCCAAGTCATCTTGTTTATACCATTTTAACATACTAGCATGACATTAGTTTTCTTCTAGTCCCCTGGATTGCCCAGCCTTCCAAGGCACCTTGAAAACCAAAAGTAATGCTCCTTGGCTAAACACTTGGATGTAGCTAAGACCTGTTTTCAGAAATTTTAGTGTTTTTAAGAGGGACTATTTGGTGTGTTCCACAGTTAATGCTGGCCTGTAAACCGCCCCTTCACTTTAATCACATACAAATCTGCTTTTTCCCCCAAATACAAAACAAGTATCTATTGAAAATGCATGCTTTGCACATTTCCCTTCCAAGGAGGAATCAATACTGTGGTTATTATAGCTCCTTCTGTTCCCAAAGTATTTAAACTCTTTGCTGTCCTCAGCTCTACTGGCCAGAGACGTCTCATGTCTTTTTGCTCATCTCACTGATTTTCTACATTTCTAGTGCAAATCAATGTCCTCTACTCCTTTTTTTTTTTTTTTAATTTGATGTGTCTCTTGCCACTTTCCCTTTGCCTCTAAGCCAAGCCAGTTTTTCAAAGTGGTGTCACTGTCGGTGGAGGGATTATTGCTTTGGGGGCACTTTGTTGTTTGGTTGGTTT
Organism: Platalea leucorodia; assembly: GCF_965183815.1. Lineage (NCBI taxonomy): Eukaryota > Metazoa > Chordata > Aves > Pelecaniformes > Threskiornithidae > Platalea > Platalea leucorodia. Next base: position 1,916,126 of record NC_138823.1, on the reverse strand, counting down.
TTTAAACCATCCCCTATCATCATTCACACTTTTCCATTCCATTTCTTTTCTTTAGCAGCTGAATTGTCCTTTAGGAGGTTTTAGTTTTCCATGAACCTGACCCTTGTAAAATAATGGATGAGCTGTTCAGAGCTAATTTTCTTTGAAAATGATAGATGCAAACAAGGATGGGCATTGCCCCCCAAAATCAGCCATGGATGTTCTTCTGGCCAGCCAACATTCCTTTGCATCCCAGTGGAGAGTTCCGCACCTTGATTGCAACCAGATCTGAAGTTTGCAATTGTCACTTGTAATTTTTAGAAAATCCCAAGGTCATCCGAAGGACGGCAGTCTGACAACTCCAGCACACATTGGTCCAAATGAAATGTTTCAGCAGCCTCCTCCTTCTCACCTACGCATTGCAGGTAAGTGCTTAAGGGGTTGATCAGCCCACTTTGCAGTGGGAAGTGTTGGCAAGGTGCAGACACCACCAACTAACAGAGCTGCTGCCCTGTCTATTAGGACATTGACCCATAACCATTCCAGATCATTTGCATCAGAGCTGCCCCTGACTTGCAAACAGATAATGTTGTTTTGACACTTTCGTCATTCTTCCCCATTTGCTTGCTCAAAATCCATTGCAACCAGAGACTTCAGCATACCGGTGGTTAAAGCTGGTGAAATAGTATCCTCAAAAAAGCTTCCATGGAAGCATTTTTTTCTTGCAAAAAATAGAAATTTTGGATGAAAAGAAATTTTTCCACTTACTGCTGCATCAGGCTTCCACTAAACATTTATGAACTCTAAAACAGTTTATTTTTCAGGCTTGGGTTTTCTCAGAGGTAAAGTGTTTCAGCTTACATTGTTTTGTTACACTTGACCATCTACCCTCTTCTTTTCCTTTCCTCCTCTCCCAGATTAGCCAAAAAAAAAGATTCTGTGAACTTTTTTTTCCCTACACTGGTGACTGTTATTTATATTTCTAGTCCCTTCCACTGCCTCTCCAATTGAATCCACCAGGCTTGCAGTAATTTGAGATTCACACTCAAAGTAACTGAGTCGCCAGTAATGTGGCAAAGACTCTGCATGACCAGGGCAGCTGTGCTTGGAGGTGACCCTCTGGCCTGAGCTGGTGTATTTAATCTGGGGGATGCCAGCAGATTGGGAGGCATTTCTTTACTTCTTCAGTCCCTTTATTCCTTCAGATCATCCTGAAATTATCTATGGTAGGTGAATTTGCCAGTTCAGTGCAGCAGAGGGTTTCCCATGGGGATGAAGTCGCAAAGACAGTAAGGAGACACTTCCCTTTCTATTCAGCATCCTGGAGGTTAACACATCCATCCTGGATGCTGGGCACAAAAGCGTGTTTTATTTAAATGTGGAATAAAATATGCAGGAGAAAGTGAGGGAACACAGTCCCCCCAAACTTGTGCTATCTGATCGGGGTACTGACCTGAGGGAGAGAGGCTCAAACCCCATCTGACCGATTCAGCAGTGACAGCCAAGTGAAGTGACTGGTGAAAAAGAAGATGGAAGCAGATCTGAGGCCTGAGAATGGACAAAGTTTCTGCCCTGCTCCTTCAGCAGCTCCTGCTGGAGTTTCTCACTGGCTCATCTCTGGTGCTTTGAGGTGTATGGACTGTTTGAGGTCTTTAAATTGCTTTTGCAATTGCTCAGCTCCACTGACTGAAAATCCCACCAGCTTGCAGAAGAACATTGGAGAAGAGCATGAAGGATTCTCCTACAGCTGAGGGTTTGAGAGACTTCATCCCATCAAGACCATCAGTTGGAGACTTGCAAAACACAATGGGAAGGGCAAAGAGGGGTTAGAGCTGCAGCTGAGAGACCTGTCACCTCAGTTGGCCAATGGGGACTATTTTTCTGGTTTTCTAGTAGGATAGATGTTTTCTCAGATCTGCCTTCTGGGGCTGGTATTCTTCCCACAGATGTATGTAGCTGGCCAGGATGGGTCATGGAGAAAAGCAGGTGATAACCCAGGTTATCTGGCCTTTGCATCCCTTCGCAACAGCTCATGGGTCTGCTCATACATTCTACAGGGGTGAACTGGAAAAGAATCAGGTACGTTACATGGAGTCAGTCAGAACCAACTGCAAAATAAACAATAATATTGCAGGACAGTGTTGGTATTAAGCATGAGTGAAGTTGCATGCCAAAACAAGGGCATTCAGGATTGGTTGGAGGTGTGTTTAGCACCCGGGCTTTTAATTGGTCAGCTTTTACAGATAAAAATGAATTATTACATGTGTAAAAACATCATTGCACGTGTAAAAGTAAATTATTGTGCATATAAAAACTTTACTGCACATCTAAAAGTAAATTATTGTGCATGTGAAATAGATTTCTGCATATTTTTTTTTTCTTGTACCTCCCAGTCATTATTTTCTTAATACTTGTAACCTCTCATTTTGAACATGGTGAAGTTACACTGAAGATTCATCCCCTCTCTACTTTAGCAGTTTTAAAGCATATTCACAGCTGCTCTTTGAAGAGGGGTATCCAAAATATGGGTCGACTTCCAAAGAACTTGTGGAGGGCTTGGTGTTCCTGGAAATCACCCCTGCCGCCTTGATTGCATGGATTGCTTTCTAAGCAGGAAGATGCAGAGGAGACAGTGTCATACGGTGCAGACAAAGCAATGCAGGTTCATGCTCTGACTGTACCAGGAACAGATGAGCTGGGGAATCAGACACAGAAGCAAGTCAAACTCCTCTAGACGAGCACTTCTGTGCAAATTTTCTATGACTGTACGTGAATTCCTGGCAACTGCGTGTATTAATTATGATCACAAAACTGCCTGCCAAACGCCTGCAGTAGCCTGATAGCCACATGCCTTCGGATGGCCAGAGCCTGGCTTCCTGCACCTGGGTTAAGATTTATGGGTGATATCTTTCCCCTCTCTCTCAACATGAGTTTAAAAGCTTTGGCCTCAAGGGCAGGCCAAGCTCCCGTCACACTTTGCATTGCTGTACCAGCACAAAACAGCTCCTAGGCTAAGCAGAGCTAGTCCTGGAGAACCTCTGTGTCCCTTCCCATGGCAGCCGGGTGCAGAGGGAGCATGCAAACATGTTGATGTTCCTCATGAGATCATTGACAGCCACCATGGGTCTGAGATGCATGGTTCAGAGCACGGCTCTGTAGGTTTACTTATGCACACCCAGGACTTGGTACTGTCCCAGACAATTTCAGCATTAACATCCAAGTGGAGCTTCTTTACCACATCTCTGAGTGGGGCTGGTCAGTTGTTTTGCAGATGTTTGCACCATTCAACCTTTACAGAGGAAGATGCCTACAGGTTTCATGTGTGGGGTCCTCCAGAGCTGCACAATGAAGCCCCAGAGGGCTGGGCAGCTGCATTCAGCATCTGAAAAGCTGGAAGAAGCCTGGGAGCAGAAGGGTCTCAGAATCACTTCCATCTGTCAGGAAAAGCTGGAGGAGAGGAGAAGGAGCCACAGAGAAAGGCTTCAGCGAAAGTTGGTTCAGCCTCCCACATCTGAACTGGAGAAATGCTGAACTGGAGCTGGGCACAGAGTCAGTTCATATCCAGCCCCATCATTTGAGGTCCACCCATCATTTGTCAAGGAATGGCAAGCTCTTGGTAATGGAAATCAGAGTTGTACACCATACCATGATTTTACCACAAATTATGCCATAGCCAGATATCCCACCAAGACTGCTTCTGGTCTTAGCCCCAAGCAAGCACCAGTCCTTCACCCAGTTGTGATGAAAATCTCCTCACTTGCAAAGCACTGCCACAGCAAAATAGAAAGACTGGAACCTTAGTGAATCATGCAAGGATGTCACCAGTTTGGGACAGAAGCCTTAACACACCCAGCTAGGATGTCATGTTGTCAGAAGGAAACAGCAATGATTAGAGGACATGTCATGACTTTGGCCTAAAAATGACACATTGTACCAAAACCTCATGATGTCCTAATATCCAGAAGGGAATTTCAGCACATCAGAGACTGGATCATTCCACTAAGGAGGCATCAGTGTGCTAAACAAATGTAGTACAGCATTTCCCTTCAATGCAAATATTGATCTACGCTGTAAAAGACCGATGTTATCCAGCCATGACACCATTCTGAAATATCATGCAATGTTATCGTGACAAGATGTCACTGGCATCAAGGCTGTGAGCTGATCTGGTGCAATGTCCCAGGGTAATATTGCCGTTATGATGTTTCTGATTCCCAGGAGATAATTTGGGATGTTTGTTGGGGCCTGGCATCACATGGTGTCTGCAAACTGGAATGAACCATGATCATTTCTATAAGGTCTACAGTATTAGACTCTAATGATGGAAAGACGTTTGAATCTGTCCCCTTACCTGTGTTTTTGGAATTATTGAGCAACCTCTCTGCAATGGGGTCTACTTTGTCTGGCGGCTAAGGTTGTCATGAATCAGTTTGGGTGGCGAGAACTGTGAAGTCTCACTGGCTCATGCTCTACAGCTTGCTGCAGTCTGACAGTATCACACGCCCCGCTGACAGGTCTGCTCATGCGCTTTCTGCAGATGACTCAGGTGACACAAACCACTGATGCCAAGTGGAGAATCCCATGAAAGTGGAAACAACGGCCCACCTCCTCTCTTCACCCACTTCATCCTCTCCCATAAATCCCAGGACAGTTCAATAACCTATACTCCCAGCCCTTATTACTTCAGTGAATAGTCTATAAGAAGCAGGTGATATACAACCTATCTGTAAAGCCTTTGACACTTCTGATTAATAATCTACAATGGTACAAACTAGAACGATGTAATTTCTTGTGTCGTGCTCTCTCCCCTGCTCCCTCCCTGCCCTGGCCGTGCCGAAGGCAGAGAGCCCTCCCTCTCCTCTTCTTCCCCCGCCTCCCTTCCCCCTTTACTCCTTCTCTGACGAAATCATCAAATTTATGGCCAAATTGAAATGAAATGCAATTTAGTTCCCGTTCTGCTTTCAGTCCATCACCTCGCAGGCCAGTCCCGAAGGATCTCCTAACCTAATCGCCGGATGGCAGTAACTTCATTAGTGCTGCCAGCAATCCCCTGCTTTCTGCTGCGTGTGGCTTCCAGAAATCATGGCTGACACCTCTCCCTGGGAATTACTGGAAGCAAGAGCTTTCTCAAGTTTTTCTGTTTTATTTCCGACTTGTGCCCTGTCAGCACATTTGCTTCCTCGGGGTGATCGGATCACCCCTGCTTGGCTGGGTGCTTTCCACCCAAAAGCCATCTCCAGCTCCCAAGGTGCAGGTCAAGGTGGAAGCACGAGCAAGGTGGGGAGAGAGGCTGAGATGCAAGACCTGCAAGCACACATTGCCACATCGCCTTGGGTCCTCTGGACCTGAGCAAAACAATGGCCAGGGAAATGGATAGAGAGGCAGCTCGGCATGACGCTGGAGACAATGTGGCTTACAACAAGGAATGAGCATGAGCATCATGGGGGAGACACCCCGGTACTGTCAAACCCATCAACCCTCTGTAGATATCCCAGAACTCACTTGTGTTGCCTTGTGGGTCAGCCAAAACGCTGGAAAAGACAGCCAGGTGGACTTTTATCTTCCCTGTCCCCTGCCCCGTGGCAGGATCCACTCTCTTTAAGCCTTCTTGACACGTTTGTCCTCCAAACCTCCAGCACTGGTGATACCACCCTTCTCCCCCTCCTAGCAATTAATCCCAGCCCTTCTCTATCCCCACAGCTCTAAATCTCCTTTGCTGGCTTTTAAGCTCCTTATTACTTGTCCTATCCACAGGGAAACATGTGTCCCTCCCTTTCTCGCAGAAGCCTTTTACATAATTGCAGGGTGTTATCCCATCTCCCTTTAGTCTCTGGACTAAACAACCTCATGTCTTCCCAGCCCTTCCTCGTAGGCCATGTTTTCCTGGCTTTTGAGGAGGTTTAATACAGAATGCCAAGCTCCTACACAAGTTGGCTGGTTAGCTGGTCACCAGCCTCTTGCCAAAGGCCCAAGAGATGCTTCTGAAGCTAGGTTCCTCCAGCCTCAGCTTCCCAGCTGCATTTGCCCCCTTTCTTTAGTTCAATGCCCAATTTGCAGAGTGCCATGTGCTGTTGTGGGTGCACACAAGGCTGGTGGGTTATTGGCAGAAGACATTTCAGCAGCCCCCAGACCTGAGGACATGCTGAGCTGCACTGTGGAGAACCCATGTCCTGCTCTACTCTCCCTTATCTGCTCTTACATGGTCCCCTCTTTCTTCTTGGCACTGCTGAGCCACCCCATGGTCTTTTCTTGGTGGGTCCTTCACCAAGGGTGGGTTCAGAGGCAAGATGACTCCCCCTCTCCTTACACAAGGAATGCTCAGAGGGTTTGAAGGGCACAGGAGGGATCTGACACACCTCTGGGATGGGGTCATCCACAGGAGATGAAACACCCATGCCTGAGCAGTGCCAGGAGCTGGTGTCTGAGGGTGCAGCCAGCCCTTGACATTGCCATGCCAGCCAGACTTGACCCACAGGGATGCTATGGGTTTGTTTTCCTCGATGCAAAGATCTGATGCCCCTCAGTTTCACATGGGACAAGAAGAAGAAAATAGGAAAGGTTGTGATCTGACAAGGAGCTGGCTCACCTCACTCCCACCTCCCACCTAGACCTACTTGCTAGTGATATCCACAGTGTTGAGACCGCAGATGATTTGGTTGGAGACTGGTGAAGTGACCCAGTGGTTGAGGGCCCCTGGTCTATAAAGCATTGCAAAATAGCCTGTGCCATCCCTTGGGAGAAACACTCACAAACACACTTTCATAGTGCAAATGAACAAAGCAGAGGGAAATAATAAAAGAACATTTAATGTTTAATCTAATTTTGCATTGGTTGCAAATTAAAGGCTTTGGGGGAATAATACAGAAGCTGGACTGTGGCCTTATTCCTAAAAAGTTGAATAGTCTTCTAATTAAAAACATTCAAGAAACACCAGAGGAGATTTCTCCAGGTTTCTCCCAGCCTGCTTTCGAGGATATTTTTAAGTGCTTAGTCAATATTAAAAGGGAGGGCTGTGTCAGGGTGAGAAACTGAACCCAGATGTGAAAGTCTTTAGCTAATTCCCTAAATCCTTGGCCAGGACCAAAACACATACAAGCATTTGCTCCTACGTATGCACACCCACATATGTACACATGCATGTATACAAATATATCGCTGCATCTGTTTGTGGTTCATGAGTCAAACTCTCTGATACTTAGCTTTCATTTAGATTTTGAGTCAAAACTTAGCCAAGTTATCTCATTTCCCACGCCTGCCCATACGCATACTTGCTCCGAGAGAAAGCCCATCCGCATCTGGGGAAGCATCAGGCCAGAGGAGCTGTTAGTTCACGAAGGCAGGAAGCAGAAAGATCCCAAGGAAGGCAAGTCTCATTAACACAAGCAGATTAGCAAGAAAAACGATGCAAGCAGAAATGTCTGGAGAGATCAGGAGGGTTGCTCGGAGTTAAACGTGCTCCTGCATTTCCCAGGGGCTATCTGAGAACACAAATAGAAATAAAATATATTTATTAAAAAAAGACAACAAGGGGGGAAGAAAGAGGTGAGGGATACTCAGTAGGTGGTGCTCTTCCCTCTGAATCCATACAGGGCCTGGGGAGAGGGTGGTTGTTGATACCCAGGTGGAAAAATAGCTCAAAAAACAGCTTCTGGTCCTGACTCCTGGCCCAAGCGGTGGATGTACCACCTCAGCACTCGCTGTGCTCCACCCTAGTAGGAGCTGCATTTCAGTACATGATGGTTTTAAAGCACAACATCCAACTTCTGGCTGCTGCCTAACCCTTAAATCCACCCAAATACTAAATGCGATAAATAAGTGTCAGCAAGTGGCTTGAGTCAGGGGTTGAGGGCCCAAGAGGAATTCAGCCCTCGACCTTGTTTCTGACACAGCTGATATTTTGTCACATCCAGGGTATCTCCAGCACACGCCAGGACAAAATCCTTGCAGGGATGGGAAGCGTTGATTAATTTGGTGGTTTAAGAGAAGGGAGTCGAGTAGCACCAGCCCCAGACCTGCACAGCCCCCATGCTGGAGGGAAGCAGAGAGCCCGATTGATCCAGTAACACAGAGCTATATATCAGCACAGCCTCCCCCATTACTTTCCCTGATGGATTCCCATCCGATGAGCTGATCTGAAAGTGATAAAGGGAAGACCGGAGCATTTTCAACACGCCACTAACTCCAAAACCGGGCTCAATAATCCTGCAGATTGATGGCACCTAAAGAGCGGGGAGGGAGAGGCGGGCAGGCTAGGCGGGGAGTTTATTTAATACTCACAGCATTAACCGAGCATACATTTATCTGGGAAAATGAGGGGGCAGGACAGGTACCACTGCCAAGGAAATGTATCTCCTGGCAAAAAGCAATATCTGGAGGTCTCAGGTGGGGTCCCAGGGTAAGCGAGTCAGCCTGTCCCCAGAAATGGCTCAGGGCCAGGATGAGGAACCAGAGCTTGCATGCAGAAATAACAGCTTTCCCACAGTTCACTTTTTTCCCCTTCTCCCTCAATTTTCATGCCCTCATACAGTCACCTCAGACACCTTCAGTCAGAACAACGAAGCCCTGGACAGTGGTGGGACCTTGCTTCCTTGCCCTCCTGGCTGATAGAGTTCCTATATTTCTATTGCCTTCAGGTTGAGAGTGGACCAAATATCCTCTCAACAATTTCTCCAATGCCAGACATCATAGGGAACATGTTTTGTGTCCAAATCATAGAATCATTTAGGTTGGAAAAGACCTTTAAGATCATAGAATCCAACTGTAAACCTGGCACTGCCAAGTCCACCACTAAACCATGTCCCTAAGCGCCACATCTACCCGTCTTTTAAATACCTCCAGGGATGATCACTCACCACTTCCCTGCGCAGCTTCTTTCCAGTGCCTGACAACCCTTTTGGTGAAGAAATTTTTCCTAGTATCCAATCTAAACCTCCCCTGGTGCAACTTGAGGCCGTTTCCTCTTGCCCTATGACTTGTTACTTGGGAAAAGAGACATTTTCCTTCAGGGTCCCAGCAGGGCCCTTTATATCTCACAGGCAGCTTTACTGCCTCTGCTGTGATGGTGATAGGGTCCATTACAGCCTCTGAGGTCTACAACCAAGCAATAGGAGCTGCTGTTGGAGGACACAAATCTCGAGCAGAGATTCTTCTCTGGCTCGCCAGAGAAGCAAGATCTTGGAGGCAGGAGCTGCATCTGAGCCATCCTGTTTAATAGCCATCAGCAGATGTCCCAGCCAAAAAGGCGTCCCAGGACTGTCTAGCTTCTCCACCACCCTGGACTGAGTTGTCCTTCCATTGCATGAGGAGCTGTTTCAAAAGCCAACCCTTTCTCCCCAGTTGAAACCCACTGCCTGATCCTTCAGCCCGGGCAAGGAGCTGCTCTTCATGAACCTCACAGGCCCCTGGAGTACACGATGCCAGTCCCAGCTGGCATCCTCATCCTCCAGCTCCTCCAAGCTGCATCTCTCCACTCCCATCCTCACTGTCAAGACCTCAAACCAGCAGGGATTTCGATCTCAGGAGGCAGCTTTTGTGCTGTAATTAAACAGCAATTGATTGCAAACAGGGTTCTTTTGTGTTTGGGATTAATGAGAGGCAAGAAGATAAATTTGGTCACCACTAATTAACCCCAATTACAGAAGCAATAGATTAGGAGCGTACCAGGCTATGTGGCATCCACTGCCACTGTCTGAGGCATGGGGAGGGCCCTGGGTCCTTCCCCTTTCCTCGATTTCTTCCTACAAGTCTGTGGGGCTTTCAGAAGTGAAATGAATCCAGAGAAGGTCTGTGGGGACTGGTGAATACACTGGGATGTGATGAATGGGCAGCAGTTGGGATTTTGGCCGTGCACGGAGCGTGAGGATGCTGTCATGAGAAAAGCAAGCTGGGAGAGCCTTTTTGATCCCTAGTGCCCCAACAGAGAATCAATGATTTCACTAATTCTAAGTACTAATCCCTGGCAATTTTTAAGAGCTTTGATTTTGCATGCTGGTTGAATAGGGGCAGACTTTGTGGGATGGGAAAGCCGCGTGTGCTCAGCCCAGGCAGCGTGCTCTGCCTGCTGCCAACAGCGTGTTATCCTGCTGAATCCTGGGGGTGAGGTCCATGTGCAGCTGGAGAGGGAGTGGGGTGGACCCCTGCTAGCTCCTCAAGCAGTGAGGAGTACAAAGCTGAACTAGGCTGGAATTACAAAGGTTTCCTTCAGCTCATTTCAGTCCCGGGGTTGAACTGCCACGCTGGGTACTGGGCTGTGGTACCTCACTCACAGCATCACTCTCCAGGCAGGGGAGGGGTCGTTTCCCCCCCTGCTGCCTTCCTCTGATTTGTGTGACTCCAGACTCCATCCTGCCTGGTGCCCAAAAGCATTTCCAAAGCATTTCTGTCTTTAACCTCGACTGTTTTCATAGCTGAACAGCTTTGAGGCTGGGCCATTGACCCCTGCACCAACAAAGCATTAAAGCGGATGCTTAAGGCTTTCCCAGGACCCAGGGCCTTCCAAGCTTTTCTTTGCATGAAAGCCATGCAGTTGCAAAAAGGATTCATGCCCCAGTCCAAGGGAGAGTAAGCCCTGGTGTTTACCTAGGTGCAAACCCCCCATCCTGCACCAGTGCTAAGAGCATCGCAGGACCTTTGGGGCATGAGGAGGTCCTTGTGCTCTCAAAAAAGTGTCACAGTGGTGGGGAGGGCTGCAACAAAGATCACTGCAGTGACCTAGCCCCTCTCGACAGCCTCTAGCAGCCTCCAGAGAGGAAGCCAATGCCTAAATCTCAGCCTAACATTTGCAGCACCTTCCCTGGCAAAGTTGTGTCAGGCATGAAGGGTTAGTCCCCATTCAGAGATTTAGGCCAGGTTTAATATGTGAGCCTCTAGGTGAGACCCCAGCTCCATCTCTGCTGGGGATGAGAGGTGACAGCATCCTTGTCCCCACCAGCTGCTGCCTCTCCCATCCTGCACCCCCTGTGTAGACCTGAGACCCTGGCCCTGGTGCTTGGGGTTGCTAACGTGCTCTTTCTCACTGGGAGGAAGACGAAAAGGTTGAATCGCAGCCTCTGTCTGCAACCAGCCCCCCCATCTTGCTTTTTCCTATTGCCACCCCCACCTGGGGGGTGTGTGCACATCCAGAAAGGGGTCAGCGGGTGCCGGTGCTGAGAGGCCGGGGCAGATCTCCATGGCTAATGCTATAATCCTCCCCCCTTTCAGGCAGCAGGAAAGCCCGGGCCGGCAGGATCCCTGTGCAGACAGGGTGTAAAAAGCCGTGGCAGCTCCAAAGCAAACACTCCCACATCTTCATTCCTTCCACCCTATTGGCCATTGATTTCAGATAAATATCCGTCCGGCCTTGACAGGGCTCAATTCTCCTAATTATAGCCCTATTGACATGTGATCTTTAGCTGCTCAGCTTGTCAGGAGCCATCTATCAGGCAGACAGATTTCTTTGGCTTGGGAGGAAATGAGATGGGAAAGGGGGGAGAAAGGAGGAGCAGGGACTGGGGAGGGGGAAATGGCTGTATTAATGTGCCAAAGAGATCCTCTGGCCTAGATTTCCGTTTATTAATAAGTATGTTGTGGAGGGCCCTGAACACCAGCCTCTAGGGCAGAAGCAATAGGGGCAGAGTTAAGGTTAAGAGCTCCTAGTTTGGGAAGGATTGCTGGGCACAGACTGCTGGCTTTTCACAGGTCTTTCCTCTTCACACACAGAAGAACTGATTTGCTCAGGTCTGTGCAGTCCAGAAAAAGCAAAGATGCCTCCTGTCAGGCTACGCTTGCTATCGGCCGTTGCCTTCTGCAATCAAGCCAAGCAACTCCTTGCTGCAGGATGTTAAAAGTTTGCACGGATAATGGGCACATTCACAGAGAAAAAATCCATCCCCTCCCATAATAGAGAGGCAACACCTCTGGTTCCAGAGGTCCCTGAGCACAAGTTGCTGGCAGCAGGGAGAGCACTCTTGGAATGCACTGCTTGTTCGTCGTGCCTTGCATTTCTCCAGGCATCAGCTGTGGCTGTTGTCAGAGGCAGGACACGGAGCAAGACAGACCTTGGGCTTGACCAGCTCTGGAGAGAACAAACCTGTAGTTTTCTTCTCCCAGTCCCAGCCTTGGACTGGCAAGATAGGGCTAGGGTTTGTGCCTGAACTGGACCTGCTAGGAGGCAGGGGGACATGGCCAGGAGACCTGGCTGGGGCGTGACTGGGGAACACACACCTTTTAGAGCCGTCCTGTAATGCTCTTATAGCTGGATTGCATTGGTGCAAAAGCCAGCTGGTCTGTGGGGGTCTTCCCGGTTGCTTCTCCTGTTGTATGGACTGCATGGGTAAAGCCAGAAGCTCTGTGGACCAGGAACGGCTGCTTGTATCGCCCCCAGAGCCCAGCGATGAAGGAATAAATCCATATGCCTTTTGCCTGGCTTTTTTTTTCATAACCTCAGGATGAGCACACCGCCTTGATGGCTGGGGAGCTCATCAGTGGCTGCTGTTATGGCATCCCAGTCTGGGATATAGAAGAAATCAGGTAGGATGGATGGGGGCTAACTCCCCGGCCAGTCCTTGCCCTCAGAGGAGGTGCGAGCCACCCTGCGCTCCCCACACCAGGCAGCCGTCAGCCAACACTGCAAAGCGGTGTCAGGCCGGCACTCGGTCAGCGATCAGGGAAAGAGCCCTGTTAGCTGACTCATATCCTGGTCGGCACGTCTCTGCATTGTGAAAGGACCCAGACAGCCGGAGTGTCTAGAGATAACAGCCTTTACCGGGGAGCCCTGAGAGCTCAGGGTTCATTTACAAAGCTGGGCTTATTCGTGCCGGGCCAGCTCTCTCCATATCTGCATTATCGATCCTCTCCCCCCTGCTCTAGCCTGTCTGCAGTATCAGCCCATCCATGGAGATAGCTGTCTGCAGTACCTGCTTCCACCCGGCTCGGGTATCCGGCATAGCCTTACTCTCGCAGCACTTTATGAGCAGCAAGGACCGGCTTTGCGGAAGCACTGAGCGCTCAGAACCCCCAGGCCTGGCTGAAAAAGCAAAACCTCAAGCAAGTCTCATCTCCCCCGCAGTGGGAGGGGAGAAAATAGCACCTCTTTGCTGCTGGGGAAACTGAGGCACAGGAAGAGGGACCGATTTTCCAGCATCTTTGTCACTCACTTCCAAGGCCTCAGTGGAGTCACCTGCATCTCTCAGATTTCCTTTGCTTTGGTCCATGCAATGGCACTGCCTTGAGCGAGACAGGACTGCTGCATTTCTACGATGCAATGGGATGGAGAGGAGTCACCATGGCACAGCAGTCCGGAGCCACTAAGCTGCACATCTGGGTGCAGGATGGTCTCCATCCACCAACTATGGCTGGACCATGCCAGAGACATTCAAGGAGGCATCCCTTCACATGCACCTCTCACACTGCCAAATGTGCCTGGCAGTGCTGCTGGCCCACTGCGTGGCATGATCCTGCAGGACCTGCTTGCCTTGCTGGGCACCATGCTGCAAGAGCCACTGGGGTGTGGGAGTCAGCTTGCCTTGCCAGCATGATTCAAGCCCTGTGGTGCCTTCATCCCAGGCATCCTTTCATTCCTTGGGGGTCTCTGGTCAAGGTGGGGACTCCCCCATTCCTGGTGGTTGCACAGATGAACATAGGATGCCCACAAGAAAGAGGGCATGTTTATGGGATCGTGCTTCCTGATGGTTATCTGAACACCAGGGGTGTGTGCACACCACAGCGTGAAAGCTTTGGCTTCCAGGGCAGATTTGGATTCCCCAAATGAGGAAGACAATCCAAGGATTTTGGGATGGGATGGGATGGGATGGGATAGCCTCACAATTACACGTCTCTGAGCAGAGCTGGAGCCAGGTCAGCAAGACCACTGCATGATGTTTCAGCAAAATGGTTGGAGACCACCTTTCCAAAGGTGTTTTGGAGTACAGAGATGTGACCATTTGCCTGAAAGCAAACCACTGACCCTAAGCAGCCCTCTCTGAGAGGGCAGAAAAGGAGGAGGGAAGAAAGCAAGGTCAGAAATCACTGGAAAGAGCACTGACCATCGTTTAATAGTGCAATCTTTTCTCCTGCTCCCTGCAGAGAGCCCATCCCACCATCCCAGCGTCCCTGGGTGGGTTATCCATAGCCACCCTGCCACGGGGCAGGGTCATCCAGAGCATCTCCCCTCCTCCTGTCCATGCTGGTCCACCACAAGCCCCAAGAAAAGCCTTATCCCTGAGCTGCGGGATGGCAGAGTCCTGCAGGTAAGGAGCAGGGGTGTTTAAGGCCAGCAGTGACTCTCCACATTGGATACACCTTTAGCTGGTTCCCACGTTACATTTATTATATATTACATTTATTATATATTACATTTATTATATATGTATTATATATATTATACATTTATTATATATATTATGTATACATTCATTCCCACGTACACGTTTATAACCTGTTCCCACATTTTCCACTTCACATTTTACTGGAAGGCTTCTGCCTGCACACCAGCAAAACTTTCTAAAAGGCAAGTTTATTCTCTCACGTGGGACCCTCTGAGAAAGGACACGCAGCCCTTGCAAAGTTTCATTTTGACTCTTTGAGAGCCTCACTGATACGAATTCCTGCCTCTTAGATCCCCCCAATTCTTTTAGTGTCCAAGCAAAGCCTTGCTTTCAAATCACCCCAAGCAGAAACAGAATGACATCTTTCTTGGCAAATCAAGTGTTGTGTAAACTAGAATTTCTTTGACTCCTCAGTTAAGCATGAACTCCAGAAAAAGGAGGAGGCTTTGGTTCAGCCCTGAGAGAGCTGCTGGAAAACCGAGTGCCCCATTGCTGCATCATTTCAGTCCCCACAGTCTGAACTTTGCAGTGACATGACAGGTCTTCTCAGGGGATCAGATGTATAGGGGCAGCTCTGGGCTATGGTCCCAGAGCAGCCCCTGCCTTTCCAAGGGTTTAATCCCAGAGGCAACACCTTATGCAAAGTTGGGAAGTCTGGGCAAAACAGGGCTAGTTCTAGGCACGAGCCAAGGCAGGGACAAAATAATTTGGCAGCTTCAGGGGGAGGCAAAGGGGATGTATAGGAAGGAGAAAGCTGGGTCAAGGCTGACTGATCCTGATGCAAGCTGTCCCCCAGCTCCTCGATCTCTCCCTCCATCCTCATAGCAGGAGCAAATCAGTACTTTCACCTTGGGAAGTTAAAATGTAACTCTGACTCATTACATGGAGGTAAATGCCAATTGCAAAGTGGGGATGAAGGACAGGCTTTGAGGTGGTTTCATTCTCTGCTAGCACCAGTTTGACACCATTGTGATATCCCTGACTCCAGGGTCAATTATCATGATTTATGCAGGATCAGCATGATTAAAAACAAGGTCTTAACACACATGCATGCCCTCTGGGCTGACATTGCTTAGCCTGGACCAGGATGAGTGCCTGGGGGGCAAAGCAGGCTCAGCACAGCCCTACACCATGCGGCAAAGCCCTCACCTGCCCCACACCCCCATGGGCATGGGAAATGCAATGCCCTAACCACCGCTCTGCATCTCGCCAGCCGGGGCAGTGGGTGCTGAGTCAGCATCCCCATCCCGCCCTCCCCGCATGTGATATCCATCCTGGGGAGAGGCAAAAAACCTCCCGCTCAACCGACACGCATCTGACTGCAAAGAAAAGCGCATCCGCTCCCCTTCACCCCCAGCCCCCTGGCAGAAGCACCGGCAGATCCTTCACTTTAATGTTAACTGAGTTTTAGCGTTGGCCCCGGGCTCTGCCATTTATCTACAAGGCTCCGAATAGCGGGAGAGCAGAGTTAATAAATCCGCTCATGTGTCGCCTGTAATCAGGCCTGTAAATAAAGCGGAGCTGTCAGGGAGCGGCAGCCCGTGCTGCCAGGGTCCTCACCGTCCCGCAGGCTTGGGGGTATCATGCCGGTGTTGTCCTCGCCATGGGGAGCAGGGTGTGATATCCATCTCCATCTGCCCACCCGGCAGCCTGAGGTTGCCATCAGCTGCTCTTTCCAGGGTGGTAATATTGTTTTCTCCTATGCTGGATCAAGCTCCAAATGGTTTAAGGACGACTGAAACTTGCACTTTCCAAATCTGGGAAATCTGCAGAATCTGTGAACACGGGAACAGCAGAACGCCTCCTCCAGAAACAGGCAGATTTACTATCTCAAAGGCAAAGACACTGGCTCCAGGATCACCCGTTAAGCACCCCCACCTTCCCCCTAGACTGCCCAGCTGGGTCTAACCTCTCCCATGAGATACTCTGATACCTCCAGACAACATCCCGGCTCTGAGAGGGCAAACCAAGGCATGGCAGGAAGGGAAGCAACACACCAAGGTCACTTAGTTAATCAGTGGCAGGATCCCAATGGCAGCCCGCCGCTTCCTCTGACTGCAAGCAGAGGGGAATTGATTCCAGCTAAGTCCCCCGGCAAGCGCAGGGACTGCAGAGAGGTTCGGCAGGGGAAGATTTCCTGTAAGACGGGAAGTTTTCCTCCCACTGTGCCCTGCTCTCCTCGTTCTGGTCCGGCTCCGGGAGGCAATCCAAGCGCTATGTATCTTTAATTATTAAGCAATCACCCATTGTAGTTACTTATGTGCTGCGGAGCCTCCAGGATGTTCCTGCCAGCAGTACCAGAGCGTAAAGCATCCCTTGATGCTTCCTCCGCAGCGGCTGAATCACTCGGCTCCATTAACTGATATCCACAACAGCCCTGCACACAAGTGCATCCCCCTGCTCACCCCCCGCTCCTCCGCCAGCAGCCCCCCCCCCCCAATCCTTGCAGAGCCCCTGGGAGCCCTCCTGGCCACTGCTACCGATTGCAAAGCAGTTACAGGAAGGCGGACAGAGGTGCGAGCTCATCCATCATGGCCCAGAAGGAGCCATCAAGCTGGGGAGGATCCTGCAAATCAGCAGATCACGGCAGCTCCGGGGAAGGGCCCAAGAAAACCTTCCTCATCCTTCCCTCTAGATTTGCATGAACTCCCCTTCTCTTTCCCCACAGATCCCAAGAATCCCTAAATTGCCATTCACCAGCTGTTTTGGGTAGGCTCTAGGGCATGCCAGCAGGGAGAAAACTCCAACGGTTGTTGCAGGAAAGGACCCTCCACCAGCAGCATAGGTAGCCCATGTCTTGTGGCCAAGACAGCCAAGACTTCCTAGATAGACCCAGTGTCACGTGCAGGAAAGATTTATTGGACAAGGAAGCAACTCAAGGTGGGGTGGCCCCTGAGGAAGCCCCAAGTCAGGGTGAGCTTTCTCTGTGCTGGTGGTACAAGCTTTTCAAAAATCTGTAGCCATGCTGGTGCCGTTCTCCTAAGGCACGAGGGATCGGCTTGTGTGAGCAGGGAGCTCAAATAGGTAAGATGCTCCGAGAGCATTTGTCCGTACCTTTCTAGAGGTTAGCAATACACCCTAGCCTGTGACCACCACTGTCAGCACAGTCTGGGACTATTTCAAGAGCACCCCATCTCCTTTCATCCACCTGCCAATAAACATCTCTCCTTCCTCCTCTCCATCCCCTAAATCCCTCCAGCATGGAATTAGCATGAAAGATGCTGTGGTCGGTGCATGGGAGGGAGACTCCTGTCCACAATTACATGTGTCCTAGATACCACCATCCCCCGTGACTGTTGCTGGCCTCACACCACGCTGATCTCCTCATCTCCATTAAGAGCTGAGGAGCAAAGCAGTTTTCAGCAGCCCAGGGCAAGGTGAATCCCTTGCCTTCGACTTCCTCGGAGCTCATGCTTGCCAGAAGAGCTGAGCAAATATTTTTCATGGAGCATCAGAAAAATGCTGTTTGGGCAAACTCCGAACGCTTCCAGGGAACACAGAGCAGAGCGGCACTTGCAAAGGAAAAGTCTTCAGAGGTTTGCAGATAAACTGGAAAGTCTGGGTTTGGTTTATTTGTTATCACAGCATGAAACATTGATACAAACATGATTCACTTTTGGCTTTGAGATAGTAAACCTACCTGTTTCCAGGAGGCATTACACTGTTCTCATATTCACAAATTCTGCAGATTTCCCAGATTTGGGGAATGCAAGTTTTAATTGTTTAGTCCTTAAACACCATTTCTGAAATACCAGTGTTTTCTGAGGGTCCAGATTCCTCTTCTCAGGCCCTGAGCAGGCAGGGATACACAAGAGGATGGAAGAACATGGATTTACCCTACTGTCCCAAGCTGTTTGGCCTGCTATCCAAGTGCATGAGATAGTTTAGGAAAAGGTGTAAGATAAGGGTCACAGCACAGCAAAGCTTTTCTGGACACTCCCAGCCTCCAGTGGGTGCTCCAGGACTTCTCAAACCGGAGATGGGTTGCCGTGTTGAACACACACAGATCAGTGGTCCAACCTTGCACTGCTCCCACTGGCTCAACTTTCACTAGGGAATTAGGCTACGACTGTATGATTTTCACCCCAAAAGAAGACAGCAGCCACCACTGCACAACTCACGTTCCAGTGTCTGTAGCAGATGAGTGACTACACCAAAACATACTTGCCATGCACAAAGCAGAAGTCCCTGTCCCAGCAGCGCAAAAAAGGGATGCAGGCTGACAGTGAAGTGCTTCACTGCTGCTTTACAGATGAAGAGGTTTGAATCAAGACATTGCTCTTCAAATCCCTTAAAATAAATAGGTCATTTTTTGATTGTAGTGCACTGGTTTTGCTGTTTGATGCAAGCTCTTCAGCAAAAGTGAGACATACTCAATGTTACTGACCTGGAATTCTTTCATCACTTTTTCTTCCCTGGCCAAAGAGATTTGCCCCCTTCAACAATCCTCTTTATCAGGTAAATGCCCAATCTTTTTCACTACCTCAAGCTAAATCCCAGTCATTAAGCCAAACAGTTCCCCAGACTCTCAGTTTGGAAAAAAATTATTCCTTTGGTAAGCTTTTAATTTTCTGTCTTTTGGTGCATCAGGCAACTTAAATGGTCTCTGCTTATGCAGAAGGATAAGTGACTGTTCCCAACACGTGCCGTCCCTTGGACTTTGATGGACTCCATGGAGCCGAGTAGAAGCTCTCCTATCTCCAGTGCTGAGGAGCGAGCCTATTCATTTTCCAGTATGACAGTGGTGAAGTACCCCTGGGGCTGACGGTGCAGTTGATAACTGTTCAACGTCTCCATCAGTGACCTGGATGGAGATGCATCCTCCACAAATTTGTGGGTAACAGTTAATGAGGAGGGGAGGCTGGCACAATGAATGGCAGAGCCTTGGTCTATAGGGACCCTGAGAAGGGCTGGAACAACAGGAACATCGTGAAGGTCAACAAGGAGGTGTGCAAAGCTCTGTGCTGATGTTGGAGTGACACCAGACTGGGAACTGACTGGAAGCCAGCTGAGAACTGACTGGGAACTGAGTAGCTGAGCAGTTGTGGTGCTATGGGGTGACAGTTGATGCCAAGTTGAACATGAGCCAGCGATCACTCTCAACCCAAACAGGGCAAAACATGTACAGGACTACAGACTCCGGAGGATCTTCCCGTCAGCCAGTCTAGGACCGCACTGGTCACCCAAATCTTAAACACCTCTGGGTCCCACCACTCACTGCCTGGTCTGGACCTGCAGTGTTGCATCCTTCCTCCTCTGTCCTGAGCCCATGCATCAGCCTGGGATCACTGCATGGAAAAGTCTCTCAGCAATGTCCCGTAGGCAGGGTGTGAGGTCCAGCTCCCAAAGAGATTCCCTTGAAAGCACGCACAACCAGATGCAGTCCACCCCTGGTCACACAGCCAGTGACCCTGGTCACGCAGCTCTCCTCCCTGTGACATGGAGAGATTTGGTTTATATTTAATGAGGTGGGGAGTAGCGATGAAACCCTGACCAGACAGGAGCTTTGGCCCAGCAGCAAATCCCACCTCTTACAGCTCAGCTCCCTGTGGTGGGTCTCTGCAAGCTTCATTCATCTAGACAGCGGTGAGAAGACAGGAGGCAAGACCTGGAGCATGGCCAGAGCAGTGGGAACCCAGCACAAGGAGGGAGCAGGTGATACCAGGGGATTGCTCTGTCGTTCCTTTGGAGGCCACCCAGCAAGGGGCGCTCCCAACCCAAGTGGTTCATACCTGATGGCTCCCCAGCAGCATGCAGGGAAGGAGAGGGCTACATTTGTTCCAACTAGGAAGATTGTAAAGAGAATCTGTAAGCCCACAAAAGAATTCACTGAAAAATGGACACAATTAAGGAAGACAAAATAGGAACCAAATTATGGACACTCAGTTCCCAGGTCATAGCAAGAAATTGCCCTCAGATAGTTTCATATCCTGCCTTGTGCTACAGCCAACATGGACAAGAGGAGCCCGATGCACAGAGCCATTTGTGGGGATGTTGGTATCCCCCCTCAAACAAAGGCAGCAAGGTTCAGTCACACTGCCGTTTTTCAGCCAAACTTCTCTCCGGAAAAGGGACCCCAGAGAATAGAAGTCCTGTGGGTGAGGAACTGCAAAGGGACCTGCCAGTGTTGTAGCTAAAAACTGAATCATCCACCTGCCCAGGCACAGCTGAGTGCAAGCACATCCAGAGACTTAAGAGGGAGTTTCCTAGGTCCCGTTGACATCCATCAACTTTGCCATTTTCTGGCTTTGCCAGCCAATCCTTAATCATAGAATCATAGAATGGTTTGGGTCGGGAGGAACCTTGAAGATCACCTGGTTCCAACTCCCTTGCCATGGGCAGGGACACCTTCCACAAGACCAGGTTGCTCAAAGCCCCATCCAACCTGGCCTTGAACACTGCCAGGGATGGGGCATCCACAACTTCTCTGGGCAACCTGTTCCAGTGCCTCACCACCCTCATAGTGAAAAAATGACAACATGTTTTCCTCTGGGTCATTTGCAGCAGGTTCCCACTGGTCCCTACAGAGGAGGTCACCATTACCATCATCACTGAACAGGTGGAAAAACTGGGGTTCAAGGATCGGCAGCAACTTGACCAGGAACTCCCGCAGCTGAGCCAGCATGGGGACTGTCATGTCCCAAATCCTCTACCCTCGTCCCCCATCTGTCTTGTCTCCTGACCCTCCTTGCCTTTCCTGGAGACCTGTGTTTTAAGAAGCCTGTACAGAAACCACCACCAGGAGTCCTGGCTCTCCACAGGCTTGATTAGCCAGTTGCATTTCCAAGGGCCTTGTTGGACTCCTCCAGCTCAGGAGGGAGTGCAGACCACTCCACAGCCTCAAACAACTTCTTGATGTTAAATTCCCCAATCTCCCAATGCTGAATCCACCTTGAAATTAGTCTCGAAACCTCTCTTTGCAAGCAGTCGGGAAGGGGGCTTAGGAGGAGGAGGGGAGGCAGAAGGGAAAAGAAATTAGATACATTTTCTGCAAGAAGAAGAATTAAAAGGAAAAAATCAGCTCAGTAGCAGAATAATGGAGCTGTGTCTGGGAAATGCCCTGTTGTGAAGGAGCAATGAGGAGAGGTAACTGCAGGGAGCAGGCATGCGAGACACGCTGGCAGCAGTGGGAGGACTCCAGGAGCATCACTGGCAGCAGCAAATTGGGCATCTTGTCCAGGTCAGCCCTGGCCACGGTCAAAAGCCAGGGTCCAAGGAGCTTCCTGGCAGAGGGAATGCAGAAACATCGGAGGGGTTTAACCACAACGATAAGAAATATTAAAAGCCATTTTCCCATGCTTTCCCACTGTGTGTGCATCTGGGGTGCAGGATGGGGTCTTCCCATGGACCGGGTCACAACTTAGACCTGGCATGAGAGCTAATCCTATTTCAAGCTCAGGACACCAGATTTCTGCAAAATGGAAGAGGGAAGAGACAGGATTTTATCCAAACTGGTTGCTCTCCTCTAGCATAACTCTGCCTGTCTGAAGGAGGCACTTTTGGCTCTTTCTAGAGAGGAACAAGAGCAGCATCCTCTTAAAATAAGAGCTTGATAGCTGAGGAATCATAGAATCATAGAATCATAGAATGGTTTGAGTTGGAAGGGACCTTAAAGATCATCTAGTTCCAACCTCCCTGCCATGGGCAGGGATACTAGACCAGGAGAGGGATTCTCTACTGATGGCACCCAGAGACACCAATGTCACTGCCAGCCCATGGCTTTCCTCAGGTCTCCTTGCAAAACCCTGGCAAAGATGTGGATTGGCGACATCTTCAAAGCTGGAAACTTGTTCTTCATCCAGCACTGCTGAAGGCAGTGAAAATGCCAAATTTCTCTTGTGCCTGTTTTCCCAGGAAGGGTGGTTTATAAATCTCCTTTCAGGATATATGAACTGATTTGAGGTGATAATTGGAAAGGATCTAAGTCCAGCTAGTGGCTAGATACCAGCGCTGCCTGGTTTTCATTGCCCGCCCCAAATCATCCTTTTTGGGGGGGAAGGCTATTTCTCCCTCCTCTTTTCTCCCCCTACCTCCCCCTCTGCTCCAAGCTTGACAGGGACAGGTCAGTCAGTCCTTCACCACTAATCTTTGGATACTTTTAGTGTCACTCTAATGACAGCACACCTCTCTGCCAAGCCACCGAGCTGCTGCAATAAAAGCCTCTTAAGGCCAGCAGCCCCTCTGAGCAAAGTGGCTTGCCCGCTGCCGGGGCCCTTCCTTCCCCCTGGAAATGGCATCCGGCCGATTAGCCCTGCTGCCCGTGACAAGAATCGGACGTGAAACCTTCCACTTTTAGATGCATTAAAGCCCTTTGTGGGAAGCGCTCAGAAGTGCACCGCTCGCCCCCTTCACCTGCCCTCCCACCTCATCCTCCCTGCTCCCACCCTTCCCCTCCTCTCTAGGGACCAAGCGGCTCGGGGGATGCTTTCAGGAGCACCCAGGGTGGTTTGGCTCATTCCCCTCACCTCTGCTCCCTCTCTGATTTGTGGGTGTTGAGGACGTATTTCCACTCTCTTAGTCTATTAGGGCTCCGTGGTGCATCAGGATGGCTTTGCCATAGGACCCCAGGCTTGTCATAAAAGAGATCGACATCTGTTCCCAGCAGATCTATACATATTGGTAAATTCAAGGGTGCCCAGCCAGCACTTTGGATTCAGTTGCTTTGTTTTACAGAGTAAGAGGGTTTGATAGTGCAAAATCATCCATTCCTTGCCCATCGGCCTTGGAAGCAGGAACTGTGCATTTTTAACTTCAATAGATTTGTGGCAGCCAGCCCCAAACCAGACCTTCTTGCCACCCCTGTGCACAAGGAAAACAGAGTCAGATGGCAAGCAGGGGGTGTCACAAGGCAATGATCTTCCAAGCTCCTCTCTTCACTGGGTTTTGGCTCTTTCAGGGCTTGGCTTTGCCCCCTGTCACCAGCAATACATGTGAGTGAGAGGGCAGCAGCCTCTTGGATGGGACGTGAACCACACAGCATGGTGTCTCTGTGTCTCGGGTGAAAGTCTAGGGCTTCCAGACAGTTGTCCCAGCCCCACTCCATCCTGGGCCCTCTGCTCCCTCCTCAAGGGAGCCAACGTGTCGTTTCCCACCCCAAGTGGCTGCAGAGCTATGCTGTGTACTGGTAAAGAGCTGATGAATGAAGTGTGCAATGCTATTAATAATAAATAAGCTTGTCTGTTGGTTTAGAGGATTTTGTTCTGCTGCAGGGCTCATCAAGGCATCCATCGGGACCTGTTGCATTCGAAGGCAGCATCGCGTCCCTAAACCATTAAGCCGTCTCCATAGCAGTGTACAGTACATTCACTTGCTTCGGACATTGCGTGTTGCTACGGCCCCTGAACTCCGGCTCTCAGCATCACGGGATGCGGGAAGGCAGCGTGAGCTCTGGCACAACAGCTCTCACAACGTTTCTCCTCATTTCACCAAATTTGGGTTTGCAGGGTAAAAGGTTGATAGCTCAGTATGGTTCTGTTCAGCTCAGCAATTCGGTTGCGTTCAGAGAAGTGCACCCTGGGGAAGGTGAGATACGTTATTCCCATGCCCTGGCGCGTGTCCCAGGCAGTGTAGGGATGAAGTCAGCGGGCTGCCAGGGGCAGATGGGTGTGCTGAGAGCTGTAGGCAGCCAGCATGAGCTGGAGCGTGGATGAATCAGAACCATGAGGCAGTAAGTCACCAGGAGTCAGGAAGGGCACAGTGGGAAGCTGGGATTGCATGATGCAGCCCCAGTCATTTGGGGGTTTACGACTGACTTTGCAACTCACTCACTTGACTTTATGCAAGGCCTTGGGTCTGTCTCAGGCTCTCCCGTTAGAAAGCAATTTCACGGATCCTCCTGAGTCACTGGGGCTATAACTGACTTACCATGGAAGAATGAAGAACCAACACCTCCAAGGCACTTTGGCACCTAACTCCCAGCTCTCTGAGTATGACTGGGCTTAAGGGATTTCAGCTGAAGGAACAAAGCAGGGCAGATCATTGCACAGATTGGAAGAGCTTTTTTTTGTCTCTTTTGCTTGTGGTCCAAAAAGACACAGGAAAATCCAGCTCCCAAAACCGTGTGAGATCCATCAGAGCCAGGTAGGAGACACATAGCCCCCAAATGTTTAACAAGCAGGACACTGGTGAGAGGATCATAATGATGCTCACCTGTTTTGCAGGTCTGAATTGCCCTTCCTTCACTGTATGAGCCCTTTTCTAAAGGCAGGTCTAACCTCCCTTCGAAGCAAGGAAGACAAAGACCAATATTGACTAGGAGAGGGTTGTCCCACAATACAAATCAGAGAAAAGAAGAGTTCAACTTGTCAAAGACACTCTGAAGGTGGGCAGACTTCCCAGAGGAAAGAGATTTAAAAAGCCAGATGGGTGGTGGGCTCCCCCACTAGTGTCAGGCATCAGAAAATGAGTGATCTTGTCTAATTCCAGCTTGACTTACTGACAAAAAGACACCAGCAGTGAAGGCATTTTTTTTCCCACCTACTTTAGGAGAACCCCAAGGATCCCAGGCAAGGGTTGTCCCTGGAAACCGAGAGAGGCCAAGCTGCAATTCAAGCTGTGCAGAAGCCTGCCTGGGCATCTCCAGTTGTAGCTGTTCTCAATAAACATCTCATGCTTGGGAAGCATTGACTGTTGCTGCAGGAGAAAAAGACCAATGATCATTTCTTAGTGACAAATGCCATGGAATCACCTTTTTCTAAACTGAAAATCAAGACATCCAAGCAAAATCAAGAGGAAATCAAGATGAACCCTTCTGACTGCTGAGTAGTAGCCCTTCCTCCTTCCCATGTTTTGAGCAGCCAAGTGGGGAGAGTCATCTTCTTCTTAGTTGCCATCATCCTCTTCTTGGCAGGGAGGGAAGGCGCAGGGAGGACACTAGGTCAGCACTGTCTCTGTTGGAAGGGGGTCCTACACCAGAGCCATGACACCCTGCTTTGTGGAGCTGGAGAAACCGCAGGAGCCATAGAGAGGATGAGGAAGCAGAGCTGATGGAAGATGGACTGCCCTGAGAGCTAAGGGACAGGCCTGGCTTGGAGGTCACAGTGGCCAGCACAAGGCCAGGTGAATGAAAGCATGAGAGCTCTTGTTATACCAGTGGATGAAAATCCATGAGCCCCAGAAACCACCCTGGCTGCCCCATACATGTGTGTCTACATCCCACATCCCCAGCTAAGCTCCCCGCAGCACATCCAGGAAAGAGCCGAATTTTCTTGGATCCTGCTTCTTTCTCTGGCTCTTTCTGCATGGTGCATCTCAAGTGCAGTCAATTAGAGCCATGGATCAATTAAGCATTAACAGGCAAGGAAGATAAATTACTCAAATGGGCAATCCCTGAGTCCGGAAAGGAAAATTCCCTGGTGTTGATTCATGCGGATTCTCCTCTTTTTCAGGCCTGACCAGATGCTCCATCGGCTCTCAGCATGAGGCCTCACACAGGTATGAGGTGCCATGCAGTCTGCAGCTGGGTTGTTTTTCCCTTTAGATGTTTCACTCAGATTGCACAGGGAGACCCACTCACATAGGGCTTGGTTCCTTCTCCCTCCTCCCCTCCTTCATCCTCCCCAACACATTCCCGGCAGCTTTTCGGCTTGGGAAAAGCTTTGCAAAGTGAAAAGAAGCTGAACGCATTCCTGCTTTTCCTACCCGAGAAGGCAAGGTTTGGAAGACATGCATCCACACTGCCTCTTGCCAGCGAAAGCCCGGACAAGGGAGTGTGGGTGTGTACTTGTGTGGATCTGTATGTGGATATTACCAGTCCTGACCTGGCTGGAGTGAGTCTGTTTGCACATTTGGATTTGCCCTTCCCTAGTAGCTGGAAGATTGAGTGGGGAAGGTCTGGTGAAGGGTATAAAGGAAAAGAAATCTCCCTCAGGAACTCCACTTGTGGCACAAATCTATGTAACCAGCTGCCTTTTCCCACTTCATGGCTCCCGGACCATCCCGTTGTGGGCTACTCAGTCATTCCTCCATGCCTGTGCAGACACAGAGCTCCAAGCTCAGGGCAGGATGGGAACAAACTCCTGTCCCCTGAAACCTTCTGGGGACAAATTTTATAGCTCTTGGGAACCCATAACTAAGCTGTATCACTTTCAACAAGGTGTCCTTGTCAGGGACGCTTTTGGGTGTCCGGTATCGCCCACTCCTGAGTTGGAGCAGTTTCAGATCATGTTTTTCTATGGAGGGTCCAAAATTTGGTCCCAGATTTATTCTTAAGATACAGGGAATATCAAAAATCCCTGGTGTTTAATAATTTGTGGTTTTATTTATTGCATTTGGCTCCACATCTCCCTAGTTTAGGGGTACCTGGGCACTGACAACCTGCAGCCTGGGCAGACAAGAAGCGGCAATGCAATGAAAGGAAAATCCTGCCATTTTCATGGCAACTCCTCTGTCTATGCCTGCTTCATCCCTGCTCTTCCATTCCCTTAAACCTCCACAAACCCTGCTTATACCAGCCGTGCACATGCAGAAAGTCTTCCTTCCCCTCTGCACTCCTCCTCCTCTCTCTCCCCCTCCGGCTGCTTGAGAAATTCAAACCTTCTTCCTATTAGGAAGAAAAAAGGGTGTGCTAGCAGGTTGAAAGAGATAGCAGAGGAATGGGTTAAAGGGGTTTAAATTGGAGTTTTATGGATATTTCTCTCTCTCCTTTGTGAGCGCATTAAACTTTTCTTTCGTTAAAAACCAAGAGGACAGGAATGGGAAAGGAGAGGAAAGAAGGGAAAGAGAAGGTGGGGGGAAAAAAAGCCCTCAGATATTCATGTGTGACACAGCTCAGGGAGGTGAGACGTACGGCTGATTTGCTTAATGCTGACAGGTCTTTCTTCTTATTGGAAAGAAAACACAGCGGGGATCCTAAAATGTGCCGTGTAAAGGTCCATGGCAGGAGCATTTCCAATCTTCCGTGGTGACGCTGCGTGCCAGGTATTCATACAGACACATCAGGGAAAAATAACACAAAAAGTTCTTCACTAGATTCCCATTAACCCGCTGCCTATGGTAATGTCAAGCTTAAAGCCGTTCCAAAGCCCCCGGTGCTCCCGCGCTAGATGGCATGGGGATGTGTGTGTGTCGGGGTGTGTGCATCGGTGTGCATGCCAGCCTGCCCAAGTGGGGCAGATAAAAGGGAGAGGGCAGAGAAAAAAGGGAGAAAGAGGGGTGCCAAAGCAAGGCGGGGGGGGGGGGGGGGGCAGTGATGGAGAGAAAGCAAAGACAAAGAGAGAGGGAGGGAATCTGAAAGAGGAAAGACAAAATGAAGGTGAGAGCTAGGATGGAGGATGCTTCCCATGTGGTCCTGCTCACTGCTGGGCTCCCGTATGGGGCTCCTGCAGGCTCATCCAGGGAGGTGTCTCCCAGAAGAGGGTAGGAGCAGTACCTGGGCATCTGGGAGGTGGGATTCCTTGTGGGAGCCACCAGTCCATCTCTTCCCAGTGCCCTGGATTGCTGTGACTCCCTCCTTGGGCAGAAGCACCCTCCGGCCAGCCTGACTGTGCTGCCTGTCTCCTCTGATGAGTGGATGGCTTGTCCTGGGGGGTTGCATGTTTGCCTTTCCTTGCGTCAGCTCAACGGACAGCGGGACGTGTCGCAGCAACATCATGCACAACACACAAGCTGACACAGCCAATGGCCCCTGATGCTAGGATGGTTGAGATGCTCTACAGATAAAGACAAGACTCAAGGGCAACCTCCCAGCTGCATGAGGCCATGGTGATGGCTGGTATGTAACCTATCCAAGGGGAACATCCTCCCCACTATTCTCCTCTCCATACCTGTTAACACTACATCTCACCTGCAACAAAAGCTGGGGCAGACCTTTATGGAAAGTCATGAGAACAGATGCATGCATGGCTGCAACAGCAAAATCACAAGCAGAGGCTGGTGAGAAGGGGTAATGGAGGAAGAAAAGAGGAAATTTAGAAGCAGGATGGATACCTGTAAGGAGCAAGAGTCAGGGGGCTCAAGGATTAAGCCAAAGCTGGAAAGGTGGTGGGATTTGGAGCTGGGAGCTATATGCTGGTGAGCACAAGCTGAGGGCATGGTGCAAGCTGGATGTTTTTCTGAATGGCTGGGCAACACAGCAGGAACAGCGATAATGCAGAGGGAACAGTTTGCAGCTCCCAGTTGTAGGGTCAGCACCTGCATCATGTTTCAGCCATTTAGTGTCTCTCCTCTGAGTGACGAGAAAGGAGTATATGATAGGTCAGATCAGAGTGCTGCAAAAGCAGCACTTGGGGACATTTTAAGGCAGAGGACATGTCCTTTCTGGTGCCACCAAAGAACCACAAGCACCAAAGCTTCTTCATGGGATTCATCCCACACCCACCATGTGAATGTTGCTTCTGTAGCATCTTCATCTGAGCCAGGCATCCTGGGGTCCCTTTTTGCCTCATAACTAGCCCAAAAAGTGAAGTTTGGGGTGTAGTTCATCTCATCCTAAAGTGGATCTTGTTCAGACAAATCTTCCCTACCTGCCATTGACTGCCCCACCTTTTGTGCAGTCACAAGTGCAAAGTGAAGGATCTCTTTCAGTCCTACTCCCCAGCAGCTCCTGCATATGGGGTCCAGGACATGCAGGCCTTTGGGCAGGTGGCATTCAGATGCCACGAGCAAAGGATTCATGAAGGACCCAGGGAGCAGGCACATGGCATGGCCTTGAATTAGCAACTGGGTCTCTTTTGGGAGGGTCTGTACAGACCAGAACAAGGAGGAGGTGCCATGTTGCAACTGTAAGATGTACCAGCAAAGGAGTGCTGTGGTGGACCCCATATTTGACCCCACATTATCTCATACATTGAGGAGACAAGACAGATAGAGCAGAAAAGTCAAGAATATCCCTTCTCACTTTAAGAGACCACCCTGGACAGTCCCCTTTCTAGATGTCACCGTGCAGTTGCAATGACTGACAAAGCCCCTGATTTTGCAAACGCTTTTCTCCCCAACACATCTCGCCCTCAGGGTTGGGCCAGATCTGCCTGGGGAGCACACAGCTGCAATTAGCAAATGTAACCAGCCACTGCCAGACACGGATGGACGTGCTGCTCCTCTCCCTGCTCCGCTGTGCTGAAGCGGCAGTTTTCCCAGCAGAACCAAGCGGGGAACCTCATGGGCCACAGGTCAGTTACTATTTCTTTCAGCTGGAATTTGTGAGCAGGGGGAAAATTGGCTGGGGGCAGAGGAAAGGGGAGGGGGCAGAAATCATGCTCACTCCTTCTTACTTTCTTAGTGCTCTGATAAACCCTAGGGGAGCCAAGGGAGAGGAGATGGACATCAGTCCATCATATCCGCCTGTCTGGCTGTCTCAGCATCCCATGAGAGAGAGGCAGAGCATGCAGGCAGTGATGCCAAGAGCATATCCCATGGGTGTGGGATATCTGACTAACCATGCTGGTGCCCATCTGAGAGCTGGAGATGTGGTCAGGGGAGGCTTGAGCACTTTTCCTCTCACCCTTAAAGTGCATGCCACAGAGAAATCAGGACATAAACCACACTAATCACCCTGGTTTTATCCCCACTGACCACAAAGGGGTGGTGGGCACACAGCTCACCTGCAGGTCCCTGAAGGTAAGTGAGGAATGTCCCACCCTGGTTTCTCTTTCTGCCAATGACTCATTTCTCCATGCCTTAGTTTCCTGTACCTCTAAAATTGGGGGTTATGCTGTTGACCTCCTTCATCCAGTGTTTGGAGATCACCTGCTGAGAAGGGTTGATGGTGGTTCCTGTTTGATGGCTATGCAGAGGGCTAGCTGGTGGGATTTCAGCATTCAGACATGTGGCCATGTGGCCCTTCCCAGCTGTTTGGTTAATGCTTCCCAGGTTGTTGGCGTCAGTCATTTAATCCTTCAAAACCCAGGCAGTGGTCCAACAGCAGTCGTGCCTTTCTGAGAAAGTCCTGCAAGACTTGTCTAAGTCTTGTCTAACATCCCATGTCTAACATCCACACTGATCCACGGTGGCCACGGTCCTCACCATTGTCAACTTCTCTGGCTTCTGCACATGGACATGTCCTAAACCAGCAGTTTTAATCAGCTGATGTTCCTTGTGCTACTCACAGAAATGTTCCCCATCCCAACATCCCCATCCCAGCCTGCCTTGGGACCACTGTGTAAAACAACCCCATCCCAGAAGACAAACTATTCTTCTCCAAGACATGCAAGTCACCTCCCAAGGACTTCAGGGCTTCACCACTCCAAACTGTACCTTGAAACTATCTGTCTGTAGTCATCCATCAGCTGTCATGGGGGCTGGAAATCAGGAAAGGCACATTGCCAACACTCAGTTACCACGATGTAGTGTGGGATGATGGGGAGATGGTCACTGTAGTTACCCTGCTTTCAGGACTGGGCCACAATGGAGGTGAGAGGGAAGACAATGTGTCCAGCAAAGGCCACTGATATGGCCAGCGCTGGAGCACAGGACAGAAGATGAGGGGCCAAGAGCTGGGTTTGCTCACCAGGAGAAGAGTAGGCAAAGAAGGTCAATGGCATCCTGGCTTGCATCAGGAATGGTGTGGCCAGCAGGAGCAGGGAGGTGATAGTGCCCCTGTACTCGGCACTGGTGAGGCCACACCTCGAGTACTGTGTTCAGTGTTGGGCCCCTCACTCCAAGAAGGACATCGAGGTGCTGGAGCGTGTCCAAAGAAGGGCAATGAAGTTGGTGAAGGGTCTAGAGCACAAGTCTTATGAGGAGCGGCTGAGGGAGCTGGGGTTGTTCAGCCTGGAGAAGAGGAGACTGAGGGGAGACCTTATCGCTGTCTACAACTGCCTGAAAGGAGGCTGTAGTGAGGTGGGAGTCGGTCTCTTCTCCCTAGTAACAAGCAATAGGATGAGAGGAAATGGCCTCAAGCTGCGCCAGGGGAAGTTTAGGTTGGATATTAGGAAAAACTTCTTCCCCGCAAGGGTAGTCAGGCATTGGAAGAGGCTGCCCAGGGAAGTGATTGAGTCTCCATCCCTGGAGGTATTTAAAAGAAGGGCAGACATGGTGCTCGAGGACATGGTTTAGTGGTGGGCTTGGCAGTGATAGGTTAACGGTTGGGCTCAATGATCTTAAGGGTCTTTTCCAACCTTAATGATTCTATAATTCAAAGGGGAGATCATAGTGCCCTCTCCATCTTCTTAATGGGAGAGTGTAGGGAAGACAGAGGCAGACTCATCTCAGAGGTGCACAGTGGGAGGACAAGAGGCAGCAGGGACAAGCTGGAACATGGAAAATCCAGACTGATAAGAGGAATTTTTTTTCCGCATGAGGGTGCTCAAACCCTGAAGCAGGGTCTCAAAGAAGCTGTGGGGTCTCTTCTCCTAGGAGACAGTCTGAACTAAACTAGACAAGGTTATGACCCATTTTGGCCCTGCTTTGGGTGAGCAGTTGGACTGGGTGACCTGCAGAGGTCCCCTCTGACACAAGTCATTCTGTGACTGTATGACATCACTCTGCATGCATGCAGCCAAGGCATGAACGCC
This sequence comes from Platalea leucorodia, assembly GCF_965183815.1. Taxonomy (NCBI): domain Eukaryota; kingdom Metazoa; phylum Chordata; class Aves; order Pelecaniformes; family Threskiornithidae; genus Platalea; species Platalea leucorodia. The sequence continues at coordinate 1,884,394 of NC_138823.1, read as the reverse complement.
ACAAAAATCATATGAGGGTCACTCACAGACATCCACTTTGTGCCCATCAGCAGAAAGCAATGCTGAACCTCTCCTGGACCTCACACCTCTGTGCCTTCTCACACCTCCATACCTTTCCTTCTTATTTGGTCCACTGCTGGTTCCTGCAGCCCATGCCCATCACTTCACACCTGCCAACATCCCACACATGATGCAATATTTCTACAACTGATCCTGTAATCCTTCCTTCATCCTCACCAGATCTGTGGATGTGTGTCCCCACCACCCATCTCAATCCATGTCCTAGTCTGCATGGGAAAGATGGCTCTAGAGAGACCTCATTGCCTCCAGAGAGACCATCTTCTGTCACTCTCTGGCTAAATTAACTGTTTAGAAAACGACTCCTTGCCCTTCCCAGGATTTTTTGCCAAGCTGTGAGTCTCTCCTGTTTCCCTTTTGGGAAAGCCAAAGTTTTTCTTACATGTGGGACAGTCAAGAGCTTCCAAAATTTATTTTTCCCCTGGCATCCTCCAAGACTGCAGCTTCCTGATCCCAATTTGGCCATGGGCCTGCCCCATCCTTCCCCCCACCAGTTCCAACAGACATCATTTCTCCCTCTTGAACAGAGATGAGGTTAAGGGAGAAACATTCAGGAAAAATCTTTCCTCAAAAGTTCTTTCGAATGGGCAAATATTAGGTCCACTTAGTGCCATTGAAGCTCTTCTGGGGTGAATCTCACCAGGCAGGCATATGGGCAAGATGAAGGGAGGGACAGAGTGTTTCGCCACATAACTAAATCCTGGAGCAGCCTTAGAGGTGTGATTCACCCTGGGCTGCCCATACCTCGTCTCCCCACAGGGCTTGGACAGAGAAGACACAGCCCATCACTCCTTACTGGCATTTTCCTGGTCTCCCCAGTTTCACGGCATGAAGACTGGGAGGCAACAGGTGACTTTGCCAAGTGCCCTGGCCCCCATGTCCCCCCAGGAATCCCATCTGCTGCAAGTATAGGAGGTCAACCTCCCTTCCCTCACCCACCAGTACCAACGGGCACAGAACCGGCTCAGGAGAAGGACTTGGTCCCTCTGCTCTGCTCTCCTACCTCCACCCGCCACCATCCCTGCTCCCACCCCACTGCAGAGGAATCGGGGAAACTCCCTCATATCTCTGGCTGCATCCTACCTTGGTGCCCCCCCCAGTCTCTGACCCCCTCTTGTGCTACCACGCTGGCAGCAAGTGGGTGCTTCTGGGCAGTCCTATGCATCCTGTGCTGAGGAGAGGGTAATGCCCCTCTCGCCTCGCTCCTTCCTCCTCCTCCCAGGTAAAGCAGAGTCCCGTGCTGAAATGAGCTCTGCTCCTCTCTCCTTTCTTCCCCTTTTCTCTCCTCCCCTCTCCATCACGCCAGTTGTTTCATCCTTTGAGAACTCTCTGCTTCTCCCTATGGGACCCACTTTAAAAACAAGGGGAGGGGGGGCAGGGGGGAGAAGGAAAGAAAACTCCATTGTCTTGTCAAAGGGAATAAGTGAAAAGTTGCAAGTGTCTCTCTGCAGGTTTTGGTTCCTGTGTGTTCTCCTTTCAAACCCTGCCAGCCTCAGGGGCTGTCATTTCGCCTTCATCTCAACGGATCGACCCGTGGTTTCCCACCGCTTCCCCTCCCCAGCATCACTGAGCGTGGAGCTGCCAGGCTTTTCACGGCCACCGCCAGCTTGATCCTATTGACAGGTCTCTTCTCTTTGCTTCCCTTTCAAAGGGGGGCTCGGGGTCCCTTCCTTCCTCCCTCCCTTCCTTTTCGCCTCCTCCCCTCCCTCCTTTTCTTTTCCCGATTTTTCTTCTTATTCTTAGAGGTGTGCCGCCGAGGTGCTGCTGTGCAACGACTTGACAAGGCCACACGCAGCGGAGCCGGGGCCCAATTATAAACCCCTCTTTAAGAGCGGCCTTCGTTTAGAGAGCGAGATTGGAGCTGTCGGAATATTAACGAGCTCTTGCTAGCGGCACAGCATCCAGCAGCAGCGCGGAGGGGCCGCACGCCAGAGTCAAGGAGGTGTGTGGGGTGGAGGGGTGCATGCACCAGACCGGGCCAAGAGCTCCCAGGGCCTGAAATGGTGGTGTGCAACTGGTGTGCCGGCCATGGTGTTGGCTAAACCAGCTTATCCCAGCCAGGCTGGATGGATTTGTGTGGGGGGCCACCATGGACATGTCACCCCCCCACCTTCCACCAGGCATCACCTGGCCATGGGGAGGCAGCGTAGTCTTATGGTTAGAGCAGGCAAGAGCAGTTGTTACCAACTCTGAAGATGGTCTTGGGGCTTGTCCCCTGGGTGGCACAGAGCTTCCCAGGGTGCTGGGGAAGCACCCTCCAACCACCTTTCCTCACCCCTGCAGCAGGGAGGGGATTTTTTTGGACAACCACCAGCAAAGTGGTTGTATGATCTCCCATGACTGGCGTTCCTCCAGCATTGCTGTGGGTGATTACAAGGATTGGCCCCAAAGCCAATTAAAGCCTCAAAGGGGAATGAGACTAGAGGTGAGTCTGGAAAGATCTCCCCTGTCCCCTGGAGTGATATATGGGTGCCCACCTACAACACAACCATGTTGGCAAACACGTGGCCAAAGGAGAGCACATACATGCAACTGTCTGTCAACACATGCGAATACATGCAGCCAAATGACAGGCATGTCCACAAGGACACTCAAGCCAGCACATGCCTAAGTCAATACTCATGACCCTGCACACACAACTACAGCCCCGACATCCTTGGAAGCAGAGACCTCTCGCTTTGCTAGAGGACACAAACACTGGCCTCTGTGAATCAGCTGCCAGGAGGGTAGAGGTGCCCACCCCAGCGAGCTTTGGCTTGGCTCCAGGTTTGGGACCAGTTTCACAAGTGGGAGCATCCATCTCTGGGCATCATCATGCTCCTGGGCACATCTGCACCTGGCACCCCAGCCCAGGCAGTCTCTTTCCCTCTATCAGCTTATTATACTCCCGATCCCTTCATTTAGGACCTAGCAGGGTCCCTTAGACCTCTCTCTCCTCAGCCTTGACCCTCCACATCTCCCTTTCCAGCCAGCCTCCCCCTCACCTCCTCTTCCCTCTGCAGGGTGTCTGCAGAAAGAGAAAAGGACCAAAACCCACACAAGATCCCTGCTAGCAACGGTCAGAACTTCAATCCACACGAGAGCCCCTAAACCAGCAGCCACAGTGGACTTCCAATGCCATCGCTAATAACAAACATGCCTAAAATGCACATGAAATTCTCCACAGCAACAGGGACAGCTAAAATCCAATGAGAAGAATCAAGGAAGTCCACAGGGCACCAAGGCCCCAAGGACTTCAGGTTCCTAAGACTGAGTGCACTGCAGCAGAATTTAATGGCCAGGCATATATAGACTGGCAAGGTATGGTGAGACAGATAACACTTTTATCAGACCTTCGGCAGAGAAAACAGGTGGATTTTCTGCCTGAGTGCTTCTTCAGATCTGCAAGAGAGGAAGAAATTGTCAGGTTGGTAAAAAATTGCATTGAGCACAGTGGGTTTAGGTTGATCATCTGGACAGTCTGTGCGGAAAAGGCAGCTGTATGTGCAGACCTCTGCCTTGGGACAGAGGGAGGAAAGAGGTGCACATAGAGCCCATGGATCTCTACAGAGTTAGCAACTGAAGAGGTGTGGGAAAACTGTAGCGGAGCATTAAACCAATGTTATTCATAAATCCATAATGCCTGGTACGGAGCAGCTCTGAATCCAGAATTGCTCTGTGACAAAGGTATTTAACAGGTCTGCCTCGAGGCTCAGGACCAAGAGATCAGAGGCTGTTGGAAAGCATTTCTCTGCTGGCAGCTCATCAGGCACCATTGCTCTGGTCCAGGGCGATCATCTGGTCTCACTGACTTTGTTTCCATGAGGACATCCAGTGCATTCTTTTGGGGACAGTGTGTTGCATCCTTGGACGGGCACAGCACCCCCAACCGTAGGAAGTTAAGCTGCTGGAGGCTGGAGGGTTTAATACTTTTTACCTTGGCATAGGGTATGGAAAAATCATTCTGCAGCCTGGGGATGGGCAGCTTCTACAGGGACATGTGCTCCTACATGAGTCCTTACTCAGCTTGCAGCAGCCACTGCAAGAGCTGTCAGGGACCCACATCATCCCTTGCAATGCAGGAGCTCCCATGATGGAACGGAACGGAACGGAATGGAATGGAATGGAATGGAATGGAATGGAAGAGACGAGATAGAGAAGAGAAGAGAAGAGAAGAGAAGAGAAGAGAAGAGAAGAGAAGAGAAGAGAAGAGAAGAGAAGAGAAGAGAAGAGAAGAGAAGAGAAGAGAAGAGAAGAGAAGAGAAGAGAAGAGAAGAGAAGAGAAGAGAAGAGAAGAGAAGAGAAGAGAAGAGAAGAGAAGAGAAGAGAAGAGAAGAGAAGAGAAGAGAAGACAATAATATGGTCCCAAGAGCAAGCAGGAAAGGCCTAAGAAGTTAAAAAAGAAACTTTTAATGTCTTTATTAATTCTCCTATTAATATAATAGCTAATAATGTTAGCCAAAAAAATGATGCAGAAGGGATATTGTCTCCTGCACTATAAACCTGTATGAGCAGTCTCTCCAGAAGCTATTTCTTCTACCCCACTACTTCATTCCTCTTAAACTCAGCCAGGCTCTTCCACAAGCACATCTGAATTCTCCACTGGGAGCACTCAGATTCTCTGCCTGACTCAAAGGATCCGCTTCACCTCATCCGATGGATTTCAGGAGAAAAAATCAGGGATAAGTGTCTATGGCGCAGCCATGTTTCCCACCCCAAAAGCCCCCCTGAGCTGCTCAGGAGCCTGTAGCACCCTCTGTCATTCCAACAATGTTGTGCATGGCTCCAGCTCATGAATACCCCTGAGGATGCACCATGTTGGGCACAAGCATCGAGCAAGCCCCAAAATCTATGGGGCAGCCCCCTCCCCATGCTGCCAGCACATTTAAAGCTCTGCACAGAGGCTGAAAGCCAGCCTCCAGCTGGGCTAATGGCATTCAGCAATTGCCTGCCAACATGAGAGACTGCAAGGAAGCAGGAAAAGGCACTTATCTACACGTCGGAGATGGATTCACCCCACCAGTTCCTGCAGGGATACCAGTCCTCTCCATGCATGCTGGGAAACAGGCTTTCCCCCTAAAGGACTGCAAAATCTTTGGTGCACGCAGGTGTCACATGAGTCACTTCTGTGGGACAACAGAGCTGCTGTGTATCTGCTGCCCAAGACTGGTCTCAGAGCAGAGAAGAAGGTTGGAAACCGACAGGTGATTCGAGGTCTCGGTGTGAGTTAGTTGTGCAAAAGTCTCCATCGGGGACCGCTGGGTAGGTGCTCCTCTGGATATCTCGGGGTCTGCCCCGAATTACACAGCAACTGCACGCTCAGGGACTCATCCCTTGCAACACAGAATCAGAAAGGTCTGACTCCCAGGAAGGCTGGAGAAGAAAGGGGAGATCGGACCCAAGCAAAGGCAATCACAATATCCGTGGGGAGCAGACAGTAGGGACTGGTTCATGATGGAAGGGGGAGCAGGTTCCCCAAAATACCCACACAGAGGCTTGTGCATAGCTTTTAGGGCCAGATAGTCCTTTGAAGGCTTTTTAATCCAATTTGGACCATGGTGCTGCTGTCATCAGTTCCCACCTTCTGAGCCCAGCGAAGGCAGCCAGTGGCTGGGGCAGGCACGGTGCTCGCCAGACCTTCTAACGCTGCTTGGGGCTGCGGGACATTGAAACATTAAGGGAGCAAAGTATGATGCCGTGGCGCGTTACACGCTCGGCGTTGCTGCCCGGGAGCTTTGGGGACTGCTGATGCAGCGTGACAGCAGATTTCACCCACCGCTAACCGAGTCCAGCAGCTTTGGGTCAGGAAACCCCCCCCTCAGAAAATGACCAAGTCAGGAGACCAGAGGAAGTCCAGCCCTTCTCCTTACTCCCTTTTCTGGAGGTAAATTACCAGGGCTATCAAATCCCAGTGCCCTAACACCTCCGTTTGCTAACTAGTCACAGAGACATTTGCAATGAGCCAAAGCTTCTGTCAGCGTGTTTTGGAAGCTGGTGGCCATCGCTGGTGGGACTGCCCGGGATGGGGCAGGCAGGGTGAGGGGATGCACCACGCAAAGCTTCAAGGCTACATCACTCCCCTGCCCATCCGCATGCTCCGGAGAAGCAGGGAGGGGGAGAGAGACCTGCAGCCCCAGCCCCGCCAGCTCAGCACTTTTGTGCTTTTCTTGTCAGGGGAAAAAAAAAAAAAAGAATAAAAAGCCCCTTTTTGTTTTGTTTCCCTTTTTTGTTTGCTAATTTATTGTTTTGTCCTGAGCTCGTACTTCTTGAAATCCCTTGTTCTTGATGCTCATTAAAATATTTTTGGCGTGCATGGGCTCTGTTAGTTGCTGCTACGAGCCTTTTGTATTTATTTTTCTCTCCTCCCCAGACCCCCCCGCTACACAACCCCGCGGTCAAAACGTCCCTGTGTTTTCCATGCGCTTATTACCCAGAGAATCAAGGCTCCTTAGCAATTTGCGAGTCACTCCAAAGCAATCAATTATGCATCAAATGACTTTTTGATTCTTTACCTTGTGAGAGCAGAGATGGAAGAAGAGGCTGTCTTTTTATTCTTTTCCCCTTCTCTATATTATTATTATTTTTATTATTATTCCCCTCTCTCTCTTCTCTCTCTCTCCCTTTCTGTGCTCGAACGGGTCTGCCTGCTGGCATCGGGATTATGACATGATCAAATGGCTTGCTCTTAATTGGCAACAGCTCCAAGATGGAAAGAAGACAGAAAGATTAAAAAGAAAAGGCCACGGGAGCCGGAGCCCTTGTGTACGGCTCTAGCAGCTTGTTGGGGTGTCAGGTGAGGTGGGAGGACAGGGCTGAGCCAAAGGGGACCCAGGCACTTTGATGCAAGGGTGAGTGGGCAGTTGGATGGGGACAGCCAGATGAGGACAGCCATGAGGATGATGGAAAAGGAGAGGGGTCACTCATGATGCTGCAGACAAGGAGGGTCTATGTGCAGAGAACTCTCCTCCCCGTCCTGGAGCTGGCCCAGCTTCACCTGCACCCATGAGTTCAGAGAGCAAGTGACCTGGGGACAACATGCCAACAGCAGCAATGCCAGGACATCTCCTCCAAAGCCAGCTGTGAGATTCTCAGCCATGCGAACGGGTTGCCCAGAGAGGTTGTAGAGTCTCCACCTTCAGAGATATACAGTCCCCACCGTTTACCTCCCCAAAGACTCACCCCCTGAGCTTAGCGTGTTCTCTAACCAGCATCCCCAAAAACCTCAACCCTTGGGTGTCAGCAAAGCCTTCATATCTAACCCTCATACCCTGTCCCCACCAGCAGAGATCCCCCAGGGAAATTTCCTCTGTCTCCAGGGGACAGGAGATGCCCTGGAAGATGCAGAGGTCAAAGCCAGTAGGGTTTTCCTGGGTATAAGCTCTTCTGGCCCTCCCTTAGTTTAAAAGCTGCTGTGCCTCAGTGACAAGGACAAGTACTCATTTTCAGACAGGGCTGCAGTGCAAGAGTCACAGCAGGGAAGAGACAGAAAAGGGATCTAACACATCTCAAAGGGTTTCTCCAGCAAAGTGCAGAGTCCTGGGCTGCCCAAGATCCCAGGCAAGATTTATCCATGTCCTGCTCTAAAGCCATGGAAAGAGAGCTGCCCACATCACAGCCACCAGCCCTGCTCTCTGCAGGTACCATCAGCAGGTGACAGTATTTCTTCTGCAGACCCTGAGCTTGCAGATCACCCTGTGCATGTCCCTCACAAGCAGGCAGCAGGAGCCACATCCCTGACCCCTTTTCCTTTGCAGTTGTACCCCTGGATCTGCATGTCCTAATCTGTGGCACTGGCCTGTGCCATGCTGAGTGCAGGCCTCATGTCTTATCCTCTGAGTGGGAGACTCCCACAACCGGGTTAAAACAGATGCACAGGAAAAAATACAATTTAGGGTGCCTAAAACAACTGTCCATCTTCTCTCCAGCCTTCCAGCTCCAGCCTTGCACCTTCTGGGTCCAGTTCACATAGTAGAGGTGATCATACTGGGAATATGCATTTGCCAAGTCATACAAGCTGTTTATACTGCTAATAAAAAAAAAAAAAAAAACAACACACAAAATAAAAACTAAAAACCAACCAAACAAACAAACAAACAACAAAAAAAAACCAAACAAAACCAAACCCAAAGCACAAACAGAAAAGCAGGTTGTGTTAACTTCTGTTTCACCTCTAGACTTTCCCATCACAACCCAAAAAGTGTTGAAATGTGATGTGTGCTGAACTCGGGTTTTTCCTCAAGTTAGTAAACGTGATTTAAAAATACCCTTCTCAACTCTTGAAGATGAGGCTTATAGAAGAGACAGGCATCATCTAGCAGTTGAGCTCTCCGCTCTTTAGAAGCACTAGCACATGAGACTGCAGCTTCTTACCAGCCCTTAAATGACCTGATGGGTATGACAAGTACTGTCCCCTCTCCCCATGGCCCCAAACATCCCTGAGGGTATCCCCCACAATAAGAGCCTCCATTGCCCATCCATTTCTATGGCTCCTCAATCAAGATGCTAAAAAGCCACTGCACAGGTGATGCCTCAGGCTGTGGATCTCCTTTGTAGTACACAATAAGGACTGACTTGGGTAAGCTGCCTCCATCAGCAGCATCCCTTTCAGCAATGAAAGCCAACTCCATCCTGGGCTGCATTTGCAAGAGCTCAGCCAGCAGGGCAGGGGAAGTGATTAGTCCCCTCGATGTGGCACTTAGGAGGACACATCTGAAGGACTGGGTTCAGCTTCAGGGCCCTTGTACGAGAGACATGCTGACAAACTAGAGCAAGCCCAATGGGGGACACCAAGACTGGTTGGGGAGCGAAGTACAGGGAGTGGGTGAGGGAGCTCAGCTTGCTCAACTGGAAAGAGGGAGGTGAAAGGAGGCCTAGTTGCAGCCTTCACTACCCAACAGATGTTCATAAAGAAGATAAAGCCAAACTCTTCTCAGAGGTGAACAGCAAAAAGACAAGTGGAGACAATCACAGGCTGCAGAAAGGGAAAATTTTCACCCTGGGTGTGGTCAGACCCTGGAAGAGGGGCCCTGAGGCTGTGAAATCTCCATCCATAGCTAGACAAGATCCTGAGTAGCCTGAACTAACTTTGAGGTTGGCCCTGCTTTGAACAAGGGGTTGAACTAAAGATGCCAGCACTCCCTTCTAACCTATATTATTCTGTGACTCTCTGCTGTACCACTAGCTGGGCAGATCCCACTCAGGCCACAGTCAAGCTCTATCCTGCTGTCCCAAAACAAGTCACTACACAGCTTTATATTCCTCCCACCCCTCCCACTTCATTTGGAGAAAAGAGGATTGTACATCTTACAAGAGAGCTGGGAAGAAGCCTCCTTAGGAAATCAGTAGAATAATAGTAGAAGATCCAGGTATCAGGAAGCCTTCATCAGCTTACAGCAAAAGGTCTTTGTTGGGAAGTAAACAAGGGGAGGAAACACTCTTGCTGCACCAAGTTCCAAGGTAGTTCTGACTGCTCGAAGACTGGGGGCACCATCGAGCTGGATTGTCCCTAGTCCTCAGCCATTTTGGCAAAACATAGCGTTCACAGCAGCCAACCTGCATCCCCTGCACCACATCAGTAACTCCAGGATGACGCAGGACTCAGGACAGAGCCAGCAGAGCATCCCTTGGCAGCCATAAATAGAAAGGAAGAAGCAGGCTGAAGGGATCACAAACAACAGCTACTATCAGCGTGACGTCCACGACACCCAGATGGTCTCGCTCAGGGACTATGGGATCTGAAGAGGCAGGCCAAAGGGATTAACTCATTGGTGAAATCTGGGGGTGATCAGGGTGGGGCTAGGTAAGGCGAAAGAGAGGTAAGGTGAAGAGAGCAATAGCAAAATCCAGCACGCAAGCCAGCAGGTTCTTTACAAGGGAGGACACTGTCCAGTCCAACGCCAGGGGCCACACTGAGGACACATTAAGGAGAACAGGTCCATGTTTTTATGATAGCATCAAACAAGAGAATTTCAATATCCTGTGAGATCCACAACAGTTTCTGGCTAAGTGAACGGTGCTCTGATATGTCACACGGCCATTTCTTCCCATGTGAAAGTGCAATCAGGTCTTGGCTGAAATCAGGCAGCACGGGAAAGATCTGAGCACTGATCCCTTGACTGAGTGGATGAACCTGGCTCATCAGGGGAAGGCACAAAATCAGTGAGAAATTAGACACTTGAGAACAGTCTATTAAGTGGTGTGAGACAAAGAGGAAAACAATGAGTGTCAATGGAGGGGTCCACATGCAGAGATGAATCTCCTAGATGTAGATGCCTATGGTGCAGACACCTCGGTTCATACCCACTCCATTTACTCTCCATGTAGACAGCACAGAGACAGAAACATTTTTAGGGAATGATTCATCCCACCTAATGGATACATCTTAAACAGGTCAGACAAATCACTCCCTGCAGGAATCTCATTCTCTCCAGTGAGGATGGATTTCAGGTATCTAGCTCAGGTGGCAGTACCTACATGCTGAATGCTGGGATGGGATTCATCTTGTCTATCTCTGATTGCCTATGATTTAGGGACTATACCTGAGCAAATCACCTTCAACTCTCTATTTTGTCAATGGAGACTTAGATAACACAGTCAATAGTCTGGCATACAATACTTCTCATCCTCAAATAGAGACCTACCTTTGGTAAATGTAAAGGTTCCCTAAACTCCACTCACTGCATTGATCAGCTCTCCACCAGCTCTACAGGGATGCAGACCTCCTAGTTCAGCTGTGCCATGGAAACGTCGAGTCAAGTAGAATGAATCCCCACTCAAGAGACTGAGCTGTCCCACTTGCCCAGCAACTGGACTAGCTTCACTCCTGCTCCCCAAGCAGACAAGTCCGCCTGGCTGGCAGTGTGACTCCACCAAGATGCATGTAAGTGTGCCATCACATGCAGACAGCCAGATGTGTGTCTGAAATATAGGGCACATGAGAAAGGATCTAGCTCCTGTGGCCAGTGGTTGGCATGTGGGAAGGGACATGAATTTCACTCACTGGCAGAGAATGAGAATTCCTTGAAGAGAAGCGGGAGTTGAGTCATTCAGCAGAGTATCAGTGTCCCACCCAAGACATCTGGTGAAGCTGCAGTGCCCTCTCAACTAAAAAGCAGTCTTCAGAGAGATCTCAGTTTATGTTTAAGGTGGTATAAGAGCCTTTTCATTCAAGAATGTGGAAGAGGCAGGATCTCATCCATCACTGTCTATGCACAGAGCAGTCATACAGCATTTAAGGTAGTGTCCAATCAGCTTAGCTCATTAGAAGTGGGTGGATCAAACCCAGAGATGGTAAAAGTAACCATTCCCATGTACAGCAGGACCCAGGCATGTTGCAGGCTGTACAGATTTCTTCAGTGGGAATATCACATTGGAAACAAAAGTTACTTGAAACTGGTATTCAGGAAAAAAAAAAAAAAAAGAATTAGTGATTCCTGCAATTTCCCAGGAATTTCTTAGGCCATTGGGGTGAACGGCTGAGCCACGCAGAGAGCAGCTGTCCAAACACACATGGTGTGAGACTTTAACTAAGCATGAACAAGAAATAAGGGCTATGGGGAGAAGTATAGAGAGAGCACATACCGCTGCCATCCATATGTCTCTAACTCCCTCCCCAGACCTCAGAGCATCAGCAACGGTTAGTGCACAGGAAAAAGGAGAGGATAGGTTGTCACTGCAGTGCAGCTGCGGAGAATCAAGACATAACACTGGAGAAGTCAAGCTCCTGCTACACAGAGTCCAGGGAAGGTGTGCAGGGGAAATTGATTGCTTACTGAACTGCAAAATTTACCACCTCGGGCTGAGTGGTAAGAACTCTCCTGGGACCAATATTCCTTTTAGTCCGACAAATGCACTTGAAGTTTTCCAATGCCGCCTGAATGAGTGTTTGACAAGTCCCAGGTAGATCACATCTCAGCTTTACAGCTCTGGTTCTGACCACCGTGGGGAAGGTAAAATAAAAGTTTAAATAAATTGCAAGACTAGGGGATAAATTAAAACCATTTAGATGAAATCTCTGAAAAACTGAAGTCAGAAAATGAGCATGAAGCAATGGATGCTCTCAGAGGAGCAGATGGACAGACTATGAAATTTTTGACACCCCCCCATCCCACTCAAAAGCTCCATTTGGAGAAAGCCACCAGAATATTTGGGAAATCTAGTGCTTACTGGTCAATACTTCATCTTCACATTGACCCATGTTCAAACAGTCAGTGACATTAACCCACTGACGCTTCATCTAAAGAGTAGGGGAAAATTGTACTGGTGTCAGGGGAACCTGAAAGCATTATCTACAGATTGCAAAGGCAAGAGACATTGTTACTACACAGGGATTTTAGATGTGCTCACTTTGCGTGGGTTCTTGTGAGGCACTTGGGAGGGCTGGACTCATCCTGTGCCACTGGCACTTATAACAATTCTTGTGTGTGAAGGCTACGGTAAAGCTAATCCATACATAGTATTGGGGTGGCTGATTTCAAAGCTCTCCTGTGGGTTTATCTGTTATGCACGTATCCAGTTAGCTCACTGACAGTTGCTTTCTAGTGGCAATTTAAAGTTATGGACTTATGCTGACTTTGCAAGTGGCAAACTCAGAAAGCGTGTTACTTTCCTTCTTGGGCACCAAGGCATCTGAGATAGGGGAAGCTTTCTAGGATGCCCTCACAAAAAGAAAGCAGCAGATTCTTGCCGACTGTGTGAAGCTTTTCTGCATTACAACATGACCAGCTAGAAATGGAGCTGTGAGATGCAGCGCAATCACAAAGCACAAGGAAAGCAAAGTCCCCTAGCCATGGTCTAGATTCTCGAGAGCTACAGAAGAATATTATTTACAATGAGGTGTACAACAAAGATCATCTAGCAGCTTATTAGCTAACTGACCATGGACTGCAGATGGCCAGACCCTGCTGTGCTGGCTCTGCCCAAACTCAGTTCATCCCTGAAAAAGGCTGTGATCAAAACAGCTCAGAAAGGAAAAGGTAGAGCCATTGCACGAAGCCAAGGAGATGAAGTCTTCTGCATTATTCTGCACCTACTCTAGACCTCTGGAGACCATACCTAGCATCTCAGCTGCAGGACCATCCTTCCTCCCCCACGCAGGTAGCAAAGCACTTGGCTAACAGCATTCCAGCCCTTGCCAACCTGTGCAAGTGAGAGAGGCAAGCTGTCACCCAGCCCCATCATCCTGATGGACAGGAGCTTATATCCCACGCTGGACCCAGGAACCACCAATTCCAGCAGCTTATTCCAAAACAAAGTGTGCATTGAGGGGTTAGGTTTCAGTTTTTCCAGCTGTGAGAAGAAGAGGCTGCCAAACAAAATAACACTGACAGCTGCTCCGGGAGTCATGCGTTGCTCGGTGACCTCAGCTCCTTCACAGGGTGGCCTCCAAGCAGACATTGGGCCAGCAGTGCCACCGAGCACCAGGGCAACCATTAGTGGCAGCCAGGCCCACATTTGAAGAGACAGAGCATGCAGCCTACCAGCTGTGAAACACGCTGCCTCCCTCCAGCACTATCCTTCCCCCTTTCTGCCCTCTCCATGATGCTCTCCCAAGAGTTAGCACTTCAGGATTGCTTTCGGGGGCATTTGTGTCACAGTGATTTTCACTAAATTAAAGGCTCTTGGAAGTGCAAACTGTTCAGAAGGCAGGGTGCAGAAAAGGGCTCTGCAATATTTGGACCACAGACAGAAGCAGTCACCTTAAAGGGAATTTTCCTGATGTCGCACATAGACAAAGAGGAAACCCAATGCACTTTGCAAATCCCTTTCTTATCCTCTTCTTCACATGCTGAGCTATTGAGAGGTGTTGAAATACCAGCCATGCAATGCTCTCATGTGCCTTGTTCCTGTCTCAAAACGAGCTAATGATGAATTCATTGCACAGAGATTGCCATCACAGGGGACAATTAAGGGGTGCTGTACTGGGGACTGCTTAGGAACTGCACCGAGCCTTACCAGTTTTCAGGTCCAGCCATCAGACAGCAACAGTTTCAACCACAGTGGATTGATTCAAATCTACTAAAGCTCTGACACTGTACTGATCCTGTACTCCAGCTGTCCAGCCCAGAGGCACATTACGACAAGAGAAAATATTCTCACTGTTCCCATTGGATCTGCTGAGCATCCATGCCTTTTGTTTCCAGCAACTCAATCCAGTTGTCCACACAGGTGCCTTTGGAAATACCTTAAGGTATCTTGGTTGACCTTCAGTTGCCAGTCCAAAAGGGCTCAGGTCTCCTGTGGATCCTTTGTGAAATCTCCTAATCCCATGAAAACAACTTGCATGCTATTGGATACCTCAGATGTCAGTAGGCACCATCTTTCGCCCGCCAGATGAAGCCCCTGAGAAAGAGATAATTCCAGAGGAGTTTCTCAAAATTGACGTTTGAAGACTACTTTGATTCTTCAGCTGGTTGAAGACCATGGCCACCCAATGCTGTAGTGCACTTTCGTCCAGAATCACACTGCCTTGCTTTCTTCTCATGCTTCCTGTCATGCAAGTTTCCAGTCACTCCTTGCTGCACTTCTAAGCATTGTTTTAACCCACAAAATGTAATGATTTAGGCAATAGCTACAATGAGTTGGAGAAACAATCTCCAGATCTTTGTGTGCTTGCTCCCCAGGTGAGGCACCCAAGTTAAAGGTCTCCAGACTGGGACTCATTTGGTTTGGAGATGGGAAGTTCTCAGTGGAGGTCTTTGATTCAAGCTTTTTCCATAATTCTTGATCCAAGACAGCTGGCATTTCATGACTACCATGGCTGTGGCCTTTAAGAAGTTAGAAACTTCATGGATGTAGTTATCAGGAGAGACCATGGTGATATTAGTTATGTTCCTTATACTCCAACTTCCATAAACTTCTCAGGTATAAATCACCCTACAGAGACAGGTGTGGTTACAGCACAAACCCTTGTAGCTTATGACTCTGAATCTGATTTTTTCCTTAAGTTTTTCCTTCAGCAACAGGTCATGTGAGGAAGGTCCTTCCAGTTTTGCATGGTGGGAAGAGTAGCCCATGGACTGTCTGAGGCACCTTCACTTTCCTCCCAGATTTCTGACTTTCTTGCGTATGTGCTTTCCAGCATACACGGCAATTCCCCCTCCACAACACCAAATTAAACAAGGTGAGGAAACTAGCAGAAGCCTCACTACCGGAGGCTCAGACAAGAGACTTTGCACAAGCAGTGACAGCCCTGAGAAAAGGCAGAACATGCGCCCGGAGGTGGTCATCTGGAATCTCAACTCTTGCAATAGCACATACAACTGCAGCACTTGGATGCCCAAACTTCCTGAGCAAAGGAAGTCCTTGGGTCATTCCTTATTCCACACATTTAGAGGAGATGGAGAGGTCACCCTCTGCTTAGGTGAACCTTAACCCTTGGAAGCCTGGATAGAGCTAGCTTGCCTGGTTTGCTGGCCAGAAATGCACCTCTCTCCCGCCACCTCCTCCCCATTCACCTTCTTGTTCTTTACAAAGTGGAGAAGTGAACAGATGTTTGTCTGCTTTCCCACCTAGCTCCCCCACGCCCCCCCGCTGGAGCGAGCTCACCTCCCCAGTGTGGGAAAGCCCCGGAGCAACCTCTTTTGCAACTCTGCAGACTCCGTGTCACCTCACCTGTCACACAAGCTGGTGACAAGGCAAGCGACAGCACACAACCCGCCAACCACCACCACGAGCCAACGGGGGAGAGGAAGAGGGGGTGGCGGGGGCAAGCAGATGTACCACAAGTTGCTCCCCGAAAGCATTTTTTTGCATCGGGAGGTGTGAAATGAAGTCTACACCTCCCTCTCCTGGCGTAGGTACCATAGCAGCTGCCAATGGCTACAGGCCTACCACATCAGCCTTGCTATTTCTGTGAGATGTCAAACATGCAGTGCTAAGCAATCATCTCTCCTGCCATCTGCCAAGGTGAACATGGCGTGTGGATGTTAGATCAAACAACTTGACAAACTCTCATCCCCCTCCCTTTTTTTTTTTTCTTTTTGAAGAGAGAAAGGGGAGGGCAGGGAGGAAACAATACCACATTAGTTCAGAGACTTTCTCCATCACTCCTGCTCTATGGCTATCAGAGCAGGAAGTTAATTTAAAACTGGATTCTCTTCCATTCCCAACCAGGATGGGAATGGGACAGGGCGGTGACTTCTGCACTCATAATACCAACAACTTTACGTGGAATTATAATGACCCTGTTGGCCCTGGAAATACCACCAGTCCTAGAGAGCATCTGCTGTTGGCCAGCATTGAGTCCCTGTTGAAAAGATATGTCCGTTCTTGCCTAGCAAGAGGACTTTCAAAACACATGGACAATGAGAAAAGATTTAGGCCTGAGAGCTGCCCTCCCCAGCAAGATAAGGTGATAAACACAAAAGTTAATAGGTGTCGTACATTACGATGGGATAAGTTTCCCAGTTCCTGCCCTCTGGACTGCACACTGCATGGAGCTATGGTGCTGGACAAGCTCAGCAGCGATGAGTGAGCCACTCTTCCCTCATTAAAAAGCAAAGTCTGGAGTGATGAGCAGGAAGGGTTTACATGGCCATACTATGACATGTCCTTCAATAAAAGATGTCGGAGAGAGATGTCTTCTTGTCCTCTCCTTCACAGTCCCTCACTGAAGACACACTAGAGATGGGAATACCTGGGAGAAGCTTTTCTTTGCTTTTCTTGAAGGTTCCTTGTAAGGTTTGGGGCATCTCCAGACCTCCTGTGACATTTATCCAGCAGATACTTCAGCAAAAAAGGCTACGGTTTCAGGAATCCCAATGAATGGTTTGCCATGAGAAGCCCACCATGTTCCAGCTGTAAAAGCCTTCAGCTTCACCCCTATCTTGATTTCTAGGTCTTTCTACAGTCTCACTGGAAACGCTTCAACTCCAAATCTTCTTTAGGTGCAGTGATCGAACAAATGCTAATCTCGGTTAGTGCTACCTATGCTTCAAACTTGAACCAGAATCACCAGCCTACCAGCGCTGATGGACATCCTTTCCAGAGCAGCCTGGCCCAAACTTCAGCAATATTGAGAGACCGTAGGTTTCTCTCTGTTTCCCCAGCATTCAGCTCTGAGTTCATGGGTGGTATCTGGGCCTCTTGTTTGCCCTGATCAGAGACTTGCAAATGCTTGTATAAAAACCTTCCTAAATTTGGAAAAGGAGACACTGTCCTAAAAGGGAAGGACACTAGAGGAAGGAAACTTCTTCCTTTTCTGGCTTTGCCTTCCATTGTGAGACCTGCTGCCAGCCCATATGACTCACAATCCCAGTGAACAGTATGGATTTTGGAGGACATAATGGCCAAAGTAGGCATTGGCTAGAAAAAGTACAACTTCCCATGGCAAACGATGAAACACAGCCATCCACACCTGTGCTTTATTTGGTGCAGTAGCACAGAACAGCCCTTAACTTTCATTTCAAAGGAAACTGGCAAAGGTAGCTCACCAGAAAAAAAAAAAAAATCAAAGTCAATTAGGTGCATTTGGGATTTATCATTCACATCAGTTATAAGATCACTCGCTCCTATGCAGGATCCAAGTGAGAAGAGAAATAAAACTTGTTGTGTTCAATCTGTGGCTAAGGATGAGGAAGAAATATAAAAATTTAAAACAGTCTCCAAAGGCTGAACGCTTAAATAAATAAATAAATAAATAATGCTTTCCATATATTTTTATGAATATATACATATATATAGTTCCTATATATGTGTATATGTTTACATAGAACAAAAGGAAGATTCACCTTCTTGATGGGTTAGTTAACCATCAGAGCCTATTTCCTAAAGCAGTGGAAGAAAAGATTACCTGTATATCTTCAAATCATACCTGAATACTTTCTGAAATGTGCATCCCGTTTCTGGATGCCGGGTTGTCAACCAAGTGATCTTGTGAGATGCCTTAATGGACCCATTCTGCTCTGAATAGCTCTGGGCTAGGTGCTTCTCAGATACCAGTCATGATCATGTAATTCCATTACATCAGTTGATGAACCAGTCAGAGGATTGGGATCCCTTTATGAATGGGATAATTCAGTACAGGCACTGATTCATGGTTTCCTAATGTGCACCCGAACCATTTCAACCCCATCTGATGGTCAGGTTACTCCATATATACCTGCCTCAGCCTTCTGCTGTTACATGAGACCAGAAGCAAAGGAAGAGGCCAGTGGAGTGGACAGGCAATATGAACATTTCTAGGCTGTAACAATTTAAAGAGAAGTTTCTAAGGGAAGGAAGAAAGGCTGTAAGGCTCAAAAGACAAATAATTTTTGATAAAGATGATGCTGAGTAGAAATCTCCCCAGCTGTTCAGCCACCACCGTGACCAACCAAGCATGGAGCTTGAGCAGAAACCTTAGCATGCCCTGCCTGGAGAACAGGGATCAACTGCTATGTCACCAGCCATGTCATTTTTCAGGGATTTAGTTCAAAGTTAATCCTATGCAACTTTGAAAGACTTGCAATTCACTTACCTAGCATTGTGGGTATTTAACATCGAAGCATCACCTGCTCACGGAAAATCCTGGAGCAGTTCCTAAGATGGGATTGCATTCCCTTGTCAAGGCAGTCTGGTAAGCACGTATGCTACGTGAATGGGATTTTGAGTCTGAATGTCTCTGTCCCAAAACACAGGAATATACTTCTTTGTATTCATATCTAGTAGCAAGACAGTGAGACTGAGTTTATTTTCTTCTGAGCCAGGTGATTTTGCAAAACCGGTATTGGTGCTGTCTAACTGGAGAGGAAGGTGAAGTGCATGGATCTCGTGATACAGAGCACGAAGGGATCAAACCCATGGTGGGATCATTCAGGAGCTTTGACAGACTAGACAGTGCAGATGACTGAAGGAGGGAAGGCAGGCCTCTTGTGCCCAAGCACACCACCCTGGGAATCCCAAATTCTTCTCCTGGCTGTGCCCCTGCTTTAAATCACTCGATCTGTCTGTGCTTTACCGCATCCTAAATTGGGGAAAGTTGCTTGAAGGTTGGTAACACTCGTGTGATTGTTTGTCAAACTGGGAGGCAAAGAGACATCCTCTACTGCATGTTGAATCCAAAAATACCCTGTCCTCCAAGACAGCAGAGGGGATATAATTCCTGTCCTTTTAATCCCAACCCCTGACAAATTACACTGAGAAGAATATTGGTCAGAGAGAAATGACAGAGGGTATTTAAAAATATTCAGGTCTGCAATTCAGGCACTTCTCTGTCACAAACTCCCTGCATGAACTTCAAGTTGCTTCTGATGCCTCAGGTCTTCCTTTGCATGCTAAAAAGACTGCCTTATAAGATACTTTCATCAGCTGGCTTCAAAAGGTGAAGATAACATAGTCAGGTCAAAAAGCTTTTGTAGTAGGAAGGGAGAGGTTTCATAGCAAAGAGCAAGTCTGCTTTTGGAGGCCACACAGTGATGTCCCTGCTGACTTGCACCACTGGGTCATGGGTGCATGGAAGATGTCCTGACCTTCTCGTCACAGGGAAGGGATGGCAGAGGTAGCGTTTGGGCACAGACAGCAGATCAGCTGGAGCGGCTGAACCACACCACAGCGGCTCCATCGGTTACCCATGGTCCATACCTCTATGATCCATAAGTCAAATTGTGATGAACACTACAGTCTGCCTCACTCTTCAAGAAAATGTGCCCCCACAAGCAGGAACAGAGCCAATTTGACCCAAGCAACCGCAGTTAAGAAGAATGTCAAAATATAGGTCTATCATGAGACCTTTGACAAAGTATTTGCCCCATGGTGGTCGTAATAAAAGCATTCCTTGTCTCACCCCAGGTATAATCTTGAGCCATGTCACACCCAAATTTCCCCTGGACTCTGTGTCAGTGCCATGTTTTCCACTCCCCAAACTAATCTTTTGTCTGGCTACAGTGAATTTATGCCTCGTCACACAGAGACCCTCTGGAAGTAGCTCCATCCTGGCAGTAGCTGAAATGAGGCTTCCTTCTCTCCAAGCATGTCTGTCTGTCCATGCAGCTGGCAAAATCTACCTGCTGCTCTCCCCTCTGAAAAGTCCATCAGGATAAGGATCAGTGCACAGCCCTGTCCCCTACAGAAAGCACAGCTCTGATGAAACCCAGCAGCAACCTAAGCAATGCTGTGGCCAAAGCACTGAGTCCAGGTGACTGACCATGTACAGAGGCACTCAGATGGCAAATGGAGATCTCCTGCTGTGAACCACATGGCAACTACACCATATGCATAATTCAAATCCTCCCAGGAGTCAGGAGCCCCCAAACACAGGAGGTGGATGCACAGAGAAGTAGAGAGGAGGGACTGGATGGCAGTTACAGCTCCAGGGAGGTGGTTGTGATTCCCAGATTCATTGTGGTTGTGTCAGGGTTACCAAGTCCTGGACAGACATCAGACATCTGTGAATATCTGGGACTGATTCCAAATGCTCAAGGCTCACCTCTGTTCTCCAAGGCAATGAGGTGAGAAGGTCAAGAATGGATAACGTAGGAACTGTGGGGAGCCCCTAAGGTGAACAGGAGTTGTAAGCCATTATGACACCATAAAATCATAGAATCATAGAATAGTATGGGTTGGAAGGGAACTTTAAAGGTCATCTACTCCAACCCCCCCCCCTGCAATGGGCAGGGACATCTTCAACCAGATCAGGTTCCTCAGAGCCCCGTCCAACCTGACCTTGAATGTTTCCAGGGATGGGGCATCTACCATCCTTCAATCCTTCATTTGACAAGCTCTCGTAAAAGAGATTTACAGCCAAATTCCCAGAGCTGGTGACCCTGCAGGAGAGGAAAGTAAAGCATCTTCAGAGACAGAGCTGGAGACCACAGAAGTTCTCTCATGGAATGCCAAGGGACAGACAGCTTGTCCACATAGATGTCCTCCAAGACCTGACATTCTCATGATGCTTTGTCCCATCCTGGGTTAAGGAGAGATCTCTGGGTTTCCCACTCTATCAGACCCAGAGGGCTGGGATGTCTGTCCTCACCACCATCGCTGGAAGGGAAGCAAGGACAGCTTCCATCACCAGGAACAGCAGCCATTCTTCGCCCTCCAGGGATGTCACATCCAGTAAGTGATGGAAACCCAAGGCCGTCATCAAGATGGGTGAGTAGCTCTCTGGAAATGCAACTTGTTTGGAAGCTCCAGCCCTCATCGCTAGCCAGAAGAAGAAGGAAACTAACCTGGGGCTTCCAGAGACTTAACTGAAGACCTTGGTGTAGGATCTACACCTCTGAGCCCATCCCCTCCCCTCGATTCACTCCAGCCACAAACACTGCTGCCATCCCTCTCTGAAAAGCAAAGAGCCTCAGCAGCTGAATCCATGACTGATGGAGAGCAGCAGCCTGACTGTCCTGGCCCTCCCATCCCCGCCTGTAAATCAGGGGCCTGTCAGAGGAGTCGGCCCTTTGGAGAAAGAGGGGCAGATAAATCAATCCCGCCAATCGACAGGCTTGCACTGAAATGCATTGTTGGTTTATCAGTCAATAGTTATCGACCGGGATCATGTTCTCAGGGTGATATTCTGATCTCAGAAGGGAGCCCACACCCCAGTGGAAATGTAGGCTGTAGAAGTGCTTGGCAGCACACGGAGGAGAGGTTAGAGAGAGAGGTGCAAACTGGACAGATGGGGAGAAGATTGGCACCTGGTAAGGATGTAGGTGAGTGTTCTGGACAAGGAGTGATGTTGAAAGGGGAAGAGTGGAGACAGAGCATGATTATTTGCACTTGAGAAGAGTCCAGACTTGCTTCATACACCCTTCTCCAAAGCCAATGAGGAATCCAGGAGTCCCATTTCTCCCAGTTCCTTCCAGTCAGTAAATACCTGTAAAACACTGGCAAAGCCTGGGTCTGGTCCATGGTGAAGATGGCAGCCTGCCTCTGCTCTCAGCTGCTCCCCAACCATGGTTGAGGGGAACCAAGAAGAGCCAGCTCTTCAGGGGGAAGCTAGCGGGTGTCAGCATAATGCCTGGGAGATTTTTAGCTTCTTCTAAAGACTTTGGAAACAATACACATCCCCAAGGTGCAGAGCAAAGGGGATGAAGGTTGCATGGTCAGGCACCACAAGTTAGGATTTAAGGGTTATATTTCTGCACTAGGGCCTCCACTGAGACCAATCGGCACAGAAGAACCCATGACCGTACTGTTAAATTCTCCATGCAGGGTGGCAAACAGCCTAGCCCCTGGCATATACACCCAGAAAAGGTCGGGGCAGTGCTAACTTGCTGAGTTTCCGTGTGTGCTAGGGACCTTTCCCAAACCAAACAGCATAGGCATGTGAGATACAGCTTCCCAAGCTGCCTGGTTAGCCTCAGTCCCTGGTTCTCCTGGCTCAAGACCAGACTGTGGCCTTTTTTTCACAAGACTGCTCTTTCCCTGAGTGCAGAGCCTGGACTGCAACTGCTTGAGAACTAAATATTCACAGGTCTGTTTTCTCCCATCTATTACTTACTGTGCATTGTATAACCCCTGGTCCTAATACAGAATTATTAATTTCCCTGTGAGCTTGCTGGTACTGCTCTTTGCTCCATCATCTCTGCAAACACACACTGTTTCCTCTTCCCAACTTCCCCATTGGATAAATAGCTTTTTTCCAGGAAAGGCTCAGCCAGAAGCTTCTCTTTCACTGTCTTATCCATCACAAAAAAGCAGTTCAAGGCTTCCCTGCAATGCAGGTCATTGCATTTTGCTACCTGGTGTTGAATAGCCAAGACCAGGCTGGGCAGCTCCTGCTGGGAGAAAGGGAGAGGGAAGGAAAAAAGGATTGGAGGCAGAGAGGAGAGCCCTGAAAAGCAGGAACTGATGCTGAGGGAATGAGAGGTGGCTTTTTAAGAAGGAGCTGAGATCTTGGAGAAGCAGCTCATACCCAACACAGCTTACTCCTTACTCCACAGGTACAAGAGCCATCCTGGCTCTGCAGGGATCTGGTAAAGCCAAAGCAGACACATGTCTGCAGCAATTTTTTTTCTTCCCTTTTGTCCAGCAAGACCTCTTGAAAATCCTTCCCTAAGCAGCCCTGGGGACACACACACATACCCCCCAGATTACAGGAACATGCACTCCTCCCAGGAAGCACTCAGCTCCAGTGTTACTCCCACCCCATTACTGTTTCAATCAGTCCCTAAATTGGCTGTTTGGGAACCCAGGCTGCTCACGGTTGGTCACTGCCCTGTCACTTTTTAATTGGAGCCTTAATCTCTTGCTGGCTGTGATAATGCAATCGGTATCACCAGGCAGTTTGCGAACGGTTAACTACCCGTGCCATCCGCAGCCCATTAGACACACAAAATCTGCCAACTGCTCAGATTAGTTGGAAAAGAGTTTAGCACTGGGGAACTGAAGGACTGCAGGCAGGGGGCTGTGAGCAGTGATGGGACAGGGGGGCAAGACTCCTGGGTCCTCTCCCTCCCATGCCATTTAGTAGCTGGTCCCAGGGAGGGGCAAAATCTGGGGGTTCCCTTTGCATATCTGGGAAAAGCAGCAAATAAAGAAAATGGTCATTTGAAGCAGGGTTGAGTGGCTCAGGACTCCTGGGTCCTACTCTCTGTTCTCAGGAGATTTGGGATTTAGTAATTATCTCTGGGAGTCAGTGTCCAGGCTCTAGGCAGGCACGAGAGGTATGGATCAGAGGGTGGGATGTGGAAGCAGCACCCCAAGTTTCCACCACGAATCCATCAGCGATGCTCTGCCAACGTCTTTCTTCACATAACCTGTCAAGTGGCCTCATCCTGCCCTTTTGCTGGTGGTCACAGCATCTCAGCAGCTAAGCAGAAAGAGCAGCATAAAAAGTACTTCCAGGATCACCTTTTTGGCGGGGTGAGGAAGGTCAGGGGGGACCCAGGGAGCTCACGCTGCCCTGGGCGATCTCTGCTAATTCCCCTCTGCCGTGTTGTACAGGAGGACTTGAGACTCTGAGAGACAGCAGCTGGAAAACAAAGCAGATATTTGAAGAAAAAATTAATTGCAAGAGCTTTGAGTTTTGGAAATAATGAGATTCAGGGAGTGCAGAAATTTTGGTGTGTTCATCTGAATGTTTTTTTTAATCGCAAAATCTCTAGGGTGGTTTGCTATTCTTTATAAAATCCGAGGGGCAGGGATGGAGATAAAGTGGCTGGGTTTTCTCCTCAAGCTTTTCCAGCATGTAGATATGAGGATGCTCATGCAAAGGAGCTCTGGTTCACTCTATCTCAGGCAGATTGGGAGGCAGGACTTCCTAAATGGTCTTCAAATCTGCATGAAAAATGGGGTTTGTTCCCTAACGTCACAAATCTCAGTGCAGCCCTCCTTAAAACCCTCACAAATGAACAGCTACCCATGGGAGCACTTTAGGAAGCCTAGCCCTGATCCTGGCAGCAAATCTGACAGCCCTTAGTTTTAATGAGGGAATAATCCAGATGAAAGGATCGCTCCTCACATGCAAAACATTGCAAGGGAAAAAAAAAACCATGTGCTGGCTGTACACATCTCCAATGAACGTCCTATTTTCCCAGGCTCAAAGCTTATTGATTTAAGTCTTCCCCTGTAAGGCTCATCCCATGCCATGTTTTGATGTCCCAGAACAGCAGCTTCCAATATTCAGTATTACTCTACAGCTTCTCAGAGAAAAAATTCACAATTTTTTACATGAATTTGGGAAGTGGGTGGAAACACATTTGATTTTGTTGTCATTGTATTGAAAATATCATTTTTCTTTGAACTACCTCTAAAGCATTTCTATTGGGCTAAGAGCAGAGTTGGAAATTTCAGCTCAGAAAGTGAAAAATATTAGACAGTTATGAGCAGGGCTGGTCAAGAAAGATATTTGACTTTTTTCTTTAATGAAATGATTTTTCATCAGAAAATTGCAGTTAGTGAAAACAAAGATCACACCTGATCAGCCTGGTGCTTAGAGCATCCCCTCCTGCTCCCAGACACCCTTGCTGAAGTCCTTGATCTGAATCGAGGTGGGCAAGGACTTAATGCCTGCAGGATCAGCATCATGAGTAGTGGTCCATAGGCAAGGGATGGGGAGCAACCAAACTGGTACAGTTGTGCTTTGACAACGATCCTTTATTCACTGTAAAATGAATGTATGCACAAACCAGAGTTATTTAACCCACCATGGATTATCCTGCTTCTTCTCCCTTTCCGTCCTACGTGGGTGTATATGCATGTGTGTGTGAGCTTGAGTCTTACACTTGTTTCATATAATTTATGTCCCTGTTGTGGAGTGCACAAATGACAAGGCAAGCAAATCCCATAGCAGCCTCTTAAACAACTCAATAGAGGGGACAACATTTTCGTTTTATTGTTGTTCATAAAATTTTATGGGTTGGAACTTGTTATTTTTGTTCTACAGAATGAAAGGAAGTGGTCTTTTTTTATTATCATTATTTTTGCAAATCTGCAGTCACTAATGGAACAGCTCATAAATGCAGTAGCCTGACTCCCTTCCTCTGCAGGGAGCTGGGCACCAGGGCAGAAGAGGTCAGAAGGGAAAGGAAGAGAAGAAATCCTCCTCCCTTGAACATCTGCAAGTGAGTTGCTCTGTTATGCCAAGCTCCCAGAGAAGATGTAGGACCAAATTTAACTTTGTGAGTCAGCATGTGTGTGCATGCAGGTGTCCCTGAGGCCTCGGAAGGGAGGATATTGTTACACAGTGCATAAAGGCCATCTTGAGAGGTTGAAGCAGCTCCCCAACCTGCCATGCTCTTTCCCACAAGCTGCCCAATCCACCCAGACCTGCCAGATCACACGCAGCAGGCAGGGCACCCTCTGCACCCAAGGCTGGACTTGCTAGCTAGACTTGCTTGCTGGCTCAAGGGCATGGAGTTGCCCATGCTGGCAGCCCCCGGGAGGGCCAGTTGTGCCTGCAGGACCATGCACAGGGGGACAGCATCAATTCACTCTCAGAAAATGTGGGTCTGTAATTGTGAGGTGGCACACAACGTCTGGGAGGGCAAAATGTGTGCATGACAGTGGTTAGGGAGTGGAAGAGAAGTCAAGAGCTGGCATCCCCTGGCAGGCACTGGCTTTATATTCTTGGCTTGCAAATCATCCCCATCCCTCATCCCCTCTAGCAGCCCAGTAGTTGCATATGACACCCTGCAGCTGAATTTTTAGGATCACAAGTGCTGCTTGCTCACAGCCACACACACACTTTCTCCGGCAACGAGTCACATCCCAGCCTTACCCACATGTCGAAATCCAGAGCCCATGGACAGGTAAGTCCAGCACACAGCTCACATGCATGGGGCGTCCCAGGCGGAGCGGTCATCTCCAAGCCTGTGTTGGTGGGACCAGCAGCCTCCCACCACAAGCACAAGCACTGGGCATCCCCTTCTCGGGGTTTGGTCTCTGTAGCCACCTGGAGATATGTACCCCTGATTGGAAAAGAGAGAGGCCACAGTTTCTGGTGTTGCTCAGGGAAAGATGCCAGAGCCAGGGCTGACATCCATCACCAGCCAAGGCTGGTTCCTACAGCAGAAATTGAGGCAGGCTCTGGCCCCACTGTCTTGCTCCCCTGATGGGCACAGTGTCACCATCTTCAAGAGAGAAAACCTAAGCTGAAGTGAAAGAGGGTCCAGCTTGATATAAGGAGAAGTGATTTCATGAGGAAGGTGCTCACAAGTTGGTATAGGTTGCCCAGAGAGGTTGTGCTGAAGCTCATCGGAGTAAGAGTTTGGAGCAGACCTCTTGCTCTCTTCCAATGTGAATTATCATTTGACCCTAGGATTCAGGAGCTGAGCACAAGGATGGGACCCAGAATCACCAGCCTTGGGCTATGGTGTCTACCTGTCCACAGCACATGTCACTGCTGGAATTGGGAGGACCAGCAGAAGTACACTCAGGAGGTGCATAATCCCCAGGCAGGGATCAAAATCCCCAGCTGAACTGGATGCACCATCCCCATTCAGTTCATAATTATGGTTATGGTGGCATATCCATTTACCTCCATTCCTTCTCTAGAAGAGCTGAACAGAGGGAATGAAGGCCACTCTTTCTCTCCATCTCTGTGAGCTCTGCTAGCCCACGCTTTGTGCTCCCCAGATCTTAAATCACCTGAAGGAGCAACCCCCTGGTCCCAGGAGATGCTGCAGGAACCAGGGGAGAAGTTCACCTCTGGGCACTATGAAAGGTCACCCCAAAGGCAGCAGAGAAAGGACCGTGATCTTGAATATCCCAGGCAAGCATAACCTTCAACTTCTAAACACCAAAAAAAAAAGGCATCTCTCATCACCCAACTTCCACCAGAGAGAGCTGCCATAAAAGAGAGTTCAAGCAATGGAATGAAATTAAACCCAAATTGACTATGTGGCAACACAGGCTATAAATTGTGGTTATTGTGACCAGTGCCTGGGCATTATTCGACTGCCTATTCATCTTCTCCTTTGATTAAAACATCCCGCGCTAATTCCATTTCCAAAGCCCAAGTTTATTTACGCATAATCAAATTAATTACATTCCCTTACTCGGTAATCCATTCACATCTCCCGGTTGAAAATGTAGCCCCAAGATTTGACACCGAGATATTCCTGGCAGGAACATGGCATCTCAGGAAAAATCCTGTGGAGTGGGGAAAATGGAATAAATCACACCATTCCCTTCATCTTGACTCCACATACCTTGGGGGTAGGTTTTCACTGCTTACTTAACTAAGATGAGTGTTACCCTGTCACATTGCTACCACCTCCACCAACCTTCTCACCCTGGTTTGAGGGTGCTTTAGTCCCTGCACTGCTAACATGGCAGAGGGCATCAGTGCAAATTTGAATATCAGCTCCAGATTTGGATGGCTGCTCATCCTCCTGTGTCTTCCTATGGTCCCAGAAGCTCTGGCCTCTCTTGGCCAGCCTGGCCCAGCAGCAGAGGACCCTTCACCAAGCTTGTTCTCCAGGGAGGGCAGATCCCTACAGCACTTTTAAACCACTGCTTGTGGTTATTCTTTTTTTTTGTATCACAGTTAAGCAACATCAGTCCCTCCTGAATGTGTTTTCAGACTCCTAGGGCAATTAGCACAAAGCCATTTTCAAGGATGTTTTCAGTGCCTGGTTATGGATACAGGGATATTTCTTTTCTCCTGGAAAACAAGCTAAGGGACAACCTTGGAGGATGTGTGAGTGCCACCAGAGTGCAACTTTCCCCGTCCTCCCTCCATCCCTTTCTCCTCTCTCTTGGGCTGCCAGAAGGGAACCAATTTCTCCTGGGAAGGGGTGAATGTGGCTTCACAGTTTTTCCACGTTCACCTGCAAGGTCTCACCATGCCACCACCTCCACCAGGACCCTTGCCTGCTGCACAGTCCACAGGAGCCCTCCCATGCCTGCCCCCGCAGACATCCCTCCCAAGCACGCAAGCGTGCACAGCTGCAAGATGTTTCCCACTGCAATACATGACTGGGTTCTCCGCTAATCCTCCCACCCTCCTCAATACCTGTGCTTGTCCGGGCGCCTGAGAGGATTTGGAAAGGCAGGGGAAATATAATTAGACGTGATGTTGCCCTCGGAGTCAGAGACGGGGCTGGCTCGTTGAAGGGCAGCGGTCAGCAGAAGGAGCAAAGAGGAGTCAATTTAGCACGGCTTACAGTGCTGTTCCGGCTGATTAGGGATTTGATGAGGGAAGGGGTTTGATTTTGGCAGTCGGAGTGACAGAAGCCTTACAGTCAGTTGAGATCTTGTTTAAGGAGGGGAAGCGGATCTGGACTGGGGATGACAGATAGGGAGATGGGGACAAGCGGGACAAATTGGCATGGTTCCCTGTCCTTGTTGTCTCTGCAGCTCCCAGACCTAATCCAACCAGGGCTGGCCACCAGCACGGAAAGGCAGCCAGCAGGGCTGTAAGAAGCTCAAGGGAGGGAGAGAGGGTGAAAGCAGCAGTGATAAAGAACAACAGAAGGCAAGAAAGACAGGCAGACGGTGAGTCTTAGTGGCATCTTCCCTGGGAGCATGTCTTAGCCTCAGTCATGGCAGCGCCTTCTGGTTGTGGGCCCTCTGCCCATCACCTCTGCCCTCATCCTGCAGCCCTCTGTGCACCAAGAGCAGGGAGGAGAGCAGAGGTGGAAAAGGAGAACCAACCTCACATGAGGCTTGTCCAACCTTCCCCTTCCTGGCTGCCAGCCTGGGGACTTGTCTCCTGGGAGTGGATGGGCTCTTGCACACTCATGCTTCCCATCTCCTCCAGGGCCACAGCACAAGGGCACGTAGGGCTGTCCAAAGGACCATGTCAAACCTGCGAACTTCCACTTCGTCCTTCCTGTGGTTTGCAAGTAGATTCATCCCTGTTAGGCCAGCAGTTCCCTAATTATTCCCCTTATGGGTGCACGTAATTGCTGATGTAGTCATGTCCACAATAGTCCCGTGTTCAGATAGTTAGATCCTCCACTTGGAGGAAGTTTTGAGAAGCCCTGATGCATAGTGAAGAGACAACCACAAAGAGGCGAGTGTTAACATAAATTATCATAATAATGAGACGGTCTTCAGGGAAGATGGCCTAGCAAGCTTTCCCAGTTGGATATCAAAGCAGTTGCAGCAAAAGACAGTAGGATCTCTCTCACCCCTGCCCCCATCCCAAATCCAGGCCAGGAAGGTATTGCACATACCCTGTTGTTACACAGGTCCCTTGCATCTGCTCTTGGTTGCTTCTGGACATGAAGAGAAGCAGGGGACATGCCCCATGGTTAGACATGGCACTGGCAGAGCTCTAAGCCCAATTTTTACCCTGGGGTGTTAAGTTTCCCCATTAGCAGTGATTCCACCCTAAAATATCTCACCCTCCATTCCCCTCTACAAGCTGACCCAGAGCCAGGGAAGGGAGAGTTAATCTGACATGATGTCTTCACTTCAGTGGTGGAGCATGATGGAGAGGCTTTAGAGCACCTAGAACTTTATGTGAGCCACGTGGCTTTGTCTGGGGACTCACGATGCAAGTCACACCTTTCTTGCAGGTAATGAAGCAAGACTGTTAATTGCAGTTGCTGTAAATAGGGACAGATTCTTACTTTCCCTTGATTGCCCAGGTAACAGACAAGTTCAGGCATGAGGGAAACTCTGCTACAAAGAGCATCAATCAGACAGAGCTGCTGAAAACAACCCCAACTCCATTTTCTGTTGTCACATGGAGATCAACTTTCCCAGCTGCCCAGCCAGGGCTCCAGGTGTCAAACCCGATCTCCTAAACACCATGCTGCTGCCCTAAGTGTGGGACAAACCCTCCTCCATCAGCAGGTCACCCAGTAGCTTCTGGGAAGTTAAACTACTAGGAAAAAAAACCCAAGCAATGCGGTCAGGTTTGCAGCCCCTGCCACCCTGCCGGAGAGAGGATCCTGTCCTGAATGTAATTTCATTATTACTAAATGTCAGGGAGCTTTCATCACACCTGGACAGAGAGCCTTGACCCATAACACCCTGTAAATCACTCACATGAGGAAGAGGATGGAGACCAGATGGGGTACGTCACCAGGGGAAACGCACAGGCTCCAACACCCCAAAAAGCAAAATCCTTGCAGTGGCTGGTGCCATAATCCTCCCTCCCCAGCACCCAACGGTGCAAAAATGAGGCTAGAAAAGGTTCAGCATGGAAGTCAGCAGGAGTGCGGTGCCGGCACGGCTGAGCCTTTAAGAAAGAAAGAAACTGCAATCTCCAGCCAGAAACCAAAGCAGGGAAATATTCTGTGTTAATAAACAAAATGAAAGGGAAAGTTAAACCCATCTTTCTCCCTGTTGTACTTGTGATGTGTTTGGCTTTCAATTCTCTTTGACAATCCATAAGAAATTAACACCACGAGATATACAATTATTGTCAGATGTGAGCAGGGCAATCAAAGCATTTCAAATCAATGTTTTGTCAACAAAAATAAATGAATGTATTTGCCATGAAAATTCCCACAAAATATTGGCCCTTTTTCCCCCACAAAGCTAGGAATCTCATTTTATATCAGCTCTGAAGTTCCTTTTCATCTGTCATCATATCTTGAAACGGTAAGAATTACTCTCAGTAGGGAGTTATTTCTTTGCTTCTCTTTCAGCTCAAAATAGAAAACACTCTTTTTTTTTTAACTAATTTGAAATAAGCTTAATATCATCAGTGAAAATTCATCATCAGAACAGAAAGATCAAATCTTTCCATGACTCATAATAAAGCAGGGAGCTCTCACCTGGTAACTGGTGCCTACCAGCTTCCAAATGCAGCTTCAATATAATTAAATAATAATAATCCAGAAGATACAAAGCCAGGGATCCTGAAGCACTACTTAAAACTGTGCCACCTCCATTTCAGATGACTGAATGCGAATGCGGGTGATTTATTTGATTAATTAGCTAGGTAGGTTTCTAGCAACCCTCCACTGCATTTTCTAGAGGCTCCATCCAAAGCCCACTTAAGCCAGTGTAATAAAATCTTTTGCCTACAAAGGGCCTTCAGATAAATCCATGGGCATGTGCCAGGGGTTAATTTCTGTTTCAAATCACGCTGGGTCTACTCCACTGCAGTCCCCGGTGATTTCACTGGAGTTATTCCAGATTATCCAAAATGAAGGCTAACACAAGCCAGCCCCGGGAACACGCACCTGACTGTGCAGAGATATTTTCAAAGACAACCTCCCTCAGAGACAATCTCTTTCCTGGAGTAATCTTCCCCTGCTCCCCACTCCTCCCAGAGTGGGAGAACCCTGGAAATGACTTTTGGGGGCAAATAGTGGGGAGGGAGGTGAGCTCTAAGCAGCACAGATCCCCTAAAGATGTTAGGCTATTTGCATCAACTGGAGCAGAGTGGTTTGGCTGGCACAAAATGCCATCTCCCCATCCCGGGTGGGCTGGCATCCCTCCAGAGCCATGATCTCATTCCTCCCACCTTCCCAGAAGTGCCCCATCTGATGCCCCAGTCACGACTGTTTGTTGCTTCCACCCCTTCCTCTGTCGGGGTCCATGCAGGCAGACATCTCCCTCCCCTTAAGCCAGCCCTCTTGCCTGAAATTAGAAGCTTAAGGGGGTTGGTGGTTGCAACCAAACATCCTGTTATGCTGGGGTGGCATGTGTGGGGCACCCATCCCCAATGCATCCCCATCTCATCCCCCAGCACCCTGCAAGGTCTCCAGCCCTCCCAGGCACCATGAAGGGACCAGGCACAGCTGGAGAAGGAGGATGGCAGATGCTGGCCCCTTCTGGGGACAGGTTCTTTGGGGCAGGGCAGGTCCTGCGATCTGTCCCCAGGTGCCACTGCGGTTGTGGATGGCCACTGCGGCTGGATGCAGGCGGCCGTGATGCCAGCATATATGCAGCTGTCCTCCCCGCCGAGCCAGCTCACCGTCATTTTAGGTTTCCACGCACAGCATGTGGCGGTTTGGGGAGGGAGGAGGGGGGGTCTTTATCTTATTTTTATTTATTGACAGGGAAGGAAGAGAAACCCCCTCAGCCCTCCTGCACTATGCAACAGGAAGGGGAGCCATGCTCCCTCGTCTCTGAGCCCGGAAAGGTAATTGCCTCTCTCGCTCCAATCCCTGAGAAACCTTTAATATATGTCTCCGCCAACTTTGAGGCCTTGTCCAATCTTGACAAATTGTAGTGGAACAAATCCTGTTTGGTTGAAATACAGCGATTCGAGGGAAGATGGATTCGAGAGAGATGGCAGGTCCCGCAGAGCCATTTAATGCGTTTTGGCTGGGGGTGCTCGGCAGCAGAAGCAGCAGCAGAGGCGAAGCGCGATGCTTGAGAAATGTCCCCCTGGATGCAGGGGGACAGGTCAGGACCCCAGCCCAGATGCTGGCAGGGAGGGAGGGGTATTCCGCGAGGACCTTCCTCCCCGCTAGCCAGTGCATGCAAGGAACGTCATTATGTTCCCAAAAAGATGTGTTTGCAAGCTAAGCGGGTAGTTCTCCCCGCCTCACCAGGGAGGAGCGCGGTGGTCGGCATTCCTTCCTCAATACATCTCTTGAGGACTTCATACCACCCTCCCTCCACTCTGGGATCCTCTGGCCATCCTGGGGTTTATTTTTAAACCAAGCCATCCAGAGGAGATGCCCGGGGTGGGGAAAGGTGTTGCCATCAGCTGTTGATCATCTCTTTGTCCTGGAGAAAAAAGCATCCATCTGATGGCAAAGTTATCCCCCAAATGGACCAGAGCCTTGGTACCAGGACCTAGTCCCACCAGCTGGCATGGGAACTGAAGGACATCAGAAATCCCCTGCTAGATTCAGTCTTATTTCAAAAAAGGCACAAATTTAGGGAGGAGAGGAAAGAAATTTTGCATTACCATATATACAACCATGCGCATATAAAGCTGGAATTTGATTTTTGACAATTAAAACAGGCTATAGGATTGCAGGAAGAGGATATTTTAGTTTTAAGACAGTAACAAAATTGCGCTTCTAACAGCTTTCTGCGTACAGGTATAACCTATTTGTCAGGAGATGAATGTTAGTCCCCATTGCAGAGCAAATAAAAGAAAATCCAAAAATGTACCACATCAGGAAATTGACAGGGAATAAGCTGTTTTACTAAATCTATGACTGAAAATATATCAACTGAGCGATACTGCTGGTATTAGACTGGGTCACAGTTTCAAATTTCCTGTCCTGCTTCATTCCAAATCAAGATATATATATTTATTTATACATATAAAAGACATGCATACATACATACATACATATATGTATGTATATGTATAATTTTATATGTATATATATTTTATGTATAATTATAAGTATAATTTTATTTGTGTGCGTGTACATACATATAATAAGATTTTTCATGAAAGGAACAATTTAAAAATATTTCTTAAGCCATCCATGCTTTGATTTTTCCACACCTCGAAATGTATTGGAAATCACAAATCAAACCAAACCTTTCTGACATGATTGAAATGCCGCCGTAATTCCATACAAATACAGGGATGAAATCTGTGTGTCCTTGCAAAAGTTGTTTTTTCCCAATTTCTGTTGAGTTGGCCCTTCCCAACTGAAATCTCCCATCTGAACGGGTTTGACAAGCTCTGCTCACTTAAATGATATAAAAAGTTGTTATTTGTTTTAGCTGTTTAACGCTGTTTTTTTACAAGGGAAAACTAGAAAGAGGATGCATGCTCAGACGTTTTTCAGGCAGACCCTTTTCCCACACAAACGTGTCTCAGTCTAATTTGGTCAAGTTTTGCCATCATTAGACCCAAACAGCAAATATCATGAATATGTCTGAGACCAAGATTTACATCCTCACTTTGCCTAACCTGTTAGCAAGAAGGTACATTAGCAGGAAAACCTTCTAACTACTAGTTTACACAATTAATTCTTCCTCAATTTTTGGTCTGCCACTTGTACTGATAAAGATCAAGGTTTACCTAAGTATTTTTGATCGCCTGCAAATCTTAGTTCATTAATTACTGAAAAGAATTTTCTGTTGTAATGAAATTATTAAGAACATGCTTTTTATTGATTCCGACTAGACAGCAAGGTTGGATAAGTATATAGGCAGAATACACAAATCTTATGTTTCCTCCCCAAAAGTGCTCGTTGTGGATATTTGGGGAAAGACTATATGAAACAGGGCAAGTGCTTCTCCAAAACAGATCATCCCATCTCCCTTCAATGAATGGGTTACAGATCACTGGGGTTGCAGATTGCTCTGATCTCTCCGTTTTCAGGGACATCAAGCCAAATTTCTGCTGCACTACTGAAAAGGAAGAACTTTGGTTATTAGGAATTTGGTTATTATTTTTTTCAAGGAATACTCTGCAAATTAGAGATAATCATAGCTTGAAAGGCTCAGTCTTGCACAGGCATCTCTACCTGGAGATTCTCAACAGAGAAACAGCTAAAAATGAGGCATGCACAAAAGGCACAGAAAGTTTGCTTGCAGGGTTTTTGTCCCTGCCTGCTCTCCTCATGGAGGAGACAGAGTCTGCTGCAGAAGCCACCTTGTCCTTTAGGGGTTTAGAGACCCTGGCACAGGAGGACCCATTTGTCAGGGCTACAAAATGCAACTAATCATCGCGTCATTTCACAGATGTAAGCAAGAGCAGAATTTGAGCACCTGACTGCAGAGCAGTTTTACTTATTAGCTTGTGGTCAAATTCAGTGCAATTATGTGGTGAGATATTGGAATGTGGGCTGAGCTTTACCCACAGCAGCACTATTTGTTTGAAACCAAAAGCAATTGGAAGGAAAACAAGCTATCTGGCCACAGACCATTGAAAGCAATAGGCAGTTGCAAGGTCAAAAGCTTTGGCTGCCTGCAGTGGATTTAGGAGAGAGGGGAATCTGCTATAGCATTTATGAAACTCAGGCACTAAAATAAATACTGGAGGGCAGAGTTGGTGGATGCTGCCCACGAAATCAAGGCGCTGTTTATAGCCAGTGGGATGGATGTATCTTTTTTTGGCAAGACACTTAATTCTGGCCAAAATAGGGAGAGTCTCATCACCTTGAGTAGAAATGTGATACAAAGCATTTTTTAGATTGTGCGTGTTCAGTGTTTGGAAGCATACAAGGGATGAGAGAATGGTTAGGGGATGAGGGCCTTTTTACTCTACATCCCTCATACTCTTGAGCCCAGCAATCCGGGGAAATATCTGAGCAGTCCTCCCAGGGGAATGCCAAAGTCCACCTCCATCACGTGGGAGGCTGTAATCCTCAGGCACACTTGCACCCTCAACAACATGGGACTCCAGGAGTATTTCTAAATTACGACCTCCAGTTCAAACAGCCCACGTTTGCTCTCCACGGACACCAGCTCCATTGGTAGCTCTCTGGTCTCCAAGACCTCCAAACAGAAGCAAAGTTGAAATAAAGACTTGTCTCTCCCTACCCCGGTACTGGGCTTGGACTGGGTCTACTTGGTTGTCTCCAACACTTGAATCCCCCTGGGCATGCTCAGATCCTCCTCGTTGCAAAAATAAAATTGCAAATCCATATTAAATATTCCTTCATTTCCTAAAGTGTTGTCGTGGTTTAACCCCAGCCAGCAACTAAGCACCACACAGCCGCTCGCTCACTCCTCCCCGGTGGGATGGGAGAGAGAATCAGATGAGTAAGAGTGAGAAAACTCATGGGTTGAGATAAAGACAGTTCAATAGGTAAAGCAAAAGCCATGTGCGCAGGCAAAGCAAAGCAAGGAATTCATTCACTACTTCCCATCGGCAGGCAGGTGTTCGGCCATCTCCAGGAAAGCAGGGCTCCATCACGCGTAACGGTTACTTGGGAAGACAAACGCCATCACTCCGAACGTCCCCCCCTTCCTCCTTCTTCCCCCAGTTTCTATACTGGGCATGACGTCATACGGTATGGAATAGCCCTTGGGCCAGTCTGGGTCAGCTGTCCTGGCTGTGCCCCCTCCCAGCTCCTTGTGCACCCGGCAGAGCAGGGGAAGCTGAAAAGTCCTTGACTGGTGTAAACTCTGCTCAGCAAGAACCAAAACATCAGTGCGTTATCAACATTATTCTCATCCTAAATCCAAAACACAGCACTCTACCAGCTACTAAGAAGAAAATTAACTCTATCCCAGCTGAAACCAGGACAAGTGTACCCCCTCTCTTCCCAATCCTGTCACTATACTGCACACATGAACAAACTTGATAGGTCCTGAAGGATGTCTTGGGCATTAGTTGGTTGAGGAACTGACATAGAACACTCAGCTTCCCTAAGGCCACCAGTGGCAGAGCCAGGACTAGATCATGGGGAGAGACCAAGAAGCCTTTAGGTTTGAACCACAGAAGGAGGCTTCAGGTCAGTCAAATGGTTTCTAAGAAAGAAGATTTGAGCATTGGGAATTAGACACCCCATCACTAGAGGACTGAAAAACAGGTTGGGCAGGAAAAGTCATGAACTGCTACTCTCAGGAAACTTATTGCGTATGTATGACCCATCACAAGTCCCAAATATGAATTGGCAGTCCTGGAGGGAAATATGGCAGCCCTGCTGTCCCTCATCTGAGCAGGGGACACAGCAGGCAACATCAGATGAGGACTGAGGAGAGAGCCGAGTTAGGCTGCAGTGATGGACAAGCCAGAGGAATGGGTGGAAAATGGGAGCAAAGGCTAAGAAACCTTAGCCATGCTGAAAAGAAGTCAGCAAGACCAGCTTGACCCTGTTCATCTCCATCTCCGAGTGTTGCTCAGAGTCCATAAATCTACATAGGCACAGATTTGTCTGCCTGTCAGGGGAGAGGGAGAGGAGATGTACTTTATTTCTAGTCCCAGTGCTTTTGATGAGCTGCAGTATTGCCCTTCATACTCCTCCAGTCTCAATAAACCTGGCTAATTAGCATCCTGACCACTCAATTAATTAGGCAGTACACTTAATTATGACAAACTACATTATTCACTATAGCCCAGAGTCCAATGGACATTAGCGTCAGGTTATGTTCAGTAACAATTTGATTTGAGAGGGAGTTTATTGACCAGAAAAGACATATGATGAGATTAAAATAATCAGTAGAACTAGCTCAGTGCTATTGGCTTGTCGTAGCTGTGGGC
This sequence comes from Platalea leucorodia, assembly GCF_965183815.1. Classification (NCBI taxonomy): domain Eukaryota; kingdom Metazoa; phylum Chordata; class Aves; order Pelecaniformes; family Threskiornithidae; genus Platalea; species Platalea leucorodia. Next base: position 1,846,941 of record NC_138823.1, on the reverse strand, counting down.
TTGGGTTATAAAGACATCGAGGATGGCCAAATTAGTCGCTTCATTCTCATTAAGAGCCACTGCATAAATGGAAAGATATTGGCAGAGTAGAAAGGGAGAGGCAGCCAAGCTACAAGGGGGTCTCAAATAAGATGCAGGACAGTGGGATTGGTTTGGCTTCTTTCTCTTGGTCATGACCCTGCTCTTTGCCAAAGGTAAAGGAGAAGCCCAGAGACTTCACTGCTCCCAGAGAGCAGTCGAACAAGGCTTGCCCATATACAAATGTTCCTTGAGAAGGCAAATGCCATTTCCCCCAAAAAATATCTGTCACTCTTTCTGAATAGATGGCATTGACCTGACAGCGTCCCAGTGAGGGTCGCATATGTTGCCATGGGGCTGACCTAACCCAACCAGGGTGCATCTACACAGCTGTGCTGGAGCAAGCCAGGCTGATCTCTGCTGCCCATCCACCCTGCTCATCTGCTAGCAGGAGTGCCCAGCACTGCTGATCATCACAGCATCCACAGGAGTGCATGGACCAGCAAAAGGATGGGGCCAGGCCCTTCATCCATCCCATCTGTCTTGAGAGTATCCCATGCAAGAAGATGGAAGGTGACATGCAAAAGTCTTTTGTTGCAAGAGTAGATGGGACTGATGGGCAGCCTGATCTGAGGAATTCAGCTCAACATCAGCACAAAGTTTGGGGGGGTTCAGAGTCCTTCAGTAACACTCCTAAATCTCCCCCTTTTCTCCCCAACTCAGCTGAGTAGCAAAACTACTACTCTGCTTTTTTTTTTTGATACTGCCTGTTGTTTCAAGAGTGATCGCAGGCAATTCAGTCAGAAGGAGTGATGAACTCTTCGCTGCACGTTTAATACCAATGCAGATGACCGTCTCTGTGAGTCCTCAAAGGCAGTTCCTGACCTACAAACCTGACTTGCAAGCACAACCTTGCCCTTCTCGGTCAGCACTGATGTTGTCCCCAGGAAGGGTCTATGGCAGCCTCCAGGTCACATCAGTCATCTGTGGTTACTCTTCCTCAGTTGACCAGTCAAGGATAAGCCCAGCAGACAGGCTGATGTTACCATCAAGACTTCGTGCAGAATGTGGGAGCTGCCAGCATCCCCAAAGGCTGTGTGCTTCACCACCAGCAAGACAGTCCTGCTGGGAGTCCTTGAACTGCTTCCTGGGTGGCATCAAGACATAAAAAGTACTTTTATTGAGGTGAAGAGCTCTGAGAATCCCTGTAGATGTGGACGAGGGGCAAGAGAACTACGGGTGGCCCCTTGGAAATGGAGCATATACATTGCAGTATCAAAGATGGGGAGTGGCTTCTTGTCTTTTTTCTTCCTCAGAATCAAGAAATGAAGGAAATAAGGCTCTTTTCTTTGGATTCAGAGGATGTATTTGCTACCCCAGTATTAGCCTAGAGTCAGTTTCCTGATTCAAGACTCTTCTGTGGAAAGAAATCAGTGAAATGGTCAAAACAGGGAGAGCTGGAACACACCTAAACTGGGTGATACGCACATAATCAACATGCCAAGGGATAACAGCCATGAAAAAGAAAAATAGAGAAAGATGGTTCCTCAGTGAGGGGAAGGGGAAAGAAGAGATTCACCGGGAAATCTGATCCAGCTCTTGGCATTTCCATCACAGCTTTGTTCTCCAAGCATCTCCTGGCTGTGGTGGCCAAAAAGGTGGAAGGAGCCTATATCTGTGGACCTCCCGCATCTCCCTCAAAGCTCTGTAGATTAAAGTTTTCACAAAGACGTGCCTTCCCAGCTGAAGAAGACACACCAAAATGCCACTTTCATGGCGGTTTGGATGGGACCATCCTGCTCCAGAAGGCAATGAGTTCAGCCAGACAGACATGGGTTGCCCTCAGGACCAAGTAAGGGGGTCAGCTCTGTTTTACTCACCATTAGGGATGTAGTCCATCCCAGGTCACACCCGAGTAACTCACCACAGTCCCAGGCTGTCCCCAAACACTCTTAGTCTTTTCCTTCCTATTCCCATCTCCTTCCCAGGGTCACCAGGAGATGTTCACCATCCAGATCTTTTGGCCTGGCAGGTGAAAGGTGGAAGCTTTCCACAGGACAATGAATCAGCCATATCTGAGCAGAGTTTTCCAAAAGACTGTACCTGCTGCACAGTTTCATCCCGGTTAGCTCTTCCTCCCAAATTGTGCGAAAGTTTAAAATATTCAATTATATTTGATTTGGTGAAGGAGGGGGTATTATTATTTTAAGCTTCTTGGTAATTTTTTTGGCCATTATTTGACATAAACATTTTCCTGTCCTGTAGAAACATAATTCTGTCTCATTAGGAACCTAGGAATCAGAGAAGAAAATAAACTTAGTTATTTTTAAAAAGCTTTTCTGTGTGAAAGAGTATAGGGGGGGAAATATTCATATTCGTTCTCAAAAAGCAAATATAGATTCTATACCAATTTTCAATGACTTGAATTGTGATTGGAAGTCTAGAGGGGCTGACCAAGGGCAGAGTTAAGGCTCTTTGGATACTGGGAAACTCTACACCTTAACATATTGGATTTCTTTTAAGTTTAACATTAACTCTGCATGTCTAGGTTTATTGCCCTTGGCTCCAGGATAATTGTAACATCCCTGTAATTTATTTTGCCATAATTACTGATATGCACTGCCAACTTTAACGGTGTTTTAGGACTGATACCACAGTCCCGTGAGAGAAGGTGGTGATCCCTTATGTTGTGAATGGCTTGGTCCCATTCAGAAAAATAAAGGGCACCCATAATTTTCTCAAAATTACTCCAGACTAAGGGCAGCTCTGGCTTCAGTCCTATCAGGAACAACAAGGGGACCATCACTTTAGAGAGAGGGAGGTCTTCTTCCTAGTAAATGGCTGTATCCTTCAGCCTTCGCTGAAGGAGAATCTTTCAGTTATAAAGAGTAATGGAGAAGAGGAGGAATAACCATTAATCCTAAAGAAAGCCTGTTCAAATACAATGCATGCCCAGTTCTGAATGGAGTTTCAGCAATACATAGGGTCCAGATCTACCTTATTCTGCTATCAAGATCACTGAGGGCAAAGAAAAAATTAATTGGCACCCAACACCAGTCTAAATTACTATTATATTCTTGGGCTAATGAACACGTTTCCTGTTAATTCTCGTAAAACATCGCTGGTTCCCATAGAGCAAGGAATGTGATTCGAGAAGTGTTCTGTGCATGGGGCAGGGAAGCCAGATCTCTGTTTCTAAAGCAGATGTTAGCTGTTGCCTCTCCCGTGAGGTGTGTATGCCTATGCTCTGCCTGCATGGGCTGCACTGCCCTTACACTCGTCTGGCTCGTGGTCTCCAACTGGTGCTAACCCCTAGGGTTTGGGACAGCCTGGCCCCAGGGCTGGCACCTCACACACCCGGACTGTGCTTCCCACAGCAGCATCCCACACAGGCAGGCATTTAGCACCGCATCCAGGTAGGACTGCACTCAGAGGTAGATCCACACCCTGGTGTAGCATCAAGAATGGGCGTGCAGCCCTCACCTGGGCTACTAAGTTAGCCGCATCTTTGACACATGCAGCCTCCAGCATGACTGCCATGTAGTGTCCTAACCAAGACTTGCATGATGGCTCTGCTTATCACAGTTCACCATGAAGAGCTGAAGCTGGCCACCTCGAGCCATCCAGGCTTGGCAGAAGCAGCATTGCAAATGCTTGTCCCAGATGGAGAGGACATTTGCTCAGGCTAACCTGTGCTCAGTACCTCCAGGAGCTATCTGAACCATGGAGACCTGGCAACAAGTCCCAGAACCCCGTGTTACAGCACTCCATCCTCAGGAAACGGAGACAAAACTCAACCACGTGGGCCCATGAGCACCACATTTCATTTTCCCATGAACAATGTCCCATGGGTAAGGAGAACTGGACCAAACAGAGAGATGCTTTAGTTCTGTGAAACGGAGGGAGATGGATGGGCAGATAGACAGAGCCACACACATAAGAAAAATCTAAGACCTTCATTTCTCTTAACAGCTAATTTGCAGAAACTCATTTCTGAATGCTGAACTCAGAGGCAATCCCTCAGTGAGGATGAGACACAAATCAGGAGATAGGAGGAGGGTTGCTCTTCTTCCCAGATCTCTGCTGCAAATGGTACAAAGACATCAGCTGGTCTACACGTAGCTGTAGAGTTTATCACTCACTAATCTCCCAGAGAGCAGAGCTTGGGGAGAAGTTTTGTACTGAAAATCTCTTAGAGCCAAAAAATTGAGTTTTAACGATATCAAAGCATTTCTGAGAGACATTTCAACTTCATTGAATTTTTGGTGCTTAAGTTCCCTTCCTAATTCCAAGAAATTAAAAATAGAATGAAATGCATTAAAAGAGACATTTTCATTTTGCAGCTGGGAACAACTATTCAAATTCATCTTGAAAAAAAGGCAAAACTTGCAGCCAACTTGGAGCGTTCCTAATTGAAACAAAATATTGCAGCCTGCTCACAACCAAACATCTCAATTGGCCAAAGTCAATTTTTTCCAAATAGTCAATCTGTTAAAGTACATAAAGAAATATTCATTTCCATTCCAATCCAGTTTCAAGAATACTGATGAACCTGATGTTTTTATATCTGCCCTGCTTCAAGAACATACCTAGATTCTCTGCCTGTCCAAATTTCCCTTCTGTTTCTGCTGCTCTCCCTGCAGCCCCATCTCCCACTGGATGAACCCACAGATTTGGGCAGGCTGGTTGCATCGCTACCAAGAGCACCGTGCACAAGCATCCATGTTCATCCCCCCACAACTTCAGCCTATCCCTGACTTCAGCTGATCAACTTCAACCCCTTGCCAATCCCTTGTACTCACATGATGATGGCTCTGGCATGACTTCCAAAGAGACTTGGGCCAACAGCTTCAAATCTGGGATGGACTCTTTCCCAGTTCCCTTCTCCCGAGCAAGGATATATTGCTGGCTGCACCCTACTTGCAGATAATCAGATCATGCTATGGCTTATTTTTCCCTCAAGCACATCTCCTGGTTCTGGCACTGAGTTCAGCCACAGACGAAGCTTTCCCATGGACTTTAGGACTGGACCACAGCAGGGGAACATGTTTTTTCACAGAGATGCTCTGAAAATGGAGCCTTTCAGAGGCTCATTCCCTGAGGTCCCCCTTGCCTGCAGAGAAGGACCCAGAGGGAAGGACCATCATCTGACCAAGACTGGGCTGTGGCATTGTCAAGTGCAGCACACTCGGGCTCTATCTGCTGGATAGTTTGCATGGAAAGGTGTGGACAGGAGAAGGACAGGGTTCAACGATTTCTCCCCAGCCGCATCTACCCAGCACCAACAGGGGTGTGAGCAGCTGTCCCCTGAAAGCCCATCCTCCTGCCCTACCCAAGGTGTTCAGCAGAAATGCTATTGACTGCCTGGAAACTGGAGGGACTTGGGCAGCCTGGGAAATTGGAAGGGAACAGATTTCATTTGTTTGATGTTTTTAATGATAGCATTTCACCTGGAAGCCCCATACCATGTCTCCAACCACTGCTTATCTGCAAAAGTCACTCCACCTCACCAGCTCCAGATGTTACCCTATGCAAGCAGCAGGAAAGTCAGGAAGGCAATCATGGATGGATTCCCAGAGCACCACTTGAAGCAGCGCTGCATCCAGACCAGCTGCGCGCAGGGTAGGGCAATACAGCAGTGAGGTAACACAAGGGTCTGGTCCATAATCCCCCCACTCTCATGAACACAGACTGCAGCCTGTGGTAGCTGATCCATGACCATTCACCTCTTCCAGCAGCTTGCTGTCTGGGGCATCTCCACACTGCACCCAAAGGTGTCGATGGCTGAGCATAGCTGCGTGCTAACACCCTGGCTACCACAGAAACCGTCACAGAGGTGCCACTGCCTGCTACTCCCAGAGCTGATTCAGCTTACAAAGTGCAGCCTGGAACAGAGCTCAGCCCCTCTCACAGCACCATGCCACCTTTGCTGGATTGCCCAGGCCCCACAAGTCCCTGAAGCAATCAGAGATATCATGCACAGAAAGCTGGCGTTGAGCGATGGTCCTTGCTGTCAGTCAGAGTGGCCTGCAAGTCACTTTGGAGGTCTGCTTTTTGCTCCCTGCAGAGTGCCTCCATGCCAGCAAGCCACAGAGGAGGAGAGAATGGTGCAGAGAGTCTGTTCATGGGCCTGTCCCAGGTCTGGCAAGGCTGATTGCACTTTTTAAAGGAAGACACCAAGACAGGACTGGCTGGAGTGAATCCAGCATAGCAACAACTGATGGAGGCCACCCCACGCTGATGTAGTCAGGAAGATGAGCAGCTGGGGCAGAAAATCCATTTTTCCTTTGGCTTTGCAAGGCTTAGAGCATGAAAAAGCCTCTCTTCAAGGTGTCGCTATCACACACATCATTAAAATGCAGCAGTCCCCCTGCCCAGGGTTCCTGGAGGGCAGCTTCCATGAAGGGCACAGACCACGGTCCCTCTAGAAACAAGATATATAATGCAAAGAGAGTGCAAAGTCGTGCCTGCAGGAGAGGCAACCTTCACCGTTTGCTTCATCCAAGGGGAGAGCCTGATGGTGGGCAATGGGAAAAAGCACCCAACAGGCAAGGTAGAAACTCATGCTAGAAGGTGAAAATGGGGAAAGTGAGTTTCCAAAGGAGACAATATGACAGAGAAGGCAAATTTGGGAACTGGTAGAAAAGGGAAGGAAGGGGAAAGGGATATATCACCTTACAGAACAAGAGTCACTGGAGCACATTCTTCAGAGGTCTGTGGACTGCAGAGGCACAAGAAGCAATAATTTGCTCTAGTGACCATTTGGGAGGGGAGAGAGGCCTATGACACAGTCCTCGCTCTGTCTCACTCCTTCTCTCCCTCCCTCCCTCTCAGACAATCAAGTGAATTAAGTTTGCAGAGTTACGTAGGAGGCATTGGGCGTCAGATACAATTACTCACCCACTGCATCATAATTACTGCAAATGGTCCATTAAAGGAAAATTATCATCAATATGATATTATCAGACAGCGGGTAAATGAATAAAGGAAAGTGCTTATTCTTCCATTGTCCTGTTAATAGAGACGTCTTTGAAATTGATAATGTGAAGGATGCCACCTCACTGGGGACTGTGGGCCAGCAGGACGTGGAGGGGAACTGCGGGTGATGACACACAAACAGGACTCACCTTTTGGGATGGAGGTGCAAATGCAGAGGTGCACCTTCATCTGATTGTCCAAGCAGTGGATGAGGAGAACAGACTGAGACTCTTGGGCAAGGTGTCATCTCTGTTCAGGACACCTCCACACCACCGTCCCTTCTGCCCAAGGGATCCAGCACCACCTTCTGCAGTCGGTGCTTTAAACTCAGTGCCAACACTCTTTAAGGGAGCTGAATCCAACTGAACATGCAAATCCAGGCCAGGGCCAGATCATCAGCTTCACCTTGCTCTTAGGAGGCTTTTCTTCAATGGCTGCATCTGGGACCAGCCGCACCTGGAGATGAGGGGATCAGAGCTTCTCATTGGGCAATCACTTTTGAACTCATCATGCTGAAATTAGGCCACAACTGCAGAAAAGCATCAATTAATTGCAGCTCTGGATCAGCAAAGGTGATGTTTTTGTGCACTGTTGCGCTCTGAGTGTCAAATACCTTTAGGAAGCTCAACCTCCACCTTCACAGCTGGCAACTGGTGTTTTGGAGGCAGAGGGTTGGGGACAATTGTGCTGGAGCAATGAATGACCCATGCCCAGGATGGCATGAGGCGTCCTGCAGAATGAGAAAAATAAGGAGACAAGTAGATGACGTCTGGCTCCCGTGGGTCACCAAGAGATGTCTTGGATGCTCAGACCACCTGAATAAAGCCTCTCTGCAAGACACAGCCCAATTATCTTGCTGGGAAATCCCAAGGCTTAAGGCAGGGCTGGGGGATGTAACACCCAGTGTTGTGGTTGCAGTAGTCTCTTCGGAACTTCAAAGGTGATCAAAAGACACAGAGCCATGCAGGGAAAGGCAGAAAGGTCCTTCCAGAGCAGAGAGCATGGGACACACAGCAAGCATATCTGGGTTTTGAATAGTTACTGCAGCAGAGGAATAATGCGAGAAAGGTCAAATCTCCTGTTTCACACATGAAGACAGTGCTTTTCCACCTGGAGCCCTCAGCCGCAAAAGCTAAGGAAATTATATGGGTGCAGAACTATTTTCTAGCAGTGAGGCCAAAATCTTTAGCCCTCACCGATGTGGGCAGTAGAGTTCCAGCAGCCAGTGAAATTCTATTTAATACTGGCTAATTAACTACAGCAGACATAATAGGTTAGTTCTGAGCTATTTTTGAAGAGTGACTAAACGAAACGAGTCTCTGGACTAGCAGTTGACCTTTACTACTGTAGGGGTCTGAACCTCCACTAGAATAACTTAAGGGCCACAAATCTGAACACACAAACAAATCCTGCTGCAGTAAACCATTTCCCTGGCAGGAACAAGGATGAAGCTCCACGGGATGCGTTATACCATCTCAGTTCCTTGTGGGCTCTCTTGAACCTTCCTCTGGAAGAGCTATTGCCAGCTGAACTATTTCTGAATCTGCATATACAGAATATTGAGGAAAACACACCAAACTTTTTCCAGCCTTCCTGCTTCCAAATCTGGGATACTCTTGTGCAATCAGACAGCTCCAATCCTACAGTAAGTGTGTTTTACATACCCATGTCATGGAGATCTGGATAAAAGGCATTTTGATGGGATACATCTGGCTAAACGATGTGTCTGCAGTGGAGGCACCTCCATCTCAGGCCCCTTTTCCCATTGATGGAGAATGAGCTGATACAGGTAGTGGAGCTGAGGGAACTTTTCCACTCTTCCTAAAGCAGAAAACTACATCTGAGTGGACAATTTACTCTCTCAGCTTTGTGGATGGCACAGATCTAAACTTCTGGTTGTAACAGGAGTCTAAACACCCTACTCAGATGGAGACATCTACGTGAAGACTCCCAGAACAGAAGGGATGAATCCCAACCCCTAAGTGACTTGGAGAAGGACACCTATGAACTCCCCAGCTCCAGTGGAGTGACATCCAGTTGTTGTGACTCCCGGTCTCACTGTTATAACAATGTGATACCCCATTTCAGTGCCAGGAGCAGGTCAACAGACCCAGAGACTGGTTGCAACCCCTTGCTCCAAGCTCTAGCACACAGCATCTTTACCTGAGTATTTACAGTCTCCTTCTCCCATCTTCCTCCAGAACTCTTTCTTTGCATGAAGGGAGATGGGGCATTGCGGTCCTAAGTTATCACAAGGTCTGCACTACAACATGCACATCCTTGTGTGAAAGGGTGGTCTGAACCATACTGAGACCCACCTGAAAGAGAAGAAAGTGCACTAGGACACTCTTGACCCTTTGAGGCTTCTGTATGCCCCATGGTCTGCCCACTACCAAGCTGGTGGGACCACCTCCAGCACTGGGAGACATTAGCACAGAATCATAGAATCATTAAGGTTGGAAAAGACCTCTGAGATCATCGAGTCCAACCGTTACCCTAACTGCCAGGTTCACCTCTAAACCATGTCCCTAAGCACCACATCCACACGTTTTTTGAACACTTCCAGGGACTGTGATTGCACCACTTCCCTGGGCATTATCCACATCCCCAGAGCTGTGATCAGTCCCAGACTGGGATGTCCATGAACAAGCAAGAGATGCCACTGCAAGGTAAAGTGCCATTAGTGAAGCAGAGGTGGGGTGGGAGCAAAGCCAGCCAGAGTCAGCCCCAGCTGCAGCGCCAAGGAGCATCCTCAGTTTGGTTGCCTAACCGACTCCCAGTGAGAAGCAGTAGAAACACCCACCCTTCACACGTTGCTGAGGTGACCTGCTATAACAGGGCTGCCTTTTCCCTCCTCCAGCACTTCGGTGGCCAGACACCAGGGTGGCAAGGACCCCTGTAAGGCCATGGTAAGGTAGACAGGCTCTGCCCAGGACAACCAGCCCCACTCTCTGCTTCTTCATGCTCTGCCACAAGTCCCCTGTCCCAAGAGGGCCTGGGATAGGTAGCCTTCACAGAAGAGTGAGCATCTGGCCAAAGCAGGAATACGCCTATGGGGCCAGGTTTGGTAAAGCGGTACGGAGCTGCATCGGTCTCAAGTGTAGAAAATAGTCAGTGAAGGGAGTAAAGCGGATCTGCTGCTATTCATTTCACAGCTGTAGTGGGATTAGTGGAACGAGGGCGATGGGGTAAGCTGCCCCTTTTATCTCATTCAAACATGTTGCTAATTCAGCAGAGCACCGCAGCCAGGAGCAGCTCCCAACCTAATCCACTGTATCATTCTCACCCAGCGTGAAGAAACGAGAATTTTAATCCGCTCCCCACCCCCCTCCGCCCCATCAGCTGCTCCAGCTGGCTCTGCCTGGCCTAACCAGGCATGGGGACCCACTCCATGCCTGGCACTGCTTTCCCCAGCCCCACTGACCAGGTTTCTGGGAGCTGGGAGTGATGGCTTCTCACCTGCAGCTCCCACCCTCTGCTCCGTGGGCTGAACTGGGCTGTCGGTGGTCCCACGCAACCCCAGGGTCCTGGGTGTCCATGGGAACAAAACACCAAGAGCATCAAAGTTAAATGCATCTTGAGGGGTTTCAACTGACTGCTTTGACATGTGAGTCAGGTTGTTCTAAGGATCTTCTTCAAAGTTGAGAAATACAGCAGTGTAGAGGTGGTGTTTCTGCAGCAAACAGCAAAGCACCATGCAAGATGCCACAGGGACAGACATTGGCCCAGACAGACCTCCAAACCTGGGAATTTAGAAAGAGGACAAACCAGCAGATGACTGAAGATGTAGTGTCCAGGTCTCATCGCCCTGTGGCTGTTCTTTGAAGGATAGCTGTAATTCTGCAGGGGGGTCCGAGCTCCCCTTCCAGGAGACATCTGCTTCTCAGAGCAGATACAGCAAACTGTGAGATGTCTTCCTTCCTCTGGAAACACAGTCCCTGTACCACCTTCCACCACAAGAAACGCTACTCGAGATACTTCCTTTCTGGAAGCCAGACCTGCTGCACTCCTAAACCTTTCAGCCATGCCTTCATTCCCAAGGGAATGCTGATCCACAGTCCCATCCCACGTTTTCACCCGTGAATCTCAAAGCACCGTAAGAACTGAGGCATCACAGCCCAACGTGACAGATGACAAAAATGAGGTGGAAGAGGGTCCTTACCATAGGTCACACAACTGGCAGACTCTGAAACTCAAGCAGAAGTGCAGAGTCTGAGCACGAAGAAGAACCCAGGTGTTTTGGCTCTAAACCTTCAAGGCCATGCCCAAGCATAAATTTTAACTAACAACAAGCACAATTTCCAAAACCTCTTGTAGACTTTACGCAAATATTTGTCTGTATAGCCAGTGCTTATGCCTTCTCCTGTCCACTGGTAGTGCACGCCAGCTGACACGCATCCAGACATGCCTGCGCACACCAGTGTGGACCAACAGTACCTTCCCCAGGTCTCACTGTGTCTCTGCTTGTAATGCCTCCAAAACCAGTGTTAAGCACAGCTCAGTAAAACTCATCTAGGCTTGTGTACAACAGGTTAGAGACAGGAGGGTACCATCATGCCACTGAATCCTTCTTTGCAACAAACAGCATCTGCAAACAAGGCAGTGACAGCAGAGCCTCCAAAAGCATCATTTATGAACCTTGAAGTCACCTTCAACCTGCTCAGGTTCTGTGGGGCATCGTTCGATATCACTGATGTTTAGATAGATTGTGCATCTTGTTTCTCCAGCAAAGAGCTAGGATGTGCCCCCAGGTTCCCTTGCATTACACCGAGTGAACCTCTGCTAGGTCTTTCCTTGCAGTGTAGAAGTTTTCCAGAGCTGCCCTGGATCGAGCCAAGTATGGAGCCATCAGTCCTGGGATTAGAGGCAGCCTGAAGCCCAATACAATGTTAAACCAATGTATAAGTTGTACAGATCACCCCACCAAGCCCCATAAACACAGCAAACCCCAATGGCTCAGCAAGAGATCATACCACTGATTGAAGAAAAGAGGAGAAACAAAGAAACGCACAGCACAATGTGGTGAGTTTTGCTAAACTTCTGTAACAGTAGTACTGCAGAGAGGATCATGCCTTCAACTTGGAGACTATATCTAAGAGGTTTCAGGTGGGAAGCACTCCTTAACAAAACTGGTGCAAGAATCTCTCCCCCAGGAATATATTTGCCCACTTTCTCCTCTAGAGGAAACAGCAGAAGTGCTTTCTGGTGGAATCCAAAAAAACAGACAAGTAACAAAAATCAGCATCAGCTCAAAGCTGGCATCCAGCTCAGGAAACATCAGCCAGTTTGGTGAAAGCCTGTATTCAGGAAAACAGGGTTTCCCCAGAGGACCTAAAGCACAGTTGTCCCCCCATGTGATAGGAGATAGCAAGGATGCATAACAAGCTGCTATGCAAGAAAACAGAAGTCTTCATCCTGAGTTCGGACATGCCTGACTGTGCAAGGCGAATGCTCTCCTTGCTTAGAGGAAATACTGTGGCTGTTACACCAAATCCAGACCCTGGGGCCTGGCTTTCTGCCTCTCCCTGTTCCTCACGGTGCCTGCATGCCCTTGGGTGTGATGGGAGATCTCTACTGAAATAGCACAAGCAGCCCCTGCTTCCCACCAGGTCTCAGTCCATCCTCATGCAGAGAGGAGATCCATGGCAGAGCAAAGCAAGGCTGACAAGCCAGTGCCTCCATCCCAGTCCAGACCTAAGCACAGCCCTGAAGCATCTCGAAAAATATTCAAAGACAGGTAGCCGTGCCACAGAGAAGGACTGGGCTGGATGCTCCTTTGCACAGGACCAGGGTGATCTTAATCCCTGCATCCCTTGGGGACTGACCCAAAGACGCAGTGCTCCCATGGGGAAGTACCTCAGGGACATCCCACCTGACTTACCATGGGACACCCCCCATCCCTCCCAGAACCTTTGGGACTGAAGCCAAAAAACGCAGATTCACCCTCCCTGACCCCAACCTCCCTGCCTGGTCCAAGGCTCCTCCCCAAACACCCCCCTCTCCACAAATCCCCTGAACCTCTTCCAATTGCACACCAATAAAAAGTGCATTATTAACACCCCTCTGTCTCCGCTCCCTCACGCTCTCTGATGGGCAATGAAACCTCCCTGAATTATGCCGCTCGGCATGCTTACAATTTAATTACATTTAAAGTCAATCAAGAGCTTCTGGAGCTGAGTGGCTGTTAAAGGGTTGGAGGGGAGGGGTGGGAGGAAAGGATGGGACAAAGACCCCCAGAGCTGATGCACACACACACACACAGAGGCACCTTCTGAAAAATCATTAGCATCAATCTCTTTTCTGTCCCTCCTCCCATTCCCCCTCTCCCTTGCCCACCTTGCTGAGCTTTCTGGGGTTTTCTGGGGAGCAGCCCCATAGCAAAGTCCCACAGGGAACTAGAGGGGCCAGGGAGGGAGGTGGACAAGGGTTGGAAGGAGGGGGGATAAGGCAGACAGCGGCAGCTTTCCCTGCTCCCTGCCACCTCCACCCCCATGTCATTGAGGGATGGCACGCGCCTTGGTTTTAATTAGATGGAGGTAATTGCCTTGGTGCAGAATAACATTGTTCATGCTGGTGGGAAGTGAGAGGGGCTTCAGGCTTGGCTGCCCCCAGGAGCCGGGGGAGGGAGGGTTGTGTTGGGTGCTGCTCCAGGGGCGGAGGACCTGGACTGAGTGATGAGACTAATTCCTTGCTCCAAGAGGACAAGGGCAACTGGGATGGCTTAACCCTTGCACCCCCACAACAAAAATGAGCCTGCTTGTGTCCAAAAGCAGGAGGGGAAAGGGTCACAGGCAGGTCTGGTGGCTGCCCAGGGTCCCCTGGGGCTCTGCTGTGACTCCCCGCAGTGTGTCCCTTGGGGGAAGCTCGGAGCATGCCGGGGAGAAAAACAGAGGGAGGAGAGTCTGTCCACTAGCAGAAATCAAAACAATATTCCCCCAAAGTGTCAGCAGAGGGGAGTGGGAGGATTGCAATGCACAGCCTGGATATTGCAACATGCAGCAGGGTCCCCTGGGACAGCGCAGAGCATTGCCGTGGAGCCTGGCGTGTTCACACACCGTGCCAAAAGAGCCTGTAACATAGGAATAAATGGGGTCTTTGGAGCCTTAACCTCACCCCTGCTCCCTGGCCTCCCAGTCCCAGTAGGCAATCCCTTCCTGACCTCTGGGGACACGCAGGTCAAGCCTTGGAGCGTGACATTTGATTGTCTCCACTGGCAGATCAGCACGGTGGCCTCATCCATAGCACCTGCCGGGGAAACCACCCTAGTGTCCCCTTACCGTGTCCACAAGCCACCCGGGACCATGGCAGCCAGCCGGGGTAGAAACGGTGTTCAGCCCTGTGCTGACAATTGGGGACAGTGACTGAAGGTCCGTGCCATGGTCCCAGTTAGTATGCAAATCCGGATGACAGTGACTGCACCCCAACGTGTTCCTGGGTGTGTTTCCTCCCCGGAGACTTTTGCGGCAGCGGATCGGAGCTGACTCAGGAGCTGCACTTTGTCCTGAGGGCACCAGGGCACCGGGTCTCTTTGAAAGAAGTGCTTTGAAAACTCCCACAAAGGCTGTAGATAGTCAAACATCTCCTACGCGGCCCCAGCAGCTGGGATAAATATTTATGAGGGATGTCAGTGTTGTGTTTCAGGACACACGCCAAACACTAACCACTTGAGGTTAGCAAGAAACTGCCCCCATTGGCATATTATTGGATAAGTGTCCATTACAGGGGCTGACTCCTTCCTCCGAAGCAGATGGGAGGGGATGCTCTCAGAGACAGGATATTGGATGAGAGTGGCATCCCCGCGTTCCTTGATGATTGCTCATAAAATTAGCTATCCCTTAAAAACAGTCCTCCCTTGTCGATATTTAACTGCAGGCTGCCGGAGGGGGAGAGGCCATTCCCAGCTTCCTGCTGCTTCGAACAGCCGCTGAGCTGGTTTGCACAGCCCTGTCACAGCCCGGGCTTTCCAGCCTGGTCAGGAGCTTCTCCACCAGCCACAAAGCCACCCATGGTGTTGCGACCCCTGGCTCATGTCAAATACTGGAGCGCCATCCAACATGCAGCAAACCCCCCTGGTCATCTTCCGCCTCTGCAAAACTTGATATTTCTGGGTCCCATGAACCTTCTGGGTACCACATACATCAGACATCACATAGACCATTGCACTGGGTGGCCCAATGGGACAGAGTAGTTATGTGCCCAGCAATTTAAAGATCATTTGGGAACATCTTCCATGCAGTTGTGTTGCTATGAGGGTTCCTGGCATGGTTTTAGCCCAGGTCAGAGGCTGCAATGCCTGGGTTGGGTGTGCAGTCAGGGTTGTACCCATGGGCAGTGTGGATGGGATGCCCTGGTTGGGGATGATGAAGGAGGTGCTGGATGGTGTGAGCTGTTCAACACCACTGTGGCTCAGGGCATTCAAATAACACCAGGTCCCCAGGCGAGGGGGCAGCTGTGTGGACAGGATGCCCTGGGACAGCAGTGTTCACGGTGCTTCTCCCACTCCAGAGTATGTTTTGTACCTTGCAGTGTGGACACAGCCTGGGTTTCCTCATCTGCAACACAAGGCAACCAGCACCCATGTGGTTTGGGGCCAGGAGATGGGTGTCCGTCAGCTGAGCACCCGTAAGGAGGAGGAGAAGGGAAAGTATTGAAGTTTAGTCAGTCTTGCTGAGGCATGAAAAGTCATGCAAGGACCAAACTCTCACAGGCAACTATGAGATGGGGTATGGTCTTCACCAGCACTAAGGCTGTGATACTTGCAGGGGCAAGAACATAACCCACCACCCATAGCAGGGAAACTGAGGCACAACAAGGCAATTTAGCCAAAGCAAGGAAGAGCAGCCCCTCTGCGAGACTGATCTTCTACGAACTGGCTGCCTGTGCTGTGTGTGCGGAGCCAGGTTCAGGAGAAGGACAGGGGGAGTCAGGACCAAATCAGCAATGAGGAGGGGAAACAGCCACTGTGCTTAGGAGAAGGACCCAGACTCAGAAAGCCAGGATCAGAGGTGGAAGGGGGCCTTAGGGAGACACATGGAGGAGCAGACCGAGCTTGACCTGCCCAACCCCAGCCAAAGGAGAGGAAGAAGTGGGGAGGGAACATTTCACTAGCAAAATATCCCCTGGGATCGAATCCAGGGCTGACACCAAACCACCACAACTCTCTTACAGTAGCATCTGCAACAGCCTGGGTGATGCAAAGCTGGCAGCCTTGGTCAGAGCAAGTATATGGTTCAGGTGTCCCACCAGGGTCTCATCGGGGGCGGGGAGGCATGCTTTCAGTTGTTGCCCATGCATACTGATGAGGCTTAGCCCCTGGGGTGAGGAATCCGCAGTTTGGATATGCCTCAAAAGTCACTGCATGGTGGTGGTGGATGGAGAAAGACAGAGAATGGGACTCTGACTGGAAGAGCTGCTCTGTTCTGTATTGCTTTTTCTGTTTGATAAGATCTTGGCCACAGTGATACTTCCTATGGATTTAAATGTCTTTCTTTAGTAAATAACCGCAGATCATATATACGTATCTAAATATACATGCATAAAATTCATTTGCAACAATAATAGAATTGATGACCTGGCACTTTCCTTCTCCGCCTGTCAAACTTTCCTCTGCAGCACTGAGAGGATGGATTAGAAATGGTTTGATGTATGGATGGGTCACCGGATAAACTAACCAGAAATGGATGGAGGTGAGATGGATGGGTTCCCCATGCATCCTGACTATTGTCAGTGCATTTCAGTTCTCAGTTATACAGACCTAAAACATTTAGGCTGCCTAAAGCTTTTCCGTTTTGAAAGGTGGCTGCACGTGTAGTTGCTCAGCAGGTCTAAGCCACCTTAAACTACACTCACCCATTTTCGTTGCTTTGTTACATGCACCCAGCCTTGCTCCCCCGTATCCCCATCCTGATGCTGATTGCCATTAGGGAGCAATGGGATTGGTGCAGACAAAGCCCCACTGAGAACTGATCTCTCTTGCAATGGAGAACAATTTCTCTTTCAAAAGGATGCTGCTATAAAATGCCTCTCTTGCAGACCCTAGCTCTAGCTGTCACCCTACGGTGTCCCACACAAAGAGACTAAATGTCCATGGAGAAGACCTCTGCTTCTCCAGATCCTCCACTCCTACTGCAGTGACACAGCCACAGCCACCACCACAGGAAACCAGTAAGAGAGATGAGTACTGGATGGAGGAACTTACTCAGGGATGGGTGGCAGTCACGAGATCCATTGCTTGCCCATTTCTTGGACTCCTATGCCAACTTTATGATGCTGCATCTTAACAGGCCAAGCATCGATTTTTATTTCCCAAGCCAAGCTGGACCAGGCTATGGAGGGCTCAGGCTGACCCCTTTCTCAGTATGGTCTGAACATGAACATGCGCCAGGGGAGGTTTAGATTGGATATTAGGAAAAATTTCTTCACCAAAAGGGCTGTCAGGCCCTGGCACAGGCTGCCCAGGGAAGTGGTTGAGTCCCCATCCCTGGAGGTATTTAAAAGCCGGGGAGATGTGGTGCTTAGGGACATGGTTTAGTGGTGGCCTTGGCAGTGCTGGGTTAACGGTTGGACTCGATGATCTTAAAGGTCTTTTCCAACCTAAACGCTTCTATGATTCTGTGGTGGGGAGGCTGTTATGAGCTCTTGCTCTCCTTGCAGAATAGATACCTCTGAGCGCTTAAAAATCCCACGCACTGAGCTCCTGAGCACAACTCCATCGCAATAGCTACAGAGGGGCCAGAGGCAGAGACAGAGAAAGGGAGAGGAAGGCAAAAGCCTCAGATGACAAGGCTCTCGGTCCACTTAGGCAAGCACCACACATCCATAACAAGCCACTGACCAACCACACTGCACCACAGAAAGCATCATGCAAGAATAAAAGGACACGTGTCACAAGATGTGTGCCCATCCAGCCACCTCCGTCCCATCCCCACATTTTCCTCTTCAAACCATCAGTTGCCCAGAGTAAATTTGGTTCCGTCCCAGGAGAATTATTAGCCAGCTTAGAGTATTCCCACAGTTTTCCTGTTGACACTTATCCAACACCTTGTCCCAAAGTGCTTTGCAAGGGCTGGATGTAGGTGTCTGTCCCTGGCAATCTCAGCTGGGGCGGGGGTGAGCTCTGGCTCTTCTAACAGCCCACAGCAACACAGCAGAGCCAAACAGGCAGTAAAGACTATATACCATAAGGGAACCTGCCAAAGAGAGGGTTTGGAGCAGAATGGTGTTCAATCTATATATATCTATATGATGCTTTCGTTGCCTTACCCATTGGCTTGGGATGAAGCCACCAGCCCCCAGGTGTCCTTGCAGCTGAGGTTTGTGCCCTGTAATACAGGGATGTACCTGCAGGCCAGGGAAAGATGGGCAGAGCGAAGGGCTATGCAACAGTAGGGATGCTCTCCCCTACCCCCCAGAGAGGCCGTGCACGAATCCTGCCACCACTCCCGAAGCTCTGCCAAGCATCTGACACGGAGCTCTGGCCCCTCCACCTGCCTGCAGCAGTAATATAGTAAGTGCTCTTTCATGTCATGTTGCTTTGGCTTTCCAGGATCCGAGGGGGACTCTGACACACAGCATTTATCTCAAGCGGCTATTGATCCCCAGCTCTATAAAAATGATTACACTTGACCCAAGGCTGCACTCACTTCAGTGTCTGAGCTGGAGAGCAGGGCACGAGCTGCAGAGGGAGGGAGAGACCGCAGGGGAGGAGATCGGGTGCCGGGAGGTTTATTCAGAGATGAGCAGAAAAAAAGCTTGCAGGGCCCTTTCCTTTGAGCAGGATTGTAGGTGGGAAAATGTTCACCTGATGGAGCCACCCAGTTGCTGCAGGACCGTGGGGATTTGAGTGGAGGATTTAAAGGCAGTTTTGGCCAAAGGCAGCACTTTTTAGGCAGTTCAGCCAAACTTTCAACACTTAGGGAGCATACAAATTCAGGATGCTCCTGTGAATGTGGGAGGATCGAGACAGGGCTGGTGGTGGCCCTGGAGAAGACACTGGGTTGTAACAATTGTGTTCCACCAGCACTAAATCACTGCAAACCTGGGCAAAACAAGGGAGATGAAACAGGAATCACGGTGGAAATCGGTGTCAAGGCCAGAAAAGCAGCCGGACAGCCCAGCCTAAGGGTCCCTCCTTGGGATCAGGAACACTTGAGTTCACTGGGGCAATGTAGAAGGAGCAGAGGAGTTGGGAGAAGAGAGCAAGAAAGCGCAGACACGAGCAGGGCAGATACCATGGAGTCCCTCAGCACACTGTGAGCGGTGCTGTCCCTGGCATGAGGGTGGGTTTGCTTGGACTCAGCATCAGGGTCTCCATCAGAGCCACCAGCCCTGGGGTCCCTCTGCAGTCATGGTCTGCAGAGCCAGTGGTGTTTGGGGAGCCTTTGGTCAGCCAGATACACGCTAGTGGATCTGATCCCTGCTGGAAGAAAGCCCTACTTGCCCTGGCAGGACAGTTGCTCTAAAGATAGTCTCCTCCATCTGCCCAACCCACTGGAGCACAAATGTGCCCATGAGTTGGTACCCAAACTGATGTCTCACAGGGCTGCCTCTCTCCTCCTACTCTTCCAGGCTCAGCCCCAGGCTGATGCTCCTGCCTTGCTCCTGGTCCCCATCGGACCCTTCTGCATGACTTTCCATTGCATAGCATGAACAGGCCCTGCACTAAATATCAGAGCCCAGATGAAAAGCCACCTGGAAGGATATGGAAGTGGACTTTCTCATGGTCAACTTAGTGGCCACAGGCTGTGAAGCTGTCCTTTATCCTGAACTAGTGCAAGGTCTTGATACAGGACTTCAAGCCAGGAACCAAGCTGACCTACACCAGAAGCCAACAACAGGGCAAACAAGCCATGGAACAACTTATGGACTCGCTGATGGATTTAAACTTATTGGTGGAGATCAGTGGAGAGGCTCATGGTACAGCAGGAGGCCATGCAACCTGCCCGAGAGCATGGGTGTCTCCCTGTGCTTCAGGAAGAACTGCTGGAAAAAGTGAGCAGCTTGCCTTGCAAAGCATGGAAGAAGCTTGGGAAGCTGGGACTATAAAAAAAATCTCCAGCACCATTGCTGAAGGGCAGCGTGGATGGGGATGTTCCCAAGAAGCAGTTTGGAGCTGAACCAAGAGGCCATGTGGATGGAGCCACTGGGATTTCGGATACAAGACAAAGAGTTTGGCAGTAACAAAATGAGCTGTACCATGCACTTACCTCCAGGGCCTGTGGACAGTTGCTGGGGGCTGGAAGTAGAAAAGCCACAGTGGGGCTAAATATCTCTCAGCCAGGCAAAGATGAAGGGTGAGAGAAGATGAAGGAGCCTGGGAGCCACAGCTGTACCTGTGGATGAGGCGCAGAGATGGTGAGTCCCCACGTGTCTTCATGCCTGCATGAAGGACAAGTAGAGACCTCTGTGCAGCATGATGCTCATCAGGAGCTGTACCAGCATCAGCTCAGACACCTGACACGACAAGTGACTTAAAGTGTTCCCATACAGAGCTGGACTTGAGCTGTACCTTATCCAGCAGTGACTCTGGGGCTATCAAGCCCACTAGGCCTGGTCCAACACAAGCCTGATCCCGCTGACACCATTACAGGCAGCCAGTTTGACTGGATATGGGAAGGGACCCTGCAAGGCTCTTCTCTCCCTCAGACTGCTTCTTCTGCCTAGATTCTATCCTGGAGCATGAAAAAAACCCTTCAAACAGAAACTAATCCTTTTGCAAACTGCCCTGAATTAGGACCCAAAGAAAAAGACTGCCTTAGAAGTACGGCACTTGCCTGGAGCTCCCAAGCAGAGAGGGAAACAGAGGGATATCACCGAAGCTGATGTTCTGCAGAGCTGGCTATGCCCCAGCACACTTATTGGTGTGCTGAGTTGGGGAGGGCTTTGCTTCCAGCATAGGAGGGTTATCAGGGGATTTGCTGCTGTTGCAAAACTTCTGCATGGATTGGGAGGGAGAGGGAGAGGTTTTCCAGCAGTCAGCAGAGCACGATTTAGCATCTGCAGAGTTGAAAATGACCCTTGCGATTACACTTACTTTAGGGAACCTGGATTTTAGATTTCCATGTATGCTGGATAGAGACACTTGCACTTGCTGCTTGGGGGAGGGTTGTGTGGGAACACAAAGAACCGATGGGGGGACAAGCCATTACTGCAAAAGTCATTAGTCCAGAGGAAAAACGCTGCACCGCTCACAGCTGTAATTAACGACTGTGAATTCACCACCCTGGGAATTCAGGTCTGAGGATGGGATGATGGGGGCACTTACCTCTCTGCCTTGACTGTAGAAGGAGCCAGTAGTGATTCCTTTAGCGCCCAGTTTAACCCTGATGAAATCCTTGAATATGAGCATCTGGGCAACCCATGCATCCCTAAGACATTTCTTGAACCAGGCAGCAGGAGAGCCAAGGTGCCAAGAGGTTTCACCAAGCACATTGCTGTAATTTTACTGTCACACAGACAGTATCCTGCTCACGGCTGACCCAAGGAGACCTTCTTGGGCTGCTTATTGCGAAGATCACCCCAAAAAAAGAGCAGAGTTAGGTGCCAGGCTATATGTAACCATGAAAACAACTTTTCTCCAAAAAAGTGCAGAAATGGGTTCATCTGCTGGAATAGGGCAAAGTCCTATTACTTTGGGGGTAAAGTCTACAAAAAGCCACAAAGGCACCACATGGGCACAGGGGCAACCCCAAAATGGTCACGTTACATCCCTCCTAGTAACCTGTGTGTGGAGTTCCTGGAGATGAACACAAGAAAGATGGAGTCTTATGAAGAGCTTTTCCTTAAAGAACAGTTTAACTAAAACCTTAGACTTAGCTCATGGAGGAGGGCCCCCTTCTGGAACGTAGAAAAGGAATTGCAAGGGGGAAAAGCAAAGTATGGGATGAGGATAAACACCTTCTTAGTGACAAGAAAGATCTTTGCAGAGAAACATCAGCATCTCAGCTGGACTGTGTTGAGCACAGACAAGTCAGGGATGCTGAGGAGAAGAAAAGAGTGAAAAGAGGAAACTTCTGGTCCTATTTCCAGTACAGAGACAGCTTTAGGGCGGCCCAACTTTTCTGAGTTGGCTTAAACCTTGCTGAAGTTGGGGAAATATCTGCTTTTTAAAATAAAGAAGCCACCAAGGTCCGTACCCAAGATTAAGACATGGTTTGAATTGAGATTGTATCTGTCTGGGCACAAGAAAATTGAAAAAAACAAGTGAGCTGAGTGAATGCCACAAGGATGTGCCAGACACAAGCCTGGGTAGCGCAGCCTGGAGATGCTCCGGGAAGAGCTTGCTGGCTCCCTGGCACACGGAAGTTGTGCCCAAAACCAGCCGGGCATGCACACAGGCCGTGCATGGGGCAGCCATCCGTACTGCTCGGTCTGCACGGCACAGACCCAAAGCGTGCATGGCTGCAAGCCGTGCACAGGGACACACACACACGTTTGCACACTCCGTGTGTCCTGTAAGGACTTCACAACCTACAGCTACTCAGGCACCCCCAGACATCCTGCAGGACTACCTGATCTAGGGAACCAGGATCGTAGCAAACATCAGGGCAGCTCTTGTGGGATCCCGTGGAGTCCAGCAACAGAGCAGGAGGTGTCTGCAGGGAAACCTGGCTCCAACCCTGATATGCGGCTGACCTGAGGGGGAAAGCTGCTACAGGGCATCCTCCAGAGCCAGGCTGGCCGTGCATCCAAGCCATACAAAAGCCTTCTCGGCCATTTCCCAGTGCTGCAGAGGGGAGGTGTGCATCCTTTCTGGCCTGGTTGGCAGGTACATCTTGGCCAGGCATCCCCCCCCACCCCCAGGGCTGCCCTCCACTTCTGGGGTGAAGGGAGCTGGGTGCAAGCCATGCCTGGTTCTCACATATCCCCCCGCTCTGTCACCCAGCCCTCCCCTCTTGCAGGGCACCTGCCATGGGGGGCCACTCGTTTTCCTCACCCTGAAAGCAGCGCCAGATCCCTGGTCGGTGTTAGAAGACACCCTGGCTGGCACCCAGGGCTGACACTCGATGCATCACCACCTCCTGCTGGGAAGACACCGAGCTCAGCTCCCACCCACGGGCTTCCCCCAGGGTTACCACCAGCCCTGCAGCAGGAGACTCACTGGTGCATGGAGATACCCCACAGGCAGCACCCCAATCACGAGGTGCATGGAGCTCAGCTCAGCCCCACCATTTCTGCACACCCAACTGTAATGAAGTCGTGCATCCCCAGCAGGTCCTGGGTGGAGAAACATGAAGGTTGCATGGTGCAACCAGTTTTACAGTAGGGATACGTGCTGGGGCAAGCCCTTTGCAGAGCACCCAGGCACAGAGCTATTTGGCTCAGCAAGGGCTTACGTCATGGAGAGAAGATGCCATCTCTTACCCAGGGGCCTCCCTGTTGGAAGGAGCATCTCCAAATTCCTGGAGGTGCATGCTAACCGGCACAGACTGTGCTGGGAAACGTAACAAGCCACGAGCTGCAGGGATCCGCTTACACCACCGGGGCTGGGGACCTGCGATGTGCAAGGCTCCAGCAGCAGATATCTTCTCATGCTGGGGAACAAAATATATCAGACTCCAAACTGGCACAGCCAGAGGTCCCAGCACCAGGCTAAGGTTTCACCCTGGGGGGACAGGTGGGCCAGGGACCGCAGTGAGACCATTCAGCACTGCAGGCAGGGCTGGAGCAACACAGCAGGGCTGCAGGTTCAGGGCAATCACCCATCCAGAGGGGATGGTCAATCTACCCACAACATTGAGGGTGAGAGCAGGCAAGCCAGCCATCACCGCATCCCCCTTCCTGTCCCTCTGTCTGTCTGCCTTTGCACACTGCCTGTCCCCATGTTCCCTTTCTTGAGCTGTTAGACTTCACGCCCTGTCTCACTGTCCCTACACACACTACTGCGTGGTTGCACCATCCTGTAGCACATCCATAGCACATCAAGGTTGCACGGCCAGCCTTCAGGTCTGCCCTGGGGCATCGTGCAAGACTCGTCCCTCCTGCCAGACCCTTTGCGCCCCAGTGCTGTTGTGCCAGCCCTGGAGCTCCGCCAGGAGCAATTGCCTCACTCCCAGGGCATGGGGCAGCCCAGAATGTCCTTGGCAAACTGGTACCAACACCAGCTCTCCTGGCCATCCCTTGCTCCACACCCACTTCTCCTCTGTGAGCAAGCAGGGGCCCTGAGCCAGGGCCCTTAATGCACTCAGGCTGGCTGCTGGCTCAGTCACTTAATAGAGTCCAATTGTCCATTTTTCATTATTGAACAATTCCCTTTATTGGGCTTTTTGGCTTGTCCAGGAAATCAAATCAATAGGCTTCCCGAGGCAAACGCTGGCTTTGCATCCTCTTCCTCTCACCAAAGGGACCTGCTGTCCCTCTGCGCCCGACCACCCCACTGCCACCGCTGGGGCCAAAGGCATGGGAGCTGCAGGGGATCTCTGGCTGTCTGGCCACTACTGAGTGTCGTGCCGGTGGAGATGTTGCCTTCCCAGGGTGGGAGGGGAATGCCGGCTGCTTCCTCAGGGGTGAGAACCACCCCCTGAGGGCTTTGGGGGGCTGCTGATTCAGTGGGGAAAGGGGATGTGCAGGGATGGGGGATGCTGGTGCTGGCTGGAGCATGAGAGCTGCAATGGTCCCAACTGGAGCTGCCAGCTCCACTCCTCTGGGTAGTACAGCCTGGTTTTCACACCAAATCCCTGCCTGCCTGCTTTTGGGGGTGAGCTGGGGGCTTTCCAACCCAGGCACATGGCAATGTGCATTATCTTGTAGCGTAGAGGGACTGCTATACCTCCTAGAAAGGGAACCGCACGTGGCAGCACATCTACACAGCCGAAAACAGCGACGGTGATGCTGATCTGGGCACTGCTGCATGTGCACAAGGGACACATCCACATTTCTCTCTTAAACAGACCTAGGACCGTGTGTCACGGAGCATCCTGTAGCCACACTGCAGCTCTCTTACCTTCCAGCACAATGTGGGTATCTGCAAATAGTCCTCAGCCCACCCTAATGCCTGAACCACACTCACAAATCACTGGAGACAGCATCCTCTGGCCTGGACCCAATGGAGCAGAGCAGATGACAGAGTTCCACTGCCCAGGAACGTCCTCTCATGCTGTTTAAATTGTCCTTATCGATACAGCCGATGGCAACCACCAAGAGGAGAGAGAGCAGGTGAATCCCTGCAGCGTGGCTGCCCTCACGGCACATGGGGAGAGGCGTAAGGGTTAGTGGTGCAGGAGCCATGCTGCTATACCTCTTACCAACCAGTGCACCCCATTTTACTGGTCCCATCTCAAGCTGGACAGGCAGCAGAGTGCAGAGATGGAGGCTGAAAGAGACGTTCTCAGGGAAGCACTGCAAGGGTTTTCAGCCCAAACGGATAGCTGCATTGCATGCCCTGGGTTGTTCATCTTTCAGACCCAGCTTCTGGAGTCAGGGGAAGATGCAGCTTCCAGCACAGCACCATCTGCCTCCTTTCTCACCGCGTCTGCTGATACAGCATTCCCACCCATGTAAAGAAAGCATGTCATCATGGCAGGGGGGAAAGACCCAGTGAAAGAGAAGGGAAGGATCATGCCCAGGAAAAGCTGTCATCAGGTATCACCGGCCCTACTAGCAACTAGGGACACTCAGCATGAAACACACTGGGAAACCAGGCGTCCTGACGGCACAGCCGGCTCTTACAAGATATTTCCACCTTGTGAGGCTGCAGGGAAACGATGGAAATCTTGCTAGGAGTGACCCCTAAAGGCTGCGAAGCTGAAGAAACCCAAACAGAGAGATTTTCTTAAGAAAAGAAGAGTGTATGAGCAGAGGGAGGAGAGGGGCGAAGGCTCCTGGTTTGGCTATGTGGCCGTCACTGTACGGGGATATGCGTGTGTTCGTGTGTGTGCGCCTGCATGGGATGCACTGCAACGCCCATGAGTGTGTCTGCAGAACGAGGGACCTGGCATGAGGTTTGCTGGGACGGGGCCAGCTCAGATGTGTTTTTAGAGGATGCTGCTTCTCCTTGTCTGTCAGAATCCCTTTCCTTAGCCTAAATGGGGCATTCAGAGCCATCAGTGGTAGCAAACGGGGCAGCATTCAGCTAGATGCAACCTTTAAGGCAGCTGCAAGGCTGTTCCTGTGCTTGCGATGCATGCGTGCATGCTCACACCCCTTCCCAACACCACCTTGTGCCTTCCTGATGAAACGCGTGCCTTTGCACACACGGCCTCACGTGCACAGTGCCATGGACATCTACACACACACAGATCCTCCCAGGGCCAGATCCAGGTGCCCTGTAACCACACCACATAACCCGATTCAGGGCGGCGTGATGGCTGCTATTCAAAAATTTGCATGTCTCGGGGAAGGGCTTGGGGCCGTCACAGTGCTGTACGATGTCCTGGCAAAATGCTGATGCTCGGGGGCCATCTGGGATCTTCCTGGTGCTGTCATCACAACTGCATAGTGAAGGAGCAGGATTCAGCCCTCTGAGACATCGCTCTTCAATCCTAGAAGGGGAAAGTCAAAATACCCCAACCCAGGGATGTTTTTAAAAGCACCCACGGCTCAGTGTAATCCGAGAGCCAGTAAAATTAAAATCACTCATCACAGGACGTCGGTGGGGGAATATTGATGTGTTTGAACCATGACAGCTCGCAGGCCAGAGGGACACACGCTCCCAAAACTGTGAAGTGAGAAACTCATCACCTGCAGGCCACAGCCAGGAGAGTCCTGGGAATGGGCAAAGCCAAGTAGCCCAGGCAGCGATGGGGTGCTTTGCATTCCTGCTTTGGGGTGGGTTTGCTCTTCTTTTTCTCCTCTAATCGTTTGTCAAAACATCCTGTTCCTTTCTGGGCAGCACGCTTCATCTGTGGTTGATTTTGGCACTGCTCTGTTCCACAAAGTCCCTGTTCCCCCTCCGATTCATTTGGCCTCTTGGTTCACAGGGGATTGTTTCTGTTCCCCGATGGAAGGAACCAGATTTTTTGAAAAACAGCGCCTCTGAGTCTACTAGAACATGGACAGAAGAAAATCCCTGCGGTGTCCTACGCTACATGTGGTACCGGGCACTGCAAGCAGCTTAGGAGAACCGGGGCAAGTGGACCAAAAAGGGCCGAGAAAGCTCAATTTGGAGAGGTCCCTGCTCTGCAGGGTGCAAAACAGCACTTGGCAGATGCTCTGGGGGACAGGAGGCCACGACGATGGGCATGTTTAAACCCCAAGCACAGCCAGATGCCATTCCCCCACTGCAATTCACCCAAATTCACCAGGATTAGCTCTCCTGATAAGTCAAATCCCATTTAATTGATGTATCTCAGCCTGAGCTCAGCTCTCCCTGCAGGACCTCTCTCCCAGGCTCTGCTTCTGCCAGGGACCACATCTGGGGGTGTCTGCAGACCCATGCAGCCACCATGGCCATACCACAGGGTCTCTGCGCTTCTGCAGGACCCTGGCACATGGGGAGAGCCCCTCATTGGGATGGGGCAGCAGCCAGGCAGGGGGGCAGGTCTCGTGGATGGACAGGCTTTCACTGTGAGGCGCAGGTGCAGACACGGAGCTAGTCTGGGCATCTCATTTTCTTTCCCGTGCTCCGTTGATCAGTTTTCCTTTGGCTTTTCCCCAGCCCTCCTCTTGGCAGGCTGGAGGTATTCTTCTTCCCCTCCAAAGGTCATCCCCCCTCCAAACTATCCCTGCCATGGGTCACCTTGAGGTCACATGCGCAGGGAGCTCTGAGCACCCACCGCTCACGTCAGTGTCCCCTGGAGCCACAGGTGCTTTCAGCTCTGAGCATCTGAAGGGAAAATAAGAAGCTGTCTTTAAAACATGAAAGCTTCTGCTCTGCAGAAGCAGCTGGGGCACACCTCAGACCTTAGCAGACTCGTGCTGATGTGAAATATCCTCTGCTCTCCCCACCTCTCTCCACCCATGCCTAGAGGAATTAGAGCAATGCCACCAAAGTTAATCATTACATTGATTTTGCCTACAGCAGCTTCATGCACCAGGTGAGCGCCCACAAAACCCTCTGGATGCTGCTTTGCAGAGATATCTTCTCCTTATCAGAGCCATCAGGTTCCTCCTTGCATCCACTTGTCAAACTCTCCTCTGAGGAGAGGCAGAAGCTCTGAAAGCAACAAGGAGACGTGTGTCGGCATCACCGCCACTCATCACATCACTGCCATTCATCACATCACCGCTGCTCATCACACCACTCATTGCTCGTGCAAAGCCCAATGCCTGACACCAACACTTTCACCAGGTGTCTCAGATGAGTGGTATCAGGAGCACCATCCACCTTGCCAAAAGCCCAAGGGCCAGATCACTGTGATCTCGCTGCCTGGGCAGACACTGGGCAGAAACAGGGTGCCTGCTTTGGATGGGGAGATATTCCAGGTGCTTACCTGCTCCTGGCAATCCAGAAAAGACTCTGTGCACCTGAAGGACCAGTGGGAGGGCTCGGTGGACCCTGGGGAACTGTCTGCTCCTTTAGAGCCGCAAATGAAACTGTCTGGTCCAGGAGACATATGCAGACCTCGGGGCACCCAGCTTACCAGCTAGCCTGCCAGGAGCCCATAGGCCACTGGGAACAGGCAGAAATTGTGGTTTCTTCTCCAAAATAGGGATGGCAGCTCCCAGCTCCAGCTAAATGCAATCGGAGGGGTGCATCCAGGCAGGCTGGGCACGGAGATGTGTGCACAGAACATCACCCCTTCCCCAGCACACAGCCAAGCGCTTCAGCCATCCACAAGAAGGGCCCTGGATGAAGACATGCGGAGGGGACCCCGGCAGCCCCATCCTGCCATCTCACCCCTGCCAGCTCCTCCAGCGAGCCCCCAGCCCTGCGCCTATCTCCCTCAGCATGGCATCTTCCCCTCTTTATTTGCATGGCTGACGAAGAGCTACTTAGGGCTGATGCGCGTCTTGTGTCAGAGCCAGAGGCTGGCAAGAGGGAGGCCCAGGAAATTTGAGGATTAAACACATTTGCGTTTATTGGTGGGAAGCAGAGCCAGAGTTGGTATTTTCATGGGGGTTTGCTGCTGGGGCATCTCTGTCGTATGTCCAGGGAGCATGGGGTGAGCCTGGCTGTGCAAAGTCTCTTCCAGGTGGGATTGTCCCATTTCTGCTGGTCTCACAGCAGGATAGCCACCCTGGCTGCATGGTCCTGGCCACTGGCTTCCTCTCTGGTGGGGACAATTGGTGCCCAGATGCTTTAGGCTTTGGAGAGACTGGGAGGTTAGCAGCCTTGCTGAAACTGAGTGTTTGGAAATCATCCCATGGAGGAGTTCAATGGGGAATGAATGTCTCCAGCACCACAACCCAGCGAGTCCTGATTCACACCTGGGTCAGCCAGGTGCTCCCCAGTATAAATCCAGGATACCATAGATGCATTTGGAGGACTTTTTATTTGTCCTCCACTTTCTGAACTGCCACTTCTTCATCTCTTTTTCCTGCAGCAAAGAGATGTGGCCATGGGCTTCACGTTCAGCTGATCCTCTCTCCTGAATGTCAGGACTCCAGTCTCAAGACAGAAGAACAAAACCCTTCAAGACAGAGTCAAAGGGGTGCTCATATCCCATCTATAACCCCCCATTACTGGGGCCCAACTGTCCATACGTGGTCTTGGAGTCAAGCCTGTGAGATCCCTACAGCTCCTAGACCAAAGGAGGTGGCAACCTTCTCCTCTCTCTGACAAAGATTGGCTGGGATGCCAGGGCCTGTGTTGAAGAGAACAAATGAGTCCAGTCACAGAGACTGGCCAGGGACTTTCCTTTGGGCCAACATTGCCCTTCACCCCTCAGCACCTGGGTGATGGGAAGAAGAGTGGGGGGAGAGGTCGCACTGGTGGTAAATCATAAAAAAAGTGTGGTTTTGTCAGCATAAATCCTGAAGTCACTATTTTTATGGGGTGGAATCACACTTGGAAAGATGCAAAGTGTGATAGTAGCAGCATTGCACAAGTGGCGCTGGTCTGATGCAGGCACAGCAGGGAGCGGAAATGTCTTTCATTAAAGCAAGTGACATTACCAAAAAAAAACCCATCCCAGTGTTCAAGCACACCAGCCCTTCCCTCTCATTCCCACGTGTATGAAAAGCCCTTCCAGTGCAGGATTAATTTAATAGCACCAAATCCCTGGATCATCCCCAGATGAGTGGTCCAACTGGATGAAACCGGTTCAGGGCTCTTCACTTCCAGTCCCAAACCACTGAGCATGGAGCCAGGCAGTTGCCCCGTGCCTTTCTCCTCTGGCCGTGAGCTGGTCTGGGTGACATTTCACAGTTCTGCACGGAGGCAGAGGGACGTTGTCAGGGAAATAACCCGCTCGTAACCCTAATGCACGAGTGTCAGAGTGACATTGTTTGGGGGAGCCCAGGTCCTCTCAGGTAAGGACAGCCATGGTGGGTTGGCATCCATGTGACATTGAAACAGGGCTTGGCTCCATCACTACATGAATTGCCTACCTTTGCCTGATTAAAATCCCACTCTCCTGTTTTCAGAGGGGCTACATTGACACCGCACATGCAGAATACCCAAGCAGCAGCTTTTCACACCAGCTTTCCAACAAGCAGCATGCAAGTGGCCAACGGGACCTCAAAAGGGCTTTGAGGATGGACAGTTTGACAGCAACCATCCCAGTACTGCCTGCTGGCTTGGAGGGGTCCAGCACCATGGGAGGCATTTGGGAGGAGGCAAGGGGATAAGCTCAGCAAAGAGAAAGACCAAAGGATGGACCAGAGAAACTCCACAGCCAGATGACGGTTAACCAGAGAGGTACAGCTGGCAAATGGACGCAATCCTGAAATACTGTACGGCAAAAGAAATGTGTCAGGGAGATGAACAAGCAAACCGAAGATGCCTGGTGTAGGTGGATGGATGAGTGACAGATCCATGGCACTGCTAGATGGGTGATGGATACCAGGGTGGAGGGACACCATAGACAAGCAGAGCGATGTCTGCGCCGCAGGAGCTGTGTGTAATCTCTTTCCCCGTGTGCGAGTCACTTGCCTGCAGTCCCCTTGGGTCCCCTTTAAAAGAGCATTTCCAGAACCTGCTTCATAAACGTTACGGGGGGGCTCAGGAGGTGGAGTGGGGATAGAGGAGTTTGTTCCCAACTCGCCAGGTTGTCTTCGACAGAAAATGATCCTTAAACAAATCAGGCTCAGTTTATAGCGGCTTCAAACGCCCGTGTGCGCTCACACACATGCATGAAGAAAATCTCAAAAACAAAACAAAAACTGGGGGAAAAAATCAAAAGTAAAAAGAAGAATTAAAAAAAAAAAAGCCCCATATTTTAGAGTCAGCTGAGAAGTGACAAAGTAATTTGCTCCTGGCAGTCTATCACGGCAGTCTAATTCCCAGTGACACCATTCAGCTGCTGACTACACTAACTGTCAGAGTCAATTAGCCAGGAGCCAGCAGCGCAAAGTGTTTACGGGTGCTAAAATTCACTCCACACGCTGTGCGGAAGTGAGAAAAAATTACTTTGAGGGGGGAAATTCAAGCGACTGGTTTAACGTTAACGATTGCCTCTGCCGCACCCCGAGACAACAGCAAGGCCTGGAGGATGCCAAGAGAAGAGGGAAGGCAACGTGGCCAGGACCGAGGGCACCCAGGGGTGTCACGGGTGCCCAGGCACATTCACCCGTGGAGGTCACTGCCAGGGGAGATGGGACAGGTCCTGCAGTAGAGCTCGGACGCAAGCCAGCGGGGCCAGCTGGAGGAGGCAATAGAGCTATGGGCTTTCCCCATCCCTGCAGAACTGGTTTAGAAAGCCAAGGAAGGGGCAGGCACTCCTCCACGGATGGAATGCACTCACTGCAGGATGCCTAGCAGAGAAATAACCCATTTTTTCTGCCATCAAGTTCACATGCCTGGCACAGACCTGCACAGACACCATCCCCAGGCCACCCTCACTACCCTTCACGTCTCATGAGGGGAGCAAGGAGAAGAAATCTGGCCAGATGGACGACAGCAGTGCAATTCCCCAAAGTCAGGATCTCTCCAGGACCAATGAGGAAGAGGAAGAGTGATCCCTGAGCACACGCCGGGATGAGAAAAGCATTGCTGTGACAGCACAGAAACAGCCCCGTCAGCCCACAAACACCACGGCACAGACAGACATCAAGAAGGTATCCCCTTTTGCTACATTGCCCAGCGATAGACAAAGGTCTTTCCATCCCCGCCTGAAAATAATGCTGCATGGAGGTGAATGTCAAAGTCTGAGAGCCATCAGACTCTCCTGCAAACCTTGAAACCCTTGAAATTTTTCCTGTCGTCGTTCCTGGCTGAGGAGGTGGGATAAGCACGTCCAGAAGGGGCTTTTGCAGCAAGATTCAAGCATGTAGGAATCAGCACGTAGGAGTTGGATGATTTTCCTGTTTTGGGAAGTTTTGAGATTTTTTTTTTTTTTTAACTCATATTTTCTTCTCCCCCAATTAGTAGACAGGAAGAAAATTTGTAAAGAAACTGAAAATCCTCCTCCTCTCCCCAGTCACAACTCACCTGGGGCCAAATCAAAATGTTCTCTCTCCTCTTTTTGCAAACATATTGCAATTATGACTTTTTCTTTTTCCTAAGTATTTCAACAGCAGCGCTTTCACCTTCCCTGAGATTAAGACAAAAGGCTGAAAGCAGAGTTTGTGTGAACAAGGGATATTTTGACAGTTTCAAAGCTTTCCATGAAAAATTGATCAAGAAGAACCTGGGACTTCCCTTTCCTTGGAAAACGATCAGTTCTAGCCAATTGTCTGTTGTTTGTTTAGAGCAAGAAGGTGCTGGCCAGATGTTGCACATATCCCAGAGTGTCCGAGGCAGCATGGTTAACTCAGACTCTGCTCCGCTGAAGGAAGGATCTCAAACCCATCTCCTCCAGCCTATGGTAACAGCAAAACTAAGCCCAGAAGAGATCACTTCTTCACCACTTTCCCTCCTTGTCAATGAAATGTGCTCAGATGTTTCTGTTTTTTCCCAATTTCTCTCGAGTCAGCCATGAAACCAGAAATAAACCTACCCCAGGGGCAAGTTACCCCCCGCAACTGCTGAGATGTGGATATCCTAGAGATGTCACCGTGCTCATCACTGCTCAAAGGGGGACATGTGGCTCATGGGGTCAGATCTCCTCCCACTGCACTAGTTTTGCTACACCCTCTTTTGCTCCGGTCTGAGGCTGAGGCTGCATGCGAACCAGGGAGGCAGAGAGAAAACTTTCTGGTGTCTTTAAGTCCTTCTAGCAAAAGCAGGTGGTTGAGGAAAAAGGATATTGATCTAGATGCAGCCCATAGCCCTGGCCTTTAAACCTGCCCCTTTCCAGGGTTTCCTGGCCCCTCTCCATAGAGGGGAATTCTCGTTCCCTGCAGAACGGGGTGATTTCAAAGGGCAGCTCAACACTGGCATTTACTGAAGTAGCTCGCTATCACTCTTGAAGCACCAGCTCTCTAAGAGGATGTACCAGCCCGTATGAGATTGGGCAATGCCACTTAGAGATGGAGAAACTGAGGCAGGACGTAAGTGAGCTCATCCAACATAGGTATCTCCATCTGAGGTTTTCCCATGGGAGAGACACAGGCTTTGCATGCATCACCTCATCCTAAAAGTCTGGAAATGGGTCAGACAGCTCACACCATAAAGCAGATGATATGTCCCCATAACAGGATCTGGGGCTGACCAGTCATCCCACACATGCTGTCTAGCTCCTGCTGAGCTGAATCCCACTGTAATAGTCCAGCAGGAAAGGTCTGAGAGTCCCAGACTCACACCCTCTGCTCTCCCACCTTCTTCAGGGCATGCTTGAATGCTGGCATGTCACATCCAGCCTGGCTGCACCCTTATCTCCATTGCAGAGAGCAACCAGCAGCAGGCAAACACAAGTGGACAGACCAGGGTACTTTGAGCAAAACCCCACGTTTTGTAGTTCAGACCTAAATTTGTTCCTCTGCCCATTTCCCACATGCACAGACACACACACTTTCATGTCATGTGAAATTAAAGGCAGCAAAATCCTCCCCCCAAGAGGCGGGTAGTGTCCCAACTAACCCAGAGCAGGAGGAGGGGGATGCCATTCCCGGGCCAGCTCTTGGGGAGAGATCTTGGAATCGCAGCGGACACAAAACACCAGGTCACGCTCTGTGGCCGTGACCTCAACCTTCTGGCTCCAAATTGCTAAATGCAACCTAATAGCAGCTATTTCTGCCCCTAAGCAGCAGTAACATTAAACGTTGGACCCCTGGCTTGCCCGTGAGCTCCTCTCTGCCTGCTGCTTCTCCCAGCCTTCAAGAGATTGCACTCGATGAGCGCTCCCAGGAAAAGGGTTCGAGTCCCAGCCTTGCTAATGTTGATTACACTGGAGTCATCTCATCTACCCTCCAGTTGCTGCAAACTTTCTGCAGTTTTAGCTGTACAAGCTCTAGGCTGTGGTCCATAGCCTCTGTGAGCACTGCTGTAAAGCAGGCAGCAACAGTGACCGGTGTTCAGGACAAGTTACGTAGCCCAACCAAGGAAGAGAAGCACCTACCACAGTGCAGGCAAGAGCTCCTACACCTTCAAGAAAGGCCTGGGAAGCTCAGCACTTTGGTGTTGGGGGTTTAACATCCCAAGAGCACAAACCAGCAGGGTTTGTTTGTTTGCACAGGCAGGAATCTTATTGTTCACGTTACAATAGGTCCCAACACAATCCCATGGCCAGACTCCACCCAAGCACTTAGGGAGCCCCCAGAATTCTTCTGCAAGGGGACACAAGCTGGTGAAGGCAGTATTGTTGCCCTACTCCATGGTCAGGCAACCCTGGGCAAGCAAAGTGCTTCACCCAGGCAAGGCACTGGTATCCAAACTGAACCATCAAGCCTTGAACCTCCCATCCAGGATAACCACAATGATGCCAGCAGGTCAGCATCTTACCACTGAGCTTGTTGCATTGTTAAACCTCTGGATTTTGTAAAGGTTTCATAACAGAAATGTCTAGAAACCAAGCCAGAAAGCCAACCGTATCCTGGGCTGCATCAAAAGAAGCGTGACCAGCAGGGCGAGGGAGGTGATTCTCCCCTTCTACTCAGCTCTCATGAGACCCCCACCTGGAGTACTGCATTCAGCTCTGGGGCCCCCAACATAAGAAGGACATGGACCTGTTGGAGCAGGGCCAGAGGAGGGTCATGAAGATGATCAGAGGCTGGAACACCTCTCCTATGAGGAAAGGCTGAGAGAGTTGGCGTTGTTCAGCCTGGAGAAGAGAAGGCTCTGGGGACACCTGAGAGCAGCCTTCCAGTACCTGAAGGGGGCCTACAAGAAACCTGAAGATGGACTTTTTACAAGGTCCTGTAGTGCTAGGACAAGGGGCAATGGTTTTAAACTGAAAGAGGGTAGATTCAGACTGGATATAAGGAAGAAATTCTTCACCATGAGAGTGGTGAGGCACTGGCACAGGTTGCCCAGAGAAGTTGTGGATGCCCCATCGCTGGAAGTGTTCAAGGCCAGGTTGGATGGGGCTTTGAGCAACCTGGTCTAGTGAAAGGTGTCTCTGCCCATGGCGGGGGGGCTGGAACCAGATGATCTTTAAGGTCCCTTCCAACCCAAACCATTCTATGATTCTATGATTCTGTGAAACCTCCATGGGAGGAGCAGGAGAAGGGAGTTGTTTATTTACTGTGTTTTAGTTTCATGAAATATGTTCCACAGTATTTTGCTTTTGAGGAAAACTCACTTGCAGCCTAAGGCAATGACCCCCAGTGGGAGCAAAGCCTGTGCTGGGTGATGGGGGTTCCCATCCGTCACCATGGCAGGGTAGGCTGGACTGTATACTGCGGTGAATGGCTCAGATGGGTCCAGAAACACCGTCACTGGAGTCCTGGGACCTGCCTCTGCCAACACAGCCAGATCTGGCAGGCAGCAGGAGAGAGCTGCATGAGAGGATGGATCATACTGAGCCCACAGAGTATCCCAAGTACCAGGAGCTTGTTTTCTCCCTGAGTACACCCAAAACAAAACCTACCCATCTTCAGAGGAGGATGGATCCAAATCCATCCATCCTGCTCAATTGCTGATGAGTTATCAGGAGGCTACTTGGCACACTGTCCTTCAGCAAAGTGGGTAAGGACACTCCTGAAGAAGCTCCTGAGCACACCTGAGATCCCCTGACAGCAATATGGGAGGGTTGACCTGCAGGAGGTCCCACCTCCCAACCATAGAAGTAATATTGAGGCAATGTGGATGCAAGCAACGAAACTAAGTCTTCTCAACTATTGGGCAAATGTTGCTCCTCTTTTTTCTCAGCATCACACCACACACCTCCCAGGGCCCAGGGTCCCAAATGTTGCATGGGTAACTGGACACCCCGTTGCCTGTCTGTCATCAAGGCCATCCATTTCAGTTGAGCGTTAACCAAAGACAGATGTATCCTGGTGTAGGGCTCCTGCCTGTCTTGTACACCGAGTAGTACAGTTTGGTAGGACACTCCAAGGAAAGGGTTTTGCGAGGGGCTGGGCTCATTGAAGCTCAGCAAGTAAAACAGTCCTTCATTTCTCAGGTGCTTAGAGAAAACAGAGTGGTACAGAGAGGGGACTTGGACTCCATTGATCTGGAGAGATCTCTAGAACATCCCTCTCTAGGTACCAGGTCACTCTGGTGCATGGCATGGCTGAATTACCAAATACTCCTTGAGTTAAAGGATGCAGTTAGCCCTGGAAGAGAGGCAGAAGAACTTTGCTCTGAACAGCACCATCCATGTTGGAAGGAGCTCCTAAACCAATGACTCTTCTATAACCAGAGTTTGAGCTCCGTGCTGAGTCCATCTCTTCCACAGCAGGTCTCTATATCCTGGGTGGGAACACACAGTGCTGAGAAACCTGTGCTGTGAGTCTAGAGGACATTGCCAGCATGTTCATGACAGAAGACCTGAGGAAAGACCAGGGAAAGCCAGGCCCCATGGGGTGCTCACTGGGGTCTCATGAGCTCTATCAAACAAAGGACGCCCATGGGAGGTTTCCATCATCCTCCAGAGCTCACCCATCAGCTCCTTCCTGGCGGCCTCCATGCCAAGGTCTGAAACCTGGACGTGTGACATTGTTGACACGAGAGATCTGCAGGGCATGTCCCCCCACCAGATCCTCATGGTGCAGGAACCTGATACAGGGCAGTTGCTGACAGCAACTCATTGTCATCATCCTCCTGCGACATCTCTGGGACCACTTCTGGCCAGATGGACCTAAATGTCAGATTGACAGACCCTGTTTGAGACTCAGTAATCAAATCACTCTCTGCTGCATTTTTTAAATGAAAAAATGGAGTACAGAACAATACAAAAATGCCTGTGTCATTCAAATTTCTTTTATTCTGCATCAAAGCAAAGTAGGGGATTTTTGGAGATTTCATTTTTGACACAAAAAATTACAGGGAGCATTTTTCTATTGCAGAGATCTCTTTTCCTCTTTCCTAATAATTATTTTTCCTCCCTTTCCTCCCCCTTTGCTGGTGGAGAAAAAGGGGGGGGGGGGGTGTTTTGCTTTTTTTAAGGAGGAAAAGAAGAAAAAAAAGAAACTGAAGGACAAGTATAAAGGCAATCTCCAGCAGAAAGTGTGGTCACAAGACACAGTTCCTTTTTCTTTTGAGATTTTGCACAGAAATGCTTCTATTTCTGCAGCAGACCCTGAATGTAGGAACATCTCTGGCTGCTGCTGAGACTGTCTCCAAAAGCGGGGTGCTGGCTGACCTGCTCTGGACTGCCCTAGCCCTTTATTTTTGCACAATACTGTGTTTTCCCCTCTGAGTAGCAAATCAGAGGCTTTAGAGTTTAGCAGAGGGCTCCCTGGAGGTCCCACGGGAGAGAGGAGGGCTGTGGCAGGGCGAGCACAGCTCTTTCATGGTTTCAGAGGAGTGTTTGTCTTCTCCACCGGGGCCTCATGCTCTGTTGCTGGAATCACCAGAAGTCACCAGTGGCTGTGGGACCTGCGGAGATTCAATCTCCTGCTGCTCTGTCACCAGCCATGTGTCTCATTACGCTTAGTGTCACTTCAGGTAATCAGCCTGGGAGTGTGTCCCTTGGACACCGCAAGTCCAATAGAAGTTTGGCAAGTTTTGTAATTACAGGCGATAAACTCCCCCCTGGGGCAGCTGTGGTGATTAGCAAATTTCACCTTTTTTTTTTTTTTTTTTTTTTTCTCCTTAAAATGTGCATATCTATCCTGAGAAATTCAAAGCCAGAACCCAAATCAGTGTGAAACTGCAACTGAGTCATCATGGAGCTGCAGGAACCTGGCTATGTGCTGTCATCTGGTTTTTTATACAACTTATCTTAGAGCAGCCAAAGGCAAAGCTTGACCAATGCATACTATATATGCACAGCAAGTTGTTAATGAAGGGCGTAATTAACCATGGCAAAAAGGAAGCGGTACTTTCATTACTGTCCCTTCAGCCTTTGAGAATACTGCTGTACGTGAGATGGTCCTGTCCAGCCAGCAGTTATGCGTTCAAGGGAGAGCTCACGGCAAGGGCAGATGACCAAAAAAACTGAGTTAGAGCAGCTTAGTGAGGTGTCTACCATCAGCTCAGCTGTGTGTTCTTTTCACCTACAACTGTGTGGTTTCACTTGAGCTCTAATCGACATCATTCACACTAAAGCATTTTGGTGGCTGAGATCCACAAGGACAGGGGGTTACCACAGCCCAGCTGATGAATGAGAAGATGCTAAATTGTAGTAACTCTATCACTAGACCAGCATGGTGTGCTTAATGCAGTCATGACTGCTTTGAGGTGTCCTACCACCCTTGTGTAGGTGTTGGTACCAACACATCTCACTCCCAGTGAGAAGTATGAGAGTTTGGCACCTAAAGTTTAGTGAAGATCTACCCTGCACAACTGTGTCCTAACCTCAGGGCTACCTCTCTGTGCAGGAGCACTCGAGCATGTCCAGATGTTCATCAAAAGCCACCTTTTGACCCTAGGATCATGGACTGAGACACATAAAAGAAAAAATCACAGTGTTTGGAGGTGATTTATCAGCTAGAACAATGGGGCCATATTCATTTCATAAAGCCACTCCGGTGAAGCAATTGATCCACTCCATCTACAGGAAATCCTTCAAGAACCAAAGGACTCTTGATAACAGTGACCTCTTCATGCTACTTGGTGACAGGATGTCCAGGTGTCACGCAGAGGCAGCTGAGTCAATGAGGGCTGATGGTTCCCAAAGCAGAGATGACTTTGGGTGTGCTGCCTTCAGGCTGCATGGCTAGTAAGGCTGCAGAGAGGCAAAGCTTAAACCAGTCAGCCCTACGCAACTGGTTATCTGGGGCAACAGGGTGCAAACACTCCTGGGGCTCCATACTCTGCCATGCTCTTGCCTTTGGGGCATTGTGTCAGTTTGGACACATCTTGGCCTATCACGAGGAATTGACCTTTCTGCACTGCTGACACTCTGATACTCATCAGGAAGAGAAAGGAGCGATTAAGAAATATTCATGAAGGTTTTTGTTATGGCCCTGCAGTACAAAGGGCCTCAGATCCTCGTTCCCAAATGCACAAACCATTTCAGATAAAGGGCAGTCCTGTGCTGCACTCCTGGGTTCAGGGGACACGACAAGGCCATGTGAACTTAACTGGGGAGGACACTTCTCCCATCCAGCTTGTGGCATGGAGGGGAAAGAGAATTTGACATTGAGATACTTAAATGACAGCCTTGGAAGAGGATGGATGGATGGATGGACGGACAGAAGGATAAATGGACAGACAGAAAGGTGGATGAACAGTCAGATGGAAAGATGTGTGGATTTTGTATTTTGCAAAGTCTTAATGGCAAAAATAGTTCCACTTAGGCTCATAGATCCCACCAGACAATATATAGCCCATTAAAAAGCGTCGTGTTCCACATCCTTCACGCATGCGAAGTGATGATCAGGTCATCTGGCAGGCTGCAAACTGCCCCCAACATTGCGCCTAGCAGCTCCCATGCCCACCAACCAGCCCTAGAGAGCACCGCCACTGCCCCTAGTCCCCGGAGTTAAGGCTATGCCTGAGATGCACTCAGGTATTAAATACGATGTGACAGCTGCCAGCCAGCAGCATCCCACCTTGGGCAAAGGACCGTTTGGAGCTGCATGATTTCCAAAACGCTTTGCTCCCACTGCACTGTGGCTGGATGTAAGCTCAGCCTGGAAGTGCTCAAGGATGTGGAGATCTTGTGCAAATCCAGTCCCAGGTCCAGGCGTGGAGTGAGCACCTGGCATCACACACCTAAATATGAGTGGGGAGGGTCCACATCACCTCTCTAAGGATATGTGTGGAGCAGGAGAACACCCCTGGGAGTCACACCAGCTTCTCTTGGAGTCATTAGGGAGAAGCAGACATTTCAGGTGTGATTCATCTGGTTTTATGCAGACATCAAAGTTCAGATGAGATGAAGTGCCCCTCCAGCAGGGACTATTTTTCTCCCTGGCAGCAGAGGAGAATGAGCACACATAGCTGCTTTTGGAGGGATGAATCCCTCCTGGCATCTTTTTTTTTTTTTTTTTACAAGAATCAAGTAGCACATGTACTTCTTCACTGAAAACACCCATCACTTTCAAAACCCCTCATGAGAAGAAGCCATCAAACTTCACTGTCACCACCCCTGTTTGCACACAGGTTTCCTCCACCCTCTGAAAAGCTCAGCTCCAGAGGAGGACCTGCCCAGGAGAGGGGCTTTGCCACCTCCCCTCTCTCCCACCGGGTGTTCATGTGGGGAAGAAAAGTGTCCCAGCTCTGGGGCAGAGGGATTACAGCCCAAATCTATGCTGGCACCTGACATTTATTGAGGCACGTACATCCTTTCCTGGATTTGGATGAAAATTACTGGCTTGAGGGGAGGCAAGGAACCTGCAGCAGAGGCAGAACTTGAACTCTTATCCCCTGGATCCCAAGCCAACAGCATCACCAAAAGTCCACCTCTCTCCTCCCCATGCACCTGCCACTCTGGGAGAGGTGCTCACCCCAACAGGAGGCAGGAGATAACGCTCCCCAAATTATTCACGATGCAGCCCATGGCAGGAGCTGGGGAAAGGAGGTGGGAGGGAGAGAGGGAAGGAGAGAGAGAAGAAAAAACCACATACGACAAGCTTGTCAGTTGACTTCTTAAGCAAAAGGCAGCAAACCGTGCAGTCAGGCACTGAGTCGGGTTTCTCCCAATTAAATTTAACAAGTGACGCCCCTGAATCTTTCATGAGCGTTCGGAAATTTTAGCCCATCTGTCTTAATACGCACACACAAGTCTCGCTCCTGCTCGCGCTTTTAAACACCACGATACTTCAGCGATCAAGCCCTGCCTTTTTGTACCGCACCGGTGGCACCCAGGGGACTTCAAACCCCTCTGCGCTGGGTGGTGAGGGGGTGAGGGTGGCCACGCAGCCAGGTTGGAGGTGGCCAAAAGGGGTTTTGTCTGGGCCATCTGCTCCGCACGGCTTGCCGATGCTGCCGCGACTTCCTCGGGAGAGGCATCGCTGCCTCCGTCGCCACTGCATCCCCCCCTTCCTCCCGCGTGATCGATTGTCACTTTAATTATCTGTCGGCCCTGCGACGTGCCGGCAGGTTCCTCAACCTGAGTCAGGCTTCAGAGTGGCTCCCGGGTCTCGGCATGTTTGTGTGCCGCTTGCGCGCAGCGTCGACTGCTTTCAATTAAAGCTCAGAGGTAACCTGAAAGAGGCTCAGCGGCTGCTGGTGGGGGCGAGCACCGAGATGGGGAGAGGAAGGGAGGGTGAGGAGCAGAGGGAGGAGGATGTCACCGGGTTAACCGCGGAGGGCTGCAAGGCTGCAAATGCCAGGGTGGGATGGTGGAAGCCAGGGGATC
This sequence comes from Platalea leucorodia, assembly GCF_965183815.1. Classification (NCBI taxonomy): domain Eukaryota; kingdom Metazoa; phylum Chordata; class Aves; order Pelecaniformes; family Threskiornithidae; genus Platalea; species Platalea leucorodia. The sequence continues at coordinate 1,805,176 of NC_138823.1, read as the reverse complement.
TTGCCCCGTGGGCTGGGGAGAAACACCAGCATTCCAAAGATGCTTGATATAAGATGTCTTTGTAGGGGAGGAAGATCACGTGTTGTCCCTCCCACAGGCTGTCCCATCCTGCTGCTTCATCAGCAACATGATGCCAACGGTACAAGGTGAGCAAATATGGCCCAAGACCTCCTCGATCCTGTGATCAAGGGATTTTGAGACATGGGGAGTCCTCTGCAGTTGCAACCACTTGGTCCTGGCCTCACCTAACCCCCATTGCATGCCACAGGTCTGCACAGTGATGGGGATGCAATGCCAGCAAGTGATGGGAGCAGGACCCAAACTAGGCAGGTGGAAGATGGCTCTAGGACTTTGGGACCACAACAGCTTGTGTCTGCAGCCTCCTGCAGCTTTGGAGGCTGCAGGTGCAGCAAGAGCAAGCAGAGGCTCAAGTATGGCCATGGCAATGAGCTCAGATGGAGAAGCCAGCACAAGGATCTGGGGAACTTAGCAGAGTGGTCATGACCCCATCTTGGTGGCATGATGGGTTACACTGGCACCTGGCTCACCCCCCCAGGCCCATCAGAGCTAGGTGCTGAGCAGAAAGCCCCCATCTTGCAGGGTCCATCTGTGCCCTTTCTGCCCTCAGAAGATCCTCTTCCTAGGAGATTCTTCAGCTGTTTCAGCAGCAAACTGCACTGAAATAAATTCAGCCAATTTTACTCCATTTTGACCTGGGAGCAATAAATCCTCATGGGTCTGAGTGATGCATCGGTTGCCCCATGTTGCATTCATGTCTTCTTCAGGACACGAACAGCCTCTGGAACCCTCAGAACTACTGTCCAAAGGTCTTCAGGAGTGCTTTGGTTGGTTATTGCTGTCCTTGTCACACTTGGTGTGATAGCACCAGGCCCTCACCATGCTCTGTGCAGCATACGGACAGAAAAGGACAGGTCCTTATCATCAGCAGCTAGATTTCTAAACTTTTTACAATTTAAATTGGATTGCACACGTTCACAGTCTAAATACACCTTGGTTATTTCTGGAGTGTGGGTTTTTTTCCAAGCTGTAATGACTCGGTGCTCCAATAGCAAAGCTTTTGCTGCTTTGGCTGGTTATGTTCAGCACAGGAGCTGCTGGACCAGGGGGGATGGTTTCTATGTCTAAGCAAAGCAATGCTCATGTGAACGTGGGTCATTTTGTCAGAGGAGCCAAGGTGGAAGGAGGTGTGATGGGAACAGATTTCACGTCAGTGGAGAGATCCCTGCCAGCTCTGATGGTCTCTGGATCTGACCAGCAATAAATTCCTTCCCAGACTGGGCAGAGCCAGACATAGGCTGGCTACTGAATTATCTCCAATATAGTGCAAAGCCTGCCATTGCGTGGTGAGCCCATGAGCAGAGGTGTTGCACCAACAACCCTCTCCCCATTCCTCTGGATCTGCACAGCTCTCCAAGCCCTCCAGCAGACACAGCACCCGCTGTAGACCCAAGGGTGTATCACCTGCGGCCTTGCAGTTTCTTTCCTTCCCCTCTTGCAGAGAGCTCATCTCTCCTGGTTGGCCAGGGGAGCCACAGTCCTCATCCCAATCTGCCTCCCAACTCCCAACCCACCAAGCTGCTGGATCAAACCATCCCCAGCCTGATCCCGTCCCCGCTCTCAGCCCTCCACTTTGACACATGCTCTGCATCCTGATCCCTTAGTGGCATGGGTTGTCCATTTGGAAGCAAATAAATAAATGCCTCTGCTGTCCCACAGGGAAGGGACAGTGCTGGCTCTCAGCTCATGCACAGCTTGGGAAAACTGGTACCAGCCTCAGGAGGCTGCAGACTCACAGGCGTGGAGAGATGAAATTTCCTGATGTGTTTCAGCGGGGGAATTTCTAAGTGAGGACAATCCTCCTTGGGCACCGTTTCTCTTTGTTTGCATCCTACCCAATCTCTCGACTGTTGTTGCTGCCTCTTGTCCTACCCCGGGGGCTGGCAGGCTCCCAAAGGCCCAGCAATGTCGCTTCCAGGTAGGCACTGGTGCTGCAGGGACCTCAGTAGACAGACGGGTAGACAGATGGAGGAAGGGTCTCCTTTACCCGGAGAGCAGAGGTCCCTCGGGAAAAGGGGGATGCTTAGGTTTCTCTCACTAGAAGCAAAAGGTAGAAATTTCACAGAGTTTCAGGGAGACATGCTGGGCTCTGTTGCTGGTCCCAGAGGACCACCATGAAAACCTCACAACAGCAGGCGTTTCCATCCCAGCCATCTCGGGGGGACAATCCTGCTGGCCCTCCTGGGGATGGAGCAGATGATCTAATGGATCTTTAGCATTTTCCAGCTCTCAACTTCTCCCCCTTAAAGCGGAGGTTTTATTCAGAGACTAAGCTCTGGCTCCAAGTCCCATCCCGACCCAGCAGCAATCGGGGTTCCTTTCTCCTGAGTGATGGAGAAGGCAAAATCCAGCCTTTAAGTGAGGAGGGTCATGGAGAAATTTCCCCAAGCTCAACTTGTTTCATAATGTCCCATGGAGTTTCTTGCCACTTCCTTTGTGCCGCCTGCTGCCACCAGCAGTTGCTGCAGTAAATGCTCCCCATGCCTGTGCGGACACAGCCATTTCTGAGGATATAGGCTGATTCAAAGCAATCATCATTCTTGGAGTCCTTTGTGGAGACAAGCAAGGTCCTCCTTTTGCTGTGCTGGGTTGAAAAACCAGCTCTGGCTGCAGTGGAGCTAATGCTTATGGGTTTGCCCCACAGTTTTTACCTGCTCACCTTCTCAGCCCTGGTCTACCTCCCATCTCAGCCCTACATAGCCCTGGATGACTGAGAAGCAGCTGTTATGGAGCAGATCATCTTGAGTGCCATTACACGGCACGTGCGGGACAACTGGGGGAATCAGGCTCAGCCAGCACGGGTTTACGAAGGGGAGATCCTGCTTCACTAACCTGATCTCCTTCTATGACAAGGTGACCCGCTTGGTGGATGAGGGGAAGGCTGTGGATGTTGTCGACCTGGACTTTAGTAAGGCCTTTGCCACTGTCTCCCACAGCATTCTCCTGGAGAAGCTGGCTGCTCACAGCTTGGATGGGTGCACTCTGCGCTGGGTAAAAAACTGGCTGGACGGCCGAGCCCAGTGAGTGGTGGTAAATGGAATCAAATCCATTTGGTGACCGGTCACGAGTGGTGTTCCCCAGGGCTCAGTACTGGGGCTGGATCTGCTCTATATCTTTATCAATGATCTGGACGAGGGCATTGAGTGCACCCTCAGTCAGTTTGCAGACGACACCAAGTTGGGTGGAAGTGTTGATCTGCTGGAGGGCAGGAAGGCTCTGCAGAGGGATCTGGACAGGCTGGGTCGATGGTCCAAGAGACTCTGTAGAAGGTTCATCAGGGCTCAGTACCACGTCCTGCACTTTGGTCACAACAACCCCAGGCAATGCTGCAGGCGTGGGGAAGAGTGGCTGGAGAGCTACATGAAGGAAAAGGAGCTGGGTGTGTTGGTTGATACCCAGCTGCTTATGAGCCAGCAGTGTGCTCAGGTGGCCAATTGTGGCTTGTATGAGAAATAGTGTGGCCAGCAGGACCAGGGAGGTGATCGTCCCCCTCAACTTGGCACTGGTGAGGCCACACCTCGAGTACTGTGTTCAGTTTTGGGCCCCTCACTACAAGAAGGACATCGAGGTGCTGGAGCGTGGCCAGAGGAGGGCAACGAAGCTGGTGAAGGGTCTGGAGCACAAGTCTTATGAGGAGCGGCTGGGGGAGCTGGGGGGGCTCAGCCTGGAGAAGAGGAGGCTGAGGGGAGCCCTCATCGCTCTCTGCAACGGCCTGAAAGGAGGCTGGAGCCGGGGGGGTCGGTCTCTGCTCCCCAGGAACAAGCGATGGGACAAGAGGAAACGGCCTCAAGCTGCGCCAGGGGAGGTTTAGATTGGATATTAGAAAAAACTTCTTCACCAAAAGGGCTGTCAGGCCCTGGCACAGGCTGCCCAGGGAAGTGGTTGAGTCTCCATCCCTGGAGGTATTTAAAAGGTGAGTAGACGTGGTGCTTGAGGACATGGTTTAGTGGTGGGCTTGGCAGTGATATGTTAACGGTTAGACTTGATGATCTTAAGGGTCTTTTCCAACCTTAATGATTCTATGGTTCTATGATTCTATTCCAGTTCTGGATGATTGGTTTTTACCCTGCAGTTTGCAATATCGTGATTAACTGGCTGCAAAGGGAGCTCAGCTCATGGAAGGACTGCTTTCTCCTTGCCTTGCTCCATCCCTAAGGCTCCACCACTGGCCAGTGTTGGAAGTGGGATCCTGGGCTAAGCAGGGCAATACAGCTATTTCTGCATTATGAGTTGCCATCTTTCTAGGGATAATATTGCAGGGACTGCAGTCTGAGCATATGCAACCTGCAAGGTTTCAAAGAAGAGGTGCTATCTTTTAGATCAGCTGAGAAATGTAGGCAAGCTCTCTGAAACAGCAGCCCTCCAAGTGGCTGGGGGCACAGCAAAGAGCATCGAGGCAATCCAGGGTAAGGGCATGGGCTCTTCAAGACCAGACAGCTCTTTAACCCAAAGCTGCTGCTTACTTTCTATCCCTGATGGAAAGAAAACCATCCCCCCAATCCATTCACACTGTCCCAGCTCCAGCTCTCTCCAAGAACTTGTGGTGAGCCTCATCAGGGAACTGATCTGGGCTAAAAGCCAAGGGATTTCTCAGCCAGAAAAACACAGAGGACTTTGTTGACCCCTTTGAAGCAGCATGGCCTCCTCTGAGAAGAGCCAGAGGTCTTGGACAGCAACCATCAAGGAGTAAAAAATGCCTTCTCATGTGCCTAGTGGTTACCCTCCCTGGCACTCCTTGAATCCACAGCAAGTTTCCTTACCTATGTCTTGTAAAAGACATTATGCGAAGTCTAATTCACATTCCTCTAAAATGGTCCCTCAGGCCATCTCTAGTGGGCTGACCTCCGGCCTTTGCTATGTGAAGAGCTTCTCCAAAGAAGTCTCAGGCCCATTGCTGCAGAGATAATCTTCAGAGAAACCCTCCCTGGTCAGCATTCAACACTGACATAAGTGAAGGGAAGGAGATAATTATATGCTCGTTAGTTGGACAACAGGTCAGAGGCAAGAGGTCAGAAATACAGAGCAACATAGAGAGAAAAACAAAACAAGCAAATCATAATTTGAGAACTGATGAAAAAGAGGTTTTAAGGACAGGCTGAAGGGAGAAAGAAAAAGCTGGGACATTGTAACAGGCATCCCATCAGCCTGCTGCATGCCTAGAGACGCAGGAACTAAGGTGGCTCCATGTCTGAAGCATCCTTCTTGTACTCTCCTGTATAGCCAGGATGCTGATTTGGAGCCCGCACCATTGGTCCGGCCATGCTTTACTGCCCTCAGGGCTAGCACACATCTCTGCCTTTGCCAAAAACATTGGAACTTGTCTTAGGGCACTTCCTAAGTCAGACCCAGGGACTCTGGGACTGGGGTGGAGAAGACGCCTTCAACCATCCAGAAGGTTCAGAAGTTAGCTTTTTAGTGCAAATCACCCCAGGGACAGGCTTTGGGCAGGTCCCAAGGACAACTGCATTGACACAAGGCAGTAGCGTGGCCCAGGGCACAGGCAGAACATCTTTGGTTGACTTCTCCACCCGGGAACATGATTCATCCAGCTGTAGGTGCCGTGGGAAGGTATTTCAGTGCCCTCAGAGTGATCCAGCTTATGGGCAGAGAAGGAGCCAAGAGTATCCCAGTTCCTGAAGGCAGCTTTGCAATGGAGAAGACCAGTCAAATAGCTGGCTGCCACTCAAAGGGGCAGTCCCTCTACCCAAACCCACCCATGTGGCCTGGTACCAGTGCTCATCCAGACCTACTGAAGGAGCTGAATCAGCAGAAAACATCTTACAACAAAAGTGATGCACTCCGTGTTGGGGAGCATCCCTGGACCAACTCTCCATGGGCTCAGAGTATGGTCAGTGCTGGTCCAAGGGACAGGGCAGGACCACATAGCTAGGACAGAAGGGATACAAGATGGATGCTTTTAGACACTGTCATCACAATTTAGCTGGAGCATGAAACCCCACACTCACTGACATGCCCCCACAAATTGCTGGGGCAGGTCATAAATACCAGCCCCTGTTGGCAACCTCAGCAGAGAGGCCAAAAGAGGAGGAGAAAGCAAATGATGCCCTAACTGCTGGAGATGTTTTCTCCATGTGAACAGCACAAGGGCTCCAGGGACTTGTTCAGCACATCGGTCTCCTTGGCACTCAAATGACCTCAGCTCCTGCTTGACTGTTGCTACAAGCCCACTTCTGGCCTGAAAGAAAATAATAAAGAATTAATCAAGACAAAGCTTTTATCAGTGTTAATGCTTCACAGCTCCTTAGCCACTGTACTGGAGCATTTCAAATGCCTGGTAGTTTAGTTTGCTTTATGAAATTATCAGGAGGGAGAGGCAGCCAGCGTGGTCGCCTCAGCCCTGGGTGCTGCTCCCACCATCCTGCCTTTGGTTGCACTCCGAAAACGGGCACGGAGGAAACGACCTGCAAAGGGCTTTCAAAGACTTCATTCCTTCATTTCATCAGCAAAGAGATAGTGCTTCTCTTCTCCCTTCCCGTACCATCTTCTCTTTCTCTCCCTCTTCCTCTCAACCCGGGGGATGCCCGTGTCTTCCCTGACATTTAATCTCACACAACTCCAATCTTCTCCAGCACAGACCTCAAGGGCAGTAACTGCTCTGGTGACATCCTGTAGGTGACAGTCACAAGCTCTGAAGGATGAAATGTGGCTGATGGCCCTGCAAACCTCCTTTGAGGGCCACAGCATTTCCATAGCATCACTCTACCCACAGCAGCCATCACAGGGCAATATTACTGCAAACAGACCCCATGCATCACTGGTCTTGGTGAAGTACCAAACCTTTGGAGCCCTCTCAGGACCATAAGGCTGCACAGGACAACTTTGAAGTCATGGTTGGCCCACCACACCTACAGCAGTGATTAGCCACCCCCCTGTCTTAGGTATTCACGGACCTTGTTATTGTACTATTGGAGTATCTCAAGGCCCACCTTGACCTAGAGGAAGAATGATATGGATGGCAGTTTGGTTAATTCAACAGGCAACACATTCCAGTGCTCAAACAACTTGAGAGCCAAAGAGCTGGTTTAGAGCAATGAACAAGCTGAGCTGAGCAGGGAATAATTTTCCTGCCCTGCAAAACTGCTTGGCCCTGAGCTCTGAGGTCCTGAGATTAAATGGCTGCAGGTCGCTGAAACGTGGGCTGCAGACACCATGTTTTGTGCACCAAAGCTGGATAGGACTGACAACCATGGCTCATCAAAAAGCATTAGCATCTCCCCTAAATTCAGATGTCTCTGTTGTACCTGTCTCCATCTGACCTGCCTACCCGTGGCTTCATTCATAGTCCAGAGAGAAAAAACAGCATTTTTATGGTGCATTCGTCCAAACAAACGTAAGCATTTACTTTAGGTTGAATGAACCTCCGGTGACGATAGAGTGACCCTGGCCCAAGGGGAGTTGCTCATGTTTCATCAGATGAAACCTGCGGTACCCGACCACCAACTGGGGAGCACTATCCGAGTATAATGCAGCCACCCCGCAAGCCTGGGTATCCTTCAGCTCTGCAAGCAGGAAAGAAAGGAGGAAATTTAGGTTGAGGCTTGCTTGCTCTTTTCTACTTTTAATGGCTTTAATTTTCTTCCCCTCAAGCAGGTTTCTTCTTATTCAACTGATGGCATAGTCAAAATTTTTTTACCTCCATCACTGGCTTATCTCTCATGGTAGCACGCGTGCATGGCTTAGCCTCTGCCAAACTGCCCAGGAATAGCAAGTCTTGCACTTCCCAGATGGGCAGGGACAGCCCCAAATGAACGAGAGGTAGCACACAGCCTCATGGGCATGATTGCACGCACAAGGGAGGAAGGGTGGGACGTGTCCTTCGCCCCCGCCATCTCCCATAACTCTCCAACCATGGCACCAGGCAGCAGTTTGCATGCATTGCAACTGGACCTCCGGCAAATCCACCTCCAGCATCTCTATCCTAATCCTCCTGCCAGGAAAGCAAGATTGGCTTGGAAGAGTGAGAAATTTGGGATTTGTGGGCTCCTCACTTTGATTTTGGTGTGGCTTGTTTGCCACTGCAAAGTCAGCCTCCGCGTGCATATCGCCAGCAGTGAGACAGAAGCTCTGAAGACTTCTGCGAAGGCTGACGCAGACAGATTGTTTTCAAGTCTTGCTCACTCTCCATAGGAGACACCGCCTCTTGCACTGGCTTCCGGAAATCACCTGTATTAAGATGCGTCCTTGGTACCATAAGCAGCTTCCAGTGGATTTTAATGGAGCCCACAGACTCCGGTGCTTTCATTTCTAAATGCCTCTCTCAGGGTGGCTGTTGCGAGCCCTGAGAGCATTTCATTTGGGCAAGGATGGGGGAGACTGAGAAGCGGGAAAGAAGGGGGCTTGGAAACAACACGAAGAGCACTGTTAATTATTTCATGGAGGAAGGAGAAAGAAAAGATGCGATGGATACAGCAGGAATGAAACTGCAGTGACCACATCCCAAAAACCATCCCTGGAAGCTGGACAGTCAAGAGGCACTGAGAGCTGGATCCTTGCTCTGGGGTGCTGAGCACCCTCCGTCTCATCCCTGCTGACACAGCGTTAGAAGAGACCTTGGGGGATAAGACAAAGATGCTTTGCACCATGCAGGATTGGACATCCCCTCTGTACAGCTGGGCTTTGCCGCTCTCCAAGCCACCATTCAGGGCTCGCCCAGGAGCAAGATGCAAACTGAAATGGATGTTGCTGACAAGCTTATTTTAAACCCCAGCTCGCCCTTCCTCTGCCCAAGACCTCCCTATGCTTCCCCTGCACCCATCACCATAATGGGAAGAGTTATCGGAGACGCTGGAGCATGGCCACCTCTGCGGGCTTAGAGAGCTGCACATACAAAGGCTAGTAAATCAGACCATGCCAGGGACTGTTCCTGGGTACCAGAACTAAAAGGCACATTGGACGAGGCCACCCCATGCTGCAGCTAAATTTGGCTTGTTGGACACAAGCCCTGCCATGCCAGCCACCATCAGGACCAGAGGTCTGTGGCCCTGTTGAGCTTAGCAGCAGAGATGTAGCCAAAAGCCTGTCCTTCTGGGGAAGTTTTAGGTGCCTTTAGGAGCCCCATGGCTCCTTTTTGAGGAGGAGATGAGTTTAATCACCATCCTGCCTCTCACTCTGGCACATCGGTGCAGAGCAAGATGTTGAACCCACGTCCCATGCTGCCAGCCCCTGCTCCCACACCGCCGGGAAAGATCACCCCAACTGCGAAGCCAGTACAATCAAACCGAATCAAAACATGACCGGGAAAGACAGCAAGAGAGGAGCAGCCGCGAGTCGGTGCTAAATGCTCAGTGTGATGTAAAATCGGCCTCGGCTGCGTATGCAAAACTTGCCCCACGGAAACGATGCGCATTAGGAAACCAGAGCTGCCCCTGGATACCGCACATGTTACGGGGAGATGATTTACATCAAGTCCTTTCTAGAGGAAACTGCCAGCCTTGACAGGCAACAGATTTGACCTCCCTTGACAATTGCCCCAATTTGCTCAGCTCTTTGCTTTATGGATCCTGGCCAGGTTTTGTTTTGGTTGCTTAAATATTTCTTCTTTGTGGGTATTTTTTTTTTTTTCCCAAGTGAATTTAGCACCATTAGAAGATGCCTGACTGACAACCCTGGCGACCGGGGACTCTTTAGCCACACAATACATGTGTCACCGTGAGGGGCAGAGGAGTCTTCTGTGTAAACAGTGGCTGCTTTTAAAACCATCAGCAAATATTCAGACATGAGAACTGTCCCCACACCTCTGCTTGCTTCATGACCTGGGCTAGAGAAGCCTGAAAATTGGCTATCATCTTAGCTGTGGTGGCTAAAGAGGTCTTGGGATTCATCTTGTATCATTTTATCCCCATTTGCTTATCACATCAGTAATTCTGCCTTGTTCTACACATTTGGGGATTTTTTTTTTTTAATTTCCTGGAAGCATCAGTGGTTAACTGGGGACCATGGCAAAGGGAAAGATGACGTCAAGGAGCGCGGAACAAGGGCCAGCGATTTGTGTTCGCGCAGCTAACAGCTCCGTGTTGGTTTTAGTCAACACCTATTTAACTCAAACACCCCACTCGCCATCAGAAGGAAAAAAAAAATAAAATCTGTTTAAACTGCAACTTTCTTGATGCAGCGCTTAGGAGCTGATCCACTTTTCTGCATCCTCCAATGAATTTTTGGGAAAAAGATCAAAAAGGTTGAGATTGAGTACTCCTGATAGCCTCGGGTGACAAACAAGTAGGGAGAGAAGTAGACGCCTCCCCAAATACTGGAAGAACAGTCAGCCTATCTTTACCCATGATGTATTTTTTTTTTGCCTCTGAAAAGTCACCTTCATATGTTAATGGTGCTATTTCTCCTTTAGGGAGTGGTGGCAAACCTCCAGTGCAAGCGCTTTCCTCCGCGAGCTGGAGGAGATGTTAGGATTGTAGGACAAGAGCAGCGTGGTGGGGACAGGTGGTGGACGTGGTGGCCGACAGCCCCACCAGGCTGGTGTTAGCGTGGCTACGTGAACCCAGCTTACTGTTGTCCACCCACAGCTGAACTTGTACGCTGTAGGATCCTGGTGCTCTCTCTGTGCTGGATGTGGTTTCTCACCCCGTATCAGACCCATGGACCAGCCGGACCCGGCAACACCAAAGCAACATCTAGGAGCCAGAGTGTGCTCCTACGTGGGCTCTGCCAAAAACCTGCTCTGTGCAGCTGGGACAGCCCTAAGCATGGTGCCTGGGGTCCTGCACCCCAAAAAGGACTGAGTGACACAGCGAAGGTGTCCAGACTCTCCCTGTGAGATGGTCTGTGAAGGAAGAGCAGGAACAGGAGAGCAAAGTCAGCGACCCCAATGAGCAAACCCAAGCTGCAATGCAGAAATCGAGATCTCGTGGTCAGCTGAGAGGAGCAAATGGATCGCCCTCTCCTCTCCCTGCCAGCACGTGGATGAAGCCAGGAAACAGTGAAACACCTTGTGCTCCCATAACAGCACTCTGGAAGGGTGCAGCCAGGAGAAGGAGAGCCTCCCAGTGCTGCCCAGACCACCCCTGAGCATGCATCAGGGGTGGTACAGCCCTTTCATGCAGGGTCTGGCATGGATGACCCCTTCAGCCCCCACCCTGCACTGAAGAGGTCAAATATGCCCCTTTTATAGGACTTGACATCAAGGAAACGAGACACTCTATTTTCTTTCCCTTGCTTTTTTTTTTTCTAATATTCTATAGTCCATTTTCACTTGATCTAGCTGGAAAATAATCTAGCTCTCTTTCCTAGCCCTTCATCTCTAATACCTGATAACAACAGCGTGCCTATCATGCCCCCCCATCCTAGATTACTGTGGTGCCCCAAATCCCACCCACTGTCCCTCTATAGTCATGGGCCAACAGGTCTAATCCCGCTGTCCCCAAACACCTCCCTGCCCACGGTGCTGCCCAGCTGCTCACACCTCCACCCCTGTCCCTGAAAAGACTTCTGTCCCAAATCCTGCTCCAATGTCCCCCAATGTTTTGGTGCCCGTGAGTCCATCTCCAGCATCCTAGGAGGATCTACTGCTCACAGCATCACCATGCCTCCGTAAGACAATCCCACCCTGTTGCCGTGAAAGCCCCAATGCCCCCAGTATGCCAGAGTGCCTCAGTGCTTAAAACCCTACCCAAAGCCCCAGAATACCTTGTTGGTCTGTTGCTCTGGCTTTGCCCATAGTGCCATGCTGCCTGCAAACCTCCCCTAGCATCCTCCAATGTCCCATCCCACCCCTGTTCCCCCCCACAGCTGCAGCCACGTTACCCCAAATCCCCAAAAGGGCAATAAATCCCCTGGCCACCTCCCACCAGAGCATCCAGCCTCCCCAGTCTGACCACTCAAAGGCCACAAAGCCATTTTTTTTCAGCCCCAAGTCCTCCAAACCGATCTCTTCCAGCCCTTCTGCTGGGGAATTTCAGGTTCGCTGGGGATTTTTGCATGGAGATCTGTATGAGGACAAGGGGGATGCATGGAGAATTGCTCTTGCAGCTTGGGTAGGGTTAACAGCTTGGAAGCGGTGGCTGGGAGATGCCACAGCAGGAGACCAGTGACCCACTAACAGTCCTTTGCAACCTAAATGATTCCTGGTCTCAGGTTTCTGGTGTATCACAGGGGAAGAGGGAGACAGGGAGGGATGGGGGAGAAAACTGCCGACACGGTGGAAACATGAAAAATAGCAACAACAAAAAGGAGCAGAAAAAAAAAAAAAATCAAAGAGAATAAGTGAGTGCTGATTACACCACAACACAAAGCGATCGCAAGCGAGCGGCAGCCTGCACCGAGTTCCCCCCTTGCACCCCTCCTGCTTCCAACCCCCACGGAGAGCCAATGCCCATGGGGAAGGGAGCACAGCCCAAAAACGGAACACGCAGGGGCCAGCAAGGGCTGAGCAAACCCTCCCTGTCCTCACCGGCTGCCACTGAAGTGTCCCCATGCCCGGGGGGTGGCAGTTTCCCAGCTCCCGCATCCCGTTTCCCCCATCTTCCCTGGCAGAGCTGCCTTCCCCCTAACGAAAAATGCTGGGATAAAGGTATGGGAAAGGAGGCTGGAAATCCAGGTGGTGGAAAACAGGGTTGAAAGCACATGCACACTGCAGTCCCTGCCTCAAAAGTCCCTTGGACAACATAATATAACCCTCAGCTAGATGGGCCAAGCCACAGCCCTCCCTCACATTTGCAGCCAGAGAAACTGAGGCACTGGGAAAGGTTATTCTCCAAGAACAGGGATAGAGGTCCTTAATGGGAGAAGATTCTCCTCCACCCCTCCCGCCCGTTCCCATCAAGGCTAAATTCATTAGTGCCCATAAAGAGCTTGGTGGGAAAGTGCTGCATTATTATAGTGCAATATCCTAATTATCCACATGGCCTCATCCAGTTTCCGGATGATGACTGCGTGACATCACGAGAGCACAGCCGAGCAGCACGTGCCACGTGGGACCCCGCGCTTGGAGGTGGGTGCAGCCAGCAACATGGGTACTCCCATCCCCATGTGTCTCCCATGCCCTGTAACACCTTATTCCTGCCTCTGAGCATCGTGGGGATGGTTTGGGACCCTGACGACACCACCCAGTCCAGCACCAAGTGCCGTGCAGGATGAGCTCCTTGGCAGAGGTAGTGTCCAAAGATGCTCCAAGGACCACCAAGAAGTCTGAGAAGCTGCTTTATGCCTGGGAAGGGGTGCCAGGGCAGCACCCCCATCATTGGGGCAGTAGCAGCATCTCCCCTCCCTCCAGCTTGCCCACCGGAGGGGGACACATCTGTCCCCATGGCCCCAAAAGCCCTGGGGACAGGGTGCAGCCCCCAGCAGGCAAGGGGGGAGCCACCAGAGCTTATTTCCCAGGGCGCAAGCACAGCTGCAAGCGCAGGGAGGCTGCCAAAGTCCGGGAAAAAAAACACTGATTAATACCATCCTCCAGTGGATCCCGCGCTGCAGATGTGCAGGCTGCTGACTCGGCAGCTCCTCGCAAGGAGACCCGGAGCCAGCAAAGCCGGCGGGAGCGAGCACGTGTGGATGGACCCACGCGCCACGTAGCTCCTGGGGGAACGATACGGCAGAGGGGCAAGGCTGCCACTGGGGTGCACAGCATGGATGCTGCCCTCCCATCCCATAAGGTCTCCATAGCAAAGAGTGGCTCCATCCCCTAATATCTGGTGGCACTCAGCATCTTGGGAACAGCATCCCGACAAGATGCCTGCGACAGGCAGCTGACTGCGGTGAGGGCTGGGGCAGGCTGCCTGTAGGCTCAGGCAGGTGGCAATGAAGGCGCTTACATCAGCTCCTGGGCCGGACGCTGTCCTTGCAAATATGAAGACCAGAGACCTTTTATTCCAAGGTTTTTTTAATTTTATTTTAAGAAAAGCTGAAACTCCCGGCATGCTTCTGCAATAACCCACCGCTGGACAGCTGCATGATAATACGCACTCATATTACCCGTTTCTAATTAAACTGGAGAGCCTCCTTCTCTGATGAGCTAACCCATTGGAAATTAATCAGCGGGTGACCAATACCAGAGCAAAAAGCAGGGAGAAAGACGTTGCCATCAGCTGGGCCCTGCCTGATTAGACGGGGAAGTAAAGTCTCCCGGCAAACAGGAATTGACTGCCGTGCGTTGGCCCAGCACCGCATCGATCCGCGCGGTCACGTTTAGGAATGCTAATGAGCTTGCACGAAGGCAAAAGGAAATCATTTGTGTAAGAAAATACAGCTCTTGATGGGGTGTTATTTCTAGGAAGAGTTGATTCAACACCGGCTCGGGAACTTCATCTTCGGGATGGTCGGGGGCTGCCTGGAGGAGATGCAGCAGCAGGGAAGGAAGGGGATGGTCCTTGGGCATGGGGCTGATTTCTCTGTTGGACACGGTGGTGGATTTGGGAAGGAGGCCTGGTGAAGATGCCACAGGCAGCAGCCCTGCCTCTGAGCCGCTCACACAGGGCATGGAGGGGCCAAACAGGATACATGACCATCCCAAAAACAGAAACGCAGTCCCCATCTGGGGACAGGCCTTCTCTTGAAGGCTCCATCCCTCCCGTCCAACCACCTCCATCCCATTGCCCATTCCTCCCACAGTCAACCTGCCTCCTATTGCCCATCCCTCCAACTCAGCCGCCTCTATCCCATTGCCTATTCCTCCCACCACAACCACTTCCATCCCTCCCATCACAACCACCTCCAGACCGTTGCCTATCCCTCCAACTGAACCACCTCCATCCCGTTGCCTATGCCTCCTGATCAACCACCTCTGCTCCATTGCCCATGCCTCCAGGTCAACCACCTCCATTCCATTGCCCACCCCTCCCACCCAACCACCTCCCACCCATTGCCCATCTCTCCCACCAGAACCATCTCTTGCCTGTTGCCCAGCCCTCCTGGTCAACCATCTCCATTCCATTGTCCATTCTTCCCACCCAACCATCTCCATCCCATGGCCCACCCTTCCCACGCAACCATCCCACCACCAGAACCACACCTGGTGCTTCCCACAGGGCCCGACCCACACAGCATCGCTCACACTTGGGCCACCATGTCTCCCTCCTTGGTTCCACCACCCAACTTTTACAGAGCACTGGAGAGGAGCACCACAGAGACGAGATGCCAGATGGGTCTGGCTGCTGCAAAAGTAGGCTCATACATCTTTAACCACTGCCCAAAGTTTGCCGGCTGTGCATTTGTGATGGGTGAGAAAGGAGCCAGGCCTGGGGTACCGCAGCCTCACCAGGACCTCCACACCTCCCTTCCAGTGCGGCACAGCCCCATCAATATTTCATGCCCAACCCTGTGGCTTTGGCAGCCTTTTGCTTGGTTTTCATTGCAGTTTTCTTCACTCCTTCTCTACTGTCTGTCTGGTGCTTCCTCAGCCTGCACTAATGCCCCATCTCAGGAGACCCTTGGGACCCCCACACTGGCTCCTGAAATATTTATGGGGCAGGAACCTCTGGCCAGGGAGGCTGCACGGGGCAACCTTGCCTGCGGTGGCAATGTGAGCATGGGCCCCAGCACATCGGGTGGTGGAGCATCCTTTCCTCTTCTTCCCCAGCCTGTCCCAGAACAGGGCACGTGAAAAGCCACCCCCAGCAAGAGCCCTTTTGGGGAGGTCATTACTTGACCTCCTAATTGCAATTAAAAATGAGCTCCTGAGTGTCTCCTGTCTGCCCTTGCAATGAGACAAGAAGAGGGGAGGGAAGAAATACGCAGCAGAGCCCTTATTTTTGGGACTATGGGTAACCACAAAGGAAAATTATTTTAATTTTTGTTTATTCCCTCTTTTTCCCAGTGGTGATGTGGTCCCAGGAAGGCTTCACTGTTGAAAGCAGACAGTACTTCTGCACGCTCGCCAGGGATGGAGGCCCTCATTCGGGTCACCCGAGGTCTTTTTCTCCTCTGTGGTCACGGTGGCAAGGCTTGTGCCTCCTCTCCTGAATTCAGCTCTTTCTGCTGTGCTCTGGAAGTGCTGGGCTTCACTGTTCATCAAGTCACCTCCCCAAATGGGAGCTGAGCCCAGCCTGGTCCTCCCCATCCCACTATCCCACAAGGATTTCTTGCAGGGACCACAGCCAGGAGCAGGGAAGAAGCAAAACTCTCCCCATCCCTCTCCCAGATCCATCGGAGGGGGTAAACCCCAACCCCACAGCTTTCCACCCTGAACCCGCTGCCTCTGGGCAGCTGGAGCACGGCAACCCACCTGGGCAACATGTCCCTTCCTTAAAAGTTAATCAGCAACTGATGAATATTTCAGAAAGACAAACAGGCCAGGTAGTTAGGGTCAATCTTTTATTTATGAGCATCAGAGAAGGCCGTGGGCTGAGAGATCCAGGCTCAGTTCAGTTGTGGACATCTCCCGGGGAAGCTCTTATGGCCAAGACCTCTTGCAGAGCTGATGCACACCCCTGTCCTGTGGGCAACCCGGCATCATCCATGCCAGGAGATGGAGATGTCCCACCAGTCCCTGCCATGGGGACATGCAGCCACGTTCCCCTGCTGATTTTCCCTGTGGCACAAGCTCAAGGGATGAGGCAGCATGAAAGCCCCAGGAAATCAACATGGGTGAGATGATCCCACGGCTGGGGCACGCCCCTAAACCTTCTGCCAGCCCAGGAAGAAACCCAACCAAACCCCCCACCTTTTGGCTCAAGCTGAGCCTAAGATTTGCCTGAATTTTCATGGTGAGCATTTTTGGAGTTGCAACCAAGGCTGGGCTCGCTGGGGAAATGTGGTCACAGATGCTGGCCAGTCCCTTGCCCACTCCGCTGTGCCCACGTCCACGGCAGGGAGCCCATGGCTTTGGCCACTTTTTTGGAAGACCAACCCTTAAATCCAAACCCTGCTCTGAATCGAGCAACAATGGGCCAACACTGATCAAGGCAGTATCCTGACCCTCCCGCAAGGCAAAAAAATGCCTCCTCCCGCATCCTGGCTTGTGAGCGGTCCTCAAATCCCATTTCCAAACCATCCCCAAACCCATTTTGCATCCACAGCCCAGGCGGGGTGGGAGCCGCGCACTGCCCCGACCTGGCTCTATTCACATGTAACAGACACGAGTCCCTCTGTAATAACATGTTTAATTAAACGCAGCCTGGCCACAAAGGCTGGCCTGACGTTTAACTGGCATCTGAGAAGATGCTAACGAGAAAGACGTTAATTATCCAGCTTATTAGATGTCCGCATTATTAACATAACCCTGACGGAATTAACTTGATACAAACTATCCCACAAATATTAATTGCCTAAAACTTCCTCGTAACTCGAAGGTATTAATAAGACAGTAATTATGTATGGATTGTATAGCTGCAAGTTAATGACATGGCAATTTGATTTGTCTCTGAGAAACACGATAAACCCAAGGAAGTGTTCTCCGAACAATCAATTGATATTTAATTAACGGACAGAACCTGTCGGCGTAAATCTAAATTAAACACCCGCGACGTCTCATTCAAAGTGTTATGACAAAGGCTCCCAGGGTGTGCCGGCATGGCAGGGGTCTCCCGCGCCACATGGTGGGGACGCTGCTGGAGATGGTGACCCCCAGTATCTCCAGTCCCTCCCCTTCCCATGCATGGGACCATGGATGTCTACCTCTTCCTCCTCTTCTTCCTCACTGGCCCGAGGAGTCCTTGGGCTGCCCCGAGTTGATGAGAGGGGAGCACTCACAGCCCCCTCTGCTATTTAGTGTCACTCTCATCTCCATCACGAGCCCAGATCCAGTAAACACGTCCCCACCAGGTGCCCTTCCACAGCTCTCACTTGAGAAAATGGTTGAAAGTCTCAAAGGTCTAAGGTCTACAGGAAGACCTTCAAGACGGTCTCTCCGCCCACCCCATCAGTTGAGCAGTAAGAGGAAGGGCTAGAGCCTCACTGCTGGTGTTCAACCGAGAGACTGGCAAAGTAAACAGAAGTGGGAGCAATAAACTCCTGAGGTGAAAGGTGCTTGGGCATGGAAAAAACCCAAAAGAGGCCTCAGAAAGCGAAGGACCTGCATTAAGAAGTAAGAGGGATGGTGAACATGTGGGGTGTCCACTCATCTCGAGTTCCCGTTTTGTCTCTTGCGGTTAGTGTTGACCAGGCCCTGCTTTTTGATCCGCACATGTCATGGCCAAAGTGAAAACCCCAAATAAACCTACCTCCGCTGTCAACCTCTCTGCCTACCAGCATCATCCCCCAGGCAGGCAGGATGAGACCCACGGGAGCTGGGGAAGAGCTGGTCCTTCAGCACACATCACCTAGGAGAGGTTGGCGGCTCGAGGCTCCCCTCCGCCCTCCCAGCCGCCTCCCCCACCTCTCTTCCCTTCCCTTTATGTAAATTGAAAATAACAATTAGTTTATTTTTGCTTATGCAAATTACAGCTCGCGCTCCCAGGGAGCAGACAGCTGCCAGGGCTGCGCTGAGCTGCGCTCCAGCCTCGGCCTGTTACATGAATAAATAACCTGGTGTTGGGGAGGAGGGTGCTCTGCCTTCCCCCTGCCTCTTCCCCCTGCTCTCATCCATGGAAAGGGAGGAAGGGAGTGGAAAAAAAACCACCAAGGAGCCTTTGGATGTTACTGGGTGGGTAATTAGGCACTAAGCTGATGACTTAATTGGGGAGCTTGGCAGGCAGGGATGAGGAGTTGTGGGGCCAGCGTGGGGGACGAGGGGATGCTTGGGGACTGGGGATGATGACACCAAAGAGAGTTGCACTGGGTGGGCAGCTGGGACAGCAAAGGGCCAGGGTTGATGGGACCCGATCACCACCTGACCTGAGGACTGACACTGTCATTGCATGTTTCCCACTTGGCAATGCAGCTGGTTTCCCTGTGCGCACACATGGATATGCATCCTGCATCCCATATCTCACCTCCTACATCCCACTAACTGCATGCACATGCACACGTGGATATCAGTGCACGCACCTGCATGGCGTGATGGGTAGGTGATGAGTGATAGCACCCAATAAATCGTTATCAAACGTGCCTGGAGTGAGCTGGCATTGCTGGTAATTGTCGGCATTGCGTCCTCGCTGGAGCTTGTCCTGTCGGAGATGGGAGGGCTGGGCAGTGCCGGGCTCCTTCTTGCTCCTCGTGCACGATCCAGCGCGGCCCCTTCCTCCTGGCACAACGGCAGCGACAGCCAACACGCGGTGCCGTGGCACTGCTGACACAGCCACAGGGGCCTGCTGCAGGGGAGCATCCCGTACCATATCCATATCCCGTATCCCATTTCCTATACCCCATATCCTGCATCCCACATCCCATTTGGCACATCTCTTATCCCACATCCTGCATGCCGTACCCAACATCCTGCAGCCCACATCCAGCATCCTACATCCCACGTGCCATATCTCACATCCCACATCCTTGCCTCCTTGCATCCTACTTCCCACCTTCCCATCTTGCATCCCACCTCCTGCACCCCACACCCATATCCTGCATCCCACATCCAGTGTCCTGTCTCCTTGCATCCTGCACCCCACCTCCTGCATCCCATATCCTGCATCCCACCTGCTCCATCCCACCTCCTACATCCCATATCTCACCTCCTGCATCCCACCTCCTGCATCCCACACCCATATCCCGCATCCCACTACCTGCATCCTACATCCAATGTCCTGTATCCTCGCATCCTGCACCCCACCTCCTGCATCCTGCATCCCACCCGCTCCATCCCACCTCCTGTATCCCACACCCATATCCCGCATCCCACTACCTGCATCCTACATCCAATGTCCTCTATCCTCGCATCCTGCACCCCACCTCCTGCATCCCGCATCCCACCCGCTCCATCCCACCTCCTGTATCCCACACCCATATCCTGCATCCCACCACCTGCATCTCACATCCAATGTTCTGTATCCTTGCATCCTGCATCCCATATCCTGCATCCCACCTGCTCCATCCCACCTCCTGTATCCTATATCGCACCTCCTGAACCCCACCTCCTGCATCCCACATCCAGTGTCCTGTATCCTTGCATCCTGCATCCCACCTCCTGCATCCTATATCCCACCTCCTGCATCCCATATCCTGCATCCCACATCCAACGTCCTGTATCCTTGCATTCTTCACCCCACCTCCTGCATCCTATATCCTGCATCCCACCTGCTCCATCCCACACCCATATCCCGCATCCCACTACCCACATCCCACATCCAACGTCCTGTATCCTTGCATCCTGCACCCCACCTCCTGCATCCCGTATCCTATATCCTGCATCCCACCTCCCGCAGCAGCAGCATCCCTGGGCGATGCAGACCCACCCAAAAGCAAGGAGTTTGGGATCAAAACCCAGCTGTGGTCCTGTTCATGGTATGCGGGGGGATTTCCCGTGTGCCGGCTGTCGGGAAGGACCTCACCTCCTGCCCAGGTCAGGGCCGATAGCGGTGCGACAGGGATGCGTGGGCCGGGGGAAGGCAGAGGGCTCTGCATATCCCTAGGAATAAATCCCAGCCGTAGGAGCCGTGCAAGTGCCAAAGCAAGCGAGCCCACGAGCTGGCAGAAGCAAATGAGCTCTGTTTTGCCAAGGTGATATATGTGTATATATGTATTTTTATATATATATATGTATTTATATATGGTGAACAGGGCAGCGTTTGGCTCCCGGGGACGCAGGAGCATCGAGGAGGCAGCCGGGCCTGGAGCACGGGAGGGAGGCAGCGTGCAAAAAGCAAACTTCGGCCGAGCCGGAATATAAAGATCAGCTCGAGCCAAAAAAATATCAGCTCCAAACCGCGCCCGGGCACGGCTCGCAGCGGGTCAGCCCCGAGCGTGGCCTCTCAGAGCCTGCGCTGCAAACCGCCGGGGCTTTCGTTTTGTCGGGGAAATTATTTTGCTGGGAATTTAATTAATTTGCGCTTTTCCGGTGCACGCAGCCCCCAAATTCATGCGCGCCCAGCGGCCCACCCCGCTTCCTAACCATGATTTAATATCCCAGGGCTGGACTTATCGTGTTACCAAGATGTCGGGACTTTGCGCGGAGCATGCCGCAGCGGCGCGGTGGCAAACCTGCCGGGTATTAACATCAATAATTGAGGAGGAAGGAGTGAGGGGTACTTTGGCGATGCCGCATTGATTGGCCTGTTGCGGTTTTTCTGCCTGTTTGCAGAAACCCGGTTATCTGCAACGATCCGGCTAATCGCTACTCGGGGACAACACGGAGCGCACGGCACCGGTCGGTGGGTGGCTTGTAACCGGTGCCGGGCACCCATATGTGCTTGGGTGAGGTTCCTCAGGGTGCTGCGGGGTTTGGGACCGAGCATCCCCCAAAATCACCCGTCTGCTTGGTGGGAGAGGGGTGTAAAACCCATCAGTGGGGACGGCTGGAGGAGTTTGGCTGTTTCAGCGATGCCCGTGGTGTCTTCAAGTGCGTGCCAAGGTGCGAGTAAAGCTTGAAAATGGGTTTAAAAAGCTCTGCAGGAGCCGGGTACAGAGGGGACCATGTACAAACCCCCAGGGTTTATCCCCATACCCCGATCCCAAGAGCCAGCCACCCCTTGGTGCACCCTGCGGGGCTGGGGTGAGATCGTGGGGCTGCTGCTTTCACCCCCCCACCCCAAGGCCAGGCTGGGGTGCAGGAGATGCCCAAGATGAACGCAGGGGCTGCGGAGCATCACAAGATGGTGTGTGCGGTGTCCCGAGGTCCTGTAACCCCCAAAGAGCAGCAACCGCTGGAGGAAGGGGGCTCCAGCCCCAGTCAGAGATCAGGAGAAACAAGGAAAAAAAGGCTTTAAAAAGAGGTCAGAGCCACCCAAAAATCCACACACCCTCCTGCAACACACACGCGTGGCAGCCCGCAAACATCCGCAGCCCTGCGGCATGTTGCACGGGTGACACAGGCTGACACGCCACCCCATCCCACAACACCCCCCAAAACATGTGCCAACACGCTCCGACCACGCACACGCAGCCCCGTGACGCTGCACAAACCCCGGGTCCTGCAGCGAAGGGCAGCACATTGCAGCCACCCCAAAAGATGCTGCAAAACCAAGCAGGGACCCCCCAGAAACCATCCAGCCCCAGCAAGGAGACAACTCATAAACCGGCCCCACAGGGGCATAAATTGCTTTAGTTTTTATTATTTATTCACCAAACGGGAGCACGGCCAGATCCAGGACAGCCACCCCAGGCAGGGCCAGGAGCAAGTCAGGGTGATGGGGATCACTGGGGGATCCCCGACTGCACCCCAACACTGCGAAGGGGCAGAAGAGTGTGATTCTGCCCCCCAAATCTCCCCGGGGAGCTGCTGTGGGATGGGGTCCCCCATGGAGGACCACCATTAACGGGTGGCAGTTACACCCCGTGCCCTGCTCCAGTTATTCCCCTGCTTGGGGGATTTCCAGGAGGTGCTGGGAAAAAAAAAATAAATCAGCAGGGAACAGCAAAATAAAGTAAAATTAAAAAAATCACAGCAGTGCAAGGAGTTGGGGGTCACAACCCTGCTCCCTGGCGCAAAGCTGCCCTCGGAGGATCGGGGATGAAGGGGAAGGGGTAACACCACATCACCAAAATAATCTGCTCCCGGGGCAGCAACACGGTGAGATCCAGGTTGCATCTTCCCCAGCTTGCTGCACCACGAAAAAAAAGAAATATAAATCAAAAAGGAGGGGGACGGAGGGGCCAAGCGGTGCTGGGCACCAAGGCAAGGGGGAAAACCAGGCGTCCTCAGCCCCAAACCGCTGCCTTCGCTCTGCCGAGGCGGTGGGGAAAGGCGTCACGGGGCAGGAGGCGATCGCCGCCGCCCCACGGGCATCGCAGAGCGTCACGCTGGGGTGAGACCCCCCGGGGCAGAGCTCCCCCAAAACCCCCCGCAGCCCCAAAGGAGGCTCTGTGCCTCCAGCCGACCCCACCGCGCCGGGGAAAGGGGGCACCGGCCCCCGGGGACACACGGGATGTGCCCACACGGAGCATGGACCACGGCAGGATCCGGGGGCGAGGAAATAGATGGGGGGACCGAGGTCCCCGGGATGGTTTGGGGAAGGCGCTGGCCCCAAACCCCTTCTTCTCCTCCTCCAAGTCTCCTTATTTAGTCACGGAGCGGACGGCTGGGAGTGCTCTCCCAAAAAAACATGCCAAGGAGGGGGATGTTGGGAGGAAAAGTTGGGGAGGAACTCGCCAGGGAGCTGCGACTCACCCCCCAAAAAACACAGGGAGAGGAGGCGATAGCCTGCGAGAGGCTGCGCAGGCAGCAGGATGGGTTATTTTTATTTAAAGCAGGGTTTACAAAGCTTCCCCAGCTTTAAATAAAAATAGGAATAGGGGGTGAACCCCCCCAAACCCCCCTTTCTGCCCAGCCCTGGTGCATCAGGCATGGGGCAAGGGTCTCGCCACGCATCCCAGCTCCCATCCCAAAAACTGAGCTGGATATCGAGCCGAGCTCGGGCTGCTTAAAAACCCTCCGGACACAAAATAAGACTCTAACAAGGCTGAAGCAGCTGAAGAAAAGAGGGGGATGAGGTCTGGGGGTGCAGGGGAGGCAGAACCAGAGGGTCCTGGGGCCACAGGCGCCCCGCGAAGCCCGGGGACGGTCGGTCCCGGGGGGTTTGCATCGGCACGGCGGTGATTTATGGAGCGCGGCAGAAGGAAATAACGCGGCAGCCAGCGCGCCGGGGCAGCTCCCGGCTGCGGCTGAGCCTGTGCAAAAATACAGGAGAAAAAAAATATATATATACACAAAAAAAAATATATAAAATACTCAGAAATACGTTGGACCAAGGACTGTGTTTAAGTGGCCCCGCTGAGCCCGGCACGGCCGGGGAAAGCTGCGAACGGGGCAGCTTTGCTCGGGCTTCCCAGCGGCGCGGAGCAGAGCTGCCGGGGACGCACGTCCCTGCAAGCAGTCCCGAAAAACCCCAAAGCATTTGTAAAAACACCAACCCTAAATGTTTCCTTTAGGGAAGGTGTGTGTTTGGTTGGTTTGTTGTTGTTGTTTTTTTTTTTTTCCCCCCCCTCCCTTAATTGAAAACTCAAAAGGGAGAAGCCAAAAGGGGAAAGAAAAATCATTTATTACCGTTTAAAAATCAAGCTAGCGGCTCATCGGGGCGGTGTCGGACAAGCTGGGACCAAACTGGATCCGGGCTGGGGTGAAGGTGACTTTTCGGCGACCGCGGGGACGAAGGTCTCCGGGGCGCTTTGGGTGGAAAAAAAACCCACAGTACCCAGCTGGAAAAAAATAAAATAAAGGCAGGAAAAGTGAAAAGGCAGAGTTCGGCGGGGCTGAGCTGACGGTGGCCCCTGGCTCGCAAGCGATGGCCAACGTTGGCTTTCTCCCTGCGAGCCCCCCACGCCGCGACCCCTCGCTCGGGGCGGGTTTGGCACCGGTACCAGGATTCCAAGGGAAGCAGCAGCAAACCCCAAACGAAAAGGCGATGCTGCGGGACCCCCCGCTTGAGAGAAAACCCGACCCAGGCTCTAGTTGAATATAAGTTTTTATCTTGATGCAACATCGTTAAAACCGTCACAAATCGAAACAACAGGTCGTTAAAAACGCTTCGCACGATCAGTACCTAAAATGCACCAGGCTCCCAAGCTCGCTTTGTCCGCAAGACCCTTGTGTTTTCCCCAAGACTCATTTTTTTTTTATCGTTTTTCTTTTTTAAATAAGCAACTTGTTAAAAAAAAAAAAAACCCCGCTCCTCCACGCAGGATCGGCCCCGCTTTCGCTCCAAGCACAATTGCACGAATTATTATTATTTTCTTTTTTTCTCTGCGCAAGAAATAATGTGCATTTTCTTTCCTTCTTTCAACATCGAGGTTAAAATAATATTCCATTTCCCGAGGGTTAATAAATAAATCTGGTGCATAGTGAGATAGCAGCCAACCGTTTGCAGTCCATATATTACTATATTGCCTTTCAGGTCGCCCTAGAATTGTTACCTCTCCCCCCCACACACTATTTTTAAGAGCATAGATAATTTTAAATCTCTATAAAACAGTATTATTTAACCCAATTGATTCCTGTATATAGTGCATTCGGCTTCTTCCCAACATCGTTAAATTAACTCGGATATTATTTGCATGCTATTACATACAAACTTTTAAGACTCGTGTATTTTTTTTTTTCTTTTCTAAAGGATTTTGGTTTTTTTTTTTTTCTTTCGTAAATCACCAAGCAAAATATAGGCTCAAAAAAAAAAAAAAAAGGCAGAAAAAAACCCCCCTAATTTCTACATATTTACAAGGGTGAATAAGTTAAAGGTGGCTCAGGTTTGGCGGCGGGGAGGGGGGTGCGGGCGGCGGGGCCGGGCAGGGCGCAGCGCTGCCGGGGTCCCCCCCTCCCCCCCCCCCCCCGGGATGCTCCGTGGGGTCCCCCCCCGGGAAAAAAAAAAAAAATCCAATGGGATGAGGGGTAAAAGACGCCGGGGAAGGGGGGAAGGCAGCCGGCTGGCGCTGCTGCCCGGGGGGAGGCACGCCGTACACGTCCCGCATGCAGCCTGGCTCCAGGTCCACGCACCCCGCACCCCACTCGGGACCCCCCCTCCCCACCCCCCCCCTCCCCCCGAGTCCCGACTGGGGGGTGGTGATGGTGGCGTGGGGGGTTCAATTTCCCCCTCCCCAAAATTTCAAGGAGGGGAGGGAAATAAGAATAATACTTTTTTTTTTTTTATACAAGCAGAGGGTTTGCTCTCCCCACACGGAGGAAAAAGGGGGGGGCCCCCCTCACCCCCACCCCCCCGGGGCTCACATGAAGAAGTCGGCGGCGGGTTTAGGGGCAGCGGAGGGGGAGGGGTCCCGCGGGAAACCCCGGCCGGCTAACTTCTCATATTTTTCTTTGTACAGATCCCTTTCCTTGGCCAAACGGGTCACCTCTTGCTTGAGTTGCTCCACCTGACTCTGGAGTTGACATTTTTCGTTCTCCAAGATGTGCCGCTGTTGGACCCGCTTGTACCGGCAGGATTGCGCGTAGCCTCGGTTCTTCAAGGTCCTCCTCTTCTGCTTGAGGCGGATCACCTCCTCCTTGCTGAAGCCCCTCAGCTGCCGGTTCAGCTCCCGTACCGACATACTCACCAACTGATCATCGGAGAAGCGGTCCTCCAAGCGCAGGTGGTGATGATGATGATGGTGATGGCCGGGATGGTGATGGGCGGCCGGTGGAAGCTCCTCACCACCGAAAGGTTGAGGTCGGAAAGGCTCGTAACCTTGATGGTGATGATGATGATGGTGAGGGGCACCGATCAACGCCTCCACCGCGTCCTCGGGTGTCAGGTTGAGAGCTTCGGGGTTGAGGTGATGCTGGTAACCCGACATCCAATACAGCTCCTCCAGCTGAGGTTTGGAGCCCAGGGAAGCGGCGGTGGTAGTCGGGGGGCCGGGAACCGGTTGCCCACCTGGACTAGGAGCGCAAAAACTGGGCGAGGAAGGCACGGAGGAGCAGGGCGTGCTGAGCGGGGTGGAGGAGAGGGACCCGGCGGGCAGACGGTGGCACAGCCGCTCCGCCTCCGCCGGCTCCTTCTTCACCTCGAACTTCATCAAGTCGAAATCGTTCACGTACTCGATGGCGAGGGGGCTGGTGGGCAGCTCCGCGCTCATGGCCAGCTCCGAGGCCATCTCAGTCCATGGAGGGAGCGGGGGGCGATCCCCCGGGCACCGCCGTTCACCGAGGGTCGGGGATCCCGAGGGCTCCGGGAGCTTCCTCCGATCGGGCTCCGGGGTTCCTCTCTCCGCTGCAACCGGTTGCCCCCGACGGGGCTCCGCTCCCGGGTTACGGCCGGGCTCCGGGAGCCTCCGAGGGGGTTTTTGGTGCGGGGTTCAGCCGGGCTCCGCTGCGGGGTCCAGCCGGGCTCCGGGAGCCTCCGAGGGGGCTCCGCTGCGGGCTGCAGCCGGGCACCTCCACCGGGGCTTCGCTCCGGGGCTCTGCTCCTCTCTGCAGCCGGGCTCCGTTTGCTGGATTCTCCACCGGGGCTTTGCACCGGGTCGCAGCCGGGCTCTGGGACCCCTCCGCCGGCTCGGCTGCTCTTTTCCCACCGCCGGTAAAGCGGAGCCCCGTCGGTCCGGGACCGGCCACCCTCCAGCAGGGCTCTGCGGCTCCTCGGGGCAGGCTCCGCCGCTGCCTGCAACCGTGCTCCCAATGGCGAAGAGAGCAGGCAGCGCCCTGCCCGCCCCTTCCTGCCTCCCCTGGCACCTGCCCCAGCCCCACCTCTCTGGGCTGCGAGCCTTCCCCTTGCCCTCCTCCTCCTCACCCCGGGCACGGCGCCCTGGGGGCGGGGGCCGCACCCCCTGCCTGCACCCTGCCCGCCCGCTGCCGGTGCTCGGCGCTGCCGCCGCCGCTGCCGGGCGGCTGAATGGAGCCCGCCGCCTTATATAGGGGTGGAGAAGCGGCCTGGACCCGCCTCCCGGGGCGGGCTTAGTCGCTTTTAGCCTATCAGAGTGACGGTCGCCCGTTTTGATTTGCATATCCCCATGGCAACGCTCCGGGGTGGCTGTCAATCTCCGCGGGGAGAGGGCTCGGCGCTGCCTGTGCCCCGGGCATCCCCCCTGCATCCCCCGGGCACCCCCCCTGCATCCCCCCTGCATCGCCCCTGCATCCCCCTGCATCCCCCCTGCATCCCCCTGCATCCCCCGGGCACCCCCCTGCATCCCCCCCTGCATCCCCCCTGCATCCCCCGGGCACCCCCCCTGCATCCCCCTGCATCCCCCGGGCACCCCCCCTGCATCCCCCCCTGCATCCCCCGGGCACCCCCCCTGCATCCCCCGGGCACCCCCCCTGCATCCCCCCCTGCATCCCCCCTGCATCCCCCGGGCACCCCCCCTGCATCCCCCTGCATCGCCCCTGCATCCCCCTGCATCCCCCGGGCACCCCCCCTGCATCCCCCGGGCATCCCCCCTGCATCGCCCCTGCATCCCCCTGCATCCCCCGGGCACCCCCCCTGCATCCCCCCCTGCATCCCCCCTGCATCCCCCGGGCACCCCCCCTGCATCCCCCTGCATCGCCCCTGCATCCCCCTGCATCCCCCGGGCACCCCCCCTGCATCCCCCCTGCATCCCCCCTGCATCCCCCGGGCATCCCCCCTGCATCCCCCCTGCATCCCCCCTGCACCCCCCGGCATCCCCCTGCATCCCCCCCTGCATCCCCCGGGCACCCCCCCGGCATCCCCCCTGCATCCCCCCTGCACCCCCCTGCATCCCCCGGGTACCCCCCCTGCATCCCCCGGGCATCCCCCCTGCATCCCCCCTGCATCCCCCTGCATCCCCCCTGCATCCCCCCGGGAATCCCCCCCGCACCCCCCCTGCATCCCCCTGCATCCCCCCTGTACCCCCCCTGCATCCCCCGGCCCCACCATGGGCCTTCACCCCCCACCCCAGCTGCCACCCCCCACCCCGGGCCCAAAGCAGACTGAGCAAGGTAGTGGGGAAAAAGAGAAAAAAAAAAAATGATAATTTCCTCCCAAAGAGATGGGAAAGACCCAACCCGGGGATTTTATTGATCCCAAATCAGGTCTCACGCCGCCTCGCTGAGCGACCTCACCCCTTTCCCACCTCGGTTTTCCCAGGCGGGAGCAGCCCAGCATCCTTCCCGGAGCGTGAGGCGGGCTCGCCGTCCCTGCAAAAAGCCCTATACAGACAGATTTGTAGGGGTTGTTTGGGTGGTGCCGCAGGCCGCTGGGGGTTGGAGCGCGGCTGGCTTCGTGCCGCAGGAGGTGACGTTGGCGCCCGGCACGTGGCGAGGAGCGTCACCAGCTCGAGGACGAGGCCCGCCATCCTGGCGCATGGAAAAAAGCATCACCGGCACCGAGCGGTAGCCGGTTGGGTGGCAATGGGGTGCTGAGCCCACCGCAGGATGAGGCCCTGGCCTCCGAGCCCTGCCACCTCGTGGCTGCTGCAGCTGCAGCACGGGAGGGACAAGGACATTTGGGGCGCCCGGGCGAGAGTCGGGGTTAACACCGGTGGGGTCACGGTCAGGGCCGGGGGGTCGGGGTTAGGACGGGGCCATGCACCAAGGCACCCAGCACCCTGGTCCCAGCTGCAGGCACAACTGTTCTCCACACCAAGGTGTCCGAGGGAAACTGAGGCACGGGCCAGTCGCCGTCGAGCTGTCCCACCCAACCCCGAGGGTGGACCCGTTTCATCCCGCAGAGGTTATTGGTACCCACCCACCACGTAGCAATCCCAGGATCATCCCCAGCGCCCTGCAGGATGAGGCCCGGGCCCTCCTACATCCCATCCCGGGCCGCATCCTGCCCCGCTGCACCCCCGGGGGGATGACGGTCCCCTCGCCCAGCTGATGGCCGTCCCTGCTCGGGGACTTGGGGACAGGGGACACCGCCCTCCCCAGCTGCTAACTGACCAGTCAAAACCAGGGATTATTTGGGCCAAAGTAAGGCAAAAAAGCTTTTTTTGGGGGAAGAGAACCCTTCATCCCGCCACATCCCCAGCAATTAAAACCCCACATCATTCCCTTTACTGGAGCCGGTCTCCGGAGGGTTTGGGGTGCTTGGTGTCCCCGTCCCCATCTTTCCCCTCCTACCAAGGTAAAAGTGAGTCGGGGCAGACGGGGGGTTCGTCCCCCGAGGGAGGGTCATGGATGCAAGCAGAGAAAACCCCGGCGACGCTGGAGGTTATCCCGTATTGGATAGCCTGGGACACATATCCCATACTGGAAAACCCAGCTTGGGCAGGGAATAATGGGAGCCCCCCCCCCTCCCAACTTGGGGGACAAAAGAGAAGGGGACAAAAAGGGCGGCTCAATGTTTTTGCAACAAAAAACCCTGTTTGTGGGATGTTTTTAACCCGTTATTTTCTTAATTGTGTGATCCCGAAGGCAGCATCGGTGTCCCCATGGAGTGGAACGACGGGGTCCCGCACCGGGAAAAGGGGGGGGGGGGGGGGTCCGGGATGCGGTGCCACCCCTGGCACCGACGTTCCTCCCCGGAGCCGCTCGCACCTTGGGGGCACCCGGCCCCCATCGGCAGCTGCCACCCACGATGGGACAGGAGCCATGACGGGATTAGGAACGGGCCGGACTCCAACGGGGCCGTCGCTCGCCCGCAACACCCCCCTTGGGTATTTTTAGCGGGGTGGCCGGGTACAGTGACACGGCCAGGGGAGCGCGGCCGGCCCCGTGGCATGTCCCCAGCCCTCCCCGCCACGCCAAACGCCGGGGCCGGTCAGCTAAGTTTATTCGCAGGCAGTCGAGTGACATAACCAGGTTGGTGGCCGCGGGATGGCGGTGGGATGGCGTCACCTTTTGCTTTTAGAGTGGGCAGCTCGTGTGCCTCTTTAACCCTTCGAGCAGGGCCGGGTGCCTGGGTGCCCGCCCTGGGGGCTGCCTCAGTTTCCCCAGTTGGTTGATGATGGGGTGATGGTGCCCAGCACCCAGTCTGGGGTGCTGCTGGCTTGGAGAGCCCTCGCGGGGACGTCACCCCATGGTGAGGGTGGTGTCCATCACGATACACCCCATAAGCCGGTGGTACCATCTTGGTGATGCTCCACCAGCACCCGCAGCGCGAATCCAGCCGTTGCTGCGCAGAGAAGGGTCGGAAACGATTTTGGGAGGGGTGAAAAATCATGCAAAGGGGCTGATGCCCAGGGTGGGGCCACCAAGGAGGAGGAGGAGGAGGGCAGGGGACAGCCGCCCTGATGACAGGCAGAAAAGTGAGCCGGCGGGTGATGCTAGCCTGGCACCTGCTTCCCCGGCAGGGGACCAAGAGCTGTGCCAGCAGCACCCGCCGCAGGAGGGTTTTCCAGGAAATGTTTACGGTGCCCTCCAGAAACGCTGCTCCGTGCCACCCCTCCGGCCAAGGCACCCCCAGGGCACGTCCTTGCCGGGGGTCGGGGGGGCCCTGGGACAGCCCAGCCGTGCGCCCACCGCCGCAGCATCCCCAGCTCCATGGTTGGATGGATAAACCCCTATGGGAGCCCATCACCGAGGCATCGTGGCTGCCGGCGGCAGGGGGGGGGAACCCACCGGGGCTCAGCAACACCTCTCCAGGGGCCGCGTTTATCCCTCCTTGGAAATTAATCACCCCCAAGCAGTGCTTTAACGACAGCCGGCAATAAATTACAATCCTCCCCGGGAAGGGAGCGGCAGCGGCGTCGGTGGGCGGCAGAGCTGCGGCTCGCAGCGAAGCTGCTCGTTGCCTCGCTTAATTAGTGCAGCACGAGCCTTAATCCCCGTTAGCTCCCGTTAGGGAGCCACGGGCAGCACCCAAGCTCCCGGCCACCATCACCCCGCACCGGCCACCCCTGGGGACCCGCAGCATCATCACCGCCTCCGGGGTGATTTTTATTGAATTTTGTGGGTTTTTTAGGAAACAGCCACGTGAAGAATCATCCTTTCTGGGTAAGGGTGGGGAAAAGTTATAATAATTACAAACCCTAGAAGATTTGGGGAGCAGAGCAGCCCCTCCGCCAGCGTTAGCAGCTCCTCGAGGGGATTTTCGTGCAGTATCGCTGAAAAAGAAAGAGCAAAGCCACGCTCCAACCGGGCATCCCGGGGACCAAACTCTTTATTTACATATCAAAACACACAGGTTAATAAAAGACATTGAATATCAACGGAGACGATGAAGATTTATTAAAAAACAGCTCGCTGTACACACACCGGGGTATGAGTGCAGCCCCGGCGGGGGGACCCGCTGGCCCTCGCAATGGCTGGGGGGATGCTGGGGACGCGGCCACCCCAAACTGGTCTCCCAGTGGCACTAAACCCCCCCCCCAGTCGCTGGCTCAGCAGCAGGCAGCATCCTTAAAGAGGAGCCCGGGGAGGTGACAGGCTTCGGTGACATCGTGCCTTACGCCGTGCCCCGGGTCACCCGAGCCAGGCGATAAATCGCCCACCACGAGCCGGGCAGGGGGGAGCATCCCAGCTCCTGTGACCCCCACAGGAGCCCTCCGTGGGGGTCACCTGGGGAAGGGAAACCCCCGTGGGGACCCACGCCGCCCAGTTGCGGGGTGGGGGGAGGATGAAACCGCAGCCGTCAGCCCCTTGCCGGAGCGGCGGCACACCTGAGCCCGCGGCATCGTGGTGGCTCCGTCGGCCACCCCGGCGCCAAGAGCACCTGGGTGCTGGGTTCCCCAGGGAGCCCCAGCGTTCACCCACGTCCCTGCTGATGCCTTTTCCCTGCAGGGCTTTGCCTTAAGGTGCACGATTTAGGGGCAGTGGATGGGCAAATCCGGCCGCCTCGCACGGCTGCCCCCGGCTCTCGGCACCTCTTGGCAAGGGGAGATCCTGCAGCTGTCCCCAAAATCGCATCCGTGGGGGGGAACAGCATCCACCACCCCAAAATCCCCTTGGAAATTGTACCCACAGACGCAAAAAGCCATTGTGCCAGCAGCTACAGAACCGGCAGTACTCTGCTCGGCACAACGCTCTTTGCTCCTGCCTGGATTTGGAGTGACCCTCAAAAAACCCCGAAAGAGGTGGCTTGGGTCTCCCAAGGGAGACCAAACTCCCATTGGGACTGGGAGAGGTGGGGCTCAGGGTGCAACCGGCCATGGGAGATCCCGCCGTGCTGCAGGAGCGTTCGGCGTGAGCTCAACGCTGCTCCCAACGCACGTTTCCACTAGGGATGCTCTCGGCACACGGCTCTGCTCCAAGACATCTCCCGAAACCAAGGAGATGGAGCGGGATGGATGCAGGTGGGCTCTTGGCACGGAGAGACTGGGGCCGAGCCATGCCAGGGCTTTACGCCCCGTTATATCCCAGCACGGCGACTTGCGACCACCGGCCACGCTTGTCCCCAGTACAGTGGCTAACCTGGATCAGGGCCCATCGGGTGATGGCATTAAGCTCCTCAGGTCCCCGTGTCACCTTGTGTCCGGGACAGCAGCAGAGCCGCGATCTGTGGGAGAACCGATGGGAATGGGAGCCTCTTCCCAGTCCCGCAAGCATCCAAGAAGCCTGGCGGCGGGGTTCGCCTTCAATAAACCAGCTGAAAAGATAATTTATTGGCAAATTAAAAGATTTCAAACAAAGCTACTTCCCTGCGGGAACGGGTGGTGCTTCCCCACGCTGCCACCCGGCTCCTTGCCAAAATGATGTCCCGGAAAAGCAAGATGAGAAGGGGGTGCCGTGTCCGGCCGCGGCGTCCTGAGGTAGGTGCCAGGGCATGCCCGGCTCTGCGGTTCCTGAGCTGGTCGGCTGCCGCGGGGTCGGGTCTTGCTCATAGACGGGGCTTGATCTGCAGCCGTTTGCCTGGAGGGAGGAAAGGAAAAGGTGCTGGCGGGAGGTGGGTGAGACAAATCTGGACACCCCTGGGCTTCTCCTTGCCCGGTTGCGGTGGATGAACGCACCGGAGATGGGCATGGGCACTGGGAATGGTCCTCTGCCCTGGCAGCACCCCACCCCGACAGCACCCACCGGCCTCACCTCTGCCGCCCTCCTCCAGACGGACGTTTTCGGAGTCCCGCGAGGATGCTGCCGGCAAAGTCCTCTTCCATTTGGTGCTGCCTGGGAGCAGAAAGGAAAAAAAGAGGAGAAAGTCGTCAGCGTTGGCTTGGGTCGCCACGGAAATCCCTTGGGATGCGGGCACAGGAGCATCCTGAGCTCCTCTCCTGCTCCCGCAGCTCCGTCACTTCGTGCTTTAACACGGGAAAAAGGGAGTAAAAGCTGCCCCAGAGGGCACGGTATCGCCGACGAGAAGGAATAATTAGCGAGCAAACGGAGAAAAATAAAGCAGTCCATCAAATTGCATCCCACGCCTCCCATCCCGAAGCCTGCAGTGATGGCTGCGGCTCCCCCACCGCCCTGCCAGCCCGCTGGTGGGGACACGTCTGTCCCCACCGTGGTGCTCAGCCTGGCCTTGCCGCCCCGTGGCCCTTTCCTCGGCCTTTTGGTGCAGAGCTGGGCCCTTTGGGGTGAGGATGTGTCTCCCTGCGAGCCCAGAGGCGATGTCGCCCTTGGCCACGGCCAGGACGGAGCTGGCTGGGTCCCCAAATCCCCGAGCATCCTCAGCCCCCGCTGCAAGCGGCATGGGACGGAGGCACTCGCAGGTCCCTTCCCACCGCAGAGCAGCAAGCCGGCTGCAAAATCCCCAAGTTACGGGTGAAAAAGAAAATAAAAAGTAGCCAAACCTTCAAATCGCAGCGTCGTGACCTGCTTTGGGGCTGGGCTGGAGCAGGCAAGAGCAGAGCACCGGCACGCAAGAGGTTAACTCACGC
Source organism: Platalea leucorodia (assembly GCF_965183815.1). Taxonomy (NCBI): domain Eukaryota; kingdom Metazoa; phylum Chordata; class Aves; order Pelecaniformes; family Threskiornithidae; genus Platalea; species Platalea leucorodia. The sequence continues at coordinate 1,771,030 of NC_138823.1, read as the reverse complement.
TCAGTGCTCTGGCCGGGCCGGTGAAAGGTTTGGAGAACAAACCTTTCAGCCGCCCTCAGCATCCCTCCAAGATGCTCTGGGCGATGAATTCTGCTTGCTGGAGCACTGTGCCTCCCCCAGAGAGGGTCCCAGATGCTCCTATAAAGCCAAAACCCCATGAAAGGAGGTGACCTCTTCGCAGGGTGAGTCCAGGCACATCCCACAGACCAAAGTGGACAGCGTGAAGTCCTCCTCTGTTTCAACCACGATGCTGGACATGGCTTTCTGCAGAGTTTCTCCTGTTTTCCCTCCCTGAAGGGTGCGGAGAGGTGGTTACAGGGTTTTCGTTGCCAGAACAAGGGGTGGGCAGGAGCGTGGTGGCCACTTGGGCAAGGAGAAGACACTGAGATGAATGCAGATGGGAAAAAGAGGAGGTTTCCCAGAAAAAAGGACCCACAGCTTGTTGAGCGATAACGTTTAGTGGGAAAAGTCCCCTCTCACTTGGGATTACAGGAGGTGGAGAAGATCATGGAGGAGCTGGAGGGGATCCAGCTCAAACCCCATCCAGATGCAGATGTTCTGGATGAGCAGCACACGACTTGCCCACGTTTCTGCAAAAACCCAGCGTCGGTGCTCCCCGTTGCATCCCACTTCCCAACGATGATGCCCAAGGTGGAGGTGGGACCACGGGCACCTTCAAGCAGCCCTGAAAGTCCGAAGGAGAAGGTTTTGGGGCAGGGGAGGCCGGAGAGGTGAGGACCGCAAGCAGCATCCGACAACAGGGAGCCACCGAGAGTTTTTCTTTCCTTTTAAACTTGGGTAAACAAACTTGCTCGGAGTCTAAGCCGCCGTGGCAGTGATACATAGCTTTTGAGCTAATTTATGTAAAATAAAGAGGGCTCATTTAGCACCTTTCCACCCTTAATATAACACCCATACATCAGAGGGCTGCACGGCAGCCACGACAGCCTCGGCTATTAGTCACCGGCGACGCAGCCAAATTTGGCTTTGGGGAATGGCAATGCAGATGCCCGTTGCACCCCGCTTGGCCTCTGACCACCCTCCTTATACCCCAAGTATCCCTTTTGCGTCGAGTCAGATGGTTTTCCCAGCCTGGAATTTCCAAATCTGGCCCCAGTTGTTGGAGTTAGGGTCCCATCAACCTCAAGGGGCCAAAAATCAGCATCTCCTCGCTCCTGCCCCGCCAGCGACTGCGGCCCCGGTCCAACAAGAACGGTGGAAACGGCTCATTTCTCCATAAGGAAACTTCATTAGCTAATATCCATGCAGCAGCACGAAACCCATGCTTTGCAGTTCAAAGCAAATATGATTACAGAAGTAGAAATATAGATTTCTTTTTTTGGGGAAGAAAAAAAAAAAAAAAAAGGTGATTTTTAAATCGACCGTAATTAGCTTCCCGACTTCGGTACGGGCTTGCACGGAGCCGAGATGCTTTCAGAGCATCCACGCCTGATTTCAAATGTATTCCTCAAAACATCGAGGAGGGTAAAAATGAAATAAAACCAAAATAGGTTGTAAAAGGACTAAACCGGTCCAGTTTCTCACCTCGGGTGGAGGGCGATGCTGCTCCTGGAAAGGATGGAGCAGTGGATGCTCCACCCCGCAGCCGGGGACAGGCAAACGCCGCATCCCAAAACGCCCTGCCACAAAAGCGAGGGGGGGGACGGACCTGGAGAAAACGAGGGTCTCGCTTAACCCACCCCGGCAAACGAAAATATATTTTCCGCTTTTGTGCATGGGAGATCCTGCAAATGGCGTGATCAATCTTGGGTCGCATCTCGCGCGCCTTCACTGTCTCCCCCCGCTTTCTCCTCTGCATTTCGGCAGCCACGCAATCCATCTTCCAGGAACCAGGTATATAATTTCTAGTTAGCGAAAGCCGGGCTAAGAAACCCCTTTTTCATTACGATGATTGAACTGCTTCCAAAGAGAGGAACCGGGGCTGGATCACGAGCTCTCCATCGAAAGCCGGGTGGCTTTTGCTGAGCTTGTCAGCCTCGCTGGAGAATTAGGACTTCCAGCGCTCTTCCTCCTGATGAAAATCAACATTTATTTTGCCTAAGCCTAAGAAGGTGTCAGGCAGACGGAGAAACTTGCCACTCTTCGCGAGGAGAAGGGAGGGAAAAGAAGAAAATCTAATAGAAATATATTATCAAGTTCGAGGAGTGGACAGTGCAGTAAATCACGCTTCAGGTGGCACCATTATATTTTTCAATAAAACCTGGCCTTCCCCCAGACGCCGCCGAGCCGAGCGGCTCCAGCTGCACCCGACGGGAAAGGTAAAACAAAATTCGTTTCATCCAGATGCTGCTACAGGAGGATTTAAAGGGATTTAAAGGTGGGGAATCCCCTCGGATGGGGGATAAAAGGAGGTGGGTCAGGTCCTTGTCCCCAAAGCCTCTCCCTGCCCGCCGCTCCTGACTGCTGAGGGTTTAAAAAAAATGGCTTTTCTCCCCAAGCTGCGAGGGTGGGAGGCAGCTGGAGACGCCCCACATCACGGCTGGAAGATGCCCAAGCCCCAAAACCAGGGGATGCAGGGGAAGACGGCTCACTTGCAGCTTTCCCAACTCCACCATCCGACTATAAAAAGCTTTGCCGGAGGGAAAGCCGGTTATATTGATGTTTTCCTTTCCCGACCAACCTCCAGCCCGATGGGATGTTCGGTCTCCATCGCTCTCCCGATGCTGCCAAGGGGTTTCGTCCTCTCCCGCATCCAACCGGGCTCCAGGAAGGGGCTTCGCACAGGGCACGGTACCCACAGCCACCTCGCTCCTCCCAGAGAGCTGACCCCGTGTGAAATGGCCCCAAATCAAAAATATAATCCCGTTTCCCAAAGGAAAGCAGGCTAATGAGGCGGCTGCAATTAGCAGGAGCTTTAACGGCCAGCCAGCCAATGCTCTGGCTGTTAATACAGCAAAGGGGGTGCAAAAGTTTCCACCTGATGGCTCGGAGCACCCAGACACGTCCCAGCATCTCCCTGACGGATGCTCGATGTTTAACACCCACAAGGAGAAATCCCCCAAACTCCACACACACTTTTTTTCCCCCATTCCCAAAGGAAAAATAACCCTTAACCCTTTCCCAGCCACTTCGGGGGAGCCCGGAGGCTGAATCTGCTTTGGAAATGGCTTTTCCTTTTGCAGCGAAAGAGCTCGGCTGAGTCAGCTCCCGGAGAAACTTATGCTGGGAGATGCTTTTTTTTGATAAATTAAAATTATTATTATTTTTTTAATAAAGCCCAAGAACAAAAGGCGGGGTGGAAAGGCCAGCGGCAAAGGCTTAGCCCCAGAATTTTCCGCAAGTGATTTTTCACATGGAAGAAGCAGCCTGAGGGCTGGATCTCCTTGGCTCGATCCTGCACTAAATCCAGCCGGTGAGACAACCTGCCCCAAAAGCTCACCCTGCTGCTCTTCCACCCAAACCTTCTGCCCCTCAGGTGAGGGAAGCATCAAGGCTGGGATGTTGGGAGAAGCTTTGTCCAGAAGGAAAAACGCTCAAATGTTTTCTGGCTTCCTAACCGGGATGTTTGAAGCAGGGACGTGCTGGGGGAGATGTCCCACAACTACCAGGCAGTGCCCATCTCCTGCCATGCTTGCAGAGCAGGACATCTGTGTCGGGACATCCTTTCCATGTATCTTCTCCTTAATTCCTTCTTTTTGGAGGAAAAAAGCAACCAGCAAACCAGCCACGAGCTGCAGCGGTGGGAGAGGGGCTTCGCTGGGTTGCGGGCATGGCAGAGATGCTTTGTGGTCTGGTGGTACACGGTGACATGGCCACGATGACGTACGGGGAACACCACAACTTATCTTCACTGGTGAGCTGAAGCCTATCCTGAAGAAGACAGGATTTCACCATCGCGGAGGGCTCTTCCATCTCCAGTTTTTAGGTCATTAAATAACTCGGGGGGGGGAAACAACAGGGCTGCCACGTGGCAGTGGGCTGAGCAAGAGGGGTCTTCAGAAATCCTGAGCAAAGTCTAAAAGCCCTGGTCTCCAGACCCTCCATCACAGGCAGACAAGACCCTAAAAAACGGGTAAAAAATTAATATGGAAGAAGCAGATTTCAGTCCTGGCAAAGGAGTGAGACTTGGCAGGCCTGAAAGTCGCCTGCAAATCGATATGGGAAGAGGATTGGAAACATGCAGGCGGCTTGGTCCAGGCAGAAAGTAAATCAGAGAAGAGTATTTTCGACGGCCTTTTGTGGGAGAAGAAACCGATGATTCTGATTCAGAGCGAGAGCCCAATTAGAAAAAGTCACAGCACTCATCGGGTTTACTGGAAGTTTCAACTAAATTGGCCACTAGGCAATCAGGAAATTAAACGGCAGTGAAGTTTCTGACTTTTGGACCTTCTCAGAGCCACCAAGACACGAGGAGGTCCAACGCCAGCCTTCAACAACACCCGTGGTATCTGCAGCACCCCAAAGCCTGATGGTACCCCAAGCCTGATGGTGTCCTGAAGCAGGATCGGGGCGTTAGGAGGGGATGGAGATGGAGGGGATGGAGGGATGGAGGCAAGGGCTGCCAGATATAAGGCATCGCTGCAGAGGGAGGGGCAAGGTCCACCAGGGAGTACCCCCCTGGGGAGGTCCACCAGCATGAGTACCAGGCCGTCTGTCTCTCCAGGCTGCGAAGGAAGCACCCATGGCCAAGAAGAAGATATCTGAAACCAGTATCCAGGATGGATGAAAGCAACCTAAGCCTCCCCCACCGCAGAGACCCCCACCGAACAGCCCCCAAGACCTGCTGACTCAGGAGGAGAAGATGCAATTGTTAACGACCCGAGCAGATCCGGCCCGTTAACAGGAAACCAATTAGACTGATACACGTTGTCCTGCGCAAGGGATGGGTGCAGCCCGCTACCTGCAGCTCGATAGATTTTTGCATTAGAAAAAGCAATTCTATTAGAGGTTTGTTAATTCAGTTATGAAAGAGTTTTGATGCTCTCTAATTAAACTCTCCCTGCGTGCCCGACGGAGCGTGCGTTGGCCGGGGGGCTGGCGAGGGAAGCATCCGCCTGCAGCGGGATAACACGGCAAAGGCGAGGAGGAGACGAGGGTGAGCACAGGAGCCACCCATCACCACCTGCTAGGTGCGTGGCTCATCCTCTCCGTTATAAGAAAGATCTGCCAAGTGCCAGGAGAAGAGCTGGGAAGGTACCACCAAGGTCCACGCTGCCCTGGAGCCCTCCTGGCTGATGAGCCATGAGACAGGGAGGGTTCATGGGTACCTTCAGGAAGGAAGATGGAGATGTCCTGCTCCCTGTCTGGACCCTGCTAGTTTATCCTACGAGAGCAGAAGACCTCAGGGGAAGGCAGTGATGGGAAGGCTGATTTAAGGACAAGAAGGTACATCAAGCATGCTCCTAAATCCCTTTTCCTTTCCCTGCAGATTTCAGGGCTTGGTGTCCTGCCGCCCTTCCTCTCCTTAGCTTGTCCTTGTCCCCTTGGTATCATCTGCTGAGGATCTAGGAGGTCCTGTAACTCCCATGGGCTCTCACCATGACCATCAAAGTGCCTCCACCTGCTCCTGCCATCTCCTACCTTCCTCCTAAGAGGTTCTGCCAAGGGACAAGTCCCCAGCCACGTGGCCTTGACTTCTCAGTCTCTTCTCAGAGACGTGCTGAGCTGGACCTTAGTGTTTAGGCATGTCCTCTCGTGCCTAAACTCATCCCTGGCTCTCCTCCAGCCCTCCCAGATGCTTCTACCCTGCAGCTCCTTGAGCCACCCACAAATGACCAATAAAGCTTCAGAGCTCTTGCTAATTAGGAGAATACGGCAAATGGGGAAACTGAGGCATGCAGAGGTCAAACACCATTATCCTGCTAAAACCCCTGTTCCTGCATAAAGATTTCAGTTGCTGCTCTTGCCTGCAGAGGCTAAAATTACTGTGACCGAAGATTTCAGATGATCTGTAACCATCTCCCAGCAGTCTGACCCGCCCCAGGGACCCATGAGGGGACCAGGAGCAGCCCTGCGGCGTCCCCTGGCTCTCCGCAAGCCAAAGGCCACACGGGAATAACCCGAGGCAAAGCAGCCCTCAGCCCATTGGCCTCCTCACTCTTCCCAACCTGGTGGGTGACCAAGCCAGGCACACATCGCAGCGGCCCTGAGATGTCACAAACCACCTCATCGGCCACTGTCCCACTGCCCTTATTAGATGGTCGACTGATCTGGCTCCAAAGCTTGCTGCGTTTCTTGCTGCTGTGAGCACCCAGGAGGCGTGGAGCAAACAGGGGTACAGCAGAGTCAAGGAGTTATTGTCACACTTTGGGTGATGCATCAAGACCTTCAAGCAGGTTCCTCAAAAGTTGGGAGGCCCAGGAAAGAGCTTCTCCAGCACCTAGGCCAGACTCTGGGGAAGAGAGGTCCTTTCCAGTGACCAGCTTTCCAAGAGAGGCCTGACAACTATTGGCCATAACGCCCCCACCACCAATGGGGGAGACCCACCAGGACCCTGCTCAGAAAGGAGGTGCTGGCAATGACAAGTCAATGGAGGAAACCTGGAGGAGGAATATATAGAGGAGGAGAAGAAAGGCTGGGAAGAGTGCGTGGGACAGAAGAGCTGCCCTCAGCCAAGTTGTGGGAGATCCTGAGGCCATGGAGGTGGCCCCACCTGAACAAGAGGATGTGGTCCCACCCAAAGAAGAAGCCATAGAGGTGGACCAGCTGCAGGTGCAGCCATTGGCCCATGACTTCATCATGGCCAAGGTCTTTTCCAAAAAGAGGCAACGAGCCCCACCAGGAAGGCCAAGACCCCTGCTCCCCACCAGCCAGGACTTAAGATCCTCAGATAAGTCCAAGGTGGCTCAGATGTCTCTTGAGGGTAACTGGGATGGAGGAGATGGAGCGAGGGGGTTTCTGTCTGGAGAAGAGAAGACTAATGGGGAACTGTTATCTTCAACTGTGCTCAAATAATCGCTGTCTTCAGTTGCCTAAAGGTGGTTGAAGATGGAGCTGGACTCTCCATGGAGGCGCACAAGGGAAAATGGATCAATAAAAGAAAACTATATAAAAAATTGTTCCCCTGGATAAACAAAAGGCTTCAGATTTATCACGAAGAAGTCTGAGTTCAGCACTGAGGTCTGCACTAAATGCTTCATTAGCGGTGCTTTTCAGGATTGGGCTAATTTGGTAGCGCGGTGAAAATCTCCAACACTTGCGAGACCACACCTGGAGCTCTGCCGGCTCCCCAGTATAGAAGGACATGGACATACTGGAGTGAGTTCAGTGGAGGCCACCGAGATGGTCGGGGTTGGAGCACAGGATGTACGAGGAGATGTCTGTGACCATACAGAGAAACCAGTTCCCTGTATTTTATCCACAAAAACATTTCCTCCATGACCCTACTAAGAGGAGCAAACTGCACTAAGTCCCACCGGGGTCAAAGCTGACAGTAGATGCCGACTCCTGTTATCCCAGGACAATCCCCTGTCCTGGGTTTGGCTGGGATGGAGTTAATTTTCTTCACAGCAGCTATGGGGCTATGGTTTGGATTTGTGCTGGAAACAGGGTTGATAACACAGGGATGTTTCCGTTATTGCTGAGCAGTGCTGACACAGAGTCCAGGCCTTTTCTGCTCCTCACCCCACCCCACCAGCGAGGAGGCTGGGGGTGCACAAGGAGTTGGGAGGGGACACGGCTGGGACAGCTGACCCCAACTGACCCAAGGGACATCCCCACACCGTATGACGCCATGCTCAGCATATAAAGCTGGGGGAAGAAGAAGGAAAGCGAGGATGTTCGGAGTGATGCCGTTTGTCTTCCCTAGTAACCACAACACACGATGGAGCCCTGCTCTCCTGGAGATGGCTGAGCACCTGCCTGCCGATGGGAAGGAGGGAATGAATTCCTTGCTTTGCTTTGCTTGCGTGTGTGGCTTTTGCTTTACCTATTAAACTGTCTTTATCTCAACCCACGAGGATTTTTTTTTTTAACTTTTACTCTTCTGCTTCTCTCCCCCATCCCACCGGGGGGGAGTGAGCGAGCGGCTGGGTGGTGCTGAGTTGCCGGCTGGGATTAAACCACGACACCCCCTTGTATCTTAGCCCTCCATCCCCAACCACGAAGATGCTCTCTGGAAGGCTCCAGGGCATCTTCTGCCGGCAGCTTACACCGATCTAAAGGGTTGGTGGCCTCACCTGGCTGCCAAAATAAGTTTTGAATCAAAGAGCTGGTGTCAGAAGCAGCGTTGGAGACACCACGGGACCCTCGGCACAGCCAAGGAGGACCGGCCGCTTCCACGTAGAGGGATTAATTTCTTAAATTCTTAAGGAGCTGGGGATGGTCGGACCAGGATCTGGCACCAAGGGGTTGCCCATCCCTGCAGTCAGTGCCCCGCTGGGGGTGGCTCTCAAGCACGGGTCCAGCCCAGTGGAGAAGGAGGAAAAATTTGCATTTCCAAAGTTATTCCTCCAGAAGTGAAAGCTGTAAACAAACCCAGAAGCGCTGCACCTCCACGAATTCCTCCAAAGCCAAAGCGTTTGAGCGTGCTCAGCGGAGCCGTTAAAAAAGACTGTAGCGAGCATCTTCCATTAACGTTACGACCGTGAAATATGACAATAAAATGATAGCCGTATGGTCGCAAATTTGCAGCCCGCCGAGTTGCTAGGGGTTTATCGTCACTCAAACGTGCAGAGAGCTGTAAAATGTTTACAGAAAGGGTCGTTTGCAGCTATAAAATCCTCTTTTCTCTCCTAAACAAGGCTGAGTGGAGCCATTTACAAACCCCTGAATGTTCATCGGGGGAGAGGGGAACATCTGTTCTCTCCAGGAGTTTTCAGTGATCTTCTCGAACAAATTAACTAAAATGGGTGCTTTCTAATTAAATTAGCACTCGATTGGAATGGTTTGCATTGGTGCGCTTGCTTACAATTAGCGCGGGGAGGCCAGTTAGGCTCCAGCGCAGGCTATTTAACTGGAAGGTGAAATATGGAAAAGCCCATTACCTGGAAACTGGTGTCGGAGGGGTAGGGGAGCCCGCGTTCCCTCCAGCTCTGCCCTGACGGGTGGAGAACACAAGGAGGCGAAGGATGGGATGCCACCAAGCCCACCCTTCCTAGCTGGGATGCTCGGCTGGAAGCCGCTTGCTCTCCCCATGTCGTACAAATGGGCTTTTTGGAGGATGCTCAGAAAGCACCAGCGCCCTCAAATTACTCCTCCGACCCCGAATTACAATCGCAGGTTGGGAACCCTCCCCACGGGAGGATGGCAGCAGGTTCTGCTCCACGCATGCAGACCACATCACTCCTTTCCACTCCCCTTTTTCTATATCCCGACGCCAGAGGCTGCAGACCCCCACCGAGACCCCGCAAACTGATGCTGTTGCCCACACGGGTCCTTAAAGGTCATCTCCAAACCCCCGCTCCGTCCCTCCCGCACGCGGCGCCGGCATTGTTCCTCGTTCCTCCTGCGTTTACCAGTATTAAAAGCGCATTTTCTCAAATTGTGACCGTTTAACCAAGCAATTCAGCTCACTCTGTAATAATAATCTGTCCTCCTCCTTATTTACTACCCCACCAATTTGTGTGTCATCTTCAGGCTTTACAAGCAGAAACCGAATATTATCCTTGGTACAAAGGCTGCAGCGGGGAAGGCGCAGACCCCCAAACCCCATTGCAGACACCAGCTACTAGCTACGACTACGCAAGGACTCATCCTGACCACCCGCTTAGCTCACAGCAGCACCTTAAGCTCACAAGCACCAGTTCTGGCTTTAAAGGTGATTTGGCCACCATGAAGCATTTGGTCCTTTAGCGGCCTCTTCGGATGCTGGCTCGTTAGTAGCCAAGGCTCCTTTTCTCCCCTTAGGTTATGGGGGTCCCCAGCTGCTGCTGTGTCCCCAGGCCCCTTCGTTTGTGTGTTGAGATGAGACTTTAAATTACCGAGCGCATCCCAGCACCGAGTACGGGCAAACCCAGGCACCGAACAGCGCCCGGACTCATCGCGTGCGATCGCTGCATCCGTTTGGCATGGAAACTGCTTCATCATCATCAGATTTTACAGCCATCTGCAATTCCTGCCCGGTTTTCCTTTCCTACGGATCCTCCAGCATCCGCTTTCCAAACACCGCGTGTTCCCCGGGGCAAAGGCAAAGGAGCACGGAGGGATGCGCACCCCAACCCCGTATCCATCAGCTCCCCGCAGCCTTCCTCCCGACATCCCTGGGCTGAAGCAGCTCCTTCTACTCATCCTCCCACCCAAAACACCTGGAATTCATCCTCCTCTGAACGTGCAAACCGGAGTTAAGAGGAAAAGGAGGCCAGGATGATGCCTCTGCCTTCTCGACCGAGTTACTCTAGGCTGCAAAGTGCAATCCGGGGCGTTTTGACAGCGTTCTTGTCCGCGGATTAATTGCTCCGTCTTCATCGCAGAGAGAAAAAAACCCGATTAAGCCGCTGCTTCCCCGGCCCCGCCGCCAAGATCAAAAGGGAGTTGAACCAGGGCCAAGGAGAGGGAAGGAGGGAGGCGGGCGGGGGAAGAAATCCCTGGAAAGGGAAGCCGAGTGCTCCGAGAGGAGCTTTCCCAGCCGGAACGGTCCCTCGCTGTCTCCGCCGCACCACGGTTTGACAGCGCACGCGCTCGCCTGTGACTTCAGGAATATGTTGCTAATCCTGGGAATTTTCTTCCCGACAGCATTAAGGCGTCTCAGCCCTCCCTGGCTCGAAGGACTTCGTGGTCGAGGCAGGCAAAGCCTTGCAGATCCTCAGCACCCGCTTACAGGTGACCGGGCAAACGCCCCAGCCCAGCTTTCAGTGCTGAATTCATCCCTTCTCCCAGCGGGATCCCGCTCCGGCGGCACGGGATTGAAGACAGGGAGGGATGCTCCAACCCTTCGGTTCATACTGAGCCACATCTTGTGCCAGCCGAGCTGGCGGTGGGGATTTCACCATTACTGCCACAAAATATTTTGATTTCTGAGCCAGGCGCTGTCTCCCTTTCTGCGACGGCGCTCAGGAGATGCAGCTGCTGCACATCCCGCCAGCGAAGGACGGGAGATGAGAAGGAGAGCGTGAAGCATCATCTGGTTAAAAAACTCTCACCCAGCGCTGGGAAGGACGGGGCACGATCTCTGCCTCACCATCTCCATCACCTCTGCTCCTGCAGATGCATCCCCAGACTGCCCCAAAATCCCATCCCTTCCCACAGAGCTGCTGGGGATTAAGAGATTTTCCAGTGTAGGAGCTGAATTAGGAGAGGAGGAACCAAGGAAAAATGTTGGAGAAGCAGAAATGCAGCTAACCTCCACCACGAGCCGCTTTGCAGAGAAACAAAGACGTTTCTTCTCACCGCTTCAACACTTTTCCCCTGCTTTTTTTTTTTTCCCCAGTCAGTTCAGTCTCAAACAGCTGAAACATTTCCCTGAACTTTTCCAAAAATCAAAAAAACGTCGAGGCAGAAGCTGTTTTTTCTCACGTGTCGGAGTTCGTAAGAAGTTTTGCTCATCCTAAAACCCCAGTTTCCAAAAATCTTACTGATTTCCAAAGCTTCTTCCCTCACCTTTTAATAAAAGAGCCAAGCAGATCGTCTCAGACTAACACAGCTCTTCCATCGAACTTGCAATCTGCGAACGCCCCATCCCACCTCCCACCAGGGATGTTTTTATTTCAAAGCTTCGAAGCTATTTCACACCGGGAAGCATGTGCTATGGATGGTCCAGAGGTCCTGAGATGCTCCAGAGGTCCTTCTGCGGGTCCAGTGACGAGGCACAGCATCACCGCATCCCTCTGAGACACTCTCCTACCGAGGACCGCTGCGGCTCCATCATAAGGATGAGACTGGATTCATCATCGGATAATTTATAGGATAAGGAAGAAGGAGCCGATGAGAAAAGATGGGGACAAAATCCCACCGCACGGTTTCGGGAGCAGAGCCAGGGGCTCGTGCCCCTGCGTGACCAGAGATGCAAATCCCAGTTGCCATCCCAGTTTGAGCTCCCAGCGTAACTGGTTTGGTGACTCCTGAGAAACACCAATCCCACCAAAACCTATGGAGAGCAGCCCGGGAATAACTCTCCCGCTCAGTGAATCGGAACAGCTCGGAGCACGCGTGAGCAAAAGCAAAGCAAGTGCTTCCTACCTGGCTCGTCCTCCGACTCATCCTCCTCCTCCTCCACGTTGCAGCCCTGGTCACCGGAGGATGCTGGGGACTGGAGGGAGATGAAGGACGGCAGCTTTTGCAGCCAGCTGGTTGGCGAGGTACGCGCCTCTTTCCAAAACTTCACCTCTTGCTCCGCGCTGGAGGGTCCAGGCATTTCCCCATCATCGTGGAGCGGAGCTGGATCATTCCTGCAGGAGGCACATGGGAAAAATAATAAGGAAAAATAAAAACGATCCCACTTGGCAATGCTGGGTACGGCATCACGTGCAATGGAGGAGGCTGGGGTGAACCACCAGAGCTGCACACGGAGGCTCTCCGAGCTCCATCCCAGGCTGCTCCGTGTCTCCGATTTCCTGGGATCCAGCTCGGATTCAGTTGGAGTTTCTCACTCCCCAGCTGGATTCCCTGCCCTGCGCTTCCCTGCAGCTCTCGGATGCTCGCGGAGGTGCTGGGTTCCCCTTCGGGTGCCGGCTGGGCAGAGCAAGCGGAGGAGAGGGGAGATGGAGCGGGTAGGGAGCAGGGATGGCTCGGTGATGCCCTGCTGGGCTTGGCTCAGCCCCAGCCCTGCCGTCCTCCTCCGAGCCCAGCTAACGTGACACTTCAGCTCCTTCGACATCGCGATGGTGGTGCCAATAAAGGAAAAAAAAAAAAAGCCCCAAGCAGCTTCCAAGCTCTGGCGTGCTCCCTTCCCCGCGGAGGATGCCAGGAGCCGGCCCCGGGACGGGAGCGGGGTGCCTCCCCGCCGCCCAGCCCTGTGCTCATGCCTCCTTACCTAATAAGAGCAAGGAGCTATTTTACACCTCATTCACACCGGGGACGTGAGCTGGGTGTCATTCCAAGGCTCTTCCGTCACTCAGGATAAGGTCGGAGAGCCTGCTGAGTGCTCGTTCCCCTCTGCTACCTTACAAGGCAGGGTCAGGATGAGGCCCAGGACCAGGCAAGAGCACAGACCAGACTGGCGCAGCTCCCAGGTCCCCCCATTTCCATCCCACCTCCATCCCCACGTCCCGCTGCAAAGAGCCATGGAGGAGCCGAGCATCCAAGCCGGTATTTTCTCCTCCCGCTAACCAGGATTTTTAGATTTTTGGCTTTTAAAGCCAAATTTCAATTTGGTTTTAATTTTAATTACGTTGGGATGTAGTCATTTTGCAGGCAGGGCTCGGGGGTGAGGGCAGAGAAAAGCAAGGATGCGCCAAGCTCAAGAAGATCTGTCTCCCTGCAGAGATGAGGACCAACGTGTCCATCAGCCTGCGGGCTCCATCCCAGCACCCAAAAGCATCAGAGAGAGCTAAGAGAGCTTCCAAGGATTAACCAAGAAACCAGCCCAGCATCAAAAGGTTTCACAAAGCCTTTTGTATCTCCACATCCAACTCCATCTCTCCTTCTGCAGGCACTGAGTCCAGCCCCAAGGGCGAGCTCCTTCATGCCGTGCCGAGGGCTCAGCTCTGCTCTCCACCACGGAGGTGAGGAAGAGAGAAGAAGAGGGATGATGGCTTCCAGTTTCCCACAGAGCTATGGATATTCTGTACACAATTTTAGTGGTGGAGTCTCCATCAGGGCTCTGCCATCTCCCAGGAGGAACGTCTACAAAAGCCTCAGAGATACCTGGAGGTGCCGAAGCCCTGGGCAGCACATTTCTAAGGGTGAAGACACCCACGCTCCAACGGCACACATCGGGTAGCAAGATGCGAGCTATCCTCTCTTTCCTCTCCATCGGCTCTGCCTGGAGACCTCTCCTTCGAGCATGGACCCTGCCTATTGCCCATGGTGGCTCTACCAAGAAGGCACCGCAGCGACCCACATCTTAAAATAAACCAGCACACGGATGGATACACATCTGAAAGAGGAAACATCCAGAGCAGGCTGGGAAGAAAACTGTTTAAGAGCAGCAAACCGAGTTTCTTCTGCTCTTTCCTACCTGCCCGTCTCCTCCGAGACCCGTCTCCACTTGGAGGGGGGGTCACCACGGTCCCCATCTTCAGCCTCTCTTGGGTGGCGCTTCTTCTGCGGGTGCAGCAGCTTGCACCGGGCACCCCTGGGGCAGACGCCTTTCTTGGCGAAGTCGGGGCAAACCAGCGTGTGTTTCTTCTTGCACTGCGAGGGAAAAAGAAAGCAACGTTGGGAAAGGCAGAGAAAGTCTCGCGGGGAGCACAGGTTCCCAGAGCTGGGCTCCTTCAGGTGGCACCAACACGATGCTAAAGGAAGAGAAGGATGTGTTGGTGCTTCCTTCTCCGTATTAAAATACTATTCCATGCCAAAATACTATTAAAAATAATACTCTCCTCTGGGAGACACTACACACTCACCCAAAGCTTTCCAAGTGCCGGATTTTACGGACCCAAACTACCAAACTCTTAACAGCAATGATCTGCCCCCAAGGTGGTGATGCTGGGAGGTCCCAAAGAGGTTAACTGGGCTGGAGAAGCTGGTTTTGGAGAGGACACAGGGTTTTCTTGCCCCAGACATGCTTGGGACTTGGGGAGGAGCAGGGAAGAGCAGCAACAAAGCACGTTCCTTTTAGGACTTTTTGGGATTGCTGCCTGGACCACCCTCCTGACGAAGGTGGCCCAAAGCTGAAGCTCAACCAACTCTGCTTGGGGCTTGGGAATGAGCTTGGCCAATGCTCTCCTGTCCGGGGAGACTTAACATGGCCACAGCACAGCATTGGCAAAATGACAGCATCGGGATGTTCAGCCCTGAAAGTGCTTCTGCGCTCCCAGCCCAACATTTCGGTGGCTCCCAGCAGCAACGCTCCCAGCCATCCGCGCAGCCACCGCCTGCGCCGGTGGGAGGGAGGCATCGGCAGTGCTCCACAGCTTCCCCCCGGACAAGGCCTTCTGCTGGGAAATGGCACTTTTTGGCAGCGGGAAAGGCACAAGAGATGCAGGCAAGGCAGAGGAGACACCTTCAGGTGTGATTTCCAGCTGGGTGGCTGGGAACGTTGGCCAGGGAAGGGAGAAAGAACAGCCTCTCCCTAATCTCCAGCTGTTCCCAACACCGTGACAGCAACACCCAGCAAGCCAGAGAGCTCGTCCCAGTGCATCCCGAGGGATGGAGGCTGGGAGCAGGTCCTGGAGCACTGCTCAGCCCCGCAATGTCCAAGGGGACCCACTCCCACCCAGGATGCTCCCTCCCAGCCCACCTGATGAGCCCACCTTGGCTCTTGCAGGGTGACAGGCACCACACCACGACACCATGGCAAGACACATGGCGCAACGAAGGGTCCACAACACCAGGATCCATTCACCTGTTCACCTTCTCCACAAGCAAAGACGCAGCCTACTTTTTCCCCACATGGGTCCTTCCACGCTTGGATGCCCACGTTGCAAACCTCCTTGCTACAGGGTAGCACAAATGCTCAAATTTTGTACCGGTTTAGGGGAAAACAGGACAGATCCACGGGAAGAGAACCACAGTGAGGGTTTCAGCATGATCATCCTCGCCTGTTTATAAAAATGCGTCTCCCCGACGATGCGGGATGTAGGTGAGCTCCTGCCCTTTTAATGTAACTTGACTTTGGGGGCATGGGAGCAGCTCCCCACGCTGACCTTTGGGATGAAGTGGCAGCCCTGCTGAGCCGTGGCAGCTCTCTCCTCGAAAGGGCAGAAGTGTTCGGCAGCTCTGTTGCCCGGGGTTGATCGTTGAAGTCGGCAGCGGAGCAAGGAGCTTGTCTGCTGGAGGTTGAGGATGGCATTGAGCAGCAGGAGGTCTGGGGATCCAGACGGACACACGGACATTGGCTCGATGGGGGTAATGGCGCAGTGACAGCACTGCTTTTCCACTGAAAATTCATTTAAAAACCCAGTTCCTATGACTTTCTCTCTCTATTTGAGGGATCTTCAACAGCAAGTAAGTCTACAACCCAATGGGCAACCTGAAAGTAGAGTCATCTCTAAACAGTGCCCAGGCTCTGCTGTTACTCCAAAATCCTATAGAATCATAGAATTGTTAAGGTTGGAAAAGACCCTTAAGATCATCAAGTCCAACCGTTAACCTGTCTTCACTGCCAAGTCTTCACTGTACCATGTCCTCGAGCACCACATCTATCCGTTTTTTAAATACCTCCAGGGATGGAGACTCAACCACTTCCCTGGGCAGCCTCTTCCAATGCCTGATCACCCTTTTGGTGAAGAAGTTTTCCCTAATATCCAACCTAAACCTCCCCTGGCGCAGCTTGAGGCCGTTTCCTCTATGTTTCATAGAATCATAGAATGGTTTGGGTTGGAAGCGACCTTCAGAGATCATCTAGTCCAACTCCCCTGCCATGGGCAAGGACATCTTTTATTCCATCAGGTTGCTCAAAGCCTTGTCCAACCTGACCTCGAATGCTTCCAATGATGGGGCAGCCACAACCTCCCTGGGCAACCTGGGCCAGTGTCTCATCGTATATTATTTCTTCCTTATGTCCAATCTAAATCTCCCCTCTTTCAATTTAAAACCATCACCCCTTGTCCTATCGCTTCAGGCCTTGCTAAAAAGTCTCTCTCCATCTTCCTTACCAGCCCCCTTTAAGCACTGACAGGCCACAAGAAGGTCTCCCCGCAGCCTTCTCTTCTCCAGGCTGCACAAGCCCAACTCTCCCAGCCTTTCTCCAGAGCAGAGGGGTTCCAGCCCTCGGACCATTTCCGTGGCCTCCTCTGGCCCCGCTCCAACAGCTCCATGTCTGTCTGGTGCTGGGGACCCCCGAGCTGGAGGCAGGGCTGCAGGGGGGTCTCAGGACATGGGAGCAGAGGGGCAGAATCCCCTCCCTCGCCCCGCTGCCCACGCTGCTCTGGATGCGGCCCAGGAGACGGTTTGCTCTCTTCCACCCATGGCCTAGCATTGGAAAAGCATCACGAGAGACTAGAGCATCCCAGCCTCCTGCCCGTCCCGAGCTGGTAGGAACATTGATGCTTATTTTGGGTATGCCATTCAAGAGCAGGTATGGGAAAACCATCTCCTCTGGCGCAGAAAGCTCGGTTTAAGCAGCCATTCTCTTGCAAACCACCTAGAAAACACACGTTTGAATCAAGTAGAGGTTTGGGAGAACAGCTTTCACTTTTTCCCTACCTTTTTCCCAACTTGTGCTGGTCCAGACACCTCCATCTGCAGACGGGATATGGCCCGGACCAAGAATAAATGCTTGGAAAAGGCAGTGACAGGACAGCCTAAATTAGGGGAGAGGAAAAATAAAGGCACGGCCCATTAGGGATTGAAGGCTGGGATGAACATGGGGGCTGCCGGGCGATGGAGAGCTGGGGAGGTTGAAAGCCAAGTCGGCACGGGACCAGTTGAGACCACCTGCATGGACAAGACCTGCAAACCCCTATGGTTTATCTTCTCATTCCCCTTTTCCCCACATGCTTTGCCCAAAGCCATTCTTTATTTGGATGGGCAGCGATGGATGATGATGCCTGCCCAGAAATTACACGGCTCCATGGGCAAGGGATGGGTAGAGCTGTTGAGCCCGCTTTGCCGGGACAAGTGGATCTCAAGGAAAGCAAGAGCAAAACCTCAGGATTTCATGTTTCATACGATATCAGGTAGCAAAACAGGGAGGGACGGACTCTCAGGCTGTGCGATCACCTTTCTGATTGGCGTCAACATGAAATGATTCCCATATCGCTCTTACAGCTGCGGCCAGCTCTAGTTCAACGACACCGATCTCACATGACGGCAAGTTGGCCTGATGGTATGTCAGATCTACTGCACGCTGGAAGGTTTCTAGTCCACCGCTACCTCCAGATCTCCATCCATGCGATGACGGTGACACCCTGCAAACCTCCTATTAACTATGAACCTGCCTTAAGTCGATTACCTCTCATTATTGGCAGGGTGGCAGCTCTTCAGAGCTTCTGCCCAAGGATGTGAGATTGGCTCTGGTGTAGCAGTTCCCAGCACAAAATGGACTTGGGAAGGGGAAGAGCAGGAAAAAAGAGCCCTGGCCTCAAAAAGCTGCATGGATGCATCACCCTCGCAGCCGGCGATGATGCCGCTATGCTGGGGAATGATGCTATTTGGGGGAAAAGCTGAGAAACACAGCACTCGAGGGACCGGTTACAAATCCCTGCCGGGGGACGGTGCCATGGTCCCAGCTGGGTGCTGGGACCGGGGTGTGCCACTGCCCCAGCACAGACCTCTGAGCCCATCATTGTACCAGACCACATTTATTGGCTCCATGGCAAAAAGATACTTAATAAAGAAAACAAACCGTGTGCGACTAATCCCAGGGCCGTGTCCTCGGCTCAAGTTTCTAATGGCTTTTCCACGCTGCTCCCAGCGCTCGGCCTTTCTTCCGTACCACCCCGTCCATCACCGCTGTTTCGGGGCTGGGATGGTGAGGCTGGGATCGCCTCCCCACTGGGGAGGAAAAGCCCCTTCTGTTTATTTACGGCAGCTCTTCTGCTGTTGCCCTGCATGCCAGAGCAAACATGCTGGGGCTGGGTTGCTGTACGGTGGTTTACCGCTCACCGCGTGTCAGTCGGGGTGAAGCCAAGCGGGGCTGCGGGGTGACGGGCGCGACCTCGCGCTGGGGGCCATCCGATCCCTTCCACCTGTCGAGGTGGCTAATTATACCCCCACGGGACCCCCGCCAGCCCACAGGTTGGACCATAAAAAGAGAAAAAAGCCTCTGGTCCCTTCCAACAGAGACAACAGAAAAGCCACAGCACCCCTAAAAAGCCCTGGGGAAAAAAAACCCTGGCTGCATCAGGTGTTGAGGAGGATGCCATCATCCCGCTGGTGCTGTTCCCATCCCGGTCTCCCCGCTCCGGGGTTCCCCCCGCAGCCTGCGCAGAGGAGACAGGCAGCAGTGCCCGGCGCTGGGACGGTGCCCGGCTGGGAGCCCCCGCGGCCGGGACTCCTCCCTGGCTGCCAGGCAGCTCTGGGTGAAATTCAAGGTGCCACTAACGACCCACAAAGCCTTAAATGGCCCAGCGGGCCCCGACGCGCACGAGGAGCGGGACGGGGACGAGGGGGTTTGCAGGGCACAACCTTCTTTAGCACGGACTTGGCAAAGAAGGAGGCAGCAACTGGTGCAAGATCCCGGCTCAGTCTCGGGAATGACGTTAATTAACATTTTCCATGAACAAACTTGGCAGGAGGCACTGGAGGGCGGGAGGAAGGTGAAGCTGGGTTACTGGGCCGATCAACAACCGCCCACTGACCTTACGGGGTAGGGATGAGAGGTCCCATCCAGCCCGGCATTCCCGGCTCCGCTCCACCAGCAGTTTGCCCAGGTTGAACTTCTCAAGTGTCTCTCACCCCCTGCTCGATCCCTCCTTTCCCAGCGCTGGGGGACAGCAGGTGACAAGGGACCAGCAGACAGACAAGAGATGGCAAAGTGCTGGAGCATCTTCTTGTCTCCTTGGACGCGTGTCCATCTCTCCGTTCGCCGTGATGGAAACAAGAGTCGAGCTCCTGCCTAGAAACCTCGAGTACTGCAGTGATAAAAGCACCAAGCAGACCTTTTGGGGAAGGCGAGCACTAAAAGCACGAGTTAATGCCGAAAATCCAAGTGCCTCAACTCAAGTGCTTTCTATTTTTTTAAAGCCCTCTCCACATCCACGCAGCTTCGCCGGAGCTGTTACAGGTAGCCCCATCGCCGAGCAGCAGGATTAACCGGTTGGATTGATGTCAGGCTGGTTTAATGTCCCTCTTACCCACCACGTCTCAGCACTAAGTGGCTGTTGGGAAGCTATCGCTGGAGGTGGCAGAGCTGTTTTCTAACGCCGCTCTGAACTGACAGCCAGTAAATAGCTTTTTTTTGATGGCTTTTTTATAATTGGGTGCAGATGGAAGCAGCCTTAAAAAAAAATGCCAGCTCCCTGTCGTTAAAACCTGGAGGACAATACATCCGAACATCATCCAGGTTGTGGAATAACGATGGAGATATTTAGCCAACACAATTATCCTAAAGGAATCTGCTCCAAAACACGTTTCTGCCCCCAAAACAGAGTTTGGTGCCCCAGCAAAATGCTTGCAGGGAAGCGATGACTTCTGATGGCCTTCTCCAAATGCTTGCTGGGATTTGGGATCTATCAAATGCTCTCTAGGATCTACTGCAAAGCCATGAACCCTCTCCTTTGGTATTTGCAGGCAATAAAACAGCATTTGAGCTAAAATACCTCCGGAGCTGGAGCAAGAATGGGATGGTGTTTCTAAAATCACCAGGAACATCATATTTAAGAGGCAAAATAGCTGGGAGGGATTGAAGAGGGCAAGGAAAAGCCTTGTCCCTGCAGCATCCACTCCCCTGGCATGGTCCGGCCCAGACAGAAATGACCTAAGGGATGGGGCTCTCCTTCGCATCCCTTCTCCGCCACCTTAGAGCTTCTTCTAAATCAGTCAACTGTTTCCTCTCATCTTGCTGCTCTTTGGTTTGAGGCTGTTACTCCTCTGTAATTGGAATTTCCCACGTAGCAAAATGATGTCAAAGAGCATTGCACCTCCCCAAGGCGCGACACCTCCAGTTTTCAGCTCCGAGCAGGAGCAGAAGTACCATAATTGAGCATTTCCAATGATCTTTTTTTTTTTTCTTTAAATGTATCGTCTCATTTGGGAATTGCTTCCCGCCTGGTTTTGCTCCTCGCCCGCAGCTCCCTGCGGACTGGCAAGAGCTTTGCTGGGAGTCGCAGCGGGCAGAGGTTGGATTTTCCAGGCTTGGTTTCTGTCCATGTCCTGAATCAGCCTGGGGAGAGCCGCACAGCTCTGACAATGCTCGCAGACAGCATAAGCCAAACTACAAATAAAAGAAACAAGGCAAGCCAAGAGGATGGAGGAAGACCAGCCAGCAACACTGAGCAACTCAGCCCTACTCCAACCCCAAAGCACCCAGGACCAGTTGAGCCATCACGAAAGCAAAGCCACAGACATTGACTACAACTCTTTGGACGCTGCCATCCAGAAGGTGAATCCCCAACCCGGCATTCACCGCCACGTGGCAATGTCTATGGTATTCAATCATTCCCTTCGCTGCTTTGTTGAGGAACTCTGTTTCCATCAGAGCCCCTAACAATCTCCTCCATCATGCCCCAAAGCCGCGACGGAGCCAGTTTCACGTGGGGAATCCATCGATGGTAATTACCAACCCCAAATCATCACCGTCGGGGATGGAGCAAGCCAGACACCTACTGATTAGGAAACGGCCTCAAGCTGCGCCAGGGCAGGTTTAGGTTGGATATTAGGAAAAACTTCTTCACCGAGAGGGTGGTTAAGCATTGGCACAGGCTGCCCAGGGAAGCGGTTGAGTCTCCATCCCTGAAGGTATTTAAAGAACAGATAGATGTGGTGCTCGAGGACATGGTATAGATGGACTTGGCAGTGCTGGGTTATGGTTGGACTCAATGATCTTAAGGGTCTTTTCCAACCTTGACGATTCTATGATTCTATGAACATCACCAGTGTCACCTGCATCAGGGATGACAGGGGCTCCGCCACGTGCGTGATTTCAGGTGGCTCAGGGAAGGTGTCACCCACTGCTCGCGGGACACAGAGATTGTCTGACAGCAGAGAACAGATGGGAACGAAGGGAGATTCCAGCACGGGAAGCAAAGACGAAATCTGCTCTTCTTTGCGTTCATCTGTACAGAAGTTCAAGTTGAAATCAAGAACTCTCTGCCTCATCAGTATATTCCCACTTTATAGCCGTGATTCAGCGACTGCTCTCCCCCTGAACTTCCTAATTTTCATGTTTTGCGATGCACCTTCTTGTACAAAGATATTAAAGTGCAAGAGAGAAAATCGCAGACCGGTATTTATCTAGGCACTATTATCAACTAGCCCAGGCTATTAAGCAGTTCAAGTTTGCCCTGATAAGCAACATCTTTAATGTAAGCATCTGAATGCTGTTGAAGATACTACAGTTAAATTAAAGTAGCAATAAGAACCCTCATTATGCCATTACAGAGTACGGTAAATAAGACGCAACTGGAAACCCACAAAGATTTCCGCAGCGATACACGGGTAGGATTGGGCATGGAAGAAACCTGTTTAGTTTTAAACCTCCTCTGCAGGCTACGAAGTGTTTTCAATGGAAAGCTCCCGTCGCCAGTACCAAGATTTATCACCTTATCAGGAGCGCAGCCATCGTCACCCAGAGGAGATGCACAAGGACTCAACGTCCCCAGTGAGCCAACGGGATGCACCCAGGCAGATCTCAGCCTGCTCAAATCCAGCCTGGCCACCATTCGTGATCTTACAAGCAGACTCATTACCAAGCCTATCCATTATTTTTTTTTTTAAAAAAAGATTTTACTTACTAATCAGTTTGTTGACTGAAGAGATCTGCTACACGTTATAGGAAAAAAACCCAAATCAAGCAGGCAACTCTAGCACCCAAAAAACATCTGTCAACCAGAGCCAAAATTAAAGATAAATGAAATGAAGTTGCTTTTGCAGTGGATTTTCATACAGCTGCAGCGGGCTATAAAAGAGCTATCAAAGGCAGTGCTCTCCATCAGCTATTTCTGAACGATGGAAGAAAGTAAGCCACAAATTCCCTATCGCAGAGAAGGGGCTGCCCCACTGCCCAGGAGTTATCTCCAGTGCCACCCAGCAAGCACTGAAAATCAGCAGGAAAGTTGAGGTCCACTCAGCACACCACGAACCCACAGCTAGAACTGGTGCATACGTGGCTACCGTCTACAGATATGCCTAAAATATCGCTAAAAACTCCTGGCAAACAGACCCAACACAATTTGGGTCAAAATGAAGGTGAGGGAGCCATGCCCAGGTAGCTCTCCATGCTCCAGCACCAGGAAAAAGGCTGCCAATGCATCCACCTGGCAAACTCCTCTCCCCTTTCCCCCCGCGGGCATGTTGACATCCTACCTGAGAAAGCCCAGAGAGGGCTCGTAACCTGTAAACCCAGCCCCACGCAAAGCTTCATGCACACAATCAGCGTTTCCATAGCTAAGACGAAGCGTTTCTACCACCTGTCCTCCATCTGAGCCCAAAACAGCTGCGTGCGAGACGGAGATAAATTTAAATCTTAAATGGCTCTTTCCCTTGCGTGAGTGAGAAGGGGGAGGAGAAGCTGCTGAGATGCTTTAACATGACACCTCCTCATCGTGCTCTCCCGCTGGAAGTGTATAAAATGGATCACCTCTTTAGAAGAAGCAGTTTGCTGATGTCCAGACCTTAATGCCCAGCCTTTATGAACACAGACGGTTCAATCTGTTTGAGGTTTGATTTTTCTCATAGGAGCCGGAGTGAGTTTCATCCCCGGTGCAGGATGTGTTTGATGACAAGATGTTATGGAACAAGACATCAGGGCTCAGTAAGCCCATCCCTATGTGGGTCATCTTTAAAAATTTCACCGAGATGGAACAGAAAAGGGATATGTCTCTAAGCAGCAAAATCATGCAAGTCTTTCTCCTCTTCCTCTTCTCCACCCTTTGACCAGCTCACTCATTTTACTGATTTACAACTTTAATGAACATCCTCCCCCAGTTGCCTCCTGGGCAGCCCTTCATCGTGTTGAGAGGTCCATCACCATTTCCCCAGAGCCTCTCTGCTCAGGTCTGGCCAGATCCCGCACACCTACAAGATCCTGTCCTTCCCTATCCAACGCCACGAGCGTGTCCCACCACCACCAGCTCCCTCTGAATCAAAGGGGAGAGGAAATTGGAAGCACTTGTGATAGGATCATAAAAGGAATAAAATGGAGGTACGGCCAAGATACAGAAAATTTGGGATGGCTCAAAGCTTAGCCTTCCCCGTATCCCTCCCCATGCTAATACTGAGAGGAGAGGTTTTATATTAAGACTTCTTGCACTTCAAACAGGCCCCCTGGTAGCTGGGCATAGAGGAGCTTCTCAGCTTGATTGGGCCTAATTCAGCACAACAACGTCATGGAGTTTGGAGATGAGCGCTTCAAGCCAGGAAATCTGCTCCTGGGTATTTCCAGGCATCAGCCCTGGTGCGATTTGAAAGAAAAACCATCTGCATTTGAAACCTCTTAGTCAGTCCCAAACTAAAAGTGTGGGCCAAACGATCCGCACGTGAAGGAGCTGCTTAAGGTCTCACACAGTATCTGAAGGGCCTCCAGGAGAGGAGCAAACCTTCGCTGACCCACTGATGTGACACTGAAGACTCACGGGTACGGAGGCTGCCACCCAGAAAACTGATCGGGAAGAAACTCAGCCCCAAAACACGGCCTCTCTCGTTGCTAGCACACCTGGAGGAAAAGGGGAAGGCTGTTTGCAAAGTTGGGGTGATTCCCTTCACAACCCCCAACACATCCAAAACCTCTCCCAGATCCTCTCTGGCCACGGCCAATACCAGTTTTAGAGGGACGAGATCAAGGAGCAGTCTGGGCCTTCAGGATTTCCACACCCCAGGAGATGTTTAACAACCCTTGATGGACTTTTCATCCAGAGATTTGTCCACATCCTTCTTCTCTAAGGCAGAAGTTGGAGCTCTGAAATGGCAGCAGTGAGCACAGAGCAGCTCCCATCCCACCGCTAGCCCAACCACAGCAGTGGGGACCTTGGGGAGAAGAAGCACAACTGATCACAACAGCAGGATGGAGAAGCAAGAAATTATTCTTAAAGGATTTATATGCAGCTTAATAATTCCCTGTGATTCTTACTATTGCTAGACTCAAGAAGCTTCTGCCATTAAGCACCTCCAAGCTTTTTGCTGTCACAAAGTCTCTCGATGCTGCTGGAAGAAGAGAGCCAGTGTCCTTTACCTCCACACCATACGTGATGGGTATTGTGGTAGCCATCATGACCACCTGGGACAGAAGTCCAGGATGATCACCTCTCCTAGGAAGAAAGGCTGAGAGAGCTGGGGTTGAAGAAGCCTGGAGAAGAAGAGGCTCCAGGAGGACCTTATTGAGGTCTTTTAATATAGAAAGGAGACTTATGAGAAAGATGGAGAGAGACTTTAGCGACAGGACGAAAGGTAATGATTTTAAACTGAAAGAGGGTAGGCTTAGATTGGACATGAGGAACAGAATTGTTATGATTAGGATGGTGAGGCACTGGCACAGGTTGCCCAGAGAAGCTGTGGATGCCCCATCATTGGAAGTGTTCAAGGCCAGGTTGGACGGGGCTTTGAGCAACCTGATCCAGTGGGAGATGTCCCGGCCCATGGCAGGGGGGTTGGACTAGACGATCTTTAAAGGTCCCTTCCAATCCAAACCATTCTATGAATTCGGTGAAGGATGGAGCCGGAGTGTAATTACAGAGCTGGGAATCAGCCGGCAACTACCTGGATGAACGTGCATGGGTTCCTCGATGACTGCATGCGCTCAACGAAAAGGCAAGCTGGCTGGGGGTCAACCTGGGACCAAAGGAGGGGGAAGAAAGACCCAGAAAGACCAACATCGGATGGCTGTTGGCTGTGAGAAAAGAAAAATGCTGGTTTAGCCAGCAGGCAACAAAAAATGGCTGAGAACACGCAACATGAACAGCGTCAATCTTCACCTTTCTGTGATAACAGATTAAGGGGAACAAGGACCCCAGGTTGCCGCTCTCCATCATGAACCGAGCACTAGATAATTAAGAGAAAACCCCAAAGATATTTAACTGTTAGCTGCTGCTAACACAGCTCATGTGGCTTTTCCTAAAGAACTGTGTTAAATTTAACGTATCAGACACATGAAATAAGTTTATGGTGGGAACCTGTTAAACTTCCACCAGAAAAGGAGAAAATAACCAACCTAACGCGTCATCAGACTAGAGAAACGCAAACGAGAACAAGGCGGCAGCTAAGAAAAAGTCCCCGCATTTGAATTTTTCGACAGAAAAATCAAGCAGCTGCCACTGTGAAAAACACCACGCTCCACCTGGGGGAGGAAAAGGATTTTTCCTAAGGAAGCGGCACTTCCTCGGGCAGGGCTAACCAGACCTGCCCCCGCTAGCATGAGCGTTGCCGATATTTTATGTGGATAAGGTGCAAATCAGAGCTCTGGTGAAAGGCTGTTGGCCGAGCAACTCAGTAGGACTGAAAAGATGTATTTTAGGAGACGGATGAGCAGTTTCAGCGCAGGTCAAGCATGAGCATCCCTGCTGCGATGGCAGGTCCCCAGGTCAAGCGTCATCGGCAGCGACGGGGCTGGTCGTGCCGGTCGGGGTCCCCAGGAACGATGGGTTGCCAGCAAACACCGGAGCACACAACCCCCGCTTCCCCGTGATTTATTCCAGTACATCTCCCCCTGCGTTTTCACGGTAGCTTCGTTGTTTAATCTCACTGTGTCTTCCTGCTTAACAGTTCCCACGGGGGCACAATTTACCCACAGGCTTCAAGGCAGCTGATGGAAACAATATGAAGATAGGTATTTAATGCGGCACGCTCGCTAATGTACACCATGGGGGAAAAGCTTATTTAATACAAAACATTTTTACAGATGCAGCAGTTAGAGGGGAGCGGGCTGACTCGCTTGCCTTTGCTCTGACACGCTGCGAGGGCTGGAGGACGCCAGCACCAAAACCTACCCTAGCCACGATTCTTACAAATACAGTTTATTCCCCAATAAGTCATGTTTTGTGTTTGTAAAGCAAATCTCAAGGCACCTGCTCCTTGGGGTCATCTAGGGATGTAATATAAGCGCTTGCCATAATTCCCAGGTCTATTATTTCGGGTTTTTTTCATATTATTTCATATTATTTGGGTATTATTTCAGGAGCCAAGTGTGGGCACAGCAAGGAGAGCAGCTTGGCAGAGAAATCACCTCTCGGACAAGCCGAGCATCTCTCCTCCAGGCTCACTGGCCACGCAGCCTGCTCATCACCACATCTCCTCCTGCTTCTCCCTAGCCCTGGGGGACATTCCACCATGGCTTCGCTTGCTGGTCCTACCTCATCCCTTGCACCCACCAGCCTCACCCCATCCTCTCCTAGTGAACCCACGCCCCAAGCCGAGATGCAGACACGAGGACCCGTATGGGAGGAGGGATGGGGAACCAGAGAGGAGCTTTTACCGTAGAGCAGCTCATTCAAACGTCTTCGGAAAACCCTGGGGAGCACCTGCAAGAGGCCCCATTTCTCCCTCTCTTCCCACTTCCCCCTTTGGGCTTCCTCCAGTGCAGGTGACCAGCCCAGAGGGACCAGCCTCACCCAGCGTGACCATTTCATGGTGCCAGAGAAGGTCAAGGAGCTCCAGGCAAGGCGTCAAGGAGATTTCCATGGTGGGCATTGCTTCATGGCTTTAGCTAAAACACGTATGACGTTGTGTTTAGAGATGATTCAGGCAGCAGAGCTATTTGAAGCCATATTTCACCGACTGCTTCACCAAGCTGAACTTGCAGGTCCCTCCATTCTCTTTGGGAAGTGGTAGGTCCACGTGTGCCCACACAGGGTGGAGAAACTTCCCAAGTCACAACCGAGGAAGCGGTGAGAATGCTGGAAATGGAGGTTCTGGCTCTGCTACCAGCTCCCTCCTGGAAACGATTAATACTGGGGGTAACGCTCCTTTAACGAAGGACGTGGTCACGCTCTCATACAGGAGCTGTCCCCTCTCCCCCAGGATGGAAGGACCTTTACCCTCTACAGTCTACATTCCTGAAAAAGGAACTTGGGAATGCAAAATTAAAGCTTTCTCACTTATTCTGAGTTCCTGATGAAGCCAGAGCAGGCCGGCCCTGGCCTCGTTCGTACAAAGAGCTCGCGCAGTCGGAGTTACGACAGTCAAAGGCCGATCAACTTGGCCTGCGCATCCTGCAAGACATTCTAGAAAGTACTTAAGAGGTGACACTACCAACAACATGCCATAAATTATGGATAATAATGGACATTTTTTATGAAGGTCTGATAAAAATCAGAAATCCTGCTTCTTCAGGGGAGCACAAAGAGGAAAACACAACTGGGAGAAGAGCCCAATCTACCAACCCCAGCACAAAAGAAGCTCAGTTCCTAATTACCGGCCATCCTCGTTTGCGTTTATCCTCTGAGGATGCTACGCCGGTGTCGCGCACCTTTGCCGTCTGCGCCTTCTGTGGTTCAGACCACAGGCAGATGGCTCTCGCCGTTCCTCGGACAGGGAAAGGCAGAACGAGAGAAGATTTACTCCCGTCCTAAATTATTCAAAAGAAAAGGGACTGCGCATCTTTAACAAGCCATCGTTTTATGAAGCAAGGTTAACATTTTTACTTGATTCAGTAGAATATTATAAACTCTCCGGGGTCCATTTGAGGACTTTCTACTTTGAGCAAAGGCACGGACTCAGCACTTTTTATATTATTTAGAGAATAAAATTAACCCTTAATGGCCCAAGCTGGTATTTCTCCTCCCCAGTTAAATATGGCCCGCTCAGCAATTTCTCCCCATATATAATTACAGGCTGCTATCCATCATCTGTAGGAGAATGCTTTTCTGACACTCTAAAAGTGACACAGTAAGCACTTTTACTAATAGAATAAATATTCTAAATATCTCTTTTATATTTTCATTTAAATTGGAATATTTTAAAAATAATTGTAGGGACCCTGCCTGCGTGGCTAGCGCTGTGCTGGAGGGAGGCGGCAGGATGCCGGTGTTTTCCTTCGGAGGAAATGTTTATCCTGAACGCGGTCCCCTCCACGCGCTGCCACAAGAAGTAATTAGGCACAGACTAATTTATTAGCATTTCCCTCCACTCCTGCTGATGTCCTGTTTTCCTTAAAGCTCGCACTTTTGGCTTTTTTCCCCTTCCTTTTGCCTGTCTTTTGCTCCGTAGCGGTTTCTCCATGGGAAAGGATGGCTTTGCCTTGCAGAAGGCACCGTCCGCTGTCGCGTTTGAGTTCTGGGACAGCCTGGTGGCTTTGCACGATGATGCCACGGTGATGGGCGCTGAGCACCTACGGCTTCACTTGCTGGGTTGTACCTCTGCCAATGAGAGCTACAGGGATGGAGAAAAGGAGAAGAGCCCTTTGCGGCTCCAGGCCAGAGCAGCACGTGGATCCAAGCACCTGGCTGCTCATCTCAGCAAATTCCCCGGGTGAAAAGCAGACGAAATCACGAGGGAGTTGTTAGAAATCTCCAGGAGCCGCAAGTCTAAGCAAAACCGTGCTTAGGCAGACACTTATTCACGTGTTATCTATTAAATGCAATAAAATAGTATCGTTCCATAGGCCCGCTGGGGCATATTTGGGATGGTGCCCTGCAATCTGGCAGACTCGAGGCGAACAAAATGATTTGTTTCATTAGCGGTTCGTTTTTTCAGCGGAAGAGCCGATTTCAAGCAGTGCTTGCAAAGGTCCTGTTCGTGTTTTCAGTGTGGTACCTGGAGTCTCCAGCTCGAGGAGGAGGCTTTCACCGTCTCCTCCCGTTCGCTTGCTGTCGGCTCGTGGAAGCGGCTGAACCAGGCCAGGACACTGATGTAATGCTTTCTTCCATATCAAACGTGCCCTAGAGGTGACTAGCAAACTCCCCAGAGAGAAGAGGATGGCTCCCATCCTCCAGCTGGGTTCATAGGGATGGGCCAACGTTGTACAGCAAATCATAGAATCATCGAATCATCAAATGCTTTGGGTGGGAAAGGACCTTCAAAGGTCACCTACTCCAACCCCCCTGCCATGGGCAGGGACATCTTCAACCAGATCAGGGTGCTCACAGCCCCGTCCAACCTGGCCTTGAATGTTTGCAGGGATGGGGCATCTCCCACCTCTCTGGGCAACCTGGGCCAGTGTCTCACCACCCTCAGCATCAAAACTTTCTTCCTTAGATCTCGTCTGACTCTCCCCTCTTTGAGTTGAAAACCATCACCCCTTGTCCTATCACTCCAGGCCCTGCTAAAAAGTCTCTCTCCATCTTCCTTACCAGCCCCCTTTAAGCACTGACAGGCCACAAGAAGGTCTCCCCGCAGCCTTCTCTTCTCCAGGCTGCACAAGCCCAACTCTCCCAGCCTTTCTCCAGAGCAGAGGGGTTCCAGCCCTCGGACCATTTCCGTGGCCTCCTCTGGCCCCGCTCCAACAGCTCCATGTCTGTCTGGTGCTGGGGACCCCCGAGCTGGAGGCAGGGCTGCAGGGGGGTCTCCCCAGCACAGAGTAGAGGGAGAGAATTACTTCCTTCGACCTGCTGGCCACAATGGTCAAAGGATGAGCATGGTCAGAGGATGAGTAGAAATCCCACCGCATAACCCACCTCAGAAGAAAAAAGCCTGGTAGCTCTCAACTACAGCAGAAAAGCATCATCTCCATAAATCTGTGAGTCCACCTTTGCTTTATTCAAACCTGGTGGCAAACTGACGGGCTGCCCCTTCTCAACTACAGCTGCCTGGGGACTCTGATGTGACAGCATCGTTGCTCTTGCAAGTTTGAGATGGCAGCTGGAGAAACCAAGTGAAGGTGGCCCATATCTTGTTCACGGGACCCAAAAGAAAAGAACATGCTCTACTAACAACAGAGTGGTTCACACTTAGAGGCAAAAATATTATTAAATTTATGGAAAACAGCAAAGAGGAGTCAGGTAGGACGGTCACTTTGGTTCCCAGGGGAACACCAGCACAGCCAATGCTCTCCCTTAGCCATGAAGCAAGGCAAGGTGAGATCCTGCAGCGTGGCTCCGCACCACCGAGGAACTGAACTTGCTGCCGCCTGCTTCTCCCAACACTTACAAAGAAGCAGGGAGCCGTGAGATGTTGGATAAACCTCAAAATTTCATTTGTTTTGCGATTAACAGCCCTAAAATTCCTTTGGAAACCAGCAAGTGGCAGCCGGCTCCAGGCCCCGCTCCAGGAAAGCTGCTCTCTCTCGAGCTCTGCGTGTTACGTAGCGTGCCGTAAGCTCACGGACGAGGTTGCAAGTCTACCCAGGGTGCACATAAAGTCCATGTAGGACTTCACTGAGTTGATTTAAACCAGAGGGCCCCCAGGACCTGGAGGTGGGCTCCACGAAGCCCCCCAGGTACGTAACTGGGCACAGCTTGAGGCTCAGGGTGGTCTTGCTGCTAAGACTGAACCACAAGATCTAAGGCTCAAGTTTTAACCCTTCATGGAGCCAGCCTGTGAAATAAGTGTTAACGTCTGTGTTTTTTCTATGTAAAACAGAGACTCATAAGCCTTTTCCTTCCCTTCTCATCTGTTTAACTGAGCAATTTTCAGGGCAGGTGCTATCGGCTCGGGTACCGGACTCCGGTAACGTGGACATCCCGGGGAGGCTCTTCCCGGGGAAACACCAGCACAACATTTGCAAGCTGCAGCCTTTAATTTGTTTCCTTTTTTTTTTCTGCCTGTAAGGCAACCCAGCCACTTTGCCCATAACCCTTTGGAAAGGCACAGGACTGCTGTTCATCACATCCAGGTGTTCAGCAGCTTCCAGCTCTACGACTCCCTTCGGTGCCGTAGCTCGCGCAAAAAACAGCTTGTGGCTTTGGCAAAGGCGCATCTGTCCCGGGATCCCGAGAGCTGGTCCCCTCTTTACCTTTTCTCCCATGGGGCAATAGCCTTTGAGGAAATCCTGGCACACTTCTGCCTTCCTGGACACGTAGACGTGGCTGTACGGGCAGTTGCTGTTGCTGCAGATCCCCTTCAAGAAGTAGGAGCACACCGGCATCTGCAAGGGCAGAGGATGAGAAACCCGTTAGCGCTCCCCCCCCCCGACTCGTGATTAGGAACCATTCCAACACCCAGAACTGAAATAAAACCATGACATGTGTAAAATAAATATATGCCTTTTGCCAGCCACTGGTCCCAGAGGTATTTTTAGCTCTTCTATTGGTCTCCTGCAACGCAGCTCCCTGACATTACGTGGTCCCGGTGTATGTACGCACAGGCGGCGAACACGCGTGCCTTAGCATCCTCCAGGATGCTGGAAAGAGGGTGGAAAGCATGAAACTGCCACCAGAAAGAAAACTGCCTCTGTATAGCACGGGGAAGGGATGGGGGAATCGTAATAAACTCTGCTACCACGGGGGCTTTGCTGCCACGGTGCACGTGGCAGGTTTATCTTCTGCCAACGCTCCCAACTAACCTTGAAGAGGAGAGGAGGGGCGGCTGCTCCCCGGGCTCCTCGCTCGCAACAGGCACTAAGGCGAGCGCACCGCCGCGCGGCCGAGGACCCAAACCACCCTTCCCAAGGGGTGATGCAGCGGCTGTGATGGGAACAGGGGCACAGGGCTTGTGCCCAGCCCGGCCGCCCTCTCCCATGGGGGGTTCTGGCCGTCGCAAAGACCAAAACAGCATCCTGGGGGTGCCCCCACTGTTTGGCTCTTCTGTGGGTATGGAGGTGGCTGGAGGACGCACAGCACGTGGTTAGGTAAAGGCTCCAGAAGGTGGGTCCTGGCAAGGGGGAAAACCACAGCACGTGGTTAGGTAAAGGCTCCAGAAGGTGGGTCCTGGCAAGGGGGAAAACAAGCGCTTGCTCCTCCGCAAGCATTTTTTGGGGAGGGTTGCATCACGCCAAGGCATCAGCCTGGCATCCCCCGAGCGCCGTGAGCGACGCCTGTCCCTGCGTGCGGGACCAGGGGTGCTCCAGGAGGGAGCGAAAGGAGGAGGAGAGCCCGGGCTCCTGGCACGAGTGGTCGAGGAGGAGAGCGGTCAGATACACGGAGCAGAGCCCCGCTCCCACATTCACCGCTCCCGAGCTTTCGCAGCGCGACAGCCGACGGGGAAAAGCGAACGAGCGAGGATCCTCATCACCCTCAAACCACAAACTTCACCTTCTGCCAGCTGTTATAATTAAAAACAAATTACCAGCCTGCTGCGATATTTCAGCATCCTTAACTCACCGGCTACCGCAGGCAACTTCCCGACCCGACTAGGCAGCTGCCGACGGGAACGTGCGCTTCCCGAAGCCGCCGCGATGATCCGGCTCCTCCTGCTCAATCCCTTGCTGCTCGCCTACACGCCAAATTTCCTTACGGCTCGGCGCGGTACCGATCCCTCCGTTCACCGGTAGCATCTCAGTCCCGCCGGTTCGAGCATCCCCAAACTAATATTTACAATTCTGCAATAACCACAGCCGAGGCTATCCGGAAAAATCCCTTTCCCTGAAGGGCACATTAGGGTTTTAACTAAATTGGCTCAGTTGAGGCGAAGAGAGAAATAGAGAGAAGGAGGGGGAAGCAGAGAAGAAAGAAAACAAAGGGTGCTTTAAAAGAGAAGAGTTTATTTTTAATTGTCTTTTAACTGCAGACATTAACATAAAGGACAGGGCTCTGGGGCTATCTTTTTTGGTGGTGGTGGTGTGACCGTAAATGATTCCCTTAATGTAGTTTTTGATATAGAGCCCAAATTAGCTCTAATAAAAATGGATAATAAAGGCAGCTCTTCTACAAAAATAAACTCCTCCTAGCTGTCAGGCCTGAGCCATTATCAAGAGGAAGCAGCACTCTCATTTCAATTAACCTTGTTTGCACCCCACTACGTCCACACAAATAACAATAACATTAATTCAAGGCACTGGTGCGGTGCGTCCGTATTAGACAGCTTTGACTATGTACACGCTTTGGAGCCAGCAGCTAATGAACCCGAAACTCAACGTGAATTTCCAAATTGCTCACAACAGAGTTTTGAAGCTCTATTAGGGAGAAAAATGCTGATTCTTTTCGAGTTCCTCAAGGGGAAAAGCTGTTGTAGCAGCAGCGGGCGGTTGCCCGAGTCCTAGCCTCTCGCTAACCTTCACTCACAAACCCATTCATTCAGATTTACCGGTTTCTCTCAATCACCGGGATGCGCCGGTGGCTCTGCCCCGTCGCGGAGAAATTCCCTGCGCATCCCTTTGACGGATGCTCCTCAGCCAAAGGCTCTGCCCTGCATCCCCTGTGGAGCAAAATTCCCCAACCGCCAGCTTTCCCTCTCCTCCAGGATCCTTTTTCCATTGCCAGAGGAATAGCTTGGTTTTTGAAAGCATCTGCAAAGCATCGTGCCCATCTGGAGCAGCCCGCCGCCCCGGAGAGCATCCTCTCCTTGGAGCAAAAGTTTTGCTGCTTAGGATGGGGAAAAGCTCCCCGCTGCTGCGACAGCTGAACCCACGCAGCTTTCCCAGGTAAAACAGAGGGATTGCCCCCGTTTTTCAGTGGGGAAACTGAGGCACGGGATCGCCCCCAGGTTGAGCAAGAGTTTTGTCCTCAAACCAATAGCTGAGCCCCCCCCAGGCTTTTGGTTCTTCACCTCCTGGACGGAGCACGGCGCCCCATCCCCGGTGAATTCGCACCGAGGTTTGATACATGATGACAATAACCTGAAGCTCCTCCGATGAGGAGTTTGTGGGGTTCTCCCTAGCCCCATAACCACAAAGTGAAATCAAGAGTCCCCATGAACAAAATGGGGAAAGAAAATCATTTATCGCATTAAAACCCCAACTCAAATAGCCAAAACCAAGCCGCCCCGCCAATCCCTCATCCCAGGAGCGGGTGGGATCTGCTCCAAAAAAACCCACGAGCGGGGGAAAACCGCTGCCTTCCTCTGCCGAGCGACTTCACCTGCCTTTCTCCGCCGCTGATAAATGAGGCTAACGCCACCTTTGCTAGTAATCACCCGGGTTAACAGGGAGCTACGGGAGCTGAAAAGCAAAGTCGCCTCTCGCTTTGGGTAGCAGCATCCCCGCAGCTATAAATCACCCTGAAACAGGCTTGAACTCCGCAGAGGAGGTTGTTTCTCTTCCAACCCGCGCTGACGACAAGGTGGCGAGCAGAGACCTCTGAACCGCCCTCGGGGTGCCTAATCCTGCAAAAAATAATCCTCCTTCCCCACCGAGCGCGAGGTGCGCGGCCAGAAACACGTGCTCCGAAAGCATTTGTTTCTAAAGCATGTTAAGAGTGCTGGCACCTGCCTGCTTCGTTTGTAGGCTTGTTAATTTAACGGCTCGGCTTGGGTTTAGATGATGCTTCGGTAGCGGCAAACTGCTAAGGAAGAAGGCGAGATGGGCAGAGGCCACCCGCGCCCTGGGGGACCCCTCTCCAGGGATTCTGTCCCCAAAATGCCATCGGCAAACCAGCTCTTCCGCAAGAGACTTCAGCGTGGCCACTCCTTTTTAATTCAGTTTTATTACCACGATATTATCGTTATTCTTCCTCAATTCCTAACTGGCGAGCTGATGCTAAGGGGGAAAGGTTGAGTTTTCCACGCTGCAGCCATCATTCTCCATCTATCCACCAAAAACGGAGCCCAGGAGGCAAAAGCCTGAGGTTCTCCTTGAGGCACCGAGACACACCGGGGTTTCTGGAGGGGAAACTGAGGCCACATCTCCACCAGCAAATTAAACACCCCGAGGAATATTCCCGGGTACCGAGACCAGCTGGCTCAAACCCATCCACATCCAGCCATCACATCCCTTGGTGGACAGGGCTGTGGCCAAAAATCCGACCACGATGGCTCCTTGGCCATCTCCAACTCCCAAGTCTCACCCAGGTTTTTGCCCTGGGATCAAAACCAAGCTCCAGCAGCTGCTGAGATACCATTTAACTCGCCGGCACCGATGCAAGCCAAGGGTCCCGTGCAGTCTGGATGAGTATCAATCCTTCGGCTTGGAGGCACCAGCAAGGGGCTGCGTGATGCCGTTAGCACTTGCACATCACCTACTCGGGTGAAAAGAAGTCGCTGGCCTCACGTCCACTCAAAATCTGCATTAATTATAACAATTCTGGATACACCACCAGCCAGTCCCTTTGCAAAACTTTCTTCTTTCTTGGCTTCTTCATTTCTGAAGTCTAACTAGATGTTGTAGGAAGAAAAAAAACCCAAACCAGCTCTTTTTCCTTCTATCAATTCTCATCCCCATTCCTCCTTTGACATGCCACGAGTCAGGGAGTACAGCTGTCCCCAGTCTATCTTCTCTATTTTATATACTCGTGATTAAGTGACTCTGAAGAGAGATACATGTAAAAAACATATGGTGCTTTGTGCCTCGTTCAGAGCGACTCTGCTCGCCGCCAGGATAACTTATGAGCTCCCCACTGACAACGAACGTGCCTGAGGCAAACGGAGGGAAAGGGAGACAGGAAAACTGCATGCCCAAAGGCAAAGGCTGCTGGAAAAGGTCCTGTCCCAGATGCTGATGAGACCCAACGTCCCATGGGTTAAATCCTTTACAGGCCAGTAATTGCACTGTAATTACCTACCTGATGCTGCGGATGGGGAATGGAGGATGGCGATGCTCGAAGGGAGTGGGGAGAAGAAGGTGCTATAAGGACAATTCACAGGGCACGGGCTACATAACCAAAGCTTGAGTAATTAAAAGCAGCGCTTTCCGATCCGGCACGGCTCAGGCGAGCTCCGGTCCCTGCCGTGCCCCAGGCACAGCTGTGAAAGCTTTGACAAAGCTGCTTTCAATAAATGACATGCCAGAAATACAGCCAAGGGGGGCTGCAGACTCACTGAGCGACACGATGAAGGACTGAGCCTTACGGGCTTCTCTGGGAAAAACGGTCCTCGTTCTCATCCCGCTTTTTGGCATCTCCAACCCGACAGCGGAGCCTTGACACCAGAGCCGATCACACCGCGCTGGTTGGCATTTCAATACCCCGGTGGGATTAACCTTACTGCTGTTGTCTGGGTGATCCTTTGTCTGTAGCAGAGAAATGATCCTCCAAATCCCTCCAACAAAGCCAACGTGTAAATACGCGCTTGAAGCACAGCCCAGCTCAGCGAAGGACCCGCAGCTACACTTAACCTTCAGCACCGACTTCACCTCGGCTTCAGCGCTTGAGGTCTCCAAAGCTACGTCCGACCAGAGATCCTAGCCCCTGAACGGAGGTTAATCTGCTAAATCGTCAACTCATAATCACCAAAACAAAACCTAATTATTTTTCCACCTCGCTCTGTGTAATAAAACCGCGGAGCCCCAAATATACCAAGAAGGTTGAAAACGATGATGAACTCAAAAGCCGTTCTGCCAGCCGGTTTCACTGCCTGGCTTTTTAGAAAGGTTAATTTATACCTCCAACCTCTTGTATGTTAAAGCATCCTCCTCCTCCGACCCCAGCACGGGGTGATTTAGAGGGAAGGGTTATCTTATGGAGGTAGCTAAGGATTAGACACACGTAAAAGCTACTCCCGTGCTCTGTCTCTCCGATCCCTGGAGTTTAAGCACTCCTTAACCCAACGCACGTTACCCAACACAGCCCCAGGTGCTCTGGTTTCCAATCCGTTGCTTAACGCCTTCATCTACCGATTCACCGCACCGGTTGAAGAAGCACACTCTGCTCTCACAACCCCAACATGAGCTTCAACAGCTTGGCCAGCAAACTACAAACGAACTCTGTTGGAAGCACTCAATGAAGTAGACTTCCCTACAACCACCAGCGTAGGTCCGCTCGCTCGTAGAGCCGCACCGCACTCGTTGGGAAGCCATACAGACCTTGTCTTTGGACACCTTGTGGGAAAACGAACAGGTCCCATCCGTCTTCTTGCACGTGCCACGGAGAAACCTGTAGATAACACCAGAAGGAGAGGGTTGAGCACGAGGTGGATCGCAAAACATGCGGTTTTAAACACCGAACATCTGCCTTGCCCCATTGCCACGTTTGCCCTGAGGCTGTGAATACACACGGCTGCTGCCGAGCTCGCTGTTAAATCCCATTTCATGCCCTAAATCAGTACAGGTCTTTCCTCTTAGAAGAGCAGCTGATGCTTCCCGATAGATTTTGCTCTTTCATCGTATTTGGCTGCTTATTAGTAGGCAGAGCAAGGCCTGTACCATGAGATGTTGCTCCCAGAAGGAGAAAGGTCCTTCCTAGAGCCCTGATTACACCAGATGCTGGGTGAAGCACCAGGAGGACCTCCGGGTGTGAGCGGCCAACAACCAGGAGGAGCAGAGACAGGCACACAACAGAAACCAAGATCCCAAGGCACGTGAGGATGTTTGGACTCAGAAGTTTTCCTAGCAGGTACCAGCGTGACAGCAGATTAATAAAACAGACGTGTTATCATGGGAAGAGCGCTGGTCCAAACCCCCCAAAAGCAGACTCCAGGGGTACGTGTTCGGAGCTGCATAACCTCGCAGGGAGGTTCTGGAGCATAGAATATGCCCCCAGCTTTATTTATAAAATCTGGGTAAATTTAGAGTTGAACACAGAGATTCATTAAAAATAAAATCAAATTCAGATTGGTTTGAACAAAGTATAAATGGGAAGATAGAGATGTGAGAACCAGCTGGTTGATGGCAACCAGGTTTGCAGATGATTGTGATCACAGCATAGCTACGTGCACCTCCTCCAAACACCCAGATCTGGAAAATAAAGGACACCCTAAACCAAAAGCAGACTGAGAAAATTAAGAGACGATAACAGAAAGCTAAAGAACGGGGTTGGAGCTAGAAGGCACCAGGGTAAGGAGACCCAAGACCGCGAGTAAATCAGTGTTGTCCTAAAGTATTCAAAGAGCACAGCCCAAAACCAGACTTGGTCACCAAGATAAGAAGAACCAAGGATCCAAAGGGAGGACTCAGTAGCCAGCATCCCTTGTCCTCTGTGTCACCAGAAGCAATCCTGACCAGACACCTTGGACACACGTGCCTCGGTGCTCGTGAGGATGTGTTACGGGAGAATGAGAGCGAATGACCAGTAAAAAATAAATCACCTTTCCCTCCTATATGGTCTCCCATCGAGCTTTGTGCAACCTCCAAATGATTTCTAGCACAGCAGCAATTTTACGGAGAAATTACTCAAGGAGTTCATCAGTGGAGTTGGCTTTTCTACACTTTTTAAACGACTAATAATATAGTTTAATCAACTGTTGGGCAGGTATAATGAGCTGGCAACATGAATCAGTTCTCCTGTAATAAATTATCAAGTCTCGTAGCTGCATGGCGTCACAAGCTGAAGGATTTGAATCCGTTGCACGGATCCGAGCGGATCTGAGAAATGCTGCGAGAAGAAACCACCCGGTGCGTGAGCAGGGCAGGCTCTCAAGTCGCTCAGCTCAGATCCGCACCGCTCCGATATCTGCACCGGGTGTTACCCAGGACCCACAAAATCATTCAAGTCAGATGGTCTCGTTGGGGACTGGCTCTAAATTCCACCCAGCAAACCCTGATGGCATCTTCAACCTGACAGCGGTAAGTAAATGACTAAGGACTATTATTCTAATTATATTTAAGAAATGTTGATTTGATCTTACAACTAATTCTTAAAACACTGCTCTGATATTTTAATTTTTTTAGAGCTTCTGCACTACGACCTGGAAGGTCACTTATTAGACGTAAACATCCTGGTGAGGGTATCTACCTCCAAAACGTGAAATAAATATTTCTGTAATCCCTACAGCCTGTGCAGAACAACCAAAACATGCGTATTTAACTTGGAGGCTGGTTGTGCGATGCTTTATTAGCATTAATAGGCGTAAAATGCTGTGTAAATTTAGAGAAAAACTACCAGAAGAGATTAAATAGACCATGATTCTCCAGCCAGGGAAGTCTGGACAGAGAAGGGAGGACTATATAGTTATAAATGATGCCTGGAAGGTGATCAGGGAATGATTATTCCATCCTTCTCATGAACCACGAGTCAGGAGGGGCCCAGTGCGATATTGGAGCAGCCAGTCGAGGAAGCACTTTTCGTGCAGTCCGTAATTCAGTTGTGCAACCCATTGCCATAAATACCATGTGTGAAAGAGAAGACTAAATAAATTCACAAAAAAAAAAAAAAGAACTGACTATTACATGATGATGGTTTGGTTGCAGCCTCCGGCAACCAAACACTACCAGGCTGCAGGGCTTCACTGCCAGAAGATGAGAGGTCCCAGCCAGGAGAAAGAGCTTTTCTCTCTGTGCCTCGTCTTGTCCTCCTCCTGTAGGTACCTGCCAGCCCAACGGCATTGGGCAGATCCTGGGCCTGACCCACAACAGCTGTTCTCATGGTCTTACGTCTCCGTTATTGGGTTGTTTCCCTGGGGAATATCACATGAGCAAGCACCAAAACCAACCCAAAGTAGCCCAGTCTCCTGTGACGGGCCAAACCATGCTGTGTCTATCCATACCTGGTGCAGACGGCCACCTTCTCCGGATCATGGATGTAGGGGCAGCTCTCCCCGCGGTTACACTTGCCGAAGCGGTTGTAGTACATACAGTATTCCTTCTTCTTTTTCTTCTGCTTGGCTTGACGAATGATGGCCAAACTTCGCTGAACAGCACGGCTAAACGGAGAAAGACAGACAGCGTCAGGTAACATCTCCAACTTCAACGCAACAATGACGTAGAGGAGACAGGACAACAGCACCTGAAATCACAGAGGAACTCAAGTTTCACTTTGAAGAGAGAGTGAGAGATTCAGGAAGCTCGTGCTGGGTCATGAGCTCTTAGGTCTTTTTGATTTTTGGCCAACTTCACCCTGAATCTTTAAAAATCTGCAAGAAGAGGACAATCTCCCTGGAAACACCTGCATTTGGTATAGAATTAACCCCATGCAGCACGACAGGTTGTGGCCTGGAAAGCACCTCTGCAGAAGACAACCCTGGGGAACAACAAGGCATCCAGGAGCCAGCCAGGTGGCCTTGCGGTGATGACACCAACCACACCGTGGGCTCTATGAGCAGGAGTGCAGCCAGGAGGACGAAGGAGGGGATCTATCCCCTCTATTTGGCAATTGCAAGACCACAGCTGGGCACTGGGTCCAGTTTGGGGCTCCCAGTACAACACAGTGATGGATGGCGGTGTGTTCAGTGGAGGCCACCAAGAAGGTTGGGGTTGGAGCACAGGACATCTGAGCAGAGGCCACGGGCTGATTTGCTCAGCAAGGAGAAGGCCAAGGGGGATCTTATTGTCCTCTGTGACTTCTTAATGGGATGGCGCAGAGAAGGTGGAACCAGACCTGCTCAGAGAGATATGCTGGAAGGACAAGAGGCTCTGCGGGGCAGGAGGAAGGACAGAGCTCTTCAGAGATCCCTTCCCACCTCCATGACCATGGTCCTCTCCTATGATTTTATGAGCATGGAGAGAGCTTCCTGCAGTTTTGGGGAACATGGTGAGGCAGAAAACATCCTCTCCCGGGCTGGGCTCGTGCAGCACAGGACGCAAACGCTGAACAACTTAGAGGACACTTCAGCACGTGTCCCTGCCAGCTGGCCCGCTGCACGTCCCAGGGCTATTCAAGGTCTTCAAGTGGGCACCTGCTTATGGACCTCAATGAATGAGGGCCTACGTGACAGCTGCAGGAACACAAGGTAACACCAAATATCAGAAAAACTCGCTATTAATTGCCCGGTACCACTAGAAGTTCCTTAATGAGATCAAAAGTTGCTTAGCACACGTTTTCCATAAGCTTCCAGCTGAAGAGGTAATTACCCAGCAGCTTTAGAGATGTATGGGACCAGGAGGAAGAGGGAAGTGTTGAGATCTGGGTGAATGCAACGCCACGGAGGGCACGTTTGATCTCTCCGAGCAGATCATTAGACGGTACAGCACGGTCAACTCAAGTTTGCAGAGGACACAGTGCTCTGGGTAGGGCAAACAAAACCCCTCGCCTTAGGTTCTCTGGGCAGTTGTACGCATTGCTTCCTTAGAGACTAAGGAGAAATATTTATATACAAAATTATTTTAAGATATGTATAATATAGAAATATTATATAATATTTATGTATTTCCACAGTCTTGGTCCTCCCTGTGCGAGAACCACAGCTCTAAGGGTCACAGTAGCGTTGCCCACGGTAAATACTCACTCAAGGAAACTATTTTAGGGGGGAACGCACATTTTTACCTCTATAATTATTGGTTGTCTGCAGTTCTTGAGTTAAAATGCAATGAGAAAAAGACAACTTCATCCAGCCAAGATGCTGAATGTGAAAGCCCCATTTCAGCATCAGAAATGCCACCACCTCTTTCATCACGAATGGCTCGGGGGACACCAAACCCCACCACAAATTGCTTCTTGAGCTGCTTCCAAGGCTAATGCAAGGCAAGGCTTTAAAAAAAAAGAATATTTCTTTGCTGAAATTATGATATTGAAAAAAAAGGCTCTCCCATAGCCAACACCGTGGCTACTTGTGATACCTGGCCAGGTCACCGGCACGTTGACCTGCACAGAAAGCATTTGCAAGCTGGACCAATGAACTCCCGTGACACATTTTAAATCAGTTGATATTAGTGGTGGGATATGATAAAATACAGCTAGAATCTGGCATTATGTCTGTATACAGACATTTGGAACAGACGTTATTTCAGGAATACATTTTAGTCTGCTGCAATTAAAAGGGAATTGTCTGCAAACGCTCACACTTAAGGACACAGTGATATGTGGCACATCTGTAGCACAACAAAAAAAAGGCAAGGAGAAATCTGGCAGGGCTCTGAACACCAGCAACGCATTCTCCAGCATACACGGTGCTTTCCAGTTGCCACGTGGCAGGTTCCCAGTTTGTGGGTGGGACGGCAAGAAGGAAAACCTGCGGGTTTGCTGGGTTAAATTGGGATGGGCTTCTAAGTTGGGGGAAAAAACCCAAAACAGCCCTTGAGAACAATACGGTTGATTTAAAAAGGGACTTTCCGAGCAGGATTTGGTGTTCTTTGCTCGAAGAAAGGTGTTGCTATCCACTAATAACCTTTCAAACCCTTTCCAAGCATAAACCGTGGCTTTCTGCTGAGCTTAAAAGCACCTCGTAGCAGACGCTGGGGGGAAAAGTAGCGGCCAGAGCTTCGCCGAATAAACAGCCCGGTCAATAGCTGCGTCTCGAGCTGCTGACACCCTCCTGAGCATAAATCACGCACAGCATCGAGAGGGGGAGCACGCCGTTCCTCCCCGCAAGTACCGACCTGGCAATGTATCGGCTCGTGGCTGATCTGTTCAGGCAGCCGGATGGAGAGAAGCCAGGGCTGGGTGCACAGTGCAACCTCGCTGTTGGAAACAGAGAAAAAAACATCGGTCATTTGCTTAGAATCATCAAATTTTGCAGGAATTCACACAGCCCTCAGTACCTTAGGTCCACAAAAATGGTCCGAGGGCTGGAACCCCTCTGCTCTGGAGAAAGGCTGGGAGAGTTGGGCTTGTGCAGCCTGGAGAAGAGAAGGCTGCGGGGAGACCTTCTTGTGGCCTGTCAGTGCTTAAAGGGGGCTGGTAAGGAAGATGGGGACAGGCTTTTTAGTGGGGCCTGGACTGATAGGACAAGGGGTGATGGTTTTCAACTGAAAGAGGGGAGAGTCAGACTGGATAGGAGGAAGAAATGTTTTACGCTGAGGGTGGTGAGACACTGGCCCAGGTTGCCCAGAGAGGTGGGAGATGCCCCATCCCTGCAAACATTCAAGGCCAGGTTGGACAGGGCTGTGAGCAACCTGATCTGGTTGTAGACGTCCCTGCCCATGGCA
The DNA here is from genome assembly GCF_965183815.1 of Platalea leucorodia. Classification (NCBI taxonomy): domain Eukaryota; kingdom Metazoa; phylum Chordata; class Aves; order Pelecaniformes; family Threskiornithidae; genus Platalea; species Platalea leucorodia. The sequence continues at coordinate 1,727,799 of NC_138823.1, read as the reverse complement.
GGGGGGTTGGACTGGATGAGCTTTGAAGGTCCCTTCCCACCCAAACCCTTCTGTGATTCTATGATCTCATGGCTTAACCCAAAGCAAGCCGCTCCCGGAGCCCAGATAGGTGAGGATGCTCTTTAGGGACCTCCACGTTGCCGGCACCTCCGGAGCAGCCACGGCAAAAGGGCTCCTTGCCAGCTCCAAACACAGCGGGGACCTTTCCCCTCGGCACCCAAACGTGCCAAAAAAACCTCTCTGGGCAATTCGCACGCTTGCGCTATCGGTCCAGCAAATTTCCACGCTTGGCTTGGCTGCTCCTGGCAGCCGGCTGGGGAAGCCCAGCGCCTGCCTCCGATACGCACGCGCGCGTAATTAAATTGTCCTTGACCGGCGTAGGAAAGAATGAATTGAAAATAAAGGCTGTATCGCAGCTTTCCAGGTGGTACGAGAGCGGCTCAGTCACTCACCTGCCAGCCTGGGCGTGTTGGGGAGTGAGCGAGTGGAATTTGATAGCGCGGCACCGCGCTCTCCCCGCGCGCAAGCTGTCACTCGGGCTGCCGGCGTCGGCGAAGCCCCATCTGTTCCCTCCGCAAATAAAAGCAGTTGGCGCAGGCGCGATGCCGGCACGGGCGACACATGCCTGTCGATCAGAGACATCGAGCAAGCTCCGTGCAACTCACCGGCGAGCACGTTCATGCTTGCCGCAAGCTCACTCAAGCTTGCCGCAAGCGCGTCGAGTATCAACCGGGCATTTAAGCCACCGCTGAGGGGTTTTTTCCATTTTTTTTTTCTTGGCTTCCCCCTCGTCGCAGAGCTGCCTTGCTGTAGCAGCATCTTTTCAACCGGTTTTCAGCGCTAAAATAAAGGCACATCAACTTCAGGTCTCTCCGAAGACGCGCAGAGCATCTCTTAGCGAGGACGCGGGTTAAGAGGCCAGCGCGCTCGAGCAAGGTTGACCTCCCAACTGATGCAGGGAGAAAGACCCAAATTAAAGTCCGACCATTAGGGTAGGGATGGAGCATCCCTCAGCCCTCTGCAATTATGTTTAATGCTCCTTAAAGCAAGCTCAGCAGGACGGGCTATACCAGGAGCTGGCTCCCCAGGGCAGCAGACAATTTCTCTAAATATTTAATACCTGGGCATAAAAGCGGACTCTCGGGGATGAACACGCTCCCGTGCTTGTGTGCCACCCTTTTAGTTAAAGCAGCCTGACAACCACATCTCAGCCAGAAAGGCGGAATCACTAAAGAAATAAATAGATAAGTAAATAAATAAAAGGTGTGACAGCCTCATGCCAGTGGTTTTTAAGTTTATATATAGCAAAAATACACCCATGGCATAATGTTTGGGGTTTTTTTTTTGCTCAGCTTTTATCTTCTGGCAAGAAGTCATGCTGTTATACGTGGACAGGCAACGCGCATCTCCCATTACGGGCGCTTGCTGTGAATTAACTCGCAGCCTGGAGGCAGTTTAACCGCCCGAGAGCCGGTCCCATCCACGGCAAAATCCGGGTGAGATGCATCCCGCCAGCACGCCGACCAGGTCTGGCAAAGCATCAGATGGCCAGCTGGCAAAGCAACCCTTCATCCACGCTTTCCCACCGCCTAATTACTCATCCTGAGTGCAAATCATCTCATAACTATTAGAAAACCACCTAAATATTTACCCGGGAGGAGACAGCCCTGCGCTGCGTAACACTGCTGGTTAAGAAGCTCCGTAATTCCGCGTTTCGACGTCGATTGGGATTTACGGAGGAAACTCGGGCTCCGGCGCGATGGTATTTTCAGAAGCCTTTGCAGCGTGCAAAAAGAAGTTTAAATACAAGCAAGGCTCTGTGAGCATCAAAGCAGCAAGGGAGGAGACGCAGGAGAGTGAGTTTGATGCCTCAGACCTTTAAGGAGGTCCAAGGAGCCCAAGTTTTGATTTTTAGAGTGGTTACCTCCTCGGGATGCCCAGTTAGAGCCGCTACCAAGAGACTGGCATTAATAAATACGAAGCATCCGGTATTTTGCAGACAGTGGAGATTCAGGGTGTATCCGTATTCTCAAAGTAACCCAGGCGGTGTGAAACCGGGGCTGAGCAAAAGACACCAGAGAACTGGATAAGGGTTAAATTAAAAAATTAGGAGCTGAAAGTTGCTGCGGTCTGGACTAAATTAAACAAAAAGGCGAAATGATGCCCCCAGGGTTTGACTCTGATCTCTGGGAACCTCATTTGGCCCAGGCATAACACACTTTTATTTTGCAGGATAGATGCCAGTCCCAAATCTGTCCCGTTCTTCTCCCCAGTTGCTCTCCAGCCGGGGAGAGCATCGGCACCGGGACGCAGCGGCGCCGTCGGATCGGGCGAGCAACTCGCACATCCCGTATCACATTTTCCTCTGTAGCGCAAAAGTCCCGCGCTGCAACGATTTAAATAAGTGGCGTGGCAAGATCCCCCCGCGTGCACGCTGAAAGGCAGCGGGAACAAGAAGGGGAGAAAAAAAAAACACGGCTGGAAAAAAAGAAAAGTTGCTGGGGAGAGCATCAAGAACTGCACATTAAGGGCTTTTTAACTGATTACACACAGCACGGCGGCGTCAGGCTTGATATTTTATACCCTGCATAAGGGACAGGTGTTTTTCTCTCTCTGCTTTTCTTTTTTTTCGTTCTTCTTAATGATTTAGTCGGTTTGAAGAGCATCATCTGTAAGGAAATACACGGCCCGTGCAAACGGGGTTGTTTCTCTTAATGCATCATCCCAACCTGACACTGGCTGCTCCGGCGGCTCTCGGTGTTATCAAGCGCGAGCGTCGAGAAGTGATTGCTGTACCTAACCCAGCCGTGAGACTCGACGCGTCTCTCCGGAGGGAGCGGGAGCTGTCATGTTCATTAAATGCATGATTACAGCTATGATTAATAGCGGGGGCTACAGCCTAACTCCGTTGGTTTGTGGGTTTTTTTTTTTTTTCCCCTACTCCTCTGAAGGAATCCACAGCCGAGCGGTCCCGCGGTGCTTTCCACAGCCTCCTGCTCGAAATCCCACCTTTTGATGGAAAAGAGGCAGGATTTATCCCTGTCGAAGGCTCCACAACCACAAAAAATGCTTAAAACGAGGAGGTCGGATACCGCTCCCATCCACCAACACCCATACATAAATTAGGACTTTTCTTTTTCCGTAACCCCAAAACCCGGCTCGAGGGGGTCCCTCTCCTGCATCCTGGTCCTTCTCCTCCAGGGAAAGGTTGGCAGAGATTTGCCTTGGCAGCCCAGGAACCACGCTCGGGAACAACGGGCGGTGCTTTCCAGGATGCCAGCCCGGGGAGCAGGATGCTTCCATCCAGCTCCAAAACCTCTGCTCCGCTCCCCCTCGCCCAAGGGTTTGCAAAGCAACAAATGCACGTTAAAAATCGGCTGCAAATATTGCGCGGAGGGAGCAGGGTTAATTATTACCTGCTGAATTATTTAGGAAGGACTTTATTGTTCCTAGGGCACAACTCAAGGACCAGGCCCTTATCGTGTGGAAAGGTCTGTTTGCACATCTGATCTATTTTTTATACGGTGGAAAGACTGTAGAAAATGGAATTAGCCTAAGAAAAGGGAGAAGTTGCAGAGCCGGGGTGCGCCGGGGCCAAGGGATGTGCGAGAGGGCGAGAGCATCCTTAGGGGGACGGCCTGTGCCCACCGTGCAGGTCACCCTCCCTGGGGACAGAGGAAACCACCGAGCCCATTGCTGCCCACCTGCCGCAAATCAAGGATCATTTATGGAAATCTTACACAGGGAGGGAAACAACCGGGGCTTTGCCCAAGCGACCACGGCCGGCCAACGATCGGCTCCGCCATCCGACGCTCCAGCTCGGGGATGACCGTAACAGGCTCATCCCAGCTTCCCGTTATTTTTTTACTCCTCAAGGGAAGGGGTTTTGCCGTTAGCCGCACGTGCTTCTGCTCAGCCTGTTTCACGCATGACCTTGGCAACTAGGAAAAGGCTGCCTCGAACCACGCCGGCTCCTTTAATAAGTCCCATTATAACCCCGCTTCGCCCGCTGCGACACAGGCAGCCTACTTCGGAAACAGCCAAGCGATTCATTTTGTGAGGCTCTCCTTCGCTTTATTGCTGAACAAAAAGTTTTGAGGCTGGCACACGGGGAAATTTATTTCTTTAATTATTATTCATTTAAGTGGGTTCCACTGTTTCCGACGATCAGCACTAGCAGCTGCTGGGGGTAATTTATTTTACTCACCGGACAGCAGAAGCCCTCACTCTCCAGAAGGTAACAGCAAAACAAGGGATGAGCTGCCACTACACGACCGCAGTTTTTTGCACTCTCCCGCCTGCTCGCACCCCAGCTCCTACCAGGACCACGCACGTCCCTGGGTCAGGCGGTCACGAGCAACCTCAATTAACGAAGCACGCTCTGGGTTCGATTTTGTACAGCCCGGAGCGGCTGCTGCAGAGCATCTCCCGAGCTCTGCAAGCTCTGGTCTACACCAGTGCTGGATCTAGCGGTGATCCTCGAGGAGACCAGGTCCCTGCCCACCAGCGCCTGCAATCCCAGAGTCGAGGGATTGAGCTCAAAAGGGGTCAAGGGATTGAGTGATCCCAAAAACAAGGGATTGAGCTCAAAAGGGGTAAGGGACTGAGTAATCCCGAAGCCAAGGCATTGAGATTGAAGGGGCCATGGAATTGAGCTCAAAAGAGGTAAGGACTGAGCAATCCCAAAAACAAGGGATTGAGCTCAAGATGGGTAAGGGATTGAGCAATCCCAAAACCAAGGGATTGAGCTCAAAAGGGGTAAGGATTGAGCAATCCCAAAAACAAGGGATTGAGTTTGAAGGGGCCAAGGGATTAAACTCAAGATGGGTAAGGGATTGAGTAATCCCAAAGCCGAGGGATTGAGCTCAAAGGGGCCAAAGGATTGAGCTCAAAAGGGGTAAGGGATTGAGCGATCCCAAAACCAAGGGATTGAGCAATCCCAAAGACAAGGGATTGAGCTCAAAAGGGGTAAGGGATTGAGAAATCCCAAAACCAGGGGATTGAGCGTGAAGGGGCCAAGGGATTGAGCAATCCCAAAACCAAGGGATTGAGCTTAAAAGGGGTAAGGATTGAGCAATCCCAAAAACAAGGGATTGACCTTGAAGGGGCCAAGGGATTAAACTCAAGATGGGTAAGGGATTGAGTAATCCCAAAGCCAAGGGATTGAGTTTAAGGGGCCAAAGGATTGAGCTCAAAAGGGGTAAGGGATTGAGCGATCCCAAAACCAAGGGATTGAGCGATCCCAAAGCCAAGGGATTGAGCTCAAAAGGGGTAAGGGATTGAGCGATCCCAAAGCCAAGGGATTGAGCTCAAAAGGGGTAAGGGATTGAGCGATCCTAAAGCCAAGGGACTGAGCTTGAAGGGGCTGGGCACAAGCAGGTCCCAGCACAAGCGACACCAAAGCCAGCTGAAACCCGAGGAAAGCACCACTCCAGTTTTCGCTGTTCTCACACCTCGGTGCATTGGCTTGATCTCTCCTCCACCAACTTCTTCCTTACCCCTCCACCACTCGGTCCCAACGTGTTCAAGCTGTCCGGTCTTAAATCTTTCCCTTCTTTTTTTTAAAAAGCCAAGCAGCTCAGAGGAGAGAGCATCGTTCACGCAAGCCCTCAGCCGGCCCAACAGCGGTGCCGAGCACTTTATCATCCTTGCAAATGCGGAAAGCGCGTTTCTGCAGCGCTCAGCACTTCTAAAATTAGTTGGTAAACAAGGAGCCGAGAGCGTACTTTCTTCCAGCGCACGGCTCCCTGCGCCATGGTTATCTTCCTCCTCCTTTCGCCCAGCGTGGAGTTCTCCCACCGCATCCGAAACCGTGTTCATGAGCATCAGGCATCCGTCTTCAGCGTGACGAAGTGGAGGAGCTCGCATCTTCAGCCTCCTCAGCTGTGCACGAAGATGCTGTGGCAGCAAGGTGGGGAAACTGAGGCAGGAGGGGATGTAAGGTAGCAGGGGGGAGGGAGGGAGCACATCTAGAGGTAGGGAAAGACCTTCAGCCCTGGAGGGTTGAACTCAACCACGTGTTTAGAAATAACTTGCTCCTCTGCGGTCAAAGCCATGGCCATGTCACCGTCACAGCTGTATTGGGAGACACATGGCAGCAGCTCAGGAGAATCATAGAATCGTTAAGGTTGGAAAAGCCAGGTTGGACGGGGCTGTGAGCAACCTGATCTGGTTGTAGACGTCCCTGCCCATGGCAGGGGGGTTGGACTGGATGAGCTTTGAAGGTCCCTTCCCACCCAAACCATTCGATGATTCTGATTCCCCTCGAGCACGGGACCATGCTCCAAACGCAGCAGGGCAGAGGAAAGACAGGATATGGTCTCCACTCCATTAAGAAAAACAACTTTTGGGGTTCCCAACAATCCTCCTGTGATCAGAAACAGGCATAAATTTTAAGAGAATCATAGAATCATAGAATCGCTGAGGTTGGAAAAGACTCATGATCATCGAGTCCAACCGTTAACCTATCACTGCCAAGGCCACCACTAAGCCATGTCCCTCAGCACCACATCTCCCCGGCTTTTAAATCCCTCCAGGGATGGGGACTCAGCCCCTGCCCTGGGCAGCCTGGGCCAGGGCCTGACAGCCCTTTCGGGGAAGAAGTTTTCCTAATACCCAACCCAACCCTGCCCTGGCGCAGCTTGAGGCTGTTCCCTCTCGTCCCATCGCTTGTTCCTAGGGAGCAGAGACCGACCCCCACCTCGCTACAGCCTCCTTTCAGGCCATTGCAGAGAGCGATGAGGGCTCCCCTCAGCCTCCTCTTCTCCAGGCTGAGCCCCCCCAGCTCCCCCAGCCGCTCCTCATAAGACTTGTGCTCCAGACCCTTCACCAGCTTCGTTGGCCTCCTCTGGCCACGCTCCAGCACCTCGATGTCCTTCTTGCAGCGAGGGGCCCAACACTGAGCACAGTACTCGAGGTGCGGCCTCACCAGTGCCCAGTACAGGGGCACCATCCCTGCCCTGCTCCTGCTGGCCACACTGTTCTTGATACAAGCCAGGATGCCACTGGCCCTCTTGGCCACCTGGGCACCCTGCTGGCTCATGTTCAGCGGCTGTCGACCAACACCCCCGGGCCCTTTTCCGCCGGGCAGCTCCCAGCCGCTCCTCCCCACGCCTGCAGCGGTGCCTGGGGTTGCTGTGCCCCAAGTGCAGGACCCGGCCCTGAGCCGTGTTGAATCTCACACAGTTGGCCCCAGCCCATTGATCCAGCCTGGCCCGGTCCCTCTGCAGGGCCTCCCTGCCCTCCAGCAGATCGACACTTCCACCCAACTTGGTGTCATCTGCAAACTTACGGAGGGTGCACTCAATCCCCTCATCCAGATCATCAATGAAGATGTTGAACAGGACCGGCCCCAGCACTGAGCCCTGGGGAGCACCACTGGTGACCGGCCGCCAGCTGGATTGGACTCCATTCACCGCCACTCTCTGGGCGCGGCCGTCCAGCCAGTTTTTAACCCAGCACAGAGTGCAGAACTTAAAGCTCCTCTTAAACCTCCACTTTTGGGTGCTCAGCAATCATGAGAGAATACGGGTATCTCCAAGGCTTCTGGGTCCTACCGTTGCGGAGAAAAATTGAAAACCACCAATAAATAAAATAAATGGCAGCTCATGGCTGCCACCCATGAGCATCCCTCCGGCAGGCAAAGCCCAGCCACACTACGGTCCCCAAAGCCACCAGCCTTTTGTCACACCAGGGCTCCCGTGTGCTTCCCAGGAGACAAAACCTCATCCGAGGAAGCCGTGCAGGTGAGGGTTTGCCCATGGAAACAGCCGGGACAGCAGCAAAACACCACCGGAGCCAGCCCCAGCTCACGGTGTGCAATACCTCTCATCACGGCGGCGGCGGCTCGTGCCTAGATTGGGGTCAGGGCTGCTTTCCGGACAATGTCAAACCTTAATTTGGTTTCTGCTGCTTTCAATCTTGTACAGGGCTGTGGGGTTTTTTTTTCTTATTTTCCCTTTCAAATTTCTTTGTGAAATGCTATGTTGCCAGGACCTTTTGCTTCTTTCCCCAATTTCATGGAAATTCCTCAAGTGTCTGAATAACGCCTTAGCAGCTGTAGAAAGAAACGAAGGAGAGGTTCGTTGTGAGCGGAGAAACCCAATTATTACGCTTGCTTAATTAATTGCAACATATCGAATGCTTTCCACACCGTCCGCTGCCTATTTTCTAATACTTCTGCAAAGTGAAAAATAGATCTTTGCAGAAATACTGGTTACTGCCAACACCAGCCCAGGGGTAAAGGTTTTTTCCATGTCTGATACTGCATCTTTGTCCTGCACCGGGATGAGGAGCGGGTGTCCGAGCCCTGCGTTTGCAGCCAGATGTTTTCTTCTGAGCCTCTTCCATCCTTGCTGGAGCGGCTGAGTTACGGTACATCTGAGCTCACCAGCTGGCTGGGAAAGCAAAAAGTCTTTTTATTTCTATAATTCATCTGTAGTGTTCGGGAGACAGGCATAAGAACTTGCAGCGAGCCCTTTGGGAGCAGAGCCACACGTGTGATGAGAGCACAGTTCTCAGCAGCCACACAAACCACCGTGATGCCCAAAACCACGAATCACTCCAGGCAGCTTCTTTCTGCTGAAAACACCTCCAGAAACTTTTTCTGGGTTTGCAACGATGCTTTCCCTGTCCCCGAGCTGGACGTCCCCCACGCCGCGCCACCGGTAATGAAACGGGTTGCGGATGAGCCGCGGCAAAACCCCTGCTCTCCTCCTTGCTCCGGGAGATGGGTGAGCTGCTTTATCGCTCCTGGTAGCCCCAAGATTGACCCTGATACAGCACAGGGCTGCAGGCAGTGCATCCCCAGGACCAAATTTTAACTTACCCCCAGCATCAAAACGGTTGCCCATCCTGCTCGCCTGGTACGACGGCACTGATGGATCGGTCGCAACAACCAGCATCGTGTTTCTTATTGTAGTCGGGCCACGAAAAGACAAAATACCAACCCAATAAATTCAGGCAAACAGCAGAATTATAACCCACCATAAGTAAACTCCAAGCTATTAAACTGTCAGGAGCGTTTCCCATCTCTCTGCTACCCCAAACACACAGCGTCTGGCACTGGAAGGGAAAGGAAAAGCTGTTTTTTTCGTCTTTTAAATAAACTTTGTCAAGTGTTGAAAACACAGAGCATTGAGTAAACGTGTGAAGGCTCGTACCCGATGAGCGCACACAAATCTTCCGCCCTGCCAGCCCCAGTTATCGTAAAGCAAGAGACGCCGGTGTCTGTTGAATTCATCCTTGCGAAGGAGGATGAATTCTGGCGAGAGCTGAAAGCTGAGATGAAAATCCCGACACACACCAGTTACCAGGGCTTTATGGACCCAATGTGCCGCGTGGCAGGGGGAAGGAGGCTACAGCAAAGTAAGAAATATCTTAAAAAACATAACTAGATGGGTTTGTATTTTATAGAAAATAACCTTGGAAGGGACCTTCGGTCCCAAAGTGGGACTAATTAAACCTGTTGCTCTAAACGAGACCTTGCTAAAGGACATGGTACCAGTGGGGAAAGAAAGATGGGGGGATCGCACCTCCTCCGAGCCCCATCACCCCTGACAAAGCCACGATGGGGAGCAGCTCTCTCCCCACCACCAGGTCCGACCTGCTGACCCCGAGACAGTTGCACATCCCCATGAAAATCTCATTATTTTAAAACCGAGATCAAAAAGGGGGAAAAGCATTTGCAGCACTCCAGTGCTCGCTGGTGCGCGCTCACCCCCTGCCTTTTACTGATTCTTTGCTTTTTAAAGCTGCTTTAGAATCATAGAATCATTACGGTTGGAAAGGGCCTCCGAGATGATCAAGTCCAACCGCTACCCTAACTGCCAGGCCCACCTCTAAACCAGGTCCCTCAGCACCACATCCACACCGTTTTTGGACACTTCCAGGGACTGTGATTGCACCACTTCCCTGGGCAGCCTGTTCCAATGCCTGACCACTCTCTCCATGCAGAAATTTTTCCTAATATCTAATCTAAATCTCCCCTGGCACAACTTGAGACCGTTTGCTCCTGTTGCTTGCTGCCTGGGAGAGGAGCCCGACCCCCCCGGCTCCAGCCTCCTTTCAGGCCGTTGCAGAGAGCGAGGAGGGCTCCCCTCAGCCTCCTCTTCTCCAGGCTGAGCCCCCCCAGCTCCCCCAGCCGCTCCTCCCCAGCCTTGTGCTCCAGCCCCTGCCCCAGCCTCGCTGCCCTGCTCTGGCCACGCTCCAGCCCCTCCATGGCCGCCTTGGGGTGCGGGGCCCAGCGCTGAGCACAGCATTCGAGGGGCGGCCTCACCAGTGCCCAGCGCAGGGGCACCATCACCGCCCTGCTCCTGCTGGCCACACCATTCCTGACACAAGCCAGGATGCCGCTGGCCCTCTTGGCCACCTGGGCACCCTGCTGGCTCATAAGCAACCGGGTATCAAGCAACACCCCCAGCTCCTTTTCCCTCGCGCACCTTTCCAGCCACTCTTCCCCAAGCCTGCAGCGTTACATGGCGTTGTTGTGACCCAAGTGCAGGACCTGGCACTGAGCCTTGTTAAATCTCCTAGAATTGCACTCGGCCCATTGATCCAGCCTCTCCAGATCCCTCTGTAGACCCTTTCTGCCCTCCACCAGATCAACACTTCCACCCAACTTGGTGTCGTCTGCAAACTGACTGAGGGTGCCCTCGATCCCCTCATCCAGATCATCGATAGAGATACTGAGCAGATCTGGCCCCAGTACTGAGCCCTGGGGAACACCACTCGTGACCGGGAACACCACTCGTGACTCGTTTAGGTCACCTCTGCAAACTAAATCCCTTGAAAATCATTGCTGTTTCCTTCCCCATACCCCAAATCCCCGCCAGCAAAACCCCAAGAGCAATGCCTGAATTTACAAAAATCCTCCCGTTGAACCTTTGGCTCGATCCCTCTCCCAGAAATTGCGCTCTGGGCTGGCGTTTCTCCACTTGATCCCAGCCCGGTGGTGGATATTCACGGACAGGCTGAATCCATCAACCTTTGCTGAGTTGCCTACGCACAACTTTGCTGTTTCCCAGCGGCCAGACAAATTTAGAGACTTTCTTGCATTTAGATAAATGAAAAAAAAAACAATAGTCTGGAACAAGCATTTTAAATATGGCATGTTCAAGATCTAGGCTTGGGAAAAGCTGCCTCGGAAACGCTGGTGCTCCCAACAGCAGCAGAAATAGCGATTTAAGCACGGTGGCAGCCAGTCAAGTCCTCCCACCATCTCCCAGCACCTAAATTAAAGCCACCAATGCATTGACTGGAAATTAGGCAGAAGCTTAAGTCCACCTCCTTCACAGAATCACAGAATTTTTGGGGTTGGAAAAGACCTTTAAGATCATTGAGTCCCTGCTGCAAGGCAGGACCTACTCCACCTGTGTCCTCCCCAAATAGAAGTTCATTTAACTTGTTCTTTAAAAAATCCCAATAATGGAGATTTCAGAGTCAACCCAGCCAACTTACTCCAGCGCTTCATAATCCTCATCCTTCGGAAGCTCTCCCTGAACCCTTCCTGCAACAGTTTAAGCCCCTCGGTTTTTGGCTGCTCCACTTGGCCATGGAGAAGACATCCTTCCTTTGCTTGGCAGCTCTTCATGAACTTGGGGACCTGCACTACCTCCACCTCCTCCTCTTCAGATTGCACAGACCAAGGTCCTCCACTCTTCCAGTTCTTCCAGCCATCGCTTCTCCCCTGGACCCTTCATAGGGATCCAACTCTGTCCTGAATCCTGGCCCCAAAACCAGACCTGCTCCATCTAACATCTTCCCTGCCCAGGTCTTGGGGGTTTCACCCCTCTTCTTGCCCTCCAGCAAGATGTTTGCTGCCTTCGGTGACAGCTTCAACGCCTGGGGACGGTGCTTATGGCAGAACCACCCTCGAGTTGGTTTTGTGCAGCTCATCACCCTGATTCAGACACTTCGGAAAATCCCATTGCCGTTAGCAAAGCTCTTGAAAAAATCCAATGTCACTGACGCCAGGATTTGCTTGCTCTACAGACCCCTCAGCTCACTTTATGGCCTTTTTTCCACGCTTCCGAAGGCTGATCCTTGCCCATCCTCTTCCAGACACAGCACCAAAGCTATGGATTTAACAGCTCGCAGGTAGGATCGCCGACTTCAAAACAAGCCGTACGGATGCGTGCTCACGAGCGTGCACGTACCTATTTGCAGAGCCAGCAGCGCGGAGGACATTGCAGGCTCGTCAGCCACCGAAAATCTGTCCCGAGCAGAGCTGAGTTGCAAAAACACCAGCAAACCACCCCCAAACTGCTGCCGAGCATCCCTTTAATGCTCTCAGAAGGGAGATTACCTGAAAGCGATGCTCCATCGGCTCCGCGCCCCCTCGGCCACCGCAGCATCCTCATCTCTGTCATCATCTGCAGGCGTCTTCATTTCCCATCCCCGGGTGCCCAGGCAGCTAATCCGTGTTTTAAGCTAAATCTCTGCCCTCCTCCCCGCCGGCAATGATGTGCAGTAAGGATTTATCATCACCGGCCGTCCCTCTTCGGCCTGCCCCTCGTTTTCCCCTCTCCATTTTCTCTCCAACACCACTCACCAGCTGCGTACGAGCGGCGGGGGGAGTTATTTACTCTTTATTGAGGTGTCGCTGTTTGCTCCTAATTTTCCTCATGCTTCTCAAACTTCCCGGAGCTGCTCAGCTCTCCTGCTGATAGGATTTTTGTGCCTGCACAAAGCTCCTGCCCTCCCTAATCCCTGTTCTTTGTGGGTTTAAAACGACCCAGGACGCCCCAGAACGCTCACCCGAATCGGGGCGCAGGCAGTTTCAGAGGCTGCACCTCTCGACGACGCTGCGCTATTTATTGCCTCTCTTCAGCCGCTTTCCCACTCTATATAAAACGACTTTGGCATTAAATTGCCTCATTTACAGCATCATCCACGAACGTACTCGTCTCCGCACCCTTCATCCTTCCAGCAAAGAAAAACAATGGCACAAAGCCATTGGCTTTGCCATTTCCAGCTGAACTGTCCCCAAAATTTGTCAATAAAGCAGTTTGGGAGCAAAAATATTTGACCTCAAGTAGAAACGCAAAAAAATACTTTAAGCACAGGTAAAAACCTGGCCTTGCCTAAGAGCCGCACTTGAGGCGTCAAGTACAAGAGGAGCTGAAACACAAATTTAATTGAAGCTAAATGGAAAGCCAGTAACTGCATCGAAATGCCTGTTTCATAGCTATCTGCAGAATGACCCTCCCGTCTTTCTTAGGTCAATATTGAACGTAATTTGATGAGCATCTCAAATACGTTTAACCTTGTGGTGCCGTCTGAAGCTGCCCAAGACTTTGCTCAGGTTAAAAAAAAGAACAAGTTTAACGGCGTGTCTCTACAAGCTTGAACTAAGCCCGAGTTAAGAAAAACCTCAATTTTCTTAAACCTTGCATTTCTTCTACATTATTTTCCCTTCGGTGCCACTGTAAAGCAAGAAGAGCCGGGGGAGGCGCTTTGGCAAAGACGGTTTGCCCATTACCTTTGCGTCTGGGCTCCTGCGAGGCCAGCGGATGAGTTGCAACACGTGGGCTGGGAATCATAGAATCACAGAATCGTTAAGGTTGGAAAAGACCCTTAAGATCATCGAGTCCAACCGTTAACCCAGCACTGCCAAGTCCATCTATACCATGTCCTCGAGCACCACATCTATCCGTCCTTTAAATCCCTCCAGGGATGGGGACTCAGCCCCTGCCCTGGGCAGCCTGGGCCAGGGCCTGACAGCCCTTTCGGGGAAGAAGTTTTTCCCTAATACCCAACCCAACCCTGCCCTGGCGCAGCTTGAGGCCGTTCCCTCTCGTCCCATCGCTTGTTCCTGGGGAGCAGAGACCGACCCCCCCGGCTCCAGCCTCCTTTCAGGCCGTTGCAGAGAGCGAGGAGGGCTCCCCTCAGCCTCCTCTTCTCCAGGCTGAGCCCCCCCAGCTCCCCCAGCCGCTCCTCCCCAGCCTTGTGCTCCAGCCCCTGCCCCAGCCTCGCTGCCCTGCTCTGGCCACGCTCCAGCCCCTCCATGGCCGCCTTGGGGTGCGGGGCCCAGCGCTGAGCACAGCACTCGAGGGGCGGCCTCACCAGTGCCCAGCGCAGGGGGACCATCCCTGCCCTGCTCCTGCTGGCCACACCATTCCTGACACAAGCCAGGGTGCCACTGGCCCTCTTGGCCACCTGGGCACCCTGCTGGCTCATGTCCAGCGGCTGTCGACCACCACTCCCAGGTCCTTTCCCGCCGGGCAGCTCCCAGCCGCTCCTCCCCACGCCTGCAGCGGTGCCTGGGGTTGCTGTGCCCCCAGGGCAGGACCCGGCCCTGAGCCTTGCTGCCCCTCACCCCGGGGCCTGGGCCCATCGCCCCGGCCTGGCCAGGGCCCTCTGCAGAGCCTCCTGCCCTCCAGCAGATCGACACTTCCACCCAACTTGGTGTCATCTGCAAACTGGCTGAGGGTGCACTCGATCCCCTCATCCAGATCATCAGTGAAGATGTTGAACAGGAGCAGCCCCAGCACTGAGCCCTGGGGAGCACCACTGGTGACCGGCCGCCAGCTGGATTGGACTCCATTCACCGCCACTCTCTGGGCGCGGCCGTCCAGCCAGCTAAAGGAGCTAAAAGCTGACCTCAACGCTGAAGCTGGGACATCAACAGATTTTGGATGCAGACCGGGACAAATTTTTGCTGCTCACCTGCTCTGCCAGGGCTCTTGGTGCTCAGGTCTCTGCCCCGGCCGGGGGTGCTGGAAGTCTTGGAGAGTTTATTCGCCGACACTCGGTACATCACCCCGCCGATGCAGCGATAGCCTTTGCTCCTCCATCTCTGTTGCACGTGCTGGGACTTGCCGCCTTGAGGCGATGGGCGCGTTTGGTTTAATAGCGGGGATCTGCAAGAAAACGATAAAGTCAAGGTAAGCCCAAACTAGGGAAGATATCGCAAGGAGCTGCTGCTTCGAGAGCAAACCCTCGGCTGCCTGAGGATGGGGGTGATGCAGGGAAGAACCAGGGTTGCTCTTGCCGTGGACAGAGGAGAAGCTCTGATTCCCTGTGATTTACACCGAAAAAAGCATCCCTCCAGGACTCTCCCCCTGGTACCGCTTCCTCCATGCAAGAAAAAGCCGTTCCTTTCCCCCAGCTCGCCCACGGCAAAGCCGCAGGAGAAGAGACCACGTGCTGAAGGTCAGGTCCCCACCCAACCGTAGCCTGCTAGGACACAGCAAAGGTGTTTGTCCCTAAACCCCGCAGATATTTGCCATCGACCCCAACGCCTCGCACACGGCACGGCTTCGATCCGCGCTGCTGGAATGTGGCTTCTTAATAGGCAGCCTGGGGCATCCGAAATGGGATCCAGGGGAGCCCACGCTGTCGGGGCTGATGCCCCATCTCACACCCTTGGTTTGAGGTCCAACCCCAGCAGCAAACAGAGAAAGAAACGTGGATGCAATCCCACGAGGAAATCGGCAATGTGGGACCTCCGCTGAGCTTAGCCAAGTTTTACGGAGCTCTACAAGCTTTGATATTTTTGGTATCATAATTATTATTACTAAGTACTATAACTTTAATATTATTTCCCCCCCCCAAATCTGGCTCTTGCAAGGGTTTTGCTACATCCCTGCATGGGATGAGTTGCCCAAGACTGCTGCCGTCCCCCATCGGTCACCTGGAGCGGATGCTGGGACCCACGGCGGGTTGAGTGGGCAGCACTGGGGACCCCCTCCACCTCCTCATCTCCCCCCTGCACCCACAAACCCTGCAGCGAGGCAGCGATGGGTCAGGAGCTGCGATCCCGGTTATTCTGAAGGATCAGTAAGCTCTGAAGTGACACCCTGGGGATAAATATGTCCCAGAGGGGCTCATCTGTCACCAAAAACTGCCCCAGTTCATGACCTGGCATCTCCTGCGCCATCCCACCTCCCTCCCAACCCGCGCGGAGCCACCCAGCTCATTTTCCTACATACGTCGTTATACAAACAGAGCCGTTGCAGCCAAATCAAATCTCTTCAACTATCAGTCGTCTTCCCCATTTAGCGCTAATCCAAACAGTAATTTGTTTATGCAAATTAGAGCTCTAATTTTGTATTAGTCCAAACTATGCTCATAATGCTATTAACGGAACGTATATAAACCGCGCATTACTGGAGAATATCTGTAAATTAAGATCCCGCTATCCTATCAGCAGAATGCAAACCCCGGAGAGCATTACCCTTAAATGAACATGTGCTGCAAAGAAAAAGAGAATTGTAAAATGTAATAGTTACATTTCTTAGTGCTTAGCGTGACAGCCTATTCATTTCATCGGGCTGTTGCCACTGGCTACCGAGCTCGGAGAATTGCTGCCTGGTTTTTGCGAAGGGGATGGGGAATGCACAAAGAAGCTGCTGCCCCGGTTCCCGTTTCCCCAAGGGCTCGGTCCTCATAAAACTGCTCCAGAGAGAAGCATCAAGTCTTAATTTTTACAAAACGAGGTTACTTGCAAAAAGCCATAGAGGTGGCATCATTGGCTGAAGGTACCGATGGCAGGAGGGACAGCAGGGCCACCCGTGGGCCACCCAGCAGCTCACAGCAAACCTCCGCAAACCCAAGGTTGCAGCCAGAGTTGGCTGGAGGACCTGGAGAAAGGTCTCCTGGCTGTAATGGCCAGCAGGGCGAGGGAGGGGATTCTGCCCCTCTGCTCCCATGTCCTGAGACCCCCCTGCAGCCCTGCCTCCAGCTCGGGGGTCCCCAGCACCAGACAGACATGGAGCTGTTGGAGCGGGGCCAGGGGAGGCCACGGAAATGGTCCGAGGGCTGGAACCCCTCTGCTCTGGAGAAAGGCTGGGAGAGTTGGGCTTGTGCAGCCTGGAGAAGAGAAGGCTGCGGGGAGACCTTCTTGTGGCCTGTCAGTGCTTAAAGGGGGCTGGTAAGGAAGATGGGGACAGGCTTTTTAGTAGGGCCTGGAGCGATAGGACAAGGGGTGATGGTTTTCAACTGAAAGAGGGGAGATTCAGACGAGATAGGAGGAAGAAATGTTTTACGCTGAGGGTGGTGAGACACTGGCCCAGGTTGCCCAGAGAGGTGGGAGATGCCCCATCCCTGCAAACATTCAAGGCCAGGTTGGACGGGGCTGTGAGCACCCTGATCTGGTTGAAGATGGCCCTGCCCATGGCAGGACTAGATGACCTTTAAAGGTCCCTTCCAACCTCTTTGAGTTGAAAACATCACCCCTTGTCCTGTCACTCCAGGCCCTACTAAAAAGTCTGTCCCCATCAACAAGACCCATCCCAGTTCCAGCTCTCCTCCTCCTCCTCCTCTTCCTCCTCATGAAGCAGCTCCGGGAGGGCACCGGGATGCTCCACCCCCCCATCCCCAGGGTCTGCAGTGCCGATGGCTTCTGGGCTCCTGTTCTGCCCAGCACTGAGCTATAAGCATCAGCCCCTTCAAGGAGGCTCCGTAAAGTCTTCTTCAGAAAACGCAGCTGGAAAAAAGCCCCCCAAAAACTCCCAAGTCTGCAGGACAGCATGGCCAGAACTGCTGAGAGCGAAGGAGATATAGCCAGGATACGAGCCAGAGACCGAGCGTTTGCTTGCCGTGTCCGTAAGGCCCGGCCACACGCGGCGTCAGGGGAATGGGTAGCGACCGGAGATGTATCGGCTTGGATTTTGACATAGAAAACACAGAAGAACGCCTGTAAAATGTTACCCATCGAGATATGAGGCCTGGATATTATTTCATATATATGTGTATATATGCATAATACATATATCTGTTTCACATATGCAATATAGATTATGTATTTTAAATATATTTTAATATAAAAATATATAGATATTATTGAATATATAATTATATATACCATATATATAATAAAAAATAAAAATAAATAAAAAATATAGGGGAAAATAAAAAAAATAGGGGAAAATAAAAAAATATAGGGGAAAAAAAAGCCCTCTTACGGCTCTAATATCAATAAAATCCAACCAAACCCAAGTCGTGCACAGCGCTGGGGGTTGCTCATGCCGGCTGAGCCTAAACAGCGCCGGTTTAAGCACCAGTTTAAGAGCCCAGCTTTTTGAATCCCCCAAATCCTCGGGATATTTATTTTCTCGCTTTGCTACACTCAACCCGCTGAACTGGTTGCACTTTCCGACGCTCCTTGTTCGAAAGTCACCATTTATCAAGAGTTATTACCCAGTGGCACCTGACCCCTGGTATGTGAGCAGAGAGCAAGCAGGTAGCAGCTGCCAAGCAAATAGTAACAGATTATAAAGCATTTTATACTTCTATAAAGCAATATTAATAAAAAAAGAAAAAGCCAGTATAAAGAGGAGCGGCGATGCGCGCAGCGGCGCGCTCTCCTCTTCAGCAGTCCTTAGGGATGGTCAAGCCCCAAACGCGTGCGACCGCAGGCACCGTATTTCCCATTACAGACATTCCCGCTGGGATTTTTCAAGGAATTTGGCAGAGAATGTTGAAAAGCATCTCACCTTGCACAGGGAGCGGGGCTGAACCTCCTGCAATTTGTAATCGTTGCATTTCTGAGGTAGAAGAACGACCATCTAGGTTGGTCTCCAAGCCAAGCTTCTGCAGAGCATCAGCTCAGGCTGCCAAAGCCCCAAGTGCCACCGGACCGAAGTCTCAACCAGGGGCTCAGCTTCAGCTCGCTGGGGGCTTGACCACCTCCATTTCCACCTTCTGGGTGGTGGAAGTGTCTGAGTAGGGATGTCCCCAGCACCCTCAGCCTCCATGGAGGCTCTGCACCAGCCCAGCTCCTCACCTGGACACCCTCCTACCTAAAAAGTCAACGTTAATGGGGGTTATTCCCACCGTGGGGCGCAACGGGCCCCAACAAACCACCTTAAACACCTCGCCAGGGGGCTTTGCTATTTGTATTTATATTTACTCCCCTTTAACCTCAGAGATCGCCTCCTCCACTCTTTGCTCCCCAGAAACTGGAGGTGCAACTTTGCAGTGGGGTGAGCCCGGGCGATGCAGCCTGGGGCTGCTGGGACCCCCTGCCCATAGATGTTCACGCCTTCGTGGTGGCTCCCGATGCCAACACAACAGGAGAGGAGATGCCGCTCACCGGGAAACACTGGCGATGCTTCACGGGGGATTTCGGCACCTGAACGCACGTGTTGGGTTCAGCTTTGGCCACATATCTGTTATTTATAGAGTGTTACTTATTAGAATATTTATGATATTTATAATTTATTACATTCATTAGAATATTTATTATGTATATTATAGGAGCCATGAGAGATTTAAAATTGAAGGTAAAATATGTTTTATATTGAAAAATCACGGTGGAACCTGAGCTCACAGAAGAGCAGGGGGGAAACTTAATTGCCCAACCTTCACCCATAGGAAACCTCTATTTTCCTCTTAAGCCAAGTTTTTGCTCCCAAGTGGTTGTGTAGCCCCAACACAACCGCCGGTGTGTGTCCCCCGCCCCGTTCGTGACATCCAACCCGGCAGCGGCGGGGAAAAGCCACCGGCAAGGTGGGCGAGGGGAAGGACGGCCGTAACGGAGGGCAAGGAGCCGCGTCAAATGCCCCGTCGCTTTTCATCGGCGGCGGTGTCACAGTTCTCCGTTGAATTGTTACCCTAATGGAAAGGACAGCCTTTGGAAATGAACTGTACTGAGAAAAGGGGATAAAATTAATGCGATAATAGCCGGGCCAAGGACCTGAAGAATACACCGGCCCCTCGACACGAGGGGCTTGTAATTCCCTTTCTGCCGCACAAGCCCGCGGATCTAAAGAGTCCTCCCGTCCATCCAGAAGGCCCGCTCCGGCAGGAAATTTCATTAACGCTGGAAAATAGGAAAGGTATTAAGCGTGGATAATGAAGGCCAGAGTGTGAACAGTGCCTTAAGATAGTCTTCTTTCTAGCCTTTGTAATGGGAGGCATGAACTTTCCCTTCAAATCCATTTCTAATCCATTTGAAATACTACAGCAAATTATCTTCCCTTCAGCCCGAAAGCGGCCAGCCAATTTACTCCGAATAGAAGTGACAATGCTACAGAATTTATCGCCATAACCTTGACTACACAAGGTTGAGGGTTGTCTTTCCCCACCCCCGGGGTGGACAGGGGAAGAAAAATTTTTAATGAAAAGGGGGTAGAAGAACGCTGTAAAAATGTTTAAATACAGCGTCGTAGCTGTCGGAGGTCCACCGCCAACGCCGAGGCTGAGCGCGATGGGAAAATCTCAGTGCCTTGCCCTAAAAACGTTACGGGTGGAGGTCCTGGGCTGATAAAACACTCTGTAGGTTGAGATCTGGGCTCTTCCCTTGCATTCCTCAAAGCAGCAGCAACTTTGCCTGAGTCTGGCCTTTTCATGCCGATGCTTCGTAGACGCTCATGTTGACCAAGATTTTTCTTATTCTCTTTCCCATGATTAAACATTGAGCTGCTGTGTCCTTCATAGAATCATAGAACCATTTAGGTTGGAAAAGACCCTTAAGATCATCAAGTCTAACCGTTAACATATCACTGCCAAGCCCACCACTAAACCATGTCCTCGAGCACCACATCTACCCATCTTTTAAATACCTCCAGGGATGGAGACTCAACCACTGCCCTGGGCAGCCTCTTCCAATGCTTGACCACCCTTTCGGTGAAGAAGTTTTTCCTAATATCTAACCTAAACTTCCCCTGGCGCAGCTTGAGGCCGTTCCTTCTCATCCTATTGCTTGTTACTTGGGAGAAGAGACCGACCCCCACCTCGCTACAGCCTCCTTTCAGGCTGTTGTAGAGAGCCATAAGGTCTCCCCTCACCCTCCTTTTCTCCAGGCTAAACAACCTCCGTTCCTTCAGCCGCTGCTCAAAGGACTTGTTCTCTAGACCCTTCACCAACTTCATTGCCCTCCTCTGGCCACGCTCCAGCACCTCGATGTCCTTCTTGTAGTGAGGGGCCCAAAACTGGACACAGTATTTGAGGTGCGGCCTCACCAGTGCCGAGTACAGGGGGACGATCACTTCCCTGGTCCTGCTGGCCACGCTATTTCTGACACAAAATTTCCTTCAGTCTTCTCTGCAAGACCAACTTCACATCACTTGGGAAATGGAAATGTTTCTTCTAACAGACTGGTAAACCCAAAGCAAAAACTGGACCAAGAGGAAGAAAAGGGCTCAGCAAGACAACGTGGCGTCAACAGTCAGTTGATGCCCAACAATGCGCCTTCCTTGCCTCCAAACACAGCAAAGCTGCTCAAAATGGAAGAAAAGCACCAAAACTTCAGCCAGGAGCCAGCAAGCGCCGCTACTGAAACATGCTCCCCTCTTAAATAGATGAAAAAAAGCAAAAAAAAAGGGGAGACTTCCAAGCCAATGTGGAAAGTGAGGGTTAGCAACGAGGACAACTCGCCCCGGCGCACTGCATGAGCTGTAGGAGATGCTCAGATTTAACACCCTCAAGCCATGGACATGAGTGTGCACTCAACACACGAGACCATCCAATCCAAAAAACCCACATAAACACCTGCGTAAATGCACCTCTATTTGAAATATCAGAGTATTTGATGTATATAAATTAAACACAAAACCAAGAGCAGAGCAAGAGCACCCCAACGGCGTTTCAGCCAGCTGAAACGGAGAGGATTTCTTGGCGCTGACGGCAGTACAAGTGGCTTTTAAAGGATGGTTTTCTTTTACTACTGGTTATCTTCTTTAGGCTTAGCTTATTTTTTTTTAAAGTAATCCTTACATAGTAAGAAATCACATTTGCATGCTGGCATTTGATTCCTGAGGAAAGAGCAGATCATAACCAGGGCAACGGTTACGGACAGCATCAGGGAGCAGCGAAGCAGGAGGGACCTCGTCCACCCCAAGCCTCCCCGGTGGCAATGCAAAACCCTGATTTGAGAGAAATAGTAAAAAAAAATAAACCACAATATTCTTGTTCCTTAGCACACAGCAGATCAAAACACAGGATTGGGGCTTAAAAGTGCTCCTCAAGCATGCCAGCAGTCCTCCGAGCTCCAGCACCGGTTCCCCTTGGAAGCCGCTCCCATTTCCCGTCACGTCTCTATCCCCACCCACCAGCTGCTTGAGGACCCCAAACCCACAGGAAAAAACCAAGTAATTTCATTAACGTGTTTGATTTATGGAATTTATATCAACATTATTGTTTTCTTCTTAAAAATAAAAAGGTCAAATCTCAAATAAACACTTTCTACCTTAAGACCTAATTTATTTAAAGAACCTGATTTTGATTATTCAGATAATTTAGTTCACTGACTATGATATTCGAGGTTGAAAAAGCGATCGGAAATTGAAAAATAGAAAAGCACGTGTCTTCTTCCAATATACAAACATCAATACAGGGGATCCATTAGTTTAAATACATAGTGACCAGCAAGAACCTGTTAATTTATCCATAAACAATTCTCTGCTTTCAATAATTTGTTCTAATTATGAAACAAATACTTTAAAAAACTATTTTAATTTGGTTCCATTGAATCTGAATTTCCATTCAAATGCAGCTTAATGTTAATCTCAAGGACAAAAAAATCCAGCACAGATCTCATTTACCATTTTCAAAACCTGGGAAAAATTATCAACCTCAATGAGTACTTATTAAGCTACCTAATTGCCTAAATAAAGACGTACCTACCTAATAAATCCTCCTGACTTGCGAAAGAAAAATGGTTGCAAGTTTATGGTTATCAACCAACGAGAATAAAGATTCCTCCAGAAAAACAGCTGGTGAATAAAGATGGGGAACAAGACTAGACCTGATGATTGAAAGCAAGGGTTTCCATCTCCTGGATTTAAATCCTAATTAACCTCAGCAATTAAATCAGAGTGAGCTGAGATGGTGCCACGCGGCCACACGGAAAGGGCTGAAATAATGGGGATCGGATCGCTTGCTTGGTGGGTAGCGCCGATGTGAGATGGTGATGCGGTGGAGGAGCAGATGACCAGCCACCGCGACACGGTCGATTTGTGCCATTTTCGGCAAGACTGAGCCGCTGACCTCCCTCGGCAGCCGCGGCGGCACGGGCCCCTCTCCTCCCCTGGCCCCGAGCGTCCTTCCACGTGCCACGCTCATCACCACAGAAGCTGTAACACCAACAGCAAAGCCACCAGGAACATCGGCAAACAATACAAACTGCCTTTGAAATGTTTAATATTTTCTCCATCTATTTAAAAGCTTTCGGCTTCTCCTGTATGCTGTTGCCAACGCTATTAAAATGCCAAAGCTATCTAAATGGATTTCTTCTTCACAGCTCAACCCATTACTTCATCCTGCAATCAAAACCATCGCAGTCGCTTTTATGGCTGCACGTTGTTAAGAAACATTTGATTATACCTGCAATGGAGGGTTGTTGAGGGTTTTTTAGTGGTTTCCCCCAATGTCCGCATCCCATAGGCATGACACCCCTTCCCAGTCCTCACACAGACTGCAGAAGTTCTCTCCTCAAATAACGACGCTCAGAAAGACCCAGGTATGAAAATAGTATCCCAAACTTCTTGCAGCACCTTCTCAAAGGGCTGTAAAACTTACAGCCAACCTTGCGCTAAACTGATGGGGAACCTTTCATAGAATCATCGAATGGTTTGGGTTGGAAGGGACCTTTAAAGATCATCTAGACCAACCGCACACACACCATGGATGGGGACATCTCCCACTAGATCAGGTTGCTCAAAGCCCATCCAACCTGACTTTGAACACTTCCAAGGATGGGGCATCCACAGCTTCTCTGGACAACCTGGTCCAGTGTTTTTGTAAGACTTCAATCTTTTTCAGCTGTTCACCCAAAATGAAGTTGAGACCAGAGCAACCCTGTCAATCCTCATCGCAAGGGACCAGGCCAGGCCATGGGAAGACGATGACGTTTCTGAGCCAGCTGCCAGAGCGCAGGCACTGAGGCACCCCAGCAATATCCAATGCTTCAAACATTACGAGGTTTGAGAAAGGAGATGGGACACCTCTGGGAAAGGCCCAGGCTTGGCGGCTCAGCAAGGGGGAATTACAGTGGTGGTGAACCCCAAAATCAGCTAATGTAAGCTTGACACCCCCAAGCTATGGTCATGGGGTACCTCTGTGTCCAGCTTTGCCCGAGCAGCTCTCTAAGTGTTTGGGGGCAAATACAAGCCCCGAAGGCCCCATCCTCAGGAGCCAGCCAGTAGCCAGCCCAGATGAGAGCAGCTCCAGGTAGAGATGACGGTGTGAACCAAGGAAGCCTTTGCTGTGGGCTGGTAACAGCTGAGAGAGGAAAAGAATCAGCAGAAATTCTTTGGAGTTCCTGACCTGATTCTAGAATCAGCCTCTGCTCTGTTTTTCCCCAGTTTTTCTCATCCTTTTCTCTGGATCATTTTCATCCTTTGAAGCTGAAGAACTAGGAAAGGGACAAGAGCCATGCAGAGTCCTTATGTCCAAGATGCAGAACGCTGCGTCTCCGTAAGCCACATCTTTGGGATTTGACAGGTCTCCACAGGCTTCAAGCTTTTCACCCCACTGTCAGTGCCAGCTCTCCAAGGCAGGGTCGCCCTTTGGTGCACGCTGAGATGCCGGCGCACAGCCAAGCCCATCGGCTCACCCCACAGCTGGTTTGGGGACAGTTCTGGACCCTGAAGGGCAGCCAACACATATTCCCTCTACACCTGCCCCTAAAACCCCCCAGCACTGGCTCCGTCTGGGCTACAAGACTCATTCAACACTCACTATTTTAACCACGGTTTGAAATATGTCACATTTTCGCTCCACGTAAAAACCACATTGATCCTTTTTCACCACCCACATAGCTTGGAGTCAGAGACAGAAATGTCCCCAGTGTCATAAATCCTGCTCCGAGCCGGGGATTAAAAATGGGAGCATTAGGTCTGTAAAAAGGCTTAATCAAGCCTGCAGAAAAAGACACAGTTTGGGCTACACAAGGTTCATAAGCAAGCCAGGAGCCAGCTCATGTCTTCCTTTCCCCAAGAGCCCCAGCCAGGAGCACAAGACAGGGGAAGCCTTGTGCTGCCCTTGCACGAGGGGCTTCACTGGCCAAACACCGCAACCGAGTGGCTTTCACAGAATCATCAAATGGTTTGGGTTGGAAGGGACCTTTGAAGCTCATCCAGTCCAACCCCCCTGCCATGGGCAGGGACGTCTACAACCAGATCAGGGTGCTCACAGCCCCGTCCAACCTGGCCTTGAATGTTTCCAGGGATGGGGCATTCACAACTGGGCAACATGGTCCAGTGTCTCACCACCCTCAAAGGAAAAAAAATTCTTCCTTATGTCCAATCTAAATCTCCCCTCTTTCAATTTAAAACCATCACCCCTTGTCCTGTCGCTTCAGGCCTTGCTAAAAAGCCTGTCCCCATCTTCCTTACCAGCCCCCTTTAAGCACTGACAGGCCACAAGAAGGTCTCCCCGCAGCCTTCTCTTCTCCAGGCTGCACAAGCCCAACTCTCCCAGCCTTTCTCCAGAGCAGAGGGGTTCCAGCCCTCGGACCATTTCCGTGGCCTCCCCTGGCCCCGCTCCAACAGCTCCATGTCTGTCTGGTGCTGGGGACCCCCGAGCTGGAGGCAGGGCTGCAGGGGGGTCTCAGGACATGGGAGCAGAGGGGCAGAATCCCCTCCCTCGCCCCGCTGCCCACGCTGCTCTGGATGCGGCCCAGGAGACGCTTGGCTTTCTGGGCTGCAAGAGCACTCATTGCCGGCTCATGTCCCATTTTTCATCCCCCAGTACCCCCAGTCCTTCTCCGCAGGGCTGCTCTCAATCCATCCCTCCCCCAGCCTGTGCTGATACTGGGGGTTGCCCCGACCCAGGTGCAGGACCTTGCACTTGGCCTCCTTGAACTTCATGAGGTTCACACGGGCACACTCCTCCAGCCTGTCCAGGTCCCTCTGGTTGCCATCCCGTCCCTCTGGTGTATCATCATTTTCTCCCACTGGATTTATTGCCATTTCTCTCTTGAAGGCACTTCAGCCCCACGCTGGCCTTCCCTTTCATTTCTCACTTGCCTCCAAGAAAAGTGACAGCGAAGGCTTCACACTGCGCTTGGCAGCCCTGCAGCACTGGGTTCTTGGTCTCGGTCGCTTGGCGAGGGTGAACCCACGTGCCAAGGAAAGCACTTAAATCACGCCAGGACTTTACAAAACGCAGAGGAGATACAGTTGTCGCCTCAAGCTTACAGCAGTGTTACAGAGGAGAGCTCTTCTCCCCGCCCAAAATCCCTCCTGTTTGCTAAATCACTTGCAACCCCCTTCATTCCTGCGAGAGAGAAGAAGAGCCTGGCCGCAAAACCAGCTCCGCGTGCCACAGACGGAGAACCGAGAAAAGCCTCTGCCTCGTGTTCTGCTGCACTGAAGGCCCATCATGGCCAGGTGGGGAGGGCAGGGAGGGATCAGGCCCTTCCAGAGCAGCTCACCGCGCTTCGGGAGCACTCGGAGAGGGTTGGAGCCGGACTGTCGGGAGGGCAGTCTGGAGAGCACTGAAAATGGTGCAACCACACAGGTTGTTTCACCTACAGGAGACTTCAAGAGTCTCTTTGTCATCCCAGTGGACTGAGTCCTCCTTCCCTTTTTATCCATCTTCTAGTTATCCAAACTATTTGCCGTTCCCTCGCTGCCCTAGGCAAGCAGCGTGGTGGGATGCTCCTTCAGAGGTGAAAGTGAGGGCTCACAGCACCAAGAAGGGCAGCAAAAGTTCTCGTGAGAAAGTTTGCTCCTGTCGCTTCATTTGAGTTCCATCCCAGCCAGCAGTGAGCAACCAAAAAATGAGAATCCTGGATCAGGAGTGGGTAACAGGCATGGCCATCTTCTCTTGCAAACCTCTTCCTGTAAGAGCAAGCGATGAAGTTATCTATGAACTAGATGAAACCCAGGGGACAGAAGATTTTAATAAACATAAGGCAAATGTTTGCTACCTAATTAACCGAGGAAACCAAATGAGAGCATCCTGCATCCTTGCCATCAACCCTAGATTGCTTTCAGAGACCGGTGGGAGACGCTGCAAGGAAGCACACAAGACCACAATAAAACCAAAGGCAGATGGATTTGTGCTTTCAGCGTTTTAAGCCCCACACCATGAAAGCGATGCATTCACCTGGTGCTTTTTCAAGCTGCAGGCTGCAAAAAATCCTTTTAGATTCACAAAGCCAAAGCACCAAGAGCATTCTTGGACAACATGCCACACCATGGGAACTAACACAGACACTCCAAAACCATTGGTACAGGTACCCTCACCAATTTCCTTAAGCCAGCTGAAATAATTTGCATAGATTTTACAAGGAGAAAGAAATCCAGTGCAGGCTGGGTTTCAAGTCACTTAGGATGTCCCCTCTCCATTTAAATAGGTGTAAAGATCCCAGCATCGGTTGAATTGGCCCCGTTGCCCATGTAGCCCGGCCTCAGATGGGTGATTGGGCAGTGAGTCATATCCAACCGTAGGCTAAGCCTCACCTGATGGCTCAACCCCTTTTTCCAGGGAAGATCAAAGAAAGGAGCTGGTACTGCTGGGGTGTGTCCAGGGAAGGGCAACGAAGTTGGTGAAGGGTCTGGAGCACAAGGCTGGGGAGGAGCGGCTGGGGGAGCTGGGGGGGCTCAGCCTGGAGAAGAGGAGGCTGAGGGGAGCCCTCATCGCTCTCTGCAACGGCCTGAAAGGAGGCTGTAGCGAGGTGGGGGTCGGTCTCTTCTCCCTAGTAACAAGTGATAGGACGAGAGGGAACAGCCTCAAGCTGCGCCAGGGGAGGTTTAGGTTGGATATCAGGAAAAACTTCTTCACCGAAAGGGCTGTCAGGCCCTGGCACAGGCTGCCCAGGGCAGGGGTTGAGTCTCCATCCCTGGAGGTATTTAAAGGACGGATAGACGTGGTGCTCGAGGACATGGTTTAGTGGTAGACTTGGCAGTGCTGGGTTAACGGTTGGAATCGATGATCTTAAGGGCCTTTTCCAACCTTAACGATTCTATGATTCTACTTTGAGCACCAGCATCTACCCTGAGGCTCTATCTGCGGACAGTATCACTTGTTGGTCAACGGTATCACTTGTTGGTCAATGACCACCAAAGAACACAGGAGAGGTTGATGGCTTGAGGAGCAACAACAAACTGAAAGGAGCAAATAACCTTTAATGTCCCATGACATGTTCAGCCTCCCTAGGACTGGGCTTCCTCTCCAACCCCTTCATCTCCAACTACTATGCAAGACAGCAGCACGTCAACAGGCTTGCTACCACGTCTGCAACCTTCCTGCCGTTATTCCCGCTCCCGGCAGCGTCGCATGCAGCCTGAACTGTGTGTTTAGGCTGTTTATGGTAATGTTACAAACCTGCCTTTAGGACTGGGCCTTTCTCATTTATAAATGCTTCAAAATTCTTGGAAGACGTTTTAACCCAGCAGCACTCCCCTTCCCAACGCTGGCAGGCTGGGAGATAGGTTTACAGACTGGGAGGGACTCCAGGTTAGTTATTTAATGCAATTTTTTACATAGAAAGGCTGAGGGCACTGTGTCTGCTTCCACTTCTGTGCCTGCCTCATCCCCATCCTCCCAGCTTTGGAGACCAGCAATCATTAGTTTTATTTCTTCTCTTTGCAAGCTAGAAAAAGACGTATTGCCTAAACGGGCTCGCAAGTGAAGGGTGGGACGGGATAGCAAGATGAGAAGAAGAAAAACCCATTGATACCAGTGAGAATGATGATGGAAGGTGGTCCAAGCATGGCAGCTTCCTACTGTCCTCAGCAAATGCAGGAGAGCATCAGATACGGGGATGTCAAAAGAGGGAGAGCTAACGATGCTGGAAAGGGTCAGCGAGTGCCAACACCCAGAGGTGGTGGGATATTTAAGAAGCTATTGCAGGACAGTGCGGTTCAATATCTTCATCAATGACATAGCGGAAACGAGTGCACCCTTAGCAAGTCTGCAGATGACACCAAGCTGAGTGGTGCAGTTGCCACGCCTGAGGGACGGGATGGCATCCAGAGGGACCTGGACAGGCTGGAGAGGTGGGCCTGGGTGAACCTCATGGGGTTCAACAAGGACAAGTGCAGGGTCCTGCACCTGAGTTGGGGCAATCCCCAGTATCAGCAGACTGGGGGATGAAGGGATTGAGAGCAGCTGAGAAGGACTGGGGGTACTGGGGGATGAAAAATGGGACATGAGCCGGCAATGAGTGCTCTTGCAGCCCAGAAAGCCAAGCGTCTCCTGGGCCGCATCCAGAGCAGCGTGGGCAGCGGGGCGAGGGAGGGGATTCTGCCCCTCTGCTCCCATGTCCTGAGACCCCCCTGCAGCCCTGCCTCCAGCTCGGGGGTCCCCAGCACCAGACAGGCATGGAGCTGTTGGAGCGGGGCCAGGGGAGGCCATGGAAATGGTCCGAGGGCTGGAACCCCTCTGCTCTGGAGAAAGGCTGGGAGAGTTGGGCTTGTGCAGCCTGGAGAAGAGAAGGCTGCGGGGAGACCTTCTTGTGGCCTGTCAGTGCTTAAAGGGGGCTGGTAAGGAAGATGGGGACAGGCTTTTTAGTGGGGCCTGGACTGATAGGACAAGGGGTGATGGTTTTCAACTGAAAGAGGGGAGATTCAGACTGGATAGGAGGAAGAAATGTTTTACGCTGAGGGTGGTGAGACACTGGCCCAGGTTGCCCAGAGCGGTGGGAGATGCCCCATCCCTGGACACATTCAAGGCCAGGTTGGACGGGGCTGTGAGCACCCTGATCTGGTTGAAGATGTCCCTGCCCATGGCAGGGGGGTTGGACTGGATGATCTTTAAAGATCCCTTCCAACCCAAAGCATTCGACGATTCGATGATCCTATGACATCACCCAGCTGCTGACCCAACACAAGCGGAGTGGCTCAGAGCCAATCCATGGAGGAAATGCTGGAGGATCATGGAGGAAGAACGCCTGGAACAGCCAGAGAGGATTATTGAAGATGGATATTGACTGAGGGTTTAATTACTTGGGGATAACAAGAGAGTTTCCCTGTTAAATTTGGAAGTGTTGCTAATACCATGAGTTTAATTGGCATCTCCTTTTCTAACGCGACTGAACCTGAGTAACCAGACGCTGGTGACAGAGGGACAAACGCAGAGCCATCGGTTGATACAGAACTAGTTTAAGATCATCCTTGTTACTGGATGCATCAAAACCCCTGTCCCTAAAACGTCAACCCCTTCCCTTGGGGCTTTTGGGCTGGAGGACGTGCCCTGCTGAGATCATCACGCTGATGGGGTTCTCCATCCACTCACTACGAGATCTGCCAGCGCTACAGGAATGCAGGCGTACATCCAAATTAAGCAGTCTTTTAAAATCATTTCTGATCGCTCCTATGAGTCTTCTAATTTGCGAGAAATCCAAAGCACCAGAAACCAGCCAAAGCCACCCCAATCTCCTGGCTGTCCCTCCATATTATACGTACCCTGTGAGAGATACTACACCACCCAGCTCACTTCTTGCCATAAACCTTCTAGACCCGCAACCAGGTTCCAGTATGTTTTTTCCTTCTGCGTCTTCCACACCCCCATCCCATCAGCCTCACCCGTGCGAAGGTGCCCGGCTCCGCCAGCTAAATGCATCTTTGCTGAGCTGCCAGTAGGACAATATTACTCTCGGCAGGATGCCGCTTCTGCCTGTAATTAATGTTTCATCATCGTTCCTGAAAGCAAACAGCTGCTGCGGTCTCAATCACTCATCTTCTTGTGGCTCTCGCTTTCCTAAAGGGTGGCTGGCATTACACCAGCCTCTTATTTTCTGTCTTCATCCACAACCTTCTCCCGTGGTCCACAACAGCTCGGTTTATTTTGCCACCTCATGACCAGAGCGTCTCGGCCAAGACGACTGCGTTCAGACTATTTGCCAGGATTTTAGCTTCATAGGGATTTCTACATAGTCCTTCTGGCCAAGACCGTGTCTACTCCAATGACTCTGTGGACTCTTCTGTTCGGGTAGGGACTAAGGAGGTTTTGGCTGAGGTCTCCTGCTCTGCTGGCTACTCACTCCCGTTTCATCGCTCCCCCTATCTCTGCACCGTCCCTTTCTTCACAATTTCTGAAATGCTGCCTAAATAATCACAGCTGCCGTTCCCCCTTCATCCTACGTCTCCCTGCCTCTTTCAGTTCCTCGTGCTTAGGCTCTTGCATGCCTCTTCTCCAGAGCTTCCAGGTGGTTAGATACCTCCTCCCCATCGTTCAGAAGACCAACCCCAGCCCAAAGCAGCTCTGCTCACTCCTGGCTCATCTGGGAACCCAACACAAAACCACCTTGCTTGGCTTCTCTCCAGCAAGGGCTCCGATCCCACCCATGGATAGCCATGGAAGGATCTTCTGAAACGTTTCAAAGTTACTCAAGTTCTCCAGCAAAGTTTCCACTATAAAAACTTCTCCACTGCAACATTGGCCTGGAGAAAAGACAAAAGCCCCGTTCTAGAAGACGTGATTGCCCAGATGAAGCTGTTTTCAAGGTAGGTCAACTTTCAGCCTAAAACCCATGACAGCGTCCCGTTAAACCGCTTAAGCTAAGACTGAGAATGGAAATGCTGACAACCCCTAATACACAGCTTTCCAACCCGCCGCTCTAATGCTGCAGCAGATCAGCAATTATACCAGGAAGACCGGGGACCATTGTCCCATTAATTAGATTCCTTTTACCCCCATTAGCTCAAACGATTGGACAAAGTTCATTACGGTTTAATTCTGATTAGCTGAAATGGATCTCTTTCAGTGTACGAGACAGGCAGGTGTTACCGGCTTTAGCACCTAAGTCGTGCTCCAGCCGGGCGCCCACGCTGAGAGCGACATAATTTGGGCAGCATCAGGTCCCACATCCACGTGGGATAGGACATTAATGCTTAATCCCTCCGAGGCAGCGTCCTACCACCCTCGGTGATGGGCTACAGAGCCCTCTAAAATGAGAAGGAAAGCGAGAGCAGGTCATCGACATTCCTCCATCCTGGCACAGAAGTGATACTCCGTCATCTGCTCATACCGGAGCGTAGTAAACCGTATTTCAGACCTCTGGATGTGCTCCAAGCGCGGCGATATCGCACCTTCCCGCTTGCTTTTCTAATGCACAAATCTGTACGAAGCATCGTGCAAACGCCAAGTCCCGTCGCTGCTTGGATCGACACACCGTGCATTTCCATACGGCGGGCGTTTCCTACATTTTGCGTTACCGAGTAGATCGACGATCGAGTTATATCCATGCTGTGCAAAGCATAAGCTGATTTTGGAAACCCTAAATAGCGGGCTCAGCCCACAAGGCTAATTGCTGAGGATCAAAACCATTTCGACGCTGCATCCGTACCCACAACGGTACGCCGGTGGCACTGGCTGCTAATTCGAAAGCGGCCGGAGCCATCCGCATCGCCTACAAACCCAAAGCAGCCTCAGCTTCAAGTATTTTCCAAAATAATCAGCCAGACATATAGCCAAATCCCACTGGAGGCTTTCCCTCCTGCCTGCTTTCCAAAAATACCTGCCGTAATTGTTTTTTCCAGAGATGGCCTCTTTTTAAATGCTCTTTTCCTCACGCAGGAAATAGTAATAGTATTAAGAGGAGCAAGAACAGCTGATATATTTTAATTAAAGCAAACGAATATCTCGGTCAGGCAGCAGGGCTCAATGGAAAACCGTGCATCAGGCGCTGCCTCAGCATGGAAGAGGTTAAAGAAGTTCAGCGGGGTTGCGTTGAAGGGAATTATCCGCTGAGAAAACACCAGCTCCTGGCCAGCTCCGGAAAGCCGCGTGCCCACGGCTACAGGGGCTTTGGCTAGGGATAGATACATAGCCATGGTAATGCAATAATTTAAATTAAGTTTAATTTACCTACTAAGGCATAGAAAACAGCGTATAAATGCCGCTTCTCATTTTTTTTTTTCCCCTAGAGTTGGCTTTGCTGTCCTTATATTATCCTAAGGAACAAATATCAACCTTATGTTTCTACTGCAGGCTTATTTCTCTAAATTTAAAGCAGGCAGTTGTTACATATCCATATCTATACCCCGTACGGTGACTTTTAGGCATCTCTTACAAGCTGACCCACAAAACAACTGAAGCAGCGTCGTCAGCTTCTGATTCCTCAGCCTGAACTCTTGGCTTCCCCGCAACCAAACGATCCAGGCAGTAAATATATTAACACAAGCGTTGCGTATGCCTGGATAAGTATATATACTTATATATGATAAGTCTATATGCTTATCTATACACACATATATATTTTATAAAGGTATACATGTATATTTTATAAATAAATACATGTGTATAAAGAATTTAGATCTGCTTCCAAATGAAAGAAAAAAAGGTCCAACACTTCGGAGAGCGTCAGTATATAAGATACTCACCGGGCAGACACTTAAAGGAAGCCTGCTCGGGCTCGGTATATACTGTAATGTATAAAAATGATTCAAAGGCACCCATCAAGGGGCAGTGTATTGGTTAGCAATACTAATTGCATTGCCTACATTACAAATGATATTGCTCCATTATTAAAGGGTCGGGATTATTTTATGTGCTCACATCTATTCAATTGGTATTTCGATCAATGGATGCATTACAAGCTTTCCCTTTAAGAGCCTAATAAACAACAAGATGGAAAGGAAAATTCACCGTAAGATGACGCTTTTAAAAATCCATTTCAAGGGGAGCTATTGGGACTTTGTAAAGCAGGTTGCAACCGAACCAAAAGGCTGGAAATTAAGAAGTTGAGAAGGTCGTGTTAGCCCTGCGGAGAAGGACTGGGAGGTACTGGGGGATGAAAAATGGGACGTGACCTGGCAATGAGTGCTCGCAGCCCAGAAAGCCAAGCGTCTCCTGGGCCGCATCCAGAGCAGCGTGGGCAGCGGGGCGAGGGAGGGGATTCTGCCCCTCTGCTCCCATGTCCTGAGACCCCCCTGCAGCCCTGCCTCCAGCTCGGGGGTCCCCAGCACCAGACAGACATGGAGCTGTTGGAGCGGGGCCAGAGGAGGCCACGGAAATGGTCCGAGGGCTGGAACCCCTCTGCTCTGGAGAAAGGCTGGGAGAGTTGGGCTTATGCAGCCTGGAGAAGAGAAGGCTGCGGGGAGACCTTCTTGTGGCCTGTCAGTGCTTAAAGGGGGCTGGTAAGGAAGATGGGGACAGGCTTTTTAGTGGGGCCTGGAGCGATAGGACAAGGGGTGATGGTTTTCAACTCAAAGAGGGGAGAGTCAGACTGGATAGGAGGAAGAAATGTTTTACGCTGAGGGTGGTGAGGCACTGGCCCAGGTTGCCCAGAGAGGTGGGAGATGCCCCATCCCTGCAAACATTCAAGGCCAGGTTGGACGGGGCTGTGAGCAACCTGATCTGGTTGAAGATGTCCCTGCCCATGGCGGGGGGTTGGACTGGATGAGCTTTGAAGGTCCCTTCCCACCCAAACAATTCGATGACTCTATGATTCCCCTCGAGCACGGGACCATGCTCCAAACGCAGCAGGGCAGAGGAAAGACAGGATATGGTCTCCACTCCATTAAGAAAAACAACTTTTGGGGTTCCCAACAATCCTCCTGTGATCAGAAACGGGCATAAATTTTAAGAGAATCATAGAATCATAGAATCGCTGAGGTTGGAAAAGACTCATGATCATCGAGTCCAACCGTTAACCTATCACTGCCAAGGCCACCACTAAGCCATGTCCCTCAGCACCACATCTCCCCGGCTTTTAAATCCCTCCAGGGATGGGGACTCAGCCCCTGCCCTGGGCAGCCTGGGCCAGGGCCTGACAGCCCTTTCGGGGAAGAAGTTTTTCCTAATATCGAACCTAATATTTACTATATGCCTACCAGTATAGACCAGCAGCTCGTTGCCATGCGCTGTGCAAAGCCCCAGGCAAGGGAAAGGCTTCGCCAGCAGTGAAAAGCCCAGCACCAGGCGAGCAAAGCACGGCGAACGCCGGGATGCGCTCCAGCACCAGCTGCCTCATACGCCAGAGTGGCAATAAGCCAGAGTCCAGCCATGCCTAAATTAACGTGGATATTTCCTAGAGCTTCCCCTACGTTGGGAAATGCTGTTCCCAGCTTTCATGGCAGCAATAAGGAAAAAGCATCTGCACGGAATCGCGTAACAGCATCCTGCTGACAACACTCAGCATCTCTATGTGCGTGCTCGCCATTTACAAACACACGCTCCCCTTAGATCAGGCCAGAGAAATAGTAAAACGGATACCAATTAGTATGAAAATCGCCCGCTTGGGCTCAGGATCCGGCTTCTAAAATCAACTGTTTGATGGCATCATCCTGAGCAAACCTCACCGTTAGGCTCCGAGGAGTTTCCGAGCATTTCTACTAACTCTGAGTTGGCTCTACTAGTTAGAGCGCTTAAAAGAGACCTCCTGCAGAAAAAAAAACAGGGCCACGTGGCACGTTTCAGCCACGCCGGTCATCTACCAGCCTGCTGGGGAACCTCATCCGCGCCGAGTTGTCAGCACGCTAAATCTCAGCGCGGTGACAACTCCATAGGTGCCGAGACAGCCGCATCATTTCTGTGCGCTTCTCGGACCGATTTATCAGGTACCTAGGAAAAAAAGCACATGCGTTGGTCATGGAGGCAGGGCAAGCGTTCAATACGTTTCCGAGGTGTTTGGATGATCGTCTGCCAAAGCCGTCGCTCACGCACGGCTTCTAGATAAAGCCCCAGCAGCGAGAGCATCGTCTGCGTGCTTCCAAACAGCGTAGAGGTGCCCTTAATCAGGACTGCGCAGTGAAATTAGGCAAAGAGGGGTCCAGCGCAGAAGCAAAACGATGTGCAAAATGTTTGTTGCATTTATTGGGAAATGCGGGCTGTGAACCTACACCAGTTCCTGATGCAGGAGGCAGAGCTATCTCTAATAAGGTCACTCTGTTATATAGGATTTTGACGGCTCCGAGGTGTAAAATTCGGTCCCCAATTTCAGCACGTCGGTGCTGCGAAGCGATGGGTGTTCAATGGGTATGCAAAGACAAAAAAAATTCACTGTTGCTCTCTCATTAAAACTAAATTAGCCGTCAGCCTTCCCCGCGCAGGACTCGTACAGAGCTGTCTCCCTCTGCTGGCACCAGACCCAGAGCAACTCACGGCTCCAGGAGAAAAAAGAAAATGGGGAAAACTTCCTAAATAAACCCCAAACCAGCGTCCGGCTCACGGCAGTGACACGACCCTCCACAGACGCCTTACGGTGGGCTGTAACTCGCACTTCCAATCACTTCCATGGCATCGTCATCCCCCTCTCGACATCACCCCCCTCTCTGCAAAAGTGGATGAGAAAGGGTTTCCGTGATGCTCTAAGGCACAAGCTCACAAGCAGGCAGGTACCAGTTCAGCACCTCCAGCTCATTTTCCCGCTCAGGGTTTGGTCCTCGCAAGGATTCTCAGCCACCACCCCCATCCCAGGACGCTCAAGTATCTCCACTATGTTTACA
Source organism: Platalea leucorodia (assembly GCF_965183815.1). Taxonomy (NCBI): domain Eukaryota; kingdom Metazoa; phylum Chordata; class Aves; order Pelecaniformes; family Threskiornithidae; genus Platalea; species Platalea leucorodia. Next base: position 1,691,515 of record NC_138823.1, on the reverse strand, counting down.
GCAAAACCTAAAAACATCATCTTTTGAACCAAAGGCGGACCTAACACCTGACCGAAAGGAAAAAGAAACAACAAAACAGATGCGCTTCTAACTTTATAAAGCGCTGACACCAGCACAAATGGAAAAAGCAACAGCTGGAAGAGCTGAGGTGGTTTTTTGCACCCCATGGCACGCAAAGGCTGGAGGGACACCTTCCCTGGGTCTCACCAGGCTTTCCTGAAGAGCAGGAGAAGTTGTGAAGGCCACCTTCTCCCACAGTGACAGCAAAAAACAAGTCCTCGTGGCGCTTACCTGAGCTGCTTTCCCTTGTTTTCGCAGATGGGAAATGAAGGCAGAGCTTTCCTTAAAACAGCCTGGGAACAAGGGCACGGACACCCAAGAGCAAAGAGCTGGGGGATCTGCCATGGGTTCCCCAGGACCTGGGGGGACGGCCACTTCAGCACATGCGGATGCGCGAAGCCGGTACCCTAACGAAGTTTTCCTTCCACGTCATTAGAAAGTGTTTTGCCTCCCCTTGCCCAGCCCAAAGTAATCGCGTTAAAAATATATGTGATCAGAGAACCATAAAAGACCACATGGCCGCGGCCAGGGCCAAGGAGGGAAGAAATGAAATGCATGATTGCAACAGCAGAGCAATTACCTCCCATTTTGGATCCTTTCGAAATCAATATTAAGCCACTAAAACTGATTAGGCCAAGTCTGGTGGTGCCCCCAAAGAGGCGACACGAATTGGGAAAGGTGTGGGCTGGGGGCATCGTTCCTCTCCCTGTCCCCAACGGAGACAACCGCAACCCGTCCCCAACAAGAGCCAACATCGGCACGACCGCATGCCACCGGCTGGGCAAGGGTCCGGGGGAGGAAGGAAAGCAGAGTGTGGAGGAGAAGACAGCGAGATGGCTATAATTTATACTCTCCTGCCTATACTTTATGGCTTTCTTAATTCGGCTCCTGCTACTATTAATGTAGTTAATGTTGAGATTATATCTATTTTCTGGCGTCAGGCAGTGATTTATTCAAGCCATTTTTCCGGTGCCGGCTCCCACGCTGTTAAATCAAGCGACTTGCCAATTAAGTGCTGACTGGGGAAGTGGATGCAATCTTAACAGATATCTAACCGCAAATTAAACTGGGTGTTTCTTACGCCTTGCGGTGTGCAAGGCCAAACCGCTGAACCTTGCTGAGCTGGGAAAAGAGAAAACAAAAACAACCCCCAAAACAAAGGGAAAAAAACCCCACCGCTAACTTGCAGAAGAAAAGAAACAAGTCACCTTTCCCAGCGGCATGGTGCTCATCACCCAAACCTTGGGTGCCTGCTACTTTCTGGACTCAAGCTCAAGACAGCCACCACCCAGCAGTGAAAGCAGTGAAAACCAGGCGGCAGAGAGGAGCATGGGATGGAGAATTCAAGGCTGGGTTTGGAAACAGCTATTTTACAGAGCAAAGATGGGAGCAGGAGCTCTCTGACCCACCAGCAACTCCAGGTCTCCCAGGCTTCCTGCAAGACCAAGTCATCTCGGCCTTGCAGCAGGTGAGTCCAACCACCTGCCCAGGGCTAATTTTTGATGCGAAATCACAAATACCCCTGAATATCCTGGTGCCTCAAGATATGATGAGCCACGATCGGCAACAGCAATGCCCAGAGGTCTTGAGGAGAGATCATATAATCACAGAATGGTTGAGATCGGAAGGAACCTCTGGAGGTCACCTGGTCCAACCCCCTGCTCAAGCCACCCAGAGCTGGTAGCCCAGGACTGTGTCTAGATGGGTTTTTTTTAGTATCTTGAAGGAGGAAGACTCACACTTCAAAGGCTTGGGAGGTTCTAGGGCTCCCCAGCACCTTGGTGGGACTGGCCGGCCTGCATCACCTGCCCAGGGCTTGGCTGCACCTGGACACATCATCACCTGCTCAAATTTACCCCGTTCTTCCCCCAAAGCGCAGCTCCACATGCAAGGCGGGTACCAAAATGCCCATTGCAGATCCTAGAGCATCTTCAGCAGCGTCCAAACGCAGTCACGGTCTGTAAGGAGGACACAGCACGGTGCAGAGGAGCACGTCCAAGAGGTTCCCCTATGGTAGGTGACCACCAGGAACCGTAGAAATGGCTCAAAACCTGCTCTCCTGCTCTCACGAAGAGGCAACAACAGCTTTGCTGCTTCCCAGCCTGCGACCCGACCATTAGCAATACTTCCCTGCATCTATTATTTGCCTCGAGAGCTATAATGAAAAGCAATACACGAAACTAAGCGCTATTATTAATAATTGTGAAGAGTTGTTGTGATAACAGCTCGTGATAAGTGGTGAGCGTTTTTATGTTCCTTGAATATTGAGCAGGCATTCAAAAAAATAAAAAATAAAAGGGAAGGAGAAAGCCAATACATATGTATAGCGCAGTATAGAAATTCCAACGTTCCCCATGCTCGGGCTGTACCTATGGCCAGGAATTAAATCAAAGGACAAGAATAAACAGGTAAGATGCTGCAATGTGTCCTGACAGGCGAAAAGCGACCTGTGGGGAGGACTGGAGCAATCCTTGCCAGCTGCTGAAATTCAATCTAAGGGAAACACCATCCAGAGCTCCCATCATAAATACTCAATCAACAAGGACAAATGACTTCGCAAGCCTCCATCGCAATAAAAGGATCGTGTTCCTGGGTGGCACAAACGAGAGCGACTGCCTGGCTTTGCAACGGTAAAGGAAAATCTCCTGCTTGCTACGTCGCTTTGGGAAGCCCAAATTGGTTCCCTGGCGTGTGAGATAAACCACCCCAGCAGAACGCAGACGGACTGGTCCGTTATTTACCATCGCTGCAGGAGACCAAAGCATTTGGCAATGTGCGCTCGCAGCCCAGAAAGCCAAGCGTCTCCTGGGCCGCATCCAGAGCAGCGTGGGCAGCGGGGCGAGGGAGGGGATTCTGCCCCTCTGCTCCCATGTCCTGAGACCCCCCTGCAGCCCTGCCTCCAGCTCGGGGGTCCCCAGCACCAGACAGACATGGAGCTGTTGGAGCGGGGCCAGGGGAGGCCACGGAAATGGTCCGAGGGCTGGAACCCCTCTGCTCTGGAGAAAGGCTGGGAGAGTTGGGCTTGTGCAGCCTGGAGAAGAGAAGGCTGCGGGGAGACCTTCTTGTGGCCTGTCAGTGCTTAAAGGGGGCTGGTAAGATTAAGACGGAGGCTTTTTACCAGGGCCTGTAGTAACAGGACAAGGGGCAACGGTTTTAAAGAGGGCAGGTTTGGACATAAGACATGTTTTCCGTTGAGCGTGGTGAGACACTGGACCGTGTTGCCCAGGGAGGTTGTGGATGCTCCATCATTGGAAGTGTTTAGGGTTAGGCTGGACGGGGCTCTGAGCAACCTGATCGAGTGAAAGACGTCCCTGCCCATCTCTGCCGGTTGGACTAGGTGATCTTTGAAGGTCCCTTCTGACCCAAACCGTTCTATGATTCAATGATTCTATGATTTTACAAAGCAATTAAAAATCCTAAAGCGGTTGAAGCTCACAGAGGAGACTTCAAGGGGATCTGGGGAAGCTGGTACCCAGCTTCTGTCGGTCTCTGGTGGAAGCTGCCCACCTTGCTCCAAAACTCCAAGTAGGTGCCGCGTGCTGCCACATCACGCGATCGTCCTATCGTTACACACAAATTAAGTCCTCAAATATCAACAACGAATACTTCAAGCAGGACTTCAGAAACTCTTCTTCAATCTTAGTGTTAAAGTAATATGCATTTATCTTCAGCAACGGGTACCCAACAACCTGATGAGCCTATTAGTCTAAGAGCTTGCATAAAAAAGGATAAATTATTTGAATTTAGCAGACAAAAATCCACTCACACAAAGGCATTCTGGCAAAGCCATCCGCGGTCACCTTCACTGCAACGGTCTCAATCATGCCGCAACAAATTGGTAAGATTAGCTATTAAAAACTCAGGGAGATCGGGCTGGCAAGTTTGAAATATGCAAGCAGTCTAAAAATCTATTGATTATTGTAAAGGTGGTTTACTACCACCCTTAAAACCAGCCTAGAAGTGGTATTTAAAACAGTGTTTAATTAGGTAAGCTGGCTACACGGCAGTGTGCACAGCAGTGGAGTTTTAGCTCTTTCTTTTCCAATTTGAAGTCTCATCCAGGTTCTTTTTGGCCACATCATCACTTATTTTCGGGGAAGTCCACCAAGGGTTAAGTGCTGTGCAAAGCACAACGCGAACGTCTCTGCCCCAAGAGATACAACGTCGTAACTCACCCGTCACACCAGGTTCTCGGCCAAATACTCTGCTCCATTGACAATGTATTTTAAATCACATATTAGCATTGATCCAATTAATGTAGCTCTTGCTAAACCAGATGATTTCTGAGTCTCCTCCTGGCCATGGCGTATTCTTGTTGCATTTAAAAGGAGCAGAGAACTTGAGGCCAATCTGAGCTTTCCCCTCTTCTTGTCTTGAAGGCACTTTGCAACAAGTTGCTGGTTTCTTCCCCACCAATTAACACTTTTTTTATCTTTCCTGCCCAGCTGCCTAACCCCAAAATTTGACAACACTCAACTCTTGAATGTGGGGATGATCCCCTAAGTCTGAATTTTTTAGCTTCTTTCAAATCCCATCGGGACATCTCGCATCTGCCCTTGTCCTGCTCTCCATGGCCTCAAGACAGGCAAGCTGGAGAAGAAGCTTGCCCTGATTTTTCAGGGCAAGTGGCGTATGGACATCATGATCTCATGTCCTTCTAGTGGGGAGATGCCAAGAGGAGCATGGCAAGAAATTCACACTGCAAAGGGCTCAACAGGAGACTGGGGGGATGGAAAGGTCCAAGAATGGGAAGGGAAAGCCTCTGCAAAATCAAACGGGCTCATCTATGGATGGGCAACACCCCCCGCCCGCAGCCCAACCACCACCAGTTTGCAACCGAGCCCCCGGTGGCACCTAAGAAATTTTCCAAAGGCTTATTTAACCCCATCCCTACGAGGCTACGCTTCAACACCTCCGTGCAATGTTGAAGCAACACTTTGTGAGCTGCCTGAGCCGGTTACACGTAGAGCTTTGCCATGAGAACACCCATCGTCCGTAGGAGGCCCCAAGCGACCAGCTTCTCCACAGCTAATGAGACCCTTCTACCACTGCTAATTACACCGGTCAGGCTTTGTTCCCCCTCTCTCCCTCTTCCCACATCTCATTTCTTGTTCCTTGTGACACATGTAAACGGGTCCTTTGAGGTCAGGCAATACCCAAGGACCCAACGATGGGAGAAGCCCAGGACACGTCGCTTTGAACGCTGCCGGGATCAACCAGCTCCATCTATCCCAGCTGTCGTTCTCCAGCTCCGTCACGGCCGAAGAATCAGAGGAAGAGACCTCCGTGTCTCAAAATAAAAAAAATAAAATACAAAATCCTTTGAAACCAGCTCCAAATTAAGAGCTGCATCGAGGCTGTCAAGCCCCTGCTAGCTGAGTCTACAGCACCTTCCGTGCGAAAAGGGAGCTTAGCCCATTTATTAGAATGATGAAAGCAAAGGGATCTAAAAATTGCACTCCTTCATTAATGAGCAGCCGAAGGGATCGGTAAGCATAATTTCAGAGGCTAGTAATATTTTATATAATCGCCGAGTGGTTTAAATTGAAAACCCCCAACTGAATCAATATTTACCGCATTGAAACGAAATGAATAGTAATAAGTCACTAAGCTCCCTGTCCTGTTTCATAAAATAAAAAATTATAAAAATGAGCACAGGCGCAGAGCGACTATCACATTAACTTTTACGGCACTTGGGGAGTCATAACCGACTGTTCTCATAAAATAAAATTTTAAAAAACCTGCCGGAGGAAGCCTTGCTTCAGCATTGCCAACAGAAAAAAAAAAAAAAAAAAAGGCAAAATAGGAGCCGAGAGTTTCACAAACGCAGGCAAAAAGTCTCCCAGCAGCCCAAAGCCCCGCTCCCCGGGCGGGCAGCGCGCTCTCAGCTGCTCGCCGAAGCGTTTCCTACGCGATCTCGTGTGGCGGCTCTGCCGAGAAACCCTCCCAGCCAGACCCCAGCAGAGGCGGGAGCGACGGAGACCTGCGGGCAGGCGCCCGCTGCGATGCCCTGGGACCGGGGAGCAGGGCCGGGGTAAGGGCAGCGCTGCCTAACGCTCACCCTGCCCAAACCCAAACCCATCGATAATAAAGGATTAACCTCCGTGATGACAAGCAGCCACAGCGCGCCTCCGCAGCCCCAACCACACAGCTTCATGCGTTGTCCAAGGAGGTCTTTTTTCTCCCCTCTTATTCATCAGGCTTTTTATTCTTAAAGCCCTGGGCGTTCAGAACAGCACCATGGCCAAAAGCGTAATAAAAAGAAAACGCATTTCTATAGCACCTTTGATATGGGACACTCGGATCCAGGTACAAATGCGAAGTTTCAGCAATTCCACCAAGGAGAAAACCGTCCACCTGTCATCTTCTGTCGTGGAGAACCAAGGTCAGGTTGGCCAGGTCTTTGAGCAACCTGATGTAGTGGGAGATGTCCCTGCCTGTGGCAGAGGGGTTGGTCTAGATGATCTTCAAAGGTCCCTTCCACCCAAACCCTTCTATGATTTGATGATTCTACGTTCCTGAAGAACATCTAAGTGGTGGATCCCACTGATCGCAGAAGACGAGAGCCTTGCCTTCCCACCACCACCTCCATCACCAAAACCTGGTCAGAGCAACGCAAGTGCGCTGCTCACGCGCAGAAAAGAAATAACCCCGATGCAAAAATATCCCCTCCTGTAGGAAGATCCAAGATGGGGGTGGTTAAGTGCTCAGAAGCAACCTGGACGCACATTTCTTTCGTATTTTATTTTTTCAAGCAGCTTTTTCTTTACCCCTCAAGGCTGTGCTCCTTTTCTGAAGCACCTTCAGCTGCTTGCCTGAATTCCCATCCTTCTTGTTCACGCTTAAAAGGAAATTTCAGGCTTGCCAAATATTAACAAAAACAGCAGAAGGAGATTTTTGCCTAATATAAATTATAAAAATAGAAACGCAACTTTTTAGCTCGCTTCGTCAAAGCCATCGCCCTGTCCCATGCAGTTTTTTTACGTGGATGGAAAAAAAAAAAACAACCCACTCGTGTCTTTGGACTTCCACGCTGGAGCTTCCCAGCATCTTCCCATCTCTTCCACCCACCCAAGGGCACGTGCCCGCACCCCGATCCCCGCTGCAGCGGTGCGGAGCCCTGTCTTGGGTTGAAACAGGGTTATTTTAGGTGCAGAAGAGACTGGAATTTGTTAGGAGGGAACAGGAAAACATTCCCGCTGTCTCACTCGTGAACACAACTCCCACAAAGAAAGTTCCTTCCCATGCCAAAAATAACATTTCCACTTTGCCTCCTTTTATTCTTGCATTTAAAAAGGAATTTAAAGCAAGCAGAGATGCTGCCTTCTGCACCCCCTGCTCCTCCTTACCAAGTCATAAAACCTTTTTCCGTATAAAATAACCCGAACCGGAACGGCTTTGGGGTTTCCCCGGAGATTCGTCCCTCACCACCTCCGTTCACACGCTCCTTTCCACGCCAGAGGACGGCAGGAATGCCTGCGGCAGCACCGCTCTGAATTTGCAACCGATAATGCGAGCAGCAATTATTAAATCCAGATTTGTTGGGGGGGGGGGTTTTAAAGGAAATTATTTGCAATCAAAACATATTTCGGCTTGGAAAATCGTTGATGCTCGCGGACAGGTGGCTGCAGCTCTCGTGCCAAGTTCGGGAACCCCTCTGCCCTTTTTTTCCCACTTTCCCAGCTTTAACAGCTGTGACCTCTCAGACCTCCCCGTATCCTTCTGCAAATCCTCCTTCCAGGCGAGCCCGGCGGGCAGTGCAAGCCGCAGATGCTGCGGTGCCCGGTCGGCGCCCGGGGACGGAGGGATGGACGGACGGGGAGCCGGGAAGCTGCCGGGCGCAGATGGTTGGCTTCACCGCGAGCCCCACCGAAGGGGCACCCGTGCCAAGGGCGGGCGTGGATCCGGCCCCGCGCTGAAACCCAGCTCTGCCGCAGGCGGGGGTGCCAGGATCCGGCCCAGGGGAGAGCCAAGGAGAGGATGCTCCTGCCCGGCAGCGGGCAAGAGGCTTTGCAAAGCCTACGCCGTAAGCAGCGCTTCTGGCTTCACCTAGAAGCAATACAGTAACACAAGCAGAGGATAAATCCGCAAATTATTTCCCCAACTTGATGTTATGGCAGGTAGGCAAGGTAAAAGAAATTAATTTCGAAGTTCCTCGCGGTGGTTAGAGACATCCAAAGCACCTCTTACAAGTCCTCGCGTTACTTTGGCTCAGTAAAGATCATCCAATATGAAAACCACACACCCCCTAACAAAAAAAAAAAATGAGGTTTGGAGGAAACACCACGGCTTCGTCCCAGAGCAACCTCCATCAGACAGAGAGTTTGGGTGTAGAAGGAGAAAACAGCGGTGCTGTGCTGGGGAGAGATTAAACCTGGCAGGAGCGGCATTACTCAGTACTAAACGAGCTAATTCTGATTATTTCGAAGGCAGCAGAAGGAAATAAATGCCCAGGGATCAAGAAAGCTGATTCCGTAGGTCTTGGGTGTACAGTAAGGTATGAATATAACTTACTATTTAGGTGTTTGTCTCCGTATCGAGTATAACACACTTAAACTCAACTGGAAATACTCATGATCTCAGCCCAAGGGTAAAACACGCCTGACCTACCCCAGGAGAGACGCACAAGCTGGCTGCCGGGGGTACCGCAGCATCTCCCTCCTCCGCTCCTTCCCCCCATCGCACGAAGCATTTTGCAGCCCCCGGAGAAGGGCTGCTGCTGCCCAGCAAAGCTCTCCGATATCTTCTATAGGAAGGGTCCGTCCCGCTCGCGAGCCGGCCCCACACCATCCTCCAAACTTGACCTTCCTACCCCATTAAACCATGTTACCTCTTAGCTGTCACCTATAAGGACATGGAAATAACGGAGCTTTTAACGGACGGCTGATTAACGAAGCGGCAGAGCGAGATGCCCGCTCGGTTTTTGCTTTCTGCAGCCCGACTGCTGCCAGCAAAGGGTTTGCTCAGAGCGGGAGCAGCACCCACGACACGCGCATCCCTCCGCGTTCGCTAAGCCAGGAGTTTCCTCCACCCAGCCTTTTTACAGGATTTCATTTTTTTTCTCACGCCAGGAAGAAACAGATGGATCCATCCTTCAGCCTGAAAGACGACTAAATGTTTACTTAGCCTGGAAAGAATTAATCAGTTGAAAACGATGCTTGAGCACTTGCCAAGCGACCTCTCTGCCCTCGCAAACCGGTTCGCTCTTTCCCGAACCCCGAGACCTGCCCGGGCGCAGCCCGGCGCGGGCAGCCCAGATGCCGGCAGCAGTTGGACTCAGCGCAGCGCAGCGGCTCGCGGTGAGGTTTCAACAAAGATATCACAATTTTTAACCATCACCAGGAACTGCTAAGAAGTGATTCGGGTCGTTTCTGCAGCGCAGAGCTGCCCTTCAGCCATTCCTCACCCCCCCCCCCCTCCTTTTTTTTGTGTTTTTTTTTGTTTTTTAAATACCAACTTTCACACCGGAATCGGCACAGGAAAACTTCTCGGAGCGATTTGCTAAAAGGCTGGAGAAGTTACGACCCTTCGTAGCAAAAACCATTTGGGGAAAGGGGTGCAAAAAAAAAAAAGCAGCTCTGCCATTACTAATCCCTGAGTAGGGTAGAAATTTAGAAATTAAATACATCGCTCACCCGCACAGCTGTCACTGTCAGGTGAAAAATCAGTGACTGTGTAAATACCCAGCGCTGGAAAAAATATTCTCAAAATAGGATGCTGTTAGGAGGGATTATTAGCCTTAGAAAAACCACTTCCAAAGGTTAAAACCCACTTCAAAACGAGTTTTAAATACAGCAATTTGGAAAACTATATCCCCAAGCAGATTTCATCTGCCCAGACTACTCAGTTGCTGCTGAAGCCTGGGTTACAAAGGGTGAATACTATCATATAAAATATATATTTTTGCTGAAACCTGGGTTAGAAAGGGTGAATGCTATCATATATATATTTTTTTTTAAAGCTGCAGCTGGCATCTGGGGCATTTGGACGGACAAAAGGAACAGCGGTACCTGAAAACTCATGGTCCCACCAGATATTTTATCCTGGAGCATCCAGGCAGGAAGAAATAGATGCCCTGGGAGAGAACGAGCGGCATCGAGAGGGGTTAAAGGGCTTTGGAGACCTTCTTCGATTCCCACTGTCACCATGCCCAGACCCTGCGTGTCCCCAAGACTGGACGAGTTGGGTATCAACCCTCCGCTTTCTTCCACGTGGCATCTGCCCTGGTTGCCTGGGGTCCATCCCAGAACCTGCGCACTAATCCATAAATAACATTATAACATCCGTAATTAACATTTTTCCCCTAAAGCTTTCCCTGTGCTTCTGTTGGAGTTAATGGTTTGAGTTCAAAGTGCTTTTTCCACCTCCACACTGCATTTCAAGATCCTCAAACGTGGACTCGAAGTAAACGAAGAGCAAGGGCAAGCCCTGACCTACCAGCTCCTCTACGTGCCATCACATTTAGGGTATTTTGGATATAACCTAGAGGAAGGGAGCGATTGCTGCCTCCACCATGCAAGGACCACTGCCACCCCAGCACATCGTTGCAAGAGCTGTTGGGCTGAGGCTGCAGGAGACGACACGTGGACCCAACCGTGCAGAGGGGTGGCAAAGCCTCTGCAAAGCCATGGCATGGGGAGGACCATCTCAAGTGGTTGAGTCCCCATCCCTGGAGGTATTTAAAGAACGGATAGATACGGTGCTCGAAGACATGGTATAGATGGACTTGGCAGTGATAGGTTAACGGTTGGACTCGATGATCTTAAGGGTCTTTTCCAACCTTGACGATTCTGTGATTCTATGATTCTAAATCTGGTGCCCCAGTACCCAACGCTGGAGATGACTTCTCCGGTTGCCTGGGCACAAACTTTCCCGTCTCCATCTGAGTTCCTGCACCAGACAATCCAGCCCCGACTCAAAACTGCTGATCTGCAGCTGAAAACTCCCAACTTTTAATCTGTATAAACCTCCTCGCTAAGGATGTTCTGCTTTTCTTTGATAGCTGCTGTACTCTGAAAGCAAGGAGAGGCGGTCACAAAAGAGGGGAAAAAAAATCCCAGCTAATGAATTACCACTCATCAGCAAATCCTCTACTAACCGACTGTGCGTGTGCTCTCTGCCTATTATAAACACTAAGTAAAACATATTAGCTTAATATGCCACGGGGTGGGAGCAGCCAGTCAGCAAGACGTTGCTGATGAGCGGTAGCTCATCGAGAAGCCACGCAACCACTCGCGAGCACGTCTGCGCTGTTATACAACGTAGGCGATGCCCTACGTGCTGGTTTTAGTCCCTAAGAGATCTTTCCACTTGGCTCGTCCAGCCCTGGGAGCTGGTAACGCTCACGCAGCGCCA